>NC_139828.1:8016043-8742188 GCF_963691815.1 Echiichthys vipera
AGCACAATATCTAAAAATAATGACTTACAGAATCTTATCGTTATTTCTTTCCTCTCTTACAAACAGAAATGGGCTTCCTTACACTTTCGATCTGCACGACTTGGAGTGAAAATGTTGTAATTGTGAAAGTTTGTTTTTACACACACACACGCACACACACACACACACACACACACACACACACACACACACACACACACACACACACACACACACACACACACACACACACACACATACACACACACACACACACACACACACACACACACACACACACACACACACACACACACACACACACACAGTCCTCCTGCCCTCATAGTGTTCAGTCTCTGGCCGGACAAAGCGAGTTGTTGAGGTAACGTTTTCCGTCGGGCTGCCCATGTCTAGTCTGACCATGCATTATTGAGCAGCTCTTTACAGGTTATGCAATTACACAATCAGACAGTGGCTCTGGTGGCACAACAGTCTGAGCAGAGAAAGGCAGGAGTGTGTGTGTGTGTGTGTGTGTGTGTGTGTGTGTGTGTGTGTGCATGTGGTCCAGACATTGGAATATAAATTGACCATTTACGAAATCTTACAAAGTCATTTTGGCATTCAGGTGCATCAGATTAAATTCATATTGATCTGATTCTTTCCCTTACGCCTCAGCGAGCACATTTCCACCGCTGTTCGGCTTTGTTTACTCGTCCTAATTGACATGGATGCCGGTGACTCTGAGCAGTGAACCATTCATTTCTAACTGAGATGCAAATTCATAAGTGTAAAGTGTAGGTGGCTGTGTGCTGCAGGGCGTTGGGTCAGGGAGGGAGGGCAGGGCTAAGTGGGTAAAAGTGAAACTAAAACCATTCTCACTTCTTTTTTTTTTTACTCATACAATTAATCACTGACCAAAGACAGATTGACTAAAACAGAAAGAAAGAAAGAGACAGGGTGAGATGTGTTAAGTTTGAAAGTGAAGCCCGCTGAGGTCGTTCAGATGCAGATCCTGTTGCAGTGAAGTGAAATGTCATCTGATTGATTTCCAACAGGCTGCTTGGATTTGATGTCTGGCGTGTTCCTCTTCTCATGTGCACGGGCCTTGAGATGGAAATCCGATGATGGATGATGTTTGAGTGTGAGTGACAGAAACTGAAGCTGTGGCGAACACCGTCAGTCTGTCCCCCTGACACACGAAGACGAAGACACACGGGTTGGATGCACATCACAGCAGAAACGTGCAGACACACTCAGGACGTGATTGCCAGTAGCCATCACAAATGACAAAGGAGAAGGGCTGTTTCGTCCAGTGTGTTCATTCATTTCCTGGCTTCAACTGGACAGATTCACACTCCACTCTGCCAACAAACATCTTGGGCAGAGCGCACTTCAGCTGATGCCAACCGCACAGGATTTCCCCTCCTGTCCTGCAGGGGTCAGCCTCGTATCAGAGGGTAGGTTGACGTTAACTCAGGCTGATTCCCTCATCACGGGCTCACAGTGTCAGTGACAGACTGCTGTAGTTCAAAAGACATGAACTCGCCACCTTCTTCTTCCATCAGAGGCAGGAGACAGAGTCACGGGTAGACCGCCACAGACAGCCCCCAAGCCGCAGCCTCATCAAAGTCTGGGTCTGAGGTCGGGCCTGGTGACGGGGCACGGGGCCGGGCATGAGTCAGAGGGAGTGAGTGGCGTCCTGTTACTGGAGCTGTCTGTCACGAGAGAGACAGCACAGTGATCTGCTCGGGGCATGTACAGTGTGTTTGACCTTTGCGTTTGCCGTTTTATCACACACATACTGTAATACCAGCACACTCTTTCTGCGTTTTGCTTTGCACTGCACAGTCACCTATTAAAAAACATCCCTCAGGCCAGGCTGTTTTTAACTCGTGTAAGATGCTAATTTACTTATGAAACCGTGGAACAAAACAGTTGTGCAACACTGGTGTGTGTGTGTGTGTGTGTGTGTGTTTGTAGTGGAAGGAGTAGTGACGGGATTAAGAATATGGGAGAAAATGTTTGTTTGAGGTGATGCAAATGTGTTTGCAAGTGTCTGTGAAGGGGCAAATGTGGAGGGGCAGCCATTGTGTGAGTACATTTACTCCACTAAGGTGTGCAGAGGCAGGCTGGAGTGTAATACGCTCTGCTGCTACTGCAGAACCAACAGCCATCAAGGACCCAGTGGAACCAGTCCTGAACATCCCATGAAGATGAAGATTTGGACTGTGTGTGTGTGTGTGTGTGTGTGTGTGTGTGTGTGTGTGTGTGTGTGTGTGTGTGTGTGTGTGTCTGTGTGTGTGTGTGTGTGTGTGTGTGTGTGTGTGTGTGTGTGTGTGTGTGTGTGTGTGTGTGTGTGTGTGTGTGTGTGTGTGTGTGTGTGTGTGTGTGTGTGTGTGTGCGTGCGTGCGTGCGTGCGTGCGTGCGTGCGTGCGTGTGTGTGTGTGTGTGTATCCTGGATATGGTCCTGGAGACACCTACTTAAGCGGGAACTACCTCAGAGACAGTTTTGAGTATTTTGCCAGGTGTTTGAAAACAGGTGTTATCCCAGTCAGGGGGCTGGAAGTAGAGGGTAGAAGGTTTGCATCCCTGCTCCAATAACCGTGCAAAATACAGTCACAAGCCTTTATAGGTTTGTAGTTAAGATCAAAACAAAGGAAGAGTTTAAAAATGGGTGTGGTCCGAGCAAGGGTGCTGGAAGTAGGGAACTTTACACTTTACGCTCCTGGCCTGTTTTGGCGTCATTACTGGTGTGATCCCATCAAAAGAGGGTCTCTAGTTCTTATTTAATCACATTAAAAAGTATTTTGCATGTGTTTTGGTCATAAACCATAATACTGGACAAAGTGAAAGTTTGACCTCATGGTTGCACCAGAGGAAAAGTAAAAAAAAGGAAATCACCAAAGTCTGTAAGATTCATCCTCTGAGGACCACGAATGTCTGGATAATATTTCACAGCAATCCATCCAGTCGCTGAGATATTTGTGTCTGGAACGACCAGCGGACATTTCCATCCCTACAGGCGTCATGCTAAAAACACATCAGTGAAACTCACCATTGCACTATAGCTGACATGTCCCTTCATCACGATGAACACGGGCACACTGTAGTTTATCTTTACGGACACCGTCCTGCTGCAAGATTAACAGACCCCCCAAAATACACGATTTATTCCTGTTTGACCAATGTTTGCAGGAAAAACTACAGTGCCCAGAACAGCTGTTTAGGAAACTATTTCACCTTCTTCAGAGATAAAAGGACATATTTATGACACACTTTTAAAGTCTTCAGTCACTCCTTTTACACAGCCAGCTTTATTCTGTATGAAAGTTACGGACACAGAAGGGGGGAACAGAGTCGTTCCACAGTGGATTATCAACAAAGCCGTGAAAGGACGTGGCAGGACGACACCCACACACACACACACACTGTCCCTCTTTTGCTTCGCATGTTATAAAATAATACACTGGGGCAGCTTTATGCCAAAGTTGCTTAGTTCAGTGTAAAAAAGCAAAGCCGGCATTACAACAAAATGTAATCCTTATCCTTTAAGATACGTTCATGTAGCGTGGAGTTATCTTGAAAGTGAATTCTTCATGCACAGCCCTTCACAAAAGAGACTTTATCCTATATTTGATTCAAACGTCAGATCTGTTTTCTCCAATACTGAAGCATTATAGGCAATAAATGATGCCAAATTCACACGCTGTGTTTTTATGTTTAATCTCCTCCATCCACAGAGCACAAACACATGCACACACATACACACACAAACACGTCGTCTAGCACAGAGGCCATGAGGGTGACCTATAGAGGAATGCACTCTTGGTTCGGTTACATTAGGACGATAGAGTTATGTGTTGGAAAAAAGAGCCTCGGACGTAGGGGACAGATGGTGGAGCAAGATGGGAGAAGAGTTGGGGGGTGGGGGGGGAAGGGAAGGAGGAGATACACACGGAAGAAGAGAGAGGGACAGAGAATACTCTTACTGAAAACTTTCACTCGTCACTATTTAGTCACGTGCAAAGAGAAGCTAAAAGATGTGACCTAACGGGTGTGAAGCGAAGGTGAGTGGCACCTCTGATGGCACCTTCACTCAGGTCGGGGATCAGATGGGCTGTCTGTCAGTTGACAGCCGACACTGCCCGCACCCTTATTAAAAAATAAAGATGAGGCCCACACACTCACGAGCACACTGTCACAAAGGCAGGGGACATCCGTGCAGCCATGTATATGACACAAACACATGTAGCTGCACACGCATGACCAGACAACACAAGCATGTATCCGTGACACACACACATGCGTGCACATGGATGTACACAAGCTCCTGTGGAAGCTGACACCGTTTGGAGCGGTCAGAGAAGAAAGTTACATTAATGATTCTGATCGCCAGGCTTTACCCAGGCAGTTATCTGCGAACACGATCCGGCAGGGCCACTTAGACAGTAAACCCCCGACAGAGGGAGCAGACGGGGCAGAAAGATGATCAAATGGGCTCACTTTGCTCCAGGCTGCTCTGTACTCAGTAGAGCTTTCCTTCAATAGTGATTCATGTCTAACCACAACAGCTCTGATAAAGGTTGAATATGTTGAATATTTATTAAAAGAGTCAATATAGGCCAAACATTGACTCGATGGACTGAGATAAAGAAGTTCAAAAGCATTTAAACGCACGCCGAAATGTCTACGTTTCTCCTTGGTGGGTTAGCTAACTTTCATGTTTACTTAGCTGTAACAGCTAACGGCTAATGGTAACTTTAGTCGAAATTAGTTGTTACCCTGTATGATTTATCACTTGACATGGCTGATCGCAAACAAACCTGGCAACCCGACTGCTGGAATCGTTTTTTGTTGTTGTGACTACGATCTTGAGACGCTAGATGGCGGTGTTCTGCTCATTCTCCATATTCAACCTTGAGTGTTTTCACAATTAACATAAATCCATTCCCTGTGTCCGGTGATTTATCTGTCATGACAATTCCATATTGACTGTGGAGGGATGGTAATGGCACGTCTGACATATCGCAACAAATGTGTTGCCATGAAATGTGGGAGGATGATTTGTAGCTTATTACTTGTACTTACTTGAGACCCCCTGAAGTTCTGTCCAGCACCATCGTCTCGTGTGAACCCTGAATATGAAGTCCACTTCTGTCCCCTCGTCACAGTTTGATTGTCGCTGAATTGTGAAAAATTTGATTGAACACTTACTTTTCCTTCTCAAACACTCATATTTTTGTCCTCTGGAAGACACCACATTTCGCTTTTGGGTCTGGAGCTGAACATGTTTGGGAACCCCTGCTTTGAAGCAACAATTTGACATTTTGGGATAAACATTTACTCACTTTCAAAGAGTTAGATTAAAGGATAGATACCACTGCCACTTTGTTTGTTGGATAAATGATTGTTTATTGTTGTCCATGTCATCCATGTCACTCATGTTGTTGTGTATTCCATCCATCCATCATCTTCAACCGCTTGTCCCTGTCGGGGTCGCGGGGGGCTGGAGCTGATCCCAGCTGACATCGGGCATGAAGCGGGGTTCACCCTGGACAGGACGCCAGTCTATCACAGAGCACATAGAGACAAACAGAGACAGACAACCATTCACACCTACGGGCAATTTAGAGTCATCAGTTAACCTTCTCACGTGCATGTCTTTGGACTGTGGGAGGAAACCGGAGGACCCAGAGAAAACCCACGCAGACACGGGGAGAACATGCAAACTCCACACAGAAGGGGCTGTGGGCCGATGGTGCTAACCACCACACCACCGGGCCTGTTGTGTATTCATTATTAGCTTCATGTCGTCGTTTGTGTCACTATTGTGCATTTTACTGTTGTTTTTTGCTGCTGGCTGCGCTGCAAATGGTCCTCTAGGGACAATAAAGATCTCTTGACATATCAGTGTAGAGCTGGAACCAGCAGCTGTTGCAGGTGTGCTTATCTTTGCAAAACGACTCGAAACAACTACTTAATAATTAATCGCGTAACCCCTGTAAAGCAGCATTTTGTTGTTTTTTTACATTTTTTTTGTACCAATCAAATGAACAACATGTTTATTTGTGAGCTTTAGAGGTGCTGGTCTTTATACTAAGATAAGATGAATGAAGCCATGGACGTATTTCCCAATATGTCGAGCTTCTCCTTTAAATCTGAATTTCATAACATGTGTGTAAACAGGACACAAATGACTGCAATGATGCCACTGCAAGACAAATGACCTCTGTTTAACCCTGAAGAAAGCTGAAACGCATCTGTACCGTAGACTGTATAATGCAGCTGATGATACATTATCACTAATTAGGCTCACATGAATGTTTTGATCTCTTTAGTAATGCCTTTAATTATACCTAATCATTCATGATGTATTCACACTTCCCAAGAAAGTCTGGCTGAGATGACGACTGTAACTCCACCTGGCACTGAGACATAATGAGTCTTCATTTCATCTAAATCTAAAGAATACCTTTTGTTCCATTGACACAGTGATGAGATATTGGCAGTAAAGAAACGAGAGGTGGCAGTCGACATCCCAGTGTTCAGACAAAATGGGCTGAATGTGTGACTTCCTAAATTAAAATTTGAGTGTGCCAAAAAAAAAAAAAAAAAAACAACTGAGCACACGATCCAATTTGAACGCATTATGTTTTCAACAAGCTGCTGGGAGACAGAGTGAGGAGAAAATAGCTACTTGCCCACATGAGATAAGGCCTGTTTAATCTGTGCATGGCTAAGAGGACGCACACACACACACACACACACACACACACACAGAGAGAGAGAGAGAGAGAGAGAGAGAGAGAGAGAGAGAGAGAGAGAGAGAGAGAGAGAGAGAGAGAGAGAGAGAGAGAGAGAGAGAGAGAGAGAGAGAGAGAGAGAGAGAGAGAGAGAGAGAGACGGTGGGAGACCTGGCCTCCTCTTACCTTTGACTTTATTCTGTATTTACATTTGTCATTCTTTATATATCTGTTGTTTGTCCTCAAAGCACATTCAGTCAAAAGCAACTGGACTTGGTTGTTTGTCTAGGAAGACGTTTCATCTCTCATCCAAGGGGCTTCATCAGTCATGTTTGCATCTGACCAGGCTGGGACTGGACCAGGACCAGGACCAGGACCAGGACCAGGCTGGGACCAGAAACGTCTTCTTAGACAAATAACCAAGTCCAGTTGCTTTGAATTGAAATTGCTTTGAGGATAACGATGACCTGGAAAATGAGAACATTCACAGGCTTATCTGTTGTTTGTTTTATGTTAAATTGTGTTGTTTTTGTGTGTGTTTCTTTTATGCACACGTCTAAGAAAGAAGAATCCCCACTGCGTTTTGCAGGAGACAATAAATGTTTTAGGGTTCTGGTTCTGATACAACTTTCTCAAGAGAGCAACACCTGGTGACGTCACAATCGCCAACCCACTCAACACAAAGTGCTTCTGTGTGTGTGTGTGTGTGTGTGTGTGTGTGTGTGTGTGTGTGTGCGTGTGTGTGTGTGTGTGTGTGTGTGTGTGAGGATGGATGGAGAGGCAGAGAGGGAGGGAGGGAGAGAGTGAGAGAGAGAGAGAATTAGAGAGAGAGAGAGAGAGAATGAGAGAGAGAGAGAGAGAGAGAGAGAGAGAGAGAGAGAGAGAGAGAGAGAGAGAGAGTACCAGCAGCAGCAGCGCAGCAGAGAGCCACACACGGCGGTCTGAGCGCAGAAGAAGGACGCGCTTTCCATCGCGCTCCTGAGAAAAACAAAAACTCCGACTTGTCTGCTGGTGGACGGCGGTGTGCCACAGACCCACACACACGCGCACACACACGTACACACACATACATACACACACACACACACAGACACACGCACACACACACACACACACACTTGGACAAACACAGTCAAGGACATATGCGAGTCTACATCCAGGATTTGGGAATTTTGCGCAAGACATGGCATTTGTTTGGAAACTAAAACAAAACAATGCACTCTGCGGGCGACAACTAATTCACAAAGATGAGTCACCGAGGGGGTGATGGACACCGCTCAGTGCTTCTGTGGTCTTCTCGGGCGAAGCAAAGTCCGGTAAGCTGCGTGATTCTCCCCCGCAGAGCGACGCGCGTCTCTCGGTCACCTTCTGAAATGATGTCTTGTGGCGACGTGCGTGGCGCGCCAGAGTGCGTGTGAGTGACTGACCGGTAGTCTTTCTGAAAGAGAACAGAGAGGCTGGATATAAACAGCAGCCAGCCTTTCAGGCAGCGACAGCCAGACACTCAGAGCAGCCATCTCGCCTCTCTCACAGCTCCTCAGACCCATGCAGGATGCCCGGAGAGCGCCGGGGACACCTGGTCCAGCTCAGCCCGAGTTCATGACGCTCTGGGCGGCCTCGTCATGCGTCTCTTGCCCGAGCCAAGCGCCCAGTCCCTCCGGCTCCTCTTCCTCTTTATCTTCGTGATGGGGGTGACCCCTTCCCCGGCTCTCACAGCCGGCTGCCCCGATAGATGCGTGTGCGACGACCAGCTGGTGGTCCAGTGCGCCGGGCAGGAGCTCACCCTGTTCCCCAATGACCTGCCCCTGGCAACCCGGCAGCTCATCATCTCCAACAACCGCATTGGGGATCTTCCGGCGCTGCAGCTCAACTACCTGTCCGATCTGGTCTATCTGGACTGCAGCAACAACTCTCTGACCGAGATCTCCGAGTCCACCTTCGGGAATTTGCGGAAACTCGCCTACCTGGACTTGTCGTTCAACACCCTGCTGCAGATCGAGGACCGGACTTTCGGCCCTCTGGCGTCTCTGGTGATGCTCCGGCTGACGGATAACCCGAGTCTGGGGGAGATCCACCCGGACGCCTTCTCGGAGAACATGGCTCTGCAGGTGTTGGATGTGAGCCGGAACAACCTGACGGCCCTCAACATCAGCAGCCTGATCGCCCTGCCTGCTCTGCGGTCTCTGGGGCTCAGCGGGAACCCCTGGAGTTGCGACTGTGACACGGAGGACCTCTGCCTCTGGGTGCAGATAGAGGGCTTCAAGTTCCAAGGTGAGGATTGAAGGAGTCAACACATCGTTGTCAACCCTTACACATACACACAGAACATCCAGGGTGATCTAAACTGTCCAAAAAAGTTGATTTAAATTCTTAAAATGACCATTGTGGCAGCCTAGAATAGTAAAACATGCTTTGCCTGCACCCTTTGCCAAAGTGTTCCCTGTAAGCCCATGCCATGTCCCTGTTCAGGTGGCAGCAGTCTGACCTCGCAGGTGGTCTCTTGTTAGTTTAGTTCTGGAAGCAACATCCTCTCCTTGGCTGCTTTTTCGTCCCGTAAACAAACGGTTCTGACTATAATGACTATAAGCCAAAGACGCTCCAAGGTCTCATCACCCGTTATTGTCACATCAGCTCATTTAGATAATTTGATTGTGGGCGCTTGGTCAATCTAGTCCCTGATGGGGAGCCGTTTATTGCTCTCCCTTTATTTTGTTCATATGGATGCACACACACTTCACTGTGCACACTGTGTGCTCTCACAGGTGCAGAGTCACATGCAGACTCCCTCTCTCTCTCTGTCACACACACACACACACACATACACACACACACACACACACACACACACACACACACACACACACACACACACACACATACACACACACACACACACACGCTTGACCTCAGTGCAGTCTGAAGATTTCGTTCCCCTGCTCCCCTCTGCAATACAATTCCCTCCAAACTGCCCTTTACGCCTCATTAAAGTCTCAAGTTTACTCCAACAATTCAGCAGACTTGTGTCACGCTTTAGAGCAACAGCCACTTTAGCTGTCCGTTCCTTAAACAGCGAGGATAAACTCAGGTGTTCTTTGCTGGTAAATGTTAATTGAGCTTAGTCCTAAGCAGGTGAACAGGTCAGGTCTTCTAACAATCTGGCCTCGCTGATAATGGCTGTCAGAACATCCTATTGATCGGACTGCTTTGCCTTTCTGGGTCCTGATGGCAGAGAAAATGTTGGGAGGATGAGTGTGTCCTTTGTACCTGTTTTTTTTTTCTGGCTGGTCTCTCATATCTGCACACACACGCTTGTACACACACACACACGCACACACACACACCCACACACACACACACACACACAAACACACACACACACACACACAACACACACACACACACAATGTGCACCTGTGTGCACATGCACTCCCACCATCCTATGCTTTGGCCCTTGAGGCCAGATGGTTAATAATGGTGCTCAAAAAAGCTAGAGTCCTATACTTCCATTAAGGACAACGTGTATGCATTTGTGTTTGTGTGTGTGTTTGTTTGCAAGTGACTCACTCCAGTTAAGTGTGTGTGAGTCAGTGTGTGATGTGGAGGTCATGGGAGACCCTAAGGCCGGGCCTGTGGGAAACAGCAACAAGATTAAGAGACACAGCGCTTGAGAGGAAGGCCACTTGACGTCAGCGGCTCCCCCAAACTTGTTATCCACCTTCACTCTCTCACCGCGCTGAAGTACGCACGCAAACTGGCAGGGGCTCTCACTGTACTCACTCTGCTCTGCTATTCATCCCTCCAAAAGCCCAGTGCTTACACAAACACATTTCTGAACAGATATTCTGAGAGAAGGGCTTTTGGATCATAAGTGATACAACACAACACACCCACAGCTGAGTTATCGTTCGCCTTGTCCTGGTTTGAGTCCCAGCATAATAACCACAACACCAGAGCTGTATTTACTGTCGCAGTACACTTTAAAAGAAAGTAGAAATGTGACCAGAGGAGTATGGACTGTGATCACTCAGGAACACAGTGCAACACACACTCACCCACGCTCAGACTCACAAATCACGTATCGATATAGCGCTCATAAACAACTCCAGAAACCAGTTTGTCAGCATGAATGGGGTCAAGTGTGTGTGTGTGTGTGTGTGTGTGTGTGTTTGTGTGTGCGTGTATGCGTGTGTGTGTGTGTAGAGTGTGTTTCCATGGTCGTGAATGCCCTCTGATCAGACTGCAGGGCTGTGAGTCTAATGTACAGAGATTCCAGCTGTCACTACCCTTCAGTTTGAATATGAATCAGGTGCATGCAAATGTGTGTGTGTGTGTGTGTGTGTGTGTGTGTGTGTGTGTGTGTGCGCGTGCGTGCGTGCATGCGCGTGTGTGTGTGTGTGTGTGTGTGTGCAACATCTTCACACAGTAACCCATATAGGTCCCTTTAATATTGCTGATGATTGTCTACTTTAATTAAGGACATTTATCATCGCTGGAAGAAATCCTCATGTTGTGTTTATTTTGTTTTTCCCAATGTTTTAGCATTTTCTTGTGTTTGCTTGTAACTCTTCGTCTGGCGTGTGCCACTGAGAAAGGTCGGCACGTCTTGACTCTGGTAGCCGTCAAAGTCAAAGTGTGGCTACAGGGAAGCAGCGAGGTTAGCAGGTGCTTTGTCCAGAAGAAATACAGACAACTAGAGGGAGGAAGTGAGCAAGCAAAGACGAAATATGGACGTTCAGTTGGTTCTGTGTGAGCTGGTGGGGGTCAGTGTCTTGCGGTGTGCTGGTTCAGGCTGTTCTCGTGCATTTTTCGTACATATAACAAAGTAATACGCAGTAATTCATGCATTTTCCACATATTTATTTTATGTGTATTCCACGTTTTTGTAACTGAACAAAGCAGTGCACTTTAATTAGCTTTTATCCCAAAACACAGGACTTTCACCAGGGTGAGTGGCGTTCGCTTCCCACTGCAGTTCATGTCCCGGACGTACTAAATCACATTGCGACCTTTTTTCTTTATTTTCTAGATATTTTTTGGGGCCTTTTCATGCCTTTATTATGATAGGATAGCTGAAGACTGAAAGTAAATGGGACAGAGAGAGAGAGAGAGGGTAGGACATGTGCAAAGGTCGAGGACTTTTAGCCCCTGTTAACGGGGTGCCTGCTCCAACCACTGAGCCATCGGGCGCCCTGCCACCAGCTTTTTTCTAATCCCTACTATACCTTACCTTACTCTAAGCATCACCTTTTGTTGGCTAAAACCAGTCATGTTACGGTAGCTCTGGTGCCTAAACCTAACCGACACCAAAGCAAACGTTGTGGTCAGTTTGCCGGCCGACTTCCATTCACCCTTTCGTAACATATCATTCATATTTGTGTGCAAAACATTTCGTACGATATCCTGCGACCGTGTTGATTAAGATTAAATCAGCTGGTTGTATGTTTTTCTTCCACTCTGCAGTTTGTTCGGATGCAGATAATTTGGCTTCTTTGGAGTTTTTATCCATTGTCTCATGTGAAAAACTCTAATTGAGAGCTCTCCGTAGATAATTAGTTTGCATTCAGCCTTATACGACCCTGCCTTGTTTATGGTGATGATGGTATTTTATTTCATTATAAACTCTTGTTTCCTGTTTGAACACTTAAATATTCTCTATCATCATCCGTTCATCCTCCTCTGGGAAAATACCTCATCTGTTGTCGTAACTGAATGTCATCTTGTCGGACGACATGCCGAACTGACTGTAGGTCGATTTTGACAAGCGCCTGTGCTGAACACACAGAATGTAAGTGGCTGGCCCCGGGCTGGCAGAGTTGGTGATGTTATGGCTCTGGTGTTTGGGGAAAGTATTCCTGGCTGCTCGTCGGTGCCCCCTGGACCGCTCACAAACCAGAGGCAAAGAGCCAAAGCAGAGGGCCACGATTGGGGCAAGAGTTAAATATTCATAGACAGGGAGACGGAGGTCCACAGGTTCAGAGACAGGAGGCATGGACGTCTTTTCATTCTTCATTTTTGATTTATCCTTAATGAAAGTGAATTTGACATCACTTGAGAGATGAGATGAGAGGACACGGAAGTGGCGTGAAAAAAAGAATAGAGGACAAAAAGATGAGATAAGACAGAAAAGGGCGGAAAGATTGGGCAAAGGCATTAAGACGGGCCGACAGAGAGAGAGGGAAGAAGAAAAACACAGGCAGGGTACAAAAGAGTTTGTGTGCCCCAGATCTGTCACTCAAATTCATTAAAACATTCATTATGACAAGGAGCCATCGATTCAATTTAATACAGGTAGATGATACATTATTTATCAGCTGGAACGATCCTTCAGACCCATCTGCTGGGAGAAGCATATCGAATTCAACTGGCCTACTTGTGTAGTTAGCCTGTGTATGTCTTTACGTCTCTGTGTATTTCTCGCTTTGAGCTTGAAACCAAAATTGATGCGCTGCTCGTGTGGGTGTGTTTGTGATGTGAACACCTGAGGCACAGAGGGGAGGTAGCTCAGGTGTGTTTGAGACTGTACTGTATGTATGTGTGTGTGTGTGTGTGTGTGTGTGTGTTTGCGTCCAACAAATATGAGAGCCAAGAGAATAAAATTTGAAAAAAAAGAGAGAGCGGGAGAGTGCGAAGATGACGGAGCAAAACCGAGAGAAATGGAAGGACGTAGAAGTGATAAAGGCTGAAGGGAGAATACATGGTAAACGTGCCAGAGTGGGAATGAAAAGTGGGAGGTGATAAGGAGAGGAAGAGTGATAAGCAGAGCGATAGAGGGAAGACGGGAGAGAGAGAGAGAGAGAGAGAGAGAGAGAGCTGTTGCTATCTGACCTTCACTCACTCTCTCTCTCTCTCTCTCTCCACATATCCTCTGCCAGAGGAAGAAGCGATCATATGGAGAAATGATGGAAAGAAGGATGGTGGTAATCTGACTAATGCCGTATTTGAGAGTCGAGGATTCAGAAGGCGGGTGTTATTCAGCCCTAGTGGATGTGATGGAGAAAAGGTCAGCTATTCTTAGTCTTAGCCAACCCCTGTGTGATGCGTTTAGCTGTCTAAACGGCGAGGTACTTGAGCTTTGCTGTGAAAGGAAGGGCCTAAAAAGGTCCTACGTCTTATATCACAGGCTTTAAAATCTTAAAATATGGTTGAGTTTATGATATGTCCATCTTGTGCTGTAAGAATTGTTTCAACATACCTTTTTTTTGTCTATATTTCAAACTTAATGTTGACTGAGAGAGTTTATTATGTTCATCTGACCTTCGTCAGGTGTCCAATTTAACTGAAACTACATCTTTATACTAAAAACTACAGGCTGTGACAAATAATTTAAAGCAGGAGCTGTATTTTAAACTAGTGATAGACCGATTCATCGGCCGATATTTGCGTTTTTTAAGTGTATCTGTACGGCCGATGAGGGCTGCTGCGTTCGCTGATAGTTTTTTTTCGTCATTCTTTACAGACAGGTATCCACAGGCAGCTCCGTGTTGCTGGAGACGCCTTTTTTAGGTTCAATAAATGTTTCTTTTTAAAAAAAATTGAGACTTGTGACATTTTTTATCATCATTGTGTAATTTTTATGATGTAAATTGAGGGAGTAAAAGTAGTATCGGCTCCAAATAACGGCTCAAGAAAACCGGCAGTCCGTATCGGTCATCGGCTAAGGCTGAGGAAAAAATCGGCATCAGCATCGGCCCTAAAAAATCCATATCAGTCTGACCCTATTTTAAACAACTTAGACCAGAGTAAAATCAATTATTGACAAAAATATCCTTAAAATGAGACAAGCAATATATGTCAAAGGACACAGAACACGAATGCAAATAGTAAAAAAAGGAGAAATATTTTGTTTTGGAAGAGTAAGATGGCAAATTCAAAACAAGTGATTTTTAGCAGCAAGAGAAGTAAATATAGAGGAGGCAGAAAGACCAGCATGTCTCATATCCAAACTAATAATAACCGTAAAGAAAAACACAAATGTTGAGACTTAATGAGTAGTTTTATTGGAGCTATCTGCGTTGGGATCCCTGCTGCCTCGCTGGACTGACATTCAAATGAATGAGAGGGTCCAAAGTGAGCTTAGACGTTTTCTGACCTGCAAAACACCACATCTGTGTTTACTAAGCTATCTTGGCAGCGAGCGTAAAGACATAAATGCCTATTATGATCATATTCATAAATAAAACCTGGGACCCTATTTTCAGCAGCAACTTTCCACAGGGAGGTCAGAGGTCAAGGTCAGCCTCAGAGCGCCTGCACAGGAGTGATACTTGAGCTCCACCCCCGCCTCTACATGAGACCACAACCATACTGATTACCATATGCATTGGCATAATTAATCTGCTTATAAATAGCTCTGTTCCCAGTTCAGAGGACGGGCTCTGTGCCTGGCAGGTTAATACCTCATAGCTCTGATCATCAGTACGTGGTTAATGTGAACATACTGCGTACAGGCATGTGCGTGAGATGCATAAATTGAACCATCCTGTTTACCGCTGTGTAGACCGCAGGCGCCTGTGGATGCGTTTGCATTCGCAGCGTAGTCGGAGAAGCCTGAGACGTGATTGGTATTCCTCTGCTCGTTGCTGTTTTATGTATCAAGCAGCAGAGTCGGAGGAAAACAGAGTGAAGTTCATAAAAGAGTCAGCGATGTTTTTCAGGAGCAGCTCGCCCCGACACTCGCCGATGAGCCCTGCTCTCTGTCAGTGTGTCAGGACTGAGCTTGGAAATCGTCCAGCTGATGATTTGACGTGCAGAAGGTGTCACACCGCTGTGGTGGCTCACACACACACACACACACACACACACACACACACACACACACACACACACACACAAGCAAACACACCAAATACTTGGTACCCGTTCACATTTCCTGGAAAGTTCTGCTTGGGTTTAATGTTTGAGGGCTTGTATCTCCCGTGTGTGTGTGTAAAGTGTGTGTCAGAGAAACTAATTTGGATAGGAGGGACACTGAGGGGGTCGACGCAGCTCAGGAGACGTTCTCCAGAGCAGCAGGGAGTGAGGAGGAGGGACCGCCAGCAGCACCGGGTCAGCCATAATATCTATCGTTTGAGCCCATTGTTCAGCTCATTGTCTCTCGCCAATGCAGCGTGAAAACACAGCAGAACCAGCGAGCCAGCAGCCGACCAGTGGATGGCTGGCTACTTAGCTAGTTTGCTTAACTCTGCCCCAACGCCACACTAGTCACAGAAAACAAGCCGAAAGTTGTCACTCCTCTGGTGACAGCGGTGTGCTTTACTACGCGGTGTGTGGAAGATGTGTAGGTTTTTGAATGTGACTCATTAAGATACTGGCTCTCCTAACGTCCACTACTCGTTTGGCCGTTACTGCAAAACTTCACCTCGGCAACTTGCTGCAAGTCACTTTATACAAAAGTTTAAACGGGAGTAAGTCCATCAACATAAAAATGGCCGCCACTCTGACAGTTGTGCTACCTTGAATTGACTGTCTTTTCTATCCAGTTTAATTCCTAAGGTATATTTACTGCAGTTTATTTCCTTGAGTACTATTTTTATCCTTTTTACCTCTGGCCTGTGGCGTGTCAGAGCCTCGGGGCCTTGTGTCCGGTGAGTTGCATGCTTCACGACACGGCATAGTGTCACACTGACACCACTGACAACAACCCTGGTAATATCACAATAACACAATGACATCATCACAGCAGAAACACAGTGAGGACAGACAGATGACTGCCATGCTCCGCGTCCTGTCCTGTCATGCCGTTGGAGCAGAAAGCAGGGACCGGACAACAGTCACGTCATGTGTAAATACAGTCTGACAAACTGAGAGAAGAGATCTGTCGCCAAAGATTAATGTTCAAAGAGCAGAGTCATCTCATCATAAGAGGCAGTGCCATCCTGTTTCCATCTTCTGCTGCAGCGTTTTTCCAGCCAGTGCCTTTTTTTTTTTTTCCCAAGGTGGAGGAATATGAAAACTGCAGTGCAGCATGCATGCAGAAAAGTGTGAATTCCTCAAGGCTGCAGCCACCGTCCTGAAACTGCTGGAATTAGACTGCACATTCAAGCTCTACTGCAGGAACCAAGAGGACACACACGTCTTTATCTCGTGCTTCCGCCCACTCTCAGAGTTTCTAACTCTAATACATGCATACACACACTCCCTAACCTGAAAACGTCCTTTAGTTTAGTTCCTGAGGTACTTTTTTTATCTGCAGAACGATACTATTACTGCTGCATATGCAGAATCTTTAAAAAAAGTTTGAGTGTTTAAATTTGCTGTAGGCATACTGAACAGGATAAGAGCCAAGGCAAGTTAAAATAAAGGTAAAGTTAAGCTCAAGTTGGCCCGCACTCGCACAGACACTATCCAAACTCAAAATTAATACGTTTTGGCTCTTTTAAAGATACATTTTCAAAACGGCATCTTTAAATAAGTGCCGCATCTTTAAATAAGTGCTGCATAAGCAGCCACACAAAAATTCATCTTACTTAGGAAGTTTTCTCCAGCCCTGTTAAATTCAGAGCGACTGAAACTCAAACTCAATTACACCAGTGGCTTTAATTTAGACAGGAGGAATATTATTATCAAGCAAAAGTGCTGCGGCATACATTATTGAAGGCTATATCCAGAGGAAGAAATCGTGACGAAACAGGGACAAACAGTGAAAATGTCAAGAATGATGTCTGAGTGGTTTCCCAGAGTGATGAGATGAGTGAGAAAACGCTGAGCGACAGACAAGCAGAAGGTGAAGAGACGGAGAATGAATCATCCCTGTGTTCTTCTGTGATACGCAAACGATTTTCTCTTATCTCTGATTATGAAGAGGCAGTCGTGAATTCCCTCTGAAATCCAGGAAAACATATTTGCAGTGTGAAATTCAGAGGCCTTTATACCTTTTACCTGCTCTGTATTTCTTATATGTCATCTGCCAATGCTCACACACGTAACACAGCTGCAAAGTTCACAGTGAACGTGGTATAGCCAATGTGTTTGACAGCTGGAGCGCTCTGCTCAAAGAGAGGCTAGGTAACATTTAAGAGAACAGGCATAGCAGTAAAACACACCTTGGCTCAATCCACAACACTCAGTGGTTTTTGGCACTTCTGCATTGACTTTATTTTTTAGCCACTAAGGTTTATTTAATTAATTTAAAAGTATTATTTTTATCCCTGGAGGTTGTTGCTTGGGTATGACCAGGCCCCTAGGACGTTAAGCCAATTTGACATAGTGACCAAACGATGGGATTATAACTTCTGTGTCGGTCATGTGATGCCACTGGGTCTAAAAAGACTTTTTCCCATTGACTCGCATGCCAAAAAAGACGCCAGTAAATCCGTGGATACATTTTTTCGAGCATCACAACGTCTTTGTTAATATCAGAATTTAATACATTCGGTCTGATAACACTTGGTGCGAAACCCGGCTAGGGCTCTTCTGTGTGGAGTTTGCATGTTCTCCCCGTGTCTGCGTGGGTTTTCTCCGGGTTCTCCGGTTTCCGGTTAATTGATGACTCTAAAATTGCCCGTAGGTGTGAATGGTTGTCTGTCTCTGTTTGTCTCTATGTGCCCTGTGATAAACTGGCGTCCTGTCCAGGGTGGACCCCGCCTCACGCCCGATGTCAGCTGGGATCGGCTCCAGCCCCCCCAGCGACCCCGACAGGGACAAGAGGTTGAAGATGAATGAATGAATGAATTCCCATTCAACTTAGCGCTAAACCTGAAGTTGAACATGTAGGTTTATTTTAAGATGCGGAAGTTGGACTTTTTTGGCTTCATACTGTTAACTGATGTTAGCAAACTTGAGGTAAACATTACCGAGTGTGTTCACTGACTTTATGACTCTTTGTCACTTGTGCTACTGTTACAATAACTTATCATTTTAGCTTTTTATCTCATAATTGTCTGCATCATTGATTCCCATTACAGCAATGGCTTATATATATTATTTTATTATCATATAAAAGGTTTTAGATGCAGTTTTTAATTAACAGCAGCGTTGGACACATGTTGCAAAATGTCACTGAGATAAAGGCAGAGGATTAAGAAAAGGGATCAGGATTAACAGAGGTGATACTGATCATTAAAATATGGTTTAACTGGCCTTAATAGTAATCCAGAAGATCAGTTTGGGACATCTCAACATGTGGGTTGAGGCCCAAAATGGGACTTCTAAGACTGTCACACGGACAACAAAGACAGGAGGAGGAACAGCTTTTGGGTGAGAGACAGGTTCTACCAGGGCTAAACCAATATTTAAAGTTTAACTACACCTGACAAATCCTGCTTAAAAGTTGGTGAATATATTTGTTTTGGCTTTCATCACGCTGTTCTTTGGGAGGTAATCAGACAGCAGTAACATGCAGCCAAGAACTGTGTACACAGTCTGAACGGCTGCAAGGTGCAGGAAACGGTGACTGAGTGGGTACAGATGAGTCCCAAACACCCCGAGGGACCTGTTTGCTGTTGTGTGATTGTAACTCACTGCTCCAGCATGAGGCATATAAATGTTATATTGTAAGAGGTAACAGACAGCACCCTCACAGCACAAGAAACACATCCTCACACCTGTCCTGAGGGAAGCTTGGCAGAGTAATGAGACCGAGCAGCTCAGCCAGCCAGCCCAGACCGCCACAGATGGTGACAGAGAGAGGTGACGGAGGGATGGAAGTGATGGTCCATGTAAAGACAAATAAAGCAGCACGACAACAACATACCTGAGCACATAAAAGTATGTGATAGAAATAAAACAAGACAGACCAAAAAATGTATAAAGTACAATTTAAAAACACAACACAACTGAGGGAAAGCACATTTTGGAGATCAATCCTTGAAGAGGCAATAAAACAAGTCCAGATTTGTATTTAGAAACACAACAGGAGAGAGTGAGGCAGTGATTCATGCAACAGGTCTCCAGTAGTTTTGATTACTTGTTTCTTAAAGGAGAAACAAAATACTCACAGTTTGGGGTAGCAGACAGGTGAACGGCCATGGAAGCTAAGAAATGTACTTCAGGGGATGGCGGCAGCAGCTAAACTTATTTAACCTAGATAAAAATCAAAATCTATAACACCTGGTAATATAAGCTGTCAGACAGCCCTGTTTAACCAGACTGATGACAAAAACCGTCATACCTAACTCTTTTAAAACAAACAAATTAACGAACCAACTGAGGCAGCAGTAGACCAGCAACTCCTGTGTTCTGTGGGGTAAAATGACTGTTTTTGTCAATGGAGTCTGGTGGCTTTGACGAGAGCAAAGAACAGCTTCAGTTCCTGGTGCCTTAACTTAATAAGGCAAGGTGAGGCAGTACATTGCTTAGCGTCCATGGTCGTCTTTCTGCCTGTTCCTCTAAACCGGGAGCGTGCCGACCGCCATCTACTGTAGGAAAGTGGAGAGTAGAGACAAGGAAAAGGAGAATCATTCGGGACAGTTTGGGGAAGCCTCCCCGTGTCCCCCCCATAGACTGTATAAAAAATGGACGTAGCCTCTCCATCGAGGTTCGTTATCTAAACTTGATCCAATTGCCCTCACCTATGGCAGCCGCCATCTTGTTTGACTGTGACTCCGCCTCATTTCCTCTTACCAAAAAAGGGCATGTATGTGACGTTGGGGGGAGGGAGATACGGGCATCCGGCTGACGTTTACTTCCGAGGAGAAGCGACTCCCTGTGGCTAGCTGTCACTCAAAATAAAAACTAGCCTGGTACAAAGAAATCCACTCCCCGCAGTGTTGTCATGGAGATATGACCAAAACATACAGACTAAAAGGTTTCTTTGTACCAGGCCTTAAATAGGTTTAATTATGCTGTGAAAACGGCCTTTTTAACATGGGGGTCATTGAGAAACTGCTCTATTATGAAACCTGCGGTAGTGCAGTAATCTAAGCACAGCACTCATCACCAATCACCGTAACAACTTGCATAATGTTCCCGCATACTCAATAAATTAATACCCTCCAGCTATTTCTGCCCGGACAGGTAAATCTGTCAAATAAACACACACAAACATTTGCACACACACACACACACACACACACACACACACTAAAACAGCTACCTGATCCACTTGCTGTCATTCTGTCGGCATAATCCTGACCTGTTCATAATAACTTGTCGGGGCATCCGTGCACGCACCATTAGAGTCTCAAACCATCACTGCGACAGCATCGGCACAACTCGTCTCTTCAAATCGGAGACGGAGCCCCCTGGTGAGGCGGTCGTTAAGTTGGTATTGATCAAGAACCTTATCGAACCCTTGCAGTCGTGTTGGGGGCGTTTCGCTCGACAGGCTTGTAAGAACCTTATCAAACACCATGTTGATTTAACGTGTATTTTTAACCCTTTCAGACATACAGTTGGGATTAATCTAATCACCAGACTAATCTGTCTCAGGGTTATCTTGGGGTTACAGTGGATATTAGGAGAATAAAAGATAATAAAGCGCCTCTGAATTATTATTTATAATCTGATCCCATTGTGTTATCTGTACTGAATGCGCCAAACTGGGCTGTGCACAACTTCTAGCTCCAGCTATTCCCTTTAACTGCTCGCGGAGCCCTGGCAAGTAGTCGGAGAAGTATAGATCATATCTTCTCGTCATCCTCCCGCCATCGCTCATTCCCATGTTCAGACCTTTGGCTTTATTGGTAGATGAGTGCGGTTTAATTAACATTGTTAACAGCAATAATCCATCAGTAGACAGGCCTGCAGCCAGATACAGTTCTCTCCTTTCCCTCCTCTCTCCTCTTCAGGGTCAGACTCACTGTATCTGCCACTTCTTTTGACTGTGGGTGCAAAATATCTCAATTTCCTCTTTCTGTTTGTGCGTTTCTTTACCTTTCTGACTGATATGGGAATTTGAGGAAGATACGATGCTGATTTTAGAGCCTAAACATCCGTAGATTACAATAAAATAGACGTTTTCTATGTGGATTAAGCACCGATATGACTCTGCAAAGGTACTCAGAAGGCTGCTTTCTTAACCAAATAACTTTACTAAGTAATATCTAACATTATACATTATTTGTACAATTTATTACATGTCAACCATTTCTAAATGAACACTGAGAGAATAAATAATGAATAAAAAATCAAATAAATAGTTAATAATCATCATGTTCAGTATCAGTCAATTGCTAAATATTAAAATACATTAAAATAAATAAACAGCTATTTCTAAATCACTTGTTTTTTGCATTATATTTTCTGTAAAAAAGGTTTATATATCGGCACACAACCTTTACGCCAATATCAATAGATACCAATATGTCCATGATAACATTGGCTGATTGATATCAAATCAAATCAAATCAACCTTTATTTATACGGCGCTTTTCATACAGAAAAGTATCGCAAAGTGCCTTACAGAGATGTACAGAAAAAGAGAAACATCAAATAAAATCAGGAGAAGGAAGTTAAAAGAACCCAACCCTCCCACAGTCATGCACAGAGACATACACAAATGTATAGACGTTCATTCACACATTCACACAAACACACACAGCCACGCTGACACACAGACACACAGACACACACACTCACACCTACGCAAACACTAGCTGTCACTACAGAGACATGGTCGGGCAGCGAGACCTGAGGTACAGAGGAGTCTAGAGGAAGCTACCTTTGGGGGGCCAACCACACGATATATCTGTCTGGCTCTACGTTGCTCCCATCTTTCTTTTTTGGTGCTGTTGTCTCTCTCTCTCTCTCTCTGAGCTCTCTCATTCGTTGTTCCCAGCTTGAAGATACTTCTCTTTTCCAGGAGTGTGAGGCGAAATTAAGCATGCGGGGAGGGTGGAAGCGAAGGAGCGAAGGGAATTAACTTGTAACGAGAGATGAAGTCAGATAGAAAACACCGTATACGTACTGTATCCTGCTCTCCTCTTATCTCTGATCACAACATTAGATACAAACAGGGCGCGTCTCTCTTCTCTTTGTAAAACTCCGCATTCATACTAATTAATATACGTGAGGGTACTGTGTATGCTGATGCTGCAAAGTCACTGTAACTGAATGAAAAACCTGCACGAAGAGCGAGACGCTCAATCCTGACCGGCTTCTGCAGCCCATCCTGACCTTTGAGCATCACGACATAAACAAACACGTTAGGCTTGTTGTGTTTCTGCCTCCTGGTGTGGTCTAAAGTCGCCCTGGCTGATTATCATATTCCTCATTATGAACGGCAGATGTTTTGTCAGGGAAAACACTCATCTCCTTATCTCTCCGCTGCTGCAGAGTGATTTGTTAGTGTGTAGTGATGTGCATGAGGGGGTGGGAGAGTTGATGTGTCAGAGCCTCGCCAGTCTGGTCACCTTTCTGTGCATGTGTGTGAGCGTGTGTGTGTGTGTGTGTGTGTGTATGTGTGTGTGTGCAGCATAATAATGTTGCCCTAGACACCAAAGACCTACATTACCCAGAGGAAATCTATAGTGCTTCTCTGGAACATTTATCACAAAGGTTATCACTGCATTGTTAATGGATGTGTGTATGTATATATATATATGTGTGTGTGTGTGTGTGTGTGTGTGTGTGTGTGTGTGTGTGTGTGTGTTGTTGTACACCTTATTCCTCTAGTAATTACATTTTTTTCTCCCTTGTCTCTCCCGATACTCTGCCCTTCATCTTCAACCATATACTGATTATTCTCTGCCACTGCTCTTTTATGCTTCATCTTCCCTCATTAATCTCCTCTCTCTTTACTCCTCGACCCTCTCTTTATCTTCTTTCCCCTCCTTCTTCTTTCTCTCCTTCACCTCCAGACGAGGGCCAGACAGTTTGCCACAGTCCCCCAGAGCTGGCGGGCCAGCGGTTGGCGGAGGTCGGCATGCAGCTGCGGGCGGACTGCCACCAAGGCCTGGGCTACTGGGACTACCTCTTCTTCATCGCCATCGGCTTCGTCATCTTCTCGGCCGGCACGGTGTCGGCCTGGGTGATGGGCGTGCTCATGGTGCTGTACGAGCGCTACAGCAAAAGGAAGAGCGAGGAGCTGGACAGCGATGACGAGGACGATAGGGGAGGGATGGGCGGAGGAGGATGTGGGGGAGGAGGAGGTGGAGGAGGCAACCAGGGGAACGGGGATCTGAGTAAGCCTGGCATGCAGGTGTGAGAGACGGATGTGGAACAACATGAGGAGGGATGACATGAAGAAGTAACGAGGGGACTCTGAGACAAAAGGCTCCGCAGTGAACAAAGATCTGACTGTCTCTCTTTGTCACAGATTTAGATATCGCAATATGCTCTTCACCATATTGGACAGAAAGTGTGTGTGTGTGAGTGTGTGTGTGTGAGAGTGTGTGTGTGTGTGTGTGTGTGAGAAAGAGAGACAGACAGAGACAGCAATAAGGATGACTACGCCTTCACTTCAGGAGTACAGAATGACCTCTGAGATTACTGAGAGCAATAACCCCCATACACACACACACACACGTGCACACACACACACACACGCACACACACACACACACACACACACACACACACACACACACACACACACACAACACGGCTCAGCACAGACACTCTATGGAGTTGCTGGTTTCTCTGCGTGGGCGGATGTAACTGCATACTATGTGAAGTGCTCTTGAGTAACATTCGGTAAATGATGATTATAACAAGATGTGTTATACGAGCGACACACACACACACACACACACACACACACACACACACACACACATTAATACACGTAAGAAGGTACTGGGGGTCACAAAGAGAGTGATGCCTTATCTCCGCTACAATAATGAATGCCTTAAGGCAGCTCACTTGAAATAGTGAACAGTCACTGTCGTCTCTTATAGACAGAATCTGTCCAGGAACAGTTTGGGATATGATCCAATCATTTGAATGTAAAAAAACTAAGAATGAACTCCTTCTACAGCTCACTGCCGCTGGGATTAACATGTGAGTTTGGATGTTTAAAGGCACCCTGTGGAGTTTTTAACCATGAGTTAGAGTTAGCATTATGGCGCAATGTTTAGACGACGAGCGGGTCCCTATTTTGTTTACACTCGTGCTCTTTGTACATGCATGAGCACACTGGTGACGCAATCCATATTCCTGGTGATGATTTCATGATGTCGTTCTGATTAACAGTCGGCGGAGGGAACATGAGTCGTTTTCTCGTATTAAACTCCAGACAAGAGATTGTCCGTGTCAGATGCATTCTCCTTTACTAGAAATCCTCCATTTGGTGCAGGAGGCAGGACATGACGCCAATTCCACCGCCGTCATGTAGCAGGTTCATGATTTGACCGTGACAACTCAAGTCCCTTGCCGTTCCTTGAATTTGTCCGACGATTCTGGCGCAACAGAAGTTACCGAATCTCGTCATCTCTCCAGTTAGACATTTCGTTGCCTGTTGTCCTTTTACGTCACCCTCGGATGTTTGTTTTTTGCATGATAGAAACACCATCCACATGTCCACTAGATCGCCCTGAATTCTCCGCACAATGACCTGCTGTTCACACATGGGCTCAATCAGACGTCACACACGGTTTACACCAGTGAGCTGGCATGGTAAAGAAGAAGTCTGACATATGCGTTCCCACATACAGCTACTCTGGACAATGTCTGGATCATTTCAGTTTTGCAGTGCATGTGTGAAAGGGGCTATGGATGTAAGCAATGCCTGTTTCAAATTTCAAATAGCAGCTTTGCAAATGAAATTGATTGCTTTCAACACGGCCTGAAGTCTACAAGCAAATGCATGTACGCGGTCAATTCTGAATGTAAACATAAATGTCTTTTTTGACAATTAGAAGAAAGCTCCACAGGGTATCTTTAAAGAGCAGCTTAGCACCCCCTGAAAATCTTGTGCTTCAGTGATGCAGAAGTGTCGGAACAGTGCTTCTGGGGCAACAAAGAACCACTTCTGACCAAGTTTCCATCCAAATGTTGCACTAAATTTAGAAAAGCATATAAATGCATGTTTCAATCCACCACTGTTCATGTTGTGCGTGCCAAGATAAACAGTTGGTGACGCTAATTTTTCAAATCAGATTAAATTAAACCACTGCAGAAGAAGAGGTCGCAACGAGATGACGCCATTAAAAATAGCACCAGTCAAATGGAAAACGTCAGTACACACCGCGTTTAAGTCACAAATCTAAATCTCATTTCATTCCATATCACGTTTTGTTATTTTGTGATATTTCAACTTTTCCTTATCCAAATTGAAACACTGCTTTTCAGCCTGGTGTTAACGTACTTTTTAAGCTCATTCCCCTGTTAAGAAGGGCAGAAGAAGTCTACCTATAGCGACACTATGTGACTGTATCATATCTTGTGTGTACTAATACGTGTGTATATCGTCCTGTTTTCTGTGTGTATATGCTTTGCTGTGCAGCGATCCACATGCAGTAGTTTCTCATCCGGTCAAAAACAAGTTCTCCGGTCTGCTTTAGTTGTAGAAGTGGGGCAGGTTCATCGCGGCTGCACGCGAAGGCGGCATCAGGGTGATTGAGTCAGTCGTGTAGCTGAGGATGACGCTACACTATGTGACTGGGAACCTCGCTTAATTGACCTCATGTTACAGTTGAGCACATACAGGCCGCAGTCTACAGCCCAGCTGTCAGTGCGGAAGTGGGCCTCTTGGAGTAGTAGTGTGTGTCTTCATGTGTGCGTGACTGTCTGTGTGTTTGTGTGTGTGTGTGTGTGTGTCTGAGCGGGGCAGAGCGATCACAGGGCATCTCTCTCGAGTGATTCATGAGCCCAGACTGATCCAAACCCTTCCTCCTCCTTCCACCCTGCTCCCGCTCCCGCCCCGTTCGCCACGGGACGGATTGGCCAGTTAGAGATGATAAACGACAAACTGCGGATAGAGGTGGGGTGGAGAAAGAGCGGGGTCACCATCAGAAGCGGGAATTCATCGTGATTGATGTACTTAGCGTCAGTATTGAAAGGCTGATTGATAGCCGGGCTTTTATTCATTTTGTGAGCTGAGTGCCTCCAAATGCCCCCGAATGAATCGCCATGGTTAAATGATAACTCTCCAGAGTACTTGGCAGAGTGTGTATGTGTGTGTGTGTCAGTGTGTGTTTGTGCATATGTGGGTGCATGGTAATGGTTATTCCAGCTTGGTTTATGATGGTGACAGTATATCTTTATATGGATGCAGAAGAGAGACCAACAGCTTTTGTTACTAAAGGAGGGTTACTTCATTTGTAATCAAAACCTGCCACTACGGAGACCAGCTTACTGACACACACTTCTTCCCTTACTCTTTCTCTCTCTCTCTCTCTCTCTCACACACACATACACACACACACACACAGACAACCCCACATGCACGATAAATCTCAAGGGCACAGCTAAAGTCAAAGCCGCAGGAACCGAGAACATTAACACTCCTGTTTTGGTCCCTCTTACCATCCTCTCGTTCTCCCCTCCATCCTCAATCTGACACTGTCATCAGCTTTCACACAACGCAAGCACACACACGCACACACACACACACACCTGGACCTATGATTTATCTGTTAAATCTTTAGGCTGTCATTATCAGATCATTTGTTCAAGGGGAAGCTTAGAGGCGTAGGGCTTTAAATGACCTGCAGATTGCTGGTGTCAATCCTTCTTACGTTACATCACATTCACAAAAAGACATTTGACCTACAGGAGCGTGACCTCACAGCTTCATACCTGAACATATCCTTAAACGTGCCGCTTCCTGTTTTCGGAAAGAGCAGCTATTTCGCTCGGCTGAATGTCTTGTTTTTACGCCGCAGACAGATATAGAGCCGTTTAGCAGACAGAAAATGTCAGTCCTTTTTGTAGCATGTGTGTGTTTGCGCGCCGCTATGCTGGTGTTAACCCGCCACAGGACAGAGCACAGGACAGAGTAAAAATATCATTGATCTAAGAAGAAGGCTTGTGTGTTTGTGCGCACACATGGAGGAGGTGTAATCATCTGTGAAGGGGCTAAGATATTTACAGTGCCTGAACTCAGAGCGTATACATGAGGGACATGTGTTTCAAAGTGCAAAAAGGCACTGATGTGGTTTGAATCTGCGTGGATTTTTGTTTAGAGGAGTCACTGCAGCTATTTCACGTGCCTGCTGGAGTAAAGTGTAGCATTTTGTGGCTGAGGAGTTCAAAGAAATGGACGTGTTGTTGCTCAGAAAATCATTGCCCAGGGCGGTGTTCTGGATGTGGCTGGGTGCAGGCAAGTGATGAATGAAGAGGGAGGGGTTGCTTTGTGACTTCCCTCCTCTCGTCATCTCGACGTGTGTGTGTGTTTGTGTGTGTGTTTATGTGTGTGTGTGTGTCTGGTACACTTGTACATTATTATGCAGAGGAGAAAACATCTTAAGCCTGCTGATTCCAGATCAGAGGTGGCTCGCTGTTAGAACTGCAGATTGCAGATGTCCTCAAAGGCGAACAGCCATCACTGTGTTTGTGTGTGTGTGTGTGTGTTTGTCTGTGTGTGTGTGTGTGTGTGTGTGTGCGTGTGTGCGTGTGTGTGTGTGTGTGTGTGTGTGTGTGTGTGTGTGTGTGTGTGTTCGTCCAATATGGGATTTCTGATAGTGACACAGATTCAGATAAACCCGCTGATGTACAGTATATTATGTTGTTACTTTGCATTTTCTTTAGTTTTGTACGTCATAAATCATAAGCAATAAAGAAGATAAGGACGGAGAATAGGGTGGAAAGTGGTTTTCTAAGACTTTACTTGTTAATGCTGGTTTGAATTCTTGTGCTGCAATAGAATAGGAATTCTTACACAAATAAAAACTATGCAGTTAAATATTGTAAGAATTTTTATACCACAAATACTGGAAATCTTTTAATTGTCTCAAAACAATTCTTCTTTTACACATAAACAAGTGTTGTTAATGAGTCTTGGCTCAAGTGCGTTCTTTCAGGGTGTAAACCCTTAATATTATCTGCAGGCTCAGTTCGTCAGCATAAAGTTAAACTGTTGAAATTTTGATGAAATCAAACACCAATTTTTGATTTACGGTCAGCATTTTTTTCAGCAAAAGCTACTCAATATATTCATATTGAGTAATTAACTTTCTACATGGTTGTTTGCATTGTCGGTGGCGGGGTCCGCCATTCAGATTTTCTATAAGCACAAGAGATTCACAGGAAAGTGATGCATGCATGTAACCCAGCACAGTTCACTGTCATTGACAAGAGCCTCACCGTCTACTGTTCACTCTCCTGACGCCGTATCAGAGCTGTATTTAAGTTATTGCTCTTGCTAATTGAATATTTCTTCTGCTGCTACTTCACATTAAAAGCATTCAACTGTTGAAACATGAGGTGGCTTTTATTGTGAAGGTTGGAATTCTTTTATTGTGAAGGTTGGAATTCTTATTCATGGACTTTCTTAAAACGCCATGAGTTGGATTAGTCGTAGCCTAATAAAACATTAAAGACTCATCGTTGGGAAACATTATTTTGACGTCGCTCACAGACGGGCACTTTTATGTCTTCATGAATTATGGCTGTCGTCTTTTTTGTTTTAGTCACGTAAAGTGGTCCTGCGTCACCACTGCGTCACTACTGCGTCACTACTGCATCACTACTGCATCACTACTGCGTCACTACTGCGTCACTATGGCGCCACTATGACGTTGTTGGCTTAAAATATTAACGCAGGGAAATCGAACCAGCCCTCGCTGACATTGAGCCCGCCGTCCCGGGAGCTGTTGAACATCAAGCCAAAAGTGTGTGGAGGGAGCTACTCGGCATCATTGCTTCCTGACGAGATCCAAACAAAGCATTTTGCAAATTCTGCTGCAAAGAAATCGGCATTCACACCAGACACCGGACTTTCGCCCAGGAGACCGCGATGTATGCCCCGTTCTTGTGCAGTTGGTCACTGAAGTTACGTTACAAACGTACTTATTTTAACCCAACACATGATGATTGGTGATAATTTTGTGTGAATTCCCAACATTATTCACGTGTTCCCTGTGTTCAAAAACGGGTTCATCCCTATGTTCCCTGGGTCTTATGTTCCCCGGTCACATAAGACTATGCCTTGGCTGATTTACTTCAGCATTTTGTTAGGGTTAGGGTCAGGGTAAGGGAGTAGGGTTGGGGTCTGTATAGGCCTATTTGCAGTGGAGTTCAGCACTGATTGTGGAAAAAACAACAGACCGGGAAACATAGGACCCTTTTTGGGAAAAGCGGGGAACATCAGACCCGGGTAACATAGGTGCGCTCCCTTTAAAACAGTGAGCGTAGTAGAGCGCCATGTGTTTGAGTCGCATAGCAGTATGTGATAAGTTAAGATGAGAACAGGTTGCACCATCTCTTTTCCTGAGACGGTTGACTTTATGTTCATGAACAAAACTAACAGGCTGCATTTTATAGTTGGATTCTGACCACGTCACCACGTCACCACGTCACCACGTCCACCTCCATCTCCCCTGACCCCAATTTCCCCCACTCTCATCTGGTCACCCTACACGTCCTGGGCAGATAAGGTGTTGCTTGTGGTATTGAGGAGGAAGAATCACACCAGCAGCTGAAGTGAAGTGACACAGTTACATTTACATGCTGTTTAATGTTTAATGCAGCTGAGCAGTTAATTAGCAAACCGACGTTAGCACCGCACCTTTCACTGGTGAATGTTTGTTCGGTGGCTCCTTCAACAAGCGAAGCTGCAGGATAAGACGTTTGTATACGTCTGTAAGTTAGATAAGAAGGAGACTTTAGCAGGAAACTAATGTGGGTTGTTCAGAGTCTGTGGCTCTTGTGATGTGTAGCAGGCGGCTGTCTGGCTCAGTGTGACTGTCTGCTCTGCCTGATGCTTTATGGGAAAAGATCTCCATCTACAAAGACAGATACTAGAACAGTATGCCATCGAATCAATGCACAACTCTCCCTTTTGGTTTCTGAGGAGAACATAGGACCAGTGATTTACAAAGCACATATACAGTACACGCTGTAGGAGCCAAAAAGTCCTATTCATGTCAGTTGGACCTTAAATGAACATTGACAGTGATACTCCCTACTGCGTGCGTGCATGTCGAGGTACATGTGTGTGTCTTTTGCTGCAGTAGCCCATTGGTGCTCAGTTTCATAGATAGCCTCATCTCTATGAGGTTGGTAAGAGCAAGCTCAGTACCCCTTTCACACCGAGGGCTCAATCGGGTTAGAACCAGGGTTGATTTAGTCTGAAAGGTAACTTTGAGACCCAGGTCGAGAAGTGGGTCGAACACGGATCGATATCAATGTGAATGACCCACTACCAGAGTCCCCAAGTACTGGATAATTGGTTTGAACTGTTGTGACGCAGGTTCTATGGACTGATTTGGTTAAAGTGACAAAAGACGGGTTGGACAGAGGACAGATAAGCTCAATCCAACCCTGATCCTTGGTGTGAAAGAAGTATCAGACACAGCCATGTTTCCATTATTTATAAGTACAAGTCAATCCATTTAAACGTCTTTTACAGATTTACATTAGAAAAGCTTAATGGGTATGAAAAAAATTGTTAAAACTTCCTCAAATGTGCATAAAAGTTTCTACACTTGCTTGAGGTGGTTTTTACCTTTTTCAAAATAGAGTTGATGTGCTTATCAGGAAATAGGGAAACACCTTTTTACACATTGAACATTTAAGACGTCTGACCAACTCATTCCACTCTCGACGTTTTCTCAGATATTGTCAAACCGTGTCGTCGTGTCCGGACAGCATGAAACATGGCCAAGACTATCTGACATGACGGACCAATTAAAGCTTTTGAAAGAAATTCCTAAAGAATCTTTCTCTTGTAGATGCGGTTAGAAACATAGACGACTTCTTCTGCTCTGTTTCCTGCGCCAACCTCCGACAAAACTAGCCAAGATTATTTGCTCTAAACCAGTTGACGGGAAACGCACCTAATTCATAAATCTATTCTTTGCGACATTTCAAAAGTTCACTTGCCAGGTGAATTAAAACACAGCTATTGTCTGCCACGTGTGGCTCTACTTTACTCAAAGATTTGACCCTCTGCGTGCACACAACACAGACACACACGCAGACAGCGGGCACATGGGGTAAGGGGCTTAGAGCAGGAAGCAGAGGCTCACAGAGGCACACATGAATGTTTTCGCTCCCCTCTCTCGCCTTACAACTTTTCTTTCCTCTCTTTATCTGTCCTCACACCCCCACTCCCACCTGCTTGGCTCACAGCTCTCCACCCTTCCACTTTCTCTTTCTTTCCACTCCCCCCCCCCCCCCCCCCCTCCCATCATTTCAGTTGTGTTGCCAACTGCTCAGCCACTCCTCTGGCAGAGAGCAGGCTCTAATCCATCGCATTGCCCGCAAAACTCTGCCTGCTGGATCTTACAGCTTCTGTAGCTTCCCTTTGAGAGAGACAGGGAGGATAGCAGACAGACGGATGGACAGACAGGAACGGCAGATGTATACTACTAAGAACACAAAACCCCAGAAGCACAAGAGTAATGCTCGAGACAAAACATTTTGTGATCACACAACCATAACTGTGTGTTCGCGAGTGCGTGCGTGTGTGTGTGTGCGTGTGTGTGTGTGTGTGTGTGTGTGCTCAGTCTGATCACGTTATTTCTCTGAGGGGGATGTTAGAGCGTGAGCCTGAAGCACAGAGACCATCTAATGCAATAAGTCAATAATACATCCCATCATTGCACACGCACACGCATCACATGAATACCTTCTGGGGGTAATAACGAGCATTTTCTTCTTTGTGGATATTTTTCTTTTTCGAGCCACTTCATGTCTGTAGATTGTCCTTTACGTCGTCTGTACTCACCTCTCGTCTCATTTTTCGTACGAGGTGAAAATCACGCGTGGAATATTCAAATAGAAGCAGGAGAGGTGAAGAGTCAAAACTCAACAACTGTTTATGCATCACTTTCAGCGTGACCCCACTTTGAGAGCTTATACACGCACACATACATCAACACACACATGCACACGTTCCAACATGAAAGCCTTTCTGTAGATGACATTGTGTGGGAGCAGAGGAGAGTGTGGCTGTCAGCAGGATTCCCTTCGCCTGTCTGCTTGCCCTTGAATGCCGTTAAGGGGCGCCTGAGGAGGAGTGAGCAGGGACTCACTTGATGGTTGTTCTATAACGGACAACAACCAGTTGAAGACAAGGATTTGTGAGATTTTAAAGGAAATTCTGGTATTTTTTTGGTCTTATTCTCATAATTGTGTCCACATGTATCAGGGGAAGCAGCACAAACCTCCTAAAGCTTTCCAAATAAACTTGAATTGTACATAAATCAATTCAAATCAAACCCTTGCTTATTACTCCTAATGAAAGTGAACACATAAAGTAGCGTATGTAGCTAAGCAAGGGTGGGCACTTGAATTATTAGTTATTCTAGTAGAGTACTTGCAAAAGAAAATAAATTATCGAGTTCCTGTCTTCATTGTCAAACGACGACCATCGGCGGTGAAGATCCATCTGACGTGACTCAGAAATAATGTTCAAGGACGAGTTAATTTATTAAAGTTCTACTCATGTTATGATCATTTTCGTAAAGTTGTTTCACTCTATTGAAATAGCTGCAATGCTAGCCAATGTAACATTAGGTGAATTCAAAAGTGGGTAACCCTGCGCTTTTACCATAGACTGTATAAATAATGGACGCAGCCTCTCCGTAGAGGTCCGTTCTGTCAACTTGATCCAGTCGTCCTCGCCTACGGGAGTCGCCATCTTGTCAGACTTTGACAGCGCCTCATTTCCTCTTACCAAAAAAGGGCATTGATGTGACGTTGGAGGGAGGGAGATACGTCAATCTGGCTGACCAATACTTCAGAGGAGAAGTGAGGGCCAGCGGCTAGCTGTCACCAATAGGCCACGCCCCTATTTATATAACAAAATCTTCTTGTCTTTTTTGTACCAGGCCTTAAATAGGTTTAATTATGCTGTGAAAACGGCCTATTTAACATGGGGGTCAATGAGAAACTGCTCTATTATGAAACCTGCCCCTAGTGGACACTCGGAGAACTGCCGTGTTCTGCACTTCTGTATTGGATCAACCAGAACATTGCTGTGGTTGGGGCTCAGCTTTTATCCGTGGTCAAAACAAACATACCAAAAATATCTTTATGAGCATGTTGAGTATTGTTGTATCATAATAACATTACCATTTACGCATTAGCTTTGTCGCTGGAACTAGCCGCTTGTTAGCCAAATTACTTAATTGTGCGGCTCTTCTAGATTTTAGAAATTTTATTGGATTGAATGGATCAAATTGTGATTGTGAAACGGAGGTTGTGACATGTATCAACAGATTTACAGATGTGTTCTTCGGCATCTGAGTCAATGGGAAAAAGTATATTGGTCCCTATGGCATCATGTGACGGACACAGAAGATGAGATTTAACCATTTCGGTCACAATGTCACATTGGCTTCAAAGCCTGGAGCACTTCCTGGGGGCTTCATCCCGACTATTAAGTTAACTGTAGCTAGGTGAGTGCAAAGATAGCATGAGTCAGAAAGGCCACAATCATGAGAATAAGACCAAGATTACAAAATACTGGAATTTTCTCTGAACACTGGTCATCCGAAAGAGTTCATGAGGAGCTTTACTGGAAAGAGACGTTTCTTTAAAGGGACGCCGAGTGTGAAACACGACAGTCAGTAGGTGGCTGTACTAAAAGGAGAAAATAATCATTGTCAGACTAGATGTCCATCCTAGCAAAGTCAACATAGTACGATTAAAACTTGAGGTGAAGACAGTATTTATATGTATATTTATTAGCTAAAAATGTCTGCAAATGAGCCAGAACACAGTCTTAGTTCTTGTTCATGCTTTACGCTGCAGGACAGGGTTGAGTTTTCATAAATACAGTATCAGGTGTGAAAAGTGACAGCAAGCGCCTTTTCCAGCACGCCCAGATTGTGACTACAGAGGTCAAAGGTCACCAGAGGGCTAAAAGACAGATGTTTCATAACATGACACACTTTCTATACATTAGAAACGCACCATGTGCACTCACAAGCACTGAGCAGCAACGCACCTGAGGGTCTCTGACCTATATTGTATACAGTAGGGCACGCACACACACACACACACACACACACACACACACACACACACACACACACACACACACACACACACACACACACACACACACACACACACACACACACACACACACACACACACACACACACACACACTCTGGTAACAAGCACTGGCTATCATCTCTGTTGTCTGACTTACAGTCTTACAGTAGCTCTCCTTTTTTGATTTGATTTGATTTCATGTTTGGCTTTACACACTCCTACACACACACACATAGACTCACACACACACACACACACTCACACACACACACACACACACACACACACACACACACACACACACACACACACACACACACACACACACACACACACACACACACACACACACACACACACAATTATTGTATGAATCTACACAGAACTTGCTTCTGTATGACTGGGCGGTTCTGGCTATTTAAAAACTGCAGTAACTTATATTAAGTAACATTTTATCTTTTACTATAATTAAAATGATAGACTGATGTTTAACCAACGACTGTGGTTTCCCCTTTTTTCTGAAAATGTGTCTTCTTTGGGTCTTTTTCTGTGTTGCGTGTCCTACACAGCGATGTGAAAAAGTACACCGGCCTACGTCAGCACAATGTGTGGACGGAGGGAAGGAAGAGAGAGGTGATTGATTTAGCCTCTGCACCAACACCCTGGCACTCAAAATGGGATGGAGGGATGCAGGGGAGGGATGCAGGGAAAGAAAGGAGAGGTACATAATGCTGCTGCACCTGCGACCTTACTCAAACCTTGTCAACCCTAAACTACACTTCATCTTTTCCCTTTTATGGTCTATTAGTGTCTCTTTCTATCTCACAACCTCCCTATTCCCTTTTTCAATTATTTCCGCCTCCTCAGTTTTTCTTCTCTCTCCTGTTTACTCTTATTTTTTCCCAATCTGCCTCTCTCTCCTTATTTGTCTTGTCGTTTGCTCTCCTTTGCTTTACCTCCCTCCCTTATCTCCTCTCCTTCCTTTTGGCAGGAACAGCGGTTTTATTATCCAACCTCACCTCTGCCAGGATGGGTCAGATACTGCAGTGGAGCCGTCTTCACTTGGCACTTAATGTGGAGAGAGAGAGAGAGAGAGAGGAAAATAAAACACAGCTGAGGGAGGTAGAAAGAGTGACACACTGGAGGAGAGTTTACCCACGGGCTGTAGGTGAGAGGGTTCAGCATAGCAGCTAATGGTGGAAAATTGGTGCCCGGGTGAATGTAAAATAGATAAAGTGCGTTTGGGTAGTGTACACTGCAGCCCCGCTCGGTTAGCAGTGCGTCACTGTGGCTGCAGGCGCTTTCTCAGGAGGGATGGTCGACCAGACATGGCACGCTGATGCCAGATTAATGCCAGTCCTGATCTCTGCTTCCAGCTCCGAGGAGCCTCAATCGATCCTGACAGCTCAGTGTGTCACGAGGTCACACTGAGGCGGAAAAACAAGGACAAGGAACCATTTCAACCGGCTCTAATGCGCTTGTTTCCTTTACATTTGAAACAATTTGAATATACAAATAATGTAAAATCATATGATATGTTGTTTGAGCAACCCCTGTATTTAGATTTTATAATACAGTTACCAACTTCAAGCTGACTATTAGGACAGAAATAGTCGATCTTAGTTTGTTTGGAAATTCCTTTGATGCACTTCATCCAAGCTGGTTTGGGCTGCAGCAGACTACACGGGCTGAATGGATGATCACGACTGTGAAATACATTTCCTGAAATTAAACTTTTTTTAATTAGACCCAAGTCTGCCAATTAGACCCAGACCTTCACTGGAAAAATAAAAACAAATCTTATCGTAGCATTGCTTTTAAAATCACATTGTGTAGCATATTTGTTGAGCTTTTGGCGCCCTTAATCCTGGAACACTTGCTCTGAGCGTCAAATGTCACAAAGTGCGGTGAGTTTGGCACTGTGGGTCGATGACGCGGGCTGATCCGGTAAACTAGCAGCACCACGGGGAACACAGTGGAGAAACATGGGTAACGCTCCCACAAAATAATATTCAAGCAATTTAGAATTGCTTGTCCATAAAGTTGGGAACTCCCAAGAGTCATTAAAGCAGAATATATTCTGGCTTCTGTTCCCTGTAACATGTATGCAAAACATGCATGTGGGGGATAAAAACAAGCAAATGCAAAACTCTAAGCAAATGATTTCACCTCCCCAGTCCCCACACATAACTGCACTGACACGTGAGTCATGATGGAAAAAGACACATTGATGTTTGTGCTCCGAGCGCGACTGAAAATGATGAACACATGTCCCCAGCAGACGTTTGGCTTTCTGACCTCGACCTGCTGACCGCAAATCCCCCTCCAGGACTGAACCTTTGAACTTGAAGAGAAAAGGGGACTGAAGTCAACAGGACTGACATGGTGCCTGTGAAATGATTTAGAAGTCCTGTAAAAAAGAAAATAAGGATTCCCACACCTCACCACACCACACCACCAGGAGGGTGACACAGAGAACGAGAAACAGAGGAACAAACAAACAAACGTGAAACAGAGAAATCACATCTCTCTCAGACAAAACTGTGTCACAGTGATTGTCAACCTGCGTCCAAGTGTCGGGCTGAGCTCAATTCTGACACGCATCAGGGGTGATTTTTGCAGATTTGTTTTCAAGATCTGATTCTCTCACCCGAAACCGAAAGATCTCAGCGCTCACTCTCCCTTTTTCACATTCAGCAGGTTGTCAAAGGACGAGCGTGTATCTGTGCTGAGCGGCATGAGAAGGTGAACCCGCCTCAGATTAACGCTCAGAATAGCAGCTCAGTGCTCTTCTAATAGAGTTCCTCTTCCTCTGAGAGTAACAGCTCATTACCGCAGGACTTTCCCCCAAGGACCCCGCCCCCGTCGCCCTCCCCTCCGCGCACCACCCCTCTCAACACGACCTCGCCCCTGAGATGGAGCCCCCACATTGTGACGCATAAACACACGCCCCCACCTTACCCATAAACTGCAAACCTCACTCATCTCTAAGCACCTCCTCGTGCGTTGGTATTCTACCCCCCTCTCCACCGTCATTGCAGTTGCCACCTGTCACACATTTGACCCATCTTTCATCCAACTGAACCACCACCACAACTACACACACACACAGACACACACACACACACACACCTCCGACTCCTCTGTTCCCCTCTGTCCCCTTGCAAGGTTGCTCTTGTCGACACCTTTCCTGATTTGGACATTTTTGATGAGAATTCCCCACCTCAATCTCTGCTGTTTCCCTACTTAACCCTCCCAGGGGCTTCCCTGTTCTGCTCTGACTGACTGACTGACACACACACACACACACACACACACACACACACACACACACACACACACACAACTCCACACCCAGACTCACACACAGAGAGAGACAAAAACACACAAAAATGACTGGATCATGCTGGCTGTGATGCTCATACCAGCACAAGCACACGCGAGCACGCGCGCACACACACGCGCTCGCTCGCTCACACACACGCGCTCGCTCGCGCGCACACACACACACACACACACACACACACACACACACACACACACACACACACACACACACACACACACACACACACACACACACACACACACACACACACACACACACACACACACACACACACACGCACACACGCACACACACACAGACACACACACACATGCTCACACTCACACTCACACACACACACACACACACACACACACACACACACACACACACACACACACACACACACACACACACACACACACACACACACACACACACACACGTGCTTCATTGTAGCCTTAATGAGGTCTCATCATGTCTTTTACTTTCTCTCCTCCTCTCTCTCTTCTCTCTCTTTTTCTCTTAGTCAAGTGTCATAATTTTCATTCTGGTGCTGCACTGAGGTGTCAAATTAAATCATCAAGTAATTGAACTCCTTTTTCAGGAATGTAGATCAACATGATAAACTGTTTTCAGAGTCCTGTTTTGACAGTCTGAGAAACGCTTCAAAGACAAACAAACTCTGGGAAGTCATCAATAAATGAGCCTCTCCATGAATATCAAGTGTATTCTTTTCTTCTCTGTGAAAACATAAAGAGAACAAGTCTCTCTCTGGAGGAGACGTCCTGGAAATGGACCCAGTTACAATGGGAGGTCTCAACATGAAGGACAAGAGCTGGATGTGGAGTCCCTCTGCATGAATATATACAATACATCAAACAAAGGTCATCTGATTTGGCTCACTCCCCACCTGACACACGCTGGTATCATCAGAGTATCTTCTTGAACAGTTTGGGGACGGGCTGTGGGACGAGGCTATGTGGCCCAAGGGAGGTTTTTAGATATAATGGCTATCTGTAAAAGATTTCTTTACTGATGCACCAGTTCAGTTAGGTTGTACTCAGGTCCATTGTCCAGGCAGGATCCACGTTTTGGTTGATTTGATTTCCAGTTCAGAAGCAAACAAACAAACATTTCACGCTGCCTCTCTCTCGCTCTGGTGTCCCTTCCAGTGCGGTACCCGACACTAACACACCTGCTACCTTTATCAGTACCCAACAAGTGCTTGGTCTGGTGCTTTGTGCCACTAGGGTCTAAAAAGTAAATACAAAATAAACAATAATAATCAAATAATCAAATTAAAGAAATAGCTCCTACATAGTTTAATGATAACTTACAAATGGAACGGGTTAAAGCAAGGGTGCCCAACTCTGGTCCTGGAGGGCCACTGTCCTGCATGTTTTAGGTTTCTCTCTGCTCTAACAAACCTGCTTTTAGCCATTTTTAAACCTTTGACAAGGTTCAGCAGCTTTACAACAAGCGCAGCATTAGAATCAGGTGTGTAAGAGCAGGGGGAAACTCAAACATGCAGACCAGCGACCCACTAGGACCAGAAATGGGCACCCCTGGGTTAAAGTATCAGTAAGTAAGTAACATTTTGGGAAATATACTTTTCCACTCTCTAAGATGAGGATTAGATGAGAATATTGATGCCGCTCTACTTCCCACTAGATTTGTTGCCTCAGTAAACATTTTTTTTTCTTTTTTTATTGGTATCAATCTGTAGTTTTAAGATGATGTCCATTTTGTAAATTATGTTGGCATTTAGAGTAAAGTAGATGATTAAGCAGGGTATATATGTACCACAGCAGTGTCCTCCAGTACTCTGTCAGATCCACCCAAGCCCCAGCCACAGCGACTTCCTGGTTGATCCAACACAGAAGTGGCCACTAGGGGCATATTTCGTAATAAAGCAGTTTCTCATTGACCCCCATGCTAAACAGGCCATTTTCACAGTATAAGTTTGGTACAAAAAACACTCCAGTCTGTATGTTTAGGTCACATCTCCATGACAACACTGAGGGGGGTGAATTTTTTTGTCCCAGGCTAGTTTTTATTTTGTTGGAGGTTAAAGTTTATGAATAGTTAGGGGCGCAGCCTCTTGAGTGACAGCTAGCAGCTGGCCCTCAGTTCTCCTCTGAGGTATGCGTCAGCCAGTTGGACGTTTCTCCCTCCCCCTAATGTCACATACTTGCCCTTTTTTAGTATGAGGAAATGAGGAGGAGTCAAAGTCTGACAAGATGGCGACTCCCGTAGGTGAGGACGACTGGATCAAGTTAAGAGAACGGACCTCAACAGAGACGCTACGTCCATTTTTTATACAGTCTATGAATCCACCCCACACTCCTCCCCAGCTCCAAAGTTTTGTCCAAATATGGTACTGCTCCAAAAAAACAAGATGGCGACGGCCAAACTCAGGCTTCAAAATGAAAGTCCATAAAACAATGTCAACATCTTCATATATACAGTCTATGATCCCAGATCTTGTTACGGCAAGAAATCTTCCAAAATTTGATAGTGTTCCTTAAAGACTTGAGTTGGTCCCTATCTTTTAAAATGGAGAGGCGCTTATGGAAGTCATGGTTATTGAGTAGAGGCTTCAGACACGGAGGAGGAACACGAGGACCTGGACAAGATGGAGGAGGCCTTGAAGTTTGATTGAGAAGGGAACGTCCAGTAAAGGTCACCTGTTAAACCTCAGGTGTGTAAAGCATTTACACTGTCCCTGCATTTTTGTCAAAACACAAATATGGGATGGATTCTCACAAGCCCTTTTCTCAGAAACTGCTGGCTCAGCACTTTGTGAGTCTGGTTATAGTAGGTGTGTTTGTGTGATGGATGGCCTCTTGATCCTATTCCAGGTAGAGGTCTGAATATAGAAACACAACCACCCGTGTGTGCACCATCTGAATGACCCGAGCAACACTCCCAATTTGAAGTTTCCTCTTTAACTATCAATTTCCTTGTGGAAACTCAGTAATTGGCAGTACTTTGCAGCTCCTCCAGCCCAGTTTCCTCTCCTGTTCACGCCTGTGGTGAGCTGATGAGTTTGGCTGTGATCTTATTACTTCCCAAGAGACCACGAAGCGCAGATCACTCTGTCTCTCACTACTATCTTTGTTGTACTTTCCTATCTTTAACAACCTCCCCGAAGAGATATATGCACACTTCCACCCCAGCAGGATGACGTAAACCCTATTCTATGACTTCAAATGAACTAAAAAGCCACTATTTCACCATTTGGCTTGTGTTTCGGGGCAAATTCTGTTAAAGAAACAACTTAACCTGACATCGAATTTGTCACATAAGCAGGCTTTAATGAAGCTTCTGTAATGAAAGCAGGAGAGGAGGGGGCAAAGAGAGGAGAAAAAGAGAAAGATGTAAAAAGCAGGGTCAGATATCACGCTGGAGGCTGCAGCTAAAAAAAAAAAACAAGCAATTTTTGGATCGATACAAGAGAGAGCAGAATCAAAAAGGGAAGAAAGGGAAAGGAGAGGAAGAGATATGATTCTGTGATTCCTCTCCCCCACACGGGCCTCCCTCTTTTCACAGAGACGCTTCGTTATTGATCCGACATGAGAACTGAGTGTGTGTGTTTGTGTTTGTGTTTGTGTGTGTGTGAGAGAGAGAGAGAGAGAGAGAGACGGAGAGAGAGAGAGAGAGAGAGAGAGAGAGAGAGAGAGAGAGAGAGAGAGAGAGAGAGAGAGAGAGAGAGAGAGAGAGAGAGAGAGAGAGAGAGAGAGAGAGAGAGAGAGAGAGAGAACAGATGCTTGGAGCTCTCTAGGAGAGTGAAAGAAATTCTCTGGAGTCCTCAGTGTTTCTCAAATCATGTCTTTACTAAATACTGTATGCATAGCAGAAGAGACATCCTACCAGCAGCCGGGTCTCCAACAATCTCTGCCTGTCTCCAAGTTACTTCAACATATATACAGTTAGAAGAAGAAGAAGAAGAAGAAGAATTCCTTTATTAGTCCCGCAAATGGGGAAATTCAATTTTCACTCTATTATTATTTTTCATGTTACAAACACAGGCCCGAAATACACACACATGCACAGACAGGACCTATATACATGCAACCAATGGAGAGATGTTAGAGCGATGGGGCTGCCTGTGACCGGCGCCCCGAGCAGTTGGGGGTTCGGTGCCTTGCTCAACAGCACCTCGGCAGTGCCCAGGAGATGAACTGGCACCTCTCCAGCCACCAGTCCACACTCCATTTATTCTGACCATTCATGGGCAGTACTACCGCCCCAAAATCATCAAAGCACCTTACAAACACAAAGACATCAAAGTCATAAAAATACACCACCCAATGTTTAGGACCCCAGTAGATGTTATCAGTGTTTTACGACCACCAAACGGCACAATTTGCGAAACATGTGACTCCTATCCGCAATCCCCCCAGCACTCATTCACAGCTTGACTGTTAGGTTAATCAACACACAGGAATCAAGGATTTATATTTATTCATTCATTCATTCATTCATCTTCAACCGCTTATCCCGGGGTCGGGGTCGCGGGGGGTGCTGGAGCCGATCCCAGCTGACATTGGGCGTGAGGCGGGGTACACCCTGGACAGGACGCCAGTCTATCGCAGGGCACATAGAGACTAACAGAGACAGACAACCATTCACACCTACGGGCAATTTTAGAGTCATCAATTAACCTAACACCTGCACGTCTTTGGATTGTGGGAGGAAACCGGAGAACCCGGAGAAAACCCACGCAGACACGGGGAGAACATGCAAACTCCACACAGAAAGGCCCAGGCTGGGATGCGAACCTGCAACCTTCTCGCTGTGAGGCGACAGTGCTAACCACTAAAAACACTTACAAAGAAAGAAGAAATCTCTGGTTATTTCCCACACTAGCCAAAGTGTATGCATGTATGTGTTAAAGAAGTTCTTAGTGGATTAAAACTCATACAGTCTTGTAATCGTCAGATCTGTAAAACTGACTTTCTCCATAAAGAAACAAGCAAAAGCACCGCTTCAAATCTTGTGTTTACCCGACAGGTGCTCATAAGTTTCTTGGGAACGAGTCACTAAAGAAAAAAAAGTTCTAAAAACCCTTGTGAACAGCTTATAAACGCACACATACACAAATATATAATTCACAACAGTAGTTTAAATCATTCATGCTCTGCTGCTGTAACCAAAATGAGACATTCAACAACAAAGGAAGCCAGTTTTACTCTACGAAACTATATTTTACTCTATGCTGTGACATTTTTCAGTGCACGTAACAGCTGTAAATATTAAAAGCACACGTGCAAAACCCTTTGCTATTATCTTTCATCTGTGCTGATGCATATAAATAGCTCCAGTGTCAGAAGAATCCCTCGCGGAGGTCTCTTGTGAGGTGGGATATTAAGCTATCTGTTAAAAAAAACACATTTATCTGAAGTCACTGTTTGAGAATGGCTTGTTGGCCTGTTAAAAGGGAGATGATGAATTCTCTTCTCTCACTCTCAGAGAGAGATAACTCATGACTGCAGGCAAAAGTGCTGATGGATTTAGCGCAGTGAGAGCCATCACGGGGGACAGCATTTGAATGCTGCAGTGAATCGCTTGTAAGTGGAATATATCCTCCGCACACACTCTCTAAAAGGTTACAGACAAAACAAATGAGGGTCAAACATGTAACTATTCCCTTTTTAACCTGCCTTTATCATACATGAACTAGAAATCCTGATAAAGTCTGTGAGTGGCCCTAGGTGCACTTTCATCAAGATGACCACAGCCAAAAAAGCTAAACTCAAAACTTCAAAATGGTCGTTCACGAACCAATAAGTGACATCATGGCGGCCACATCCATTTCCTTTATACAGTCTATGGTTAATACATGAACATTAAAGTCGCAGTCCGCAACATTCGATTGATCATATCCACTGAAGCCGACACTATGCTCCGATAGAACAACATAAATCATCTGTTTTTAGGAAAAAAATGTGCCTCTATGTGCACCTAGACCCTGTTGTTTGATTTACAAAAACCCACTGCGCCCGTATCATCCTGTCCAATCAGCACAGTTCACAGTTCGTGCACACGCCACAGATCTAACCTTACTCCTCTGGCATGTTACAATATAACATGCACACGCCTCAAGCTAGGCAGACACTAAATGGCATTAGCAGTTGCTAGCCTACCTCAATGTAGCGTGTAGTCCATGCCGTTTATCGATGAGAGAAGGGGTGGGTGCGTTCACAGAAATCTGGGGCACGCGCACTGACGAGCACTCGATGGGAGAGAGCGGAAGAGCATGGTGGTAGAGCGGGAGGGGCGTGAGAGTTGTAAACATTCGAAATTTGACTGAGTCAACTAGATCTGCCAGATTTGCCGACTGCAGCTTAAAAATCTGAACCAAATTTTCATGACAATCCATCTAAAACAGATACTTTAGTCAGGAGCAAAGCTAAACCTGGCCAACTGGATATCCCTCCTAAATAGAGGGCTAAACTCGTGCATGTGCAACATAAACTTTAATTTCAGTTTTTCTATGAGAAGTCCGTGTCTCTTCAGAGCTGATGTGCAGTAACTATCATATCAAAGCCATCTGTAATTTAAATGCTCGCACTGGTAACTATTTTGTTCGGCCTGCCAGCTAAATGTAGGAGTAGGGCAGAGTGGTTTCTTTGTGTTGTGTCAGATTCAAGTGCTCTCAGAAGTGCGCTCCAGCTGTGCTCAGCACCGGCGCTCTATTTATAAAAAGTGCAGTGAAGCGTGGGAGGAGAGCATTATGTTGTGTCAATATTTCAGATAGTATAAACCGCGGTGATGTGTTACTCAAGTGAGGGAGTAGAAAGGAGATGTCTGTGTGCATAGTTAGAAGGAGACACACACGCACGCACACACATGCACGCACGCACGCACGCACGCACGCACGCACACACGCACACACGCACACACGCACACACACACACACACACACACACTCAGTGGCCTGGCCTATAATCGTACCTATTTAAAATGCTAATTTCCTCTCTCCCGCAGGTGCCTAACTGTCTTTGAAACTAAATTGCTCGTCATAGCAGGTCAGTCTGAGCCTAATGAATTAGTCTGTTCTCCCTTTACACTTATCAATGCTGAACCGTGGACGACAGGTGCGCGGAGTACCTGAGGGTCTGAAAGCAAAGCCCGCGGCCTCTTCTTGCTTCCTCAGATGGATCCCACATCAACCCGTTAATATTTTAGCATTTGGCTTGGATAAGCCTTTGACCATCTCCGTTACAAGGGATATTTTACAGAGTGGTGCTCACTGACACTAACTACCAATCAGACTAAATGACATGTCCCCAGTCGCTCCCTACCGGCTCCACTTCTGACTTTTAAGGTCAAGCACTGAGCAGCAGCAGCACTTTCTGCTTTTGAAGGGGATTTATAACATAGATTACTCCGCGCATGTGAGTGAAATATCGACTGCATTAAACACCCATGCAATGAAAAGGGGAAACGCAGCTCTCAGAATGGAGAGCATTTACATAAAAATATATCTACATACATAGAGACACATATACAAAGTACCTATAGAGTGTATTAAGTGTTTTGAGCCTGCGGCACGCTCGCTGCAGTAATGCTGCGGTCGGGATGTAAAACATGGACGCATGATGATGTGGGTGGTAGGCACGTATAAACACTCATCACTGGATGCTTTAGGCAAATCTTAAGCCAAAGATTCCCAAGATCTTTCTTTGGTTTATCACGTCCAACGAGGGAGATCGGCCTGAACTGAATAAGCAGTCTGTTCATGGTATTCGCTGGTGTTCACATGCGTTTAAAAGTCCCGTATTATTCTCATTTTCAGCTTCATAATGGTATCTTGAGTTTCTACTAGAACAGCTTTAATTTTCAATAAGACACATTGTTTTTCTGAATAAACCTGTATTCACTCACTGTCTTAAACAGTTACACGTCTGTCGCTTTAAGCGCTCCTCCTGAAAAAAAAGCCCATTCTGCTCTGATTGGTTTCTGAATACAGGCTGTGGGTATTTCTCTGTGGATTCAGCGTTTTGACACTTTCACAGTATTTATATATCACCTTAACCTGCTTTAGAATAAAAAAAATACATGGAAATCTCACTTTTTACAATGTGGGACCTTTAACTCAAGTGGGGAAAGTGTACTAAGTCAAAACATCGTCAAAAACATCCTTGCTGTCATGCTGTTACTCTGTACACACACACACACACACACATGTACACACACACACACACACACACACGCACACGCACACGCACACGCACACGCACACGCACACACACACAGTCCCCACAGAGAGTGCTTACGGGTAATGATAACTGAGAGTGAGCGTCATTAACCTCCATAGCCCAGCGACATGACACAACAGAAAGGCCTCTGGGGGACTGGAGAGCCCTGTGAAGAGAAGTGAAAGGGAGGGAGAGGTGCAGTAAGAGGTCACAGGACCACACCGAGCAGAAAAACATCAGTAACTGACCAAACATTTCCCACAAGGATCTTCACCATCACAGGTATGAGAGCAGAGCACAGAAGGAAAAAAACAGAAATACATCGAGAACAAAAAAAAAAAGAAAAAAGAGATGGATGATTTTTCTTGTGGGCAGAGCCAAAGTAGTAAGGAGCTAATCTCGTATAAGTGGCAGATTTAGAGTTACTCAGCAGCTGTGATGTAATACTTAATGCGCACAGCGGCTATAAATTAGCTCATAGCACCATGTGGGCTTTTACCACAGCAGCCCACCAGGCACGCAGAGGATGGAGCTAATTGCAATCATTCAGTAAGAAGCAGGAAGGAGCGAGAAAGCCCCTACTCTGTTTGTCGTCACTGTGAATAATCAATCAACACTCTTGTTCAGTTCACCGGACCTCTCCTCGTGCACGTTTGTGTGGTCGGTGGATGCCTCTCTTCTCTGGATACTAAACTTTTTCAAAGATCGTTGAGTTGCCCATTTCTGAAGTTGCACCAACAGAGATTACAAACTTCTGGTCGTCAGAGTGAAAAGAATTGTGCCATAAAAAGCGTTTTAATGTTTGTAGTAACAGTAGTACTCCCCTATACCTGTAAACTGACTTTGATGTGTAAAATCCGCGGAGTTCCCTTTAAGTGCGGGAAATAGAAAAATGACTCAAAAATCTGTTTCCATATCACGCTCATGATATGGATCCTTTAAAGTAGGAGAATGACAAATTGTAAATGCACTCATGGGTTTTACAGTCTTGCTAGGTCTGTTAGCAGCTTATGGTGGTTCATTTCTGTACGGTATAAGTAAAGCTGAACCTCCACAGGCCCGAACTGACCAGTGCGTTCTCCAGAACAACCCAACTGACAACAAAGACATGAACTGACTTCTGTGTCTCCTGTGTCATCTTCAAATCTCAGAAATAAACTGCAGAGAGGTGCTGGGACTGTCTCACGTGAGGCTCTTTTATTTCTTCTAAAGGGTTAAATGTATCACGTTCTCGGGGGAACAACCTAATCCAAAACACGGGATTATGTAAGGGGAACCTTAGCTCGGGCTAATCCTTCTCTCCTGTCTTTGATGGTCGGTTTATAGCGGAGACGATGGCGGAGTCAGGTGACTGTTGTTGCAACAAGAGCAATGCTTTCATTCACCCTCTACACTCACGAACTGTGTTCAACATCTGCGGCCACATACAAACTTTATACTTCATCGACGTGAAGAAGCGATTGCAACATCTTAAGCACACGAGTGAGATTATATACACATGTGGACATCTGTATAGCTGGGAGGTTGCTGGGAGGGTTTCCACTACATGAACAACATGTCATTGCCTGCTGCACATTAGATGTTAGCTAATCACAGGGATGAGGGGTCTTCTGTTTGCATGCAGACTCAGCGACCGAACTCGTGTCTTCATGTCTGTCACACTAACCGAGCTGTGTACAGTATGTTATCATGTTCGGTGCACGTTTGCGCCTTTGGGAGAGACGGAGGGAGGAGCGAGAAGAGTGTCATGCATGGGATTCATCACATTTTCTCACGTTTTAATACATTTGATGTTTAATAGTTTTAAAGTTAAAGGAATGTCGTTTTAATGGCCTCGTTGAGTCTGATAATGAGTCAATCGGACAGCGCTCTACTCCTCTGTCCTCGGTTGACCACGCACTCTCCCGCCCATCGGCCTCCCCACCGGCCTCTGCAACCAGAGCCAACGACCGATTGGCTGCGGGGGGAATTCTGAGGCAGAGGACTAGTTAATTATGTTAAGCCACGAAACTGATAAGGAGGCGGTTTTTAAAAATGTAAAATCTCTTGAAACACGCACACGCTGAGGCAGTGTGGTTTAGAGAGAGAGAGAGAGAGACACTGAGAAAATATGAGACTATTTTGTCAGTGTAAGCAGAGAAAAGAGAGAAGTTCAGGAAATAAAGAAAGAAAACAGTCGTAATTAATCGCCATCTCGGCGTAATAGTGGAGAACTCTCAACTCTTTTTCCCTCAATTTTCAAGGGAAATTTTAAAAAGTAATGTTAAATTCTAAATTTGACTAAATCCTCTGGATGCGGGACCTTTCCTCCCCCCACTCAGCGCTCAGTTCCTCCTCTGTTGCTGGTGTGCTGCTGGCCTTTCCCCTCTCTTCTTGTTAACTGATGTCTGTGGGCGGATAACACTGCTTCACTGATCCACAACTCATGACACACCACTCATCTTTGTTTTTTTCAAATTTCTTTCTCTTCTTTTTCATCCCTGATGCCCGAAACTATCTCAGCAGCACCTGATAATTATTTTCTCTACACAAACACGTCATTAACAGTCTTGGTTTGGATTCTAGTGAGCAGCAGTGGACCTTTAACTCTGTTCCCCCTTCTGGTTGTGTTGAATTATAATCATGTACCAGCTTGTTTTGGATTTACTTTGCTGTGGAGCGAGTTAGCCGCTCAGTGCAGCTTTTGTTCCACAAAAGTCAAAGTGCCAAACTGCCTCTGCAGTCCAGCAAAAACACAGGAACCAGGAGAGTTAGGCGGTCCAGCTCTGCCTGCAAGAACTGGTGTTGCACAGCTGAGGTTAGTAAAGCGAGGGGGAAAGAGGGAGCTGGATCATCCGGAGCATCACCCCTCCTAGTCGTCTCCCCTGTGTCTTAATGCTTCTTCTTTCTCTGACGTGCAGCCTAAATGTTTCACTTCTAGATATCAGTGTGTTTCAGGTGCAGCTGCTGAGGAATGCTAGACTCATCTCAGAGGACAGAGCTTACTGCCTCCTCACCCACAACAACAGCGGCTCAGAGACCTGCAAAACCCTGTGAACTACAAGAGGGTTGGCTTCTCACTCTGACAGATCTCTCCAAAGAAAATCAGCCCTCCGCCTTCCCAGAGGCATCAAAGGAGTGAGGAAAGGCGGCGAGAGACAGCAAGGAAGAAAGAAACCAAACGTTTTCTGTGCCTGTTTAGTTCTTGTTGTCTAGTTTTGGTGCCAGATGTATTTCATGTGGTAAACAACCTGAAAAATGGTGCCTCATTACAACACAATCATCTTTTAGTAATGCAATGATGCATCATACCTGTAATGTTTTATGAATGCACTGGGAGGACATTAAGAACTAATGATAACAGTTATTTGGACGTGACTTGTGTTGGGACTGAGAGTCAAACGCAGAGTTCAGGACATACATTGAAAAAGAGAGAAAGAGAGAGGGAAAGAGAGGGTGGGACAGAGCAACAGAGGAGGGGGATAGGGGAGAGATCGAGTATCTGGGGGAGTATAATTAACTCCGTGGTCTGCCTCTCTGCAGGCCTGCGGCATACTGCTGTAAAATGCTGATTCAGTACACAGATAGACGGAGTAGCATGGGGGAGGGAGAAGAGGGTGAGGAGAGGGATGCTGAGAGAGAGAGAGAGAGAGAGAGAGAGAGAGAGAGAGAGAGAGAGAGAGAGAGAGAGAGAGAGAGAGAGAGAGAGAGAGAGAGAGAGAGAGAGAGAGAGAGAGAGAGAGAGAGAGAGAGAGGAGGGGGTTTAAATGAGAAAATGTGAACTGAAGCGATAGATAGCTCAGTGGGACAAAAAGTACAAAATGATGAAAGTAAGTGAGTAAATTGTTAATGCAGAAGTTGCTTTAATTAAAGTAAAACATGATTAAATACAGATATAAAATATCTGTATCAGCACATATGTTTTCCAATTTACAGAACATATAACGCAGAAGACAATGCTGCAGTGAATTAGGGATTAAGGAATGCATTTTATTTTTATTTATTCTTTATTTCAAAGGTCAGCAATGGACTGGTACTGAGCATGTTCATTTAGTTTTTTTAAATTATTATTATTCTCTATTTTCTCAGTGGTCATTTCTTAAATTGGTTGTGCAGGACTCAGGCGTCCAAATTTGAGTAATAGCGCCGTTTTATATGAATATAATACTTAATTCAATACATTGCACACATTTCCTCTTGGACAATATTTCAGGCTCACACGTCATTCATCATTTATTGCTTTAAACCCTGAATACAACACATTTAAACCCTGAAAACACATATTTTCTTCTATAATTAGCACCTTTGCAGAGTCGTATCGGTGCAGAATCCACATAGAAAAGGTTTTTTTTTTCAGTATTAAGTGGATTTACCCTCTAAAACCACCCTGACACTTTATCTGCAGTTAGTGGTGGACTTTATTGAGTGTTGAACATCCGCAGATGCTCCAGAGACAGCAGTGCATTTTGTGTTATCAAGAGAACAGTGACATCTAGAGGGGTAACAACAGACTTGATCTGCAGAACTGTTGACAGATACAGTTACCTACTTTGTTCCTGTATCTTGTAAACAGAGGAGGACTCTTAAACCTTGCTGTTTGGTGGAGCTGCTTAGTGCAGATGCCCACTGATCAGTGTCTGTTTGTGTGAATTTACCTTTGTGCGAAAAAAGAAAGAATCCCAGCTGACAAACGTTGTGTGTCCTGGGGGCTGACCCACTAACAGAGGGGTCATTCACAGTTAAACGTGGTCAGTCCATCACCGGGCTGGGGGGGCAGAGCCGGCTCACATCTATAATGCATCAAGCGTTAGTGTCGGGTCAACTGGAGACATGACAAAACAATGGAGCCGATAAATACTGGAGAGATGAGACGGACGATAACGCAAATACTTTTGAGCCACCACACGAACATGCAGGTATCATTCAGGAGTTACACAGATATGAAATGCAACGTAGGAACATTGCCGTTGTTAAGTTACAGTATGGATGCAATATCAAAACCACCATTTTACTGTATATGACCAACAGCCATTTGCTAATTTTGATTTTAATGTTGTATTTGTATTTGTAATTGTATCGTGTCAAAGGCAAAAGACTCAAAGGTGAAGAACTCAAAATGTGCACAAATGAATCCTGCGTGGCTAAATGCCACTAGAGGTGAGTGATGCTTGACTGATTTAATGTTTTTATTTACGTTTTCCAATATGAAACCTTTTTTACAGAACATATGATGCAGAAAAAGATGCTTGGAGTGATTAAGAAATGGTGTCATCGAGAAGTTTTTCCAGCCGAGCGTGGTCAGAAATTGACTTATACTAAAGAGAAGAAGAAGAATTACTTTATTTATCCCGCAATGGGAAATTAGATTTTTTTCATTCTGTTATTATTTAGGTTTCACACACACAGGCCCGAAATACACACACATGCACAAACAGGACCTATACACATGCAATTAATGGAGAGATGTCAGAGCGAGGGGGCTGCCAGTGACCGGCAACCCGAGCAGTTGGGGGTTCGGGGCCTTGCTCAACAGCACCTCGGCAGTGCCCAGGAGATAAACTGGCACCTCTCCAGCCACCAGTCCACACTCCATTCATAGTCCACATAGGGACTCTAACCGGCGACCCTCCGGTTCCCAGCCGAGTCACCTATGGACTGAGCTACTTTAATACAGTTACTTGTTTAGGAAAGCAGCTTTCTGAGTACCAGTGTGCAAAACTCACACAGAAAAACTCACTTAATCTGCAATTTGTGAATTCTCCGCTCTAAAATCAGTATCAGTCTCAAAACTCACATATCAGCTGGTCTCTAGTAAAAAGCATTATTTTAGTTTTCTTTAGCATGCTGTTCATTGATTTCCTCATTTTATTTATGTGCTTTTTTTATATCGTGCCAGGGATTATAAACATATGCTGAATTACAAGGAGTCAAACATTTCTTTGTTATTTGTATTGTTTATTTTGATGGCTTCACTATTAAATAAAATAAAAATATTGTAGAAATTCAAAAATAAAAACTGTGATAAGATGAATATACAAAAGTAAGGCAGGCTGTTGAAACAGGGTGTCTTTAAGCCCCTTGTTTCGATCTGTGACGCGACGTCTGTAGTTTTTGTGTGACAGTGTGACATAAACGAGGTGCACTCTTCAAAATAATTGGCTTCAACACACACAAGAGCAACAGCAGCTCTAACGTTTAAGGCATAAATACATTTGAGTGTGTTCTGGTTTCCATGAGAGGAGCTGCTGATACTCAGTAGTGTGAACATTTGTAGTGTAAACTATGATGCAACGCGTCATAGAGAGGTCATAAAGCAGTGAATGCCCATATGCAAGTCCCTGAAAAGCATCCCCTCGTACCGTAAAAAGCTCCCACCAAAACCTTACAAGCGCGGCAGCATGCGTTTCCACTGGCTTCAGCCGTGTCCGGTCGTCTGGATCTGCGTGTCCGTGGTCCGATCAGGTTCATCGCTTTCTTGCGGCAGGAAGCCCCAAGACTTAAGCAGCGCAAACCGCTGAGCAGGAGGAGTGGAAAAGTAGTCCTTCTGTTTCTGGGAGTAGATCTGGACTGGGAGGATGATGTCTCTGTAGCTCCAGTCCTGATGACGCAAGATTTCTCTCATTAACTTTAACTTATTATCCAATTATAAAGCATCTCTGTGTTTAATTCACACACATCCAGCACCGTTTACCCGATCTACTTAACACTTGTCGAGTGTACTGCTGGGAGCCCAATGTGGTGCTTTTGCCTAAGTCTAAGAAGCACTTTTTACCTGGATTCTGTGGGTTCAGACAAATCTATCCATAAAGCCACGCACATTTGTCATTTTCGTTATTTTGAATAACTTCTGAATCTGTTTTGCTACTCCTCCTAATATTCTGAGAAATCATCAATAACTGTGGTACAGAACCTCAAACTTTGCTTACTTTCTCAGATTTTTGACAGTTTTGCAATAGCTGGCCCTCAAAGATGCTCAAGTGCTGCGTGCAGGGCTTATATAACAAAAACTGCCATATCTCCTGAACGCTCTGTGCCATCGCAACCCCTTTTGGTGGATGTGTGAAGACATCATGTCCGGGTGGCCATGACAAATTTGGTGCCATTTGGCCAATAGGTGGCGCTGCAGCAGCCTCATCTGACTATAAAGAAGGGAATCTCTGTATGTATGCATATATGACCGCCAACAATAACAGGATCCAAGCAATCAGCCCGCACTAGCATATTTAATTACATGACATTAAAACATACACTGTATGGTGCTGTTTTAAACTTCAGGAAAATGTATTTAAAATCACAAGCTATCCCATTTTACTAATATCCAGGTTACATTAGGACTCAAACATAGAATAAAAGAGTTGCATGTAAGTCAAACTGAAAATACACAGAGAAAATATAAGAAAATATGAATAAGAATGCATTTTGTTTTCTTTTTGTGTTGAAAACTTGACAGAATCTATATCCAGCATCACGTTCTGTCCTCATAAAATACACTTTATAACAACACAGCTCTCGCTCTTTGAACAGAGAGCCGACAACTGAAGTCAGCAACAAAACCTGCACAGATGGGGGTCTTTTATCTAAAGGCCATTTGTCTGGAGGTCTGAGACATGAAACAGTTTGGTATCCCCAGGTGTCTATTTAATGGTATTATGGCTAAAGTCTCGTTTCCACCAAGCAGTCCGGTTCAGCCAGGTTCAGTTTAGCTCAGCTTGTTACACTTGAGAAGAGTTATTTTTGTCAGAGGTTGTGGCTTTTACCAACAGACCTGCTCCATTCTGTCCTGCTTTTTTCTTGCCCCCCCGTAGAGATACCCAGCACACTGATCTGATACTAAAAGGTGAAGCGCAAAGTGAGGAATGAAAAGGTTTGTTCAGCTTGTTGTCCAAGGAGGAAATGTAAAAACTAAAAACGACACGCAGCTATACCCATCTGCTAACAACACTGCTTACCTTTGAGAGCACAGATCTGGTGTTTAGGTACCTGTGTGTACAGTAACGTCTGTCTACGTAACGTTTGAAGTTACAATACTGAGAGTGTTTGATGGAAACGCGGCTTAACAGTGAGGTTCTGTACCTGCCAGTGAAAGTTGAAAGCCTCCAGCAGCTGTATCCGGCCCTCTCTGGAGGGCACAGAGTCAGGAGGATCAGGCTGCACCATCTCAGAGTCCACCGTCACACCTCCGAACACCAGCAGGGCTCTGATGGCAAACCAGCCCCCGAGCTTGGGATGCACACACACTCCAAACATCTTCTGCAGGCAACAGAGGTGAGGAGACAAGAATGTAAACACTGCACAGTGAGATATATATCACGACGACTGGGGTTTAATTAAACAGCAACTATTAAGATTCCTCCTGAGTGAATGACGTTACTTTTTCAGCCCAGGGTTGGTCTCTGACGTCCGACTGTTGGTAGTAGAAAGCTGCTCCCGACACGTGAGCCGCAGTCTGCGCCAAGAACTTGGGCTTCCTGCTGGGCAGCAGCTCGTAGTCATACCTCACATCCACCTCCTGTCCTGGGAAACACTGCAGGGCAGGGAGAGGGAGAGGGAGAGGGAGGGGCATATTTAGGTGTCACAACAGCCTGATAATGAAAATAGTTATAATTGCAATCTCTAACTGAGGATAGGTACATGATGACGTACACTGTCGGACCATGGAGGTTTTAACCTTTCAGCGTCAACACTACCAGCATCCCATACGTTAAGACTGTACATATACATGAGGACATTATTTTTACAAAATATTGCAGAATGTGTAGTATTTAAGGGCAATTTCTATCATATTTTGAGAACAAATTGCAATTCATTAAATTACGACAAAACAAATGACGCTCATTGACCATGGTTCGAGTTGTCCACTTTCCCCCTGTTTGTAATCCAGCCGTACGTGGTGTCTTTCCCTTTAATACCGCGGTCATTTGCTGCTTTGTGGTTATATTGGAGCCCCTATCAGGCGTTAAAACGGAGCGTTTCAGTCAGAGGGTGAATACAGGTATATTCAGACGGACAGGATGAGAAAAATAATGTATTTTCTGAACATTAAAGCATGTAAACATGTTCTAGTAGAAACCCAAAACAGTAAGAACCTGTGCATAAGCATAACATGTCCTCTTTATGGTCAAAGTATTCCCTCACAGAATCACACCACTCACCTGGGAGACAGCATCGGAGACGCAGCGTTGGACGCACTGGTCTATGGGGTCAGACAGGCCCTGGCAGCCCCTCTCCTCCAGGAAGGGCAGGAAGGCTTGTTCAAACATAGCAGGTGTGCTAAGCACCACCACAGCCAGGCTGTCCTCCGGGTAAGCCAGCCGCAGGGTGGGGGGCAGCACGGAGTTATACCAACCAACCTGGGAACATGGTGGGACACAGTGTCAGAGAGGCACACAGGCGGTGACAAACAGTATGGAGGAAAAAATAAATCAGCTATTAAAGAATGAATAATTAAATTGTAGCGGGCTTTAAGCTCATAATTCACCATAATATGTAGATACACAAGCAGAGTGGTGTGTTTACGCAGTGACAGACCCCTTCATTGGGAGTGTCAGTGTAACTTTAGAGTACTGGAAAAAAGTTGAAAGCTTTTTGAGCATTCAGTACAAACACTTAATTAAATTGGAAGACGTCATTACCAAGACAAAACAATACAGTGGATTAATGTCAAATTACTAGTTCTTCAAGGGAAGCATCATATCCAACTAAATTCTCCAAATCTCGACTAAACTTTAATCCCTTCACATTTGACTTTCGTAACTATTTTTGAGTCTATCAGGATTATCAATCATAAGAAACTGTAACTTACTTACTTCAGTAAGAAAGGCTGCTACACTTCACTGTACTTTACTTAAACTTAGTTCAGTAGGAAATGCTGCTACACTTTAAACACTGTTTCAATTATCGCTCCTTATCACTTATTTAGTTTGTACTTATTTTACTTTAATATGCTGCTAAACTGCACGCTGCGTATTATTGTATATTGTATAAACCTACGTTTAACCACAATGTCTGTTGCACTCTGTCACATTAGTTATTGTTTGCTTTATCTGATGTTAGCTTTATTTGGATTTGATTTATGTTTTTATGCTTAATGTCACTCTGATCCTTTCCCATCTTTGTATTGAAACTGTTGCACATTAATTTCCCTCGGGATAAATAAAGCTTCTTGAATCTTGAATCTTGAAATGTAATTATACCACATATAAGTTACAGGACTTTTTTAAAGGATGTATAACAGTATAGCCCACGTCTTAATTTAAGTTCTTTACATGTATCTATTTTAACTTTATTTCTTGTCTTTTTTCCCAAGTATTTTTATGTAATGTCATTATAATTTAACGTGTATTGTTTCCTGAAAGGAGAACTGACTGTCTTTACACACACATATCTATCTCTGTCAAGTATGATGCCACACTGTTCTGGTTGTACTTTATACACACACACACACACACACACACACACACACACACATATATATATATATATGTAAATAAATAAAAAGACAGACCCCTTCAGAGCGTCAGGGCGTCTCTTAGCAACGGGGAGGTTATGGTTTTTAACGTTCTTTTTCCAACGGTTGTTTATTTATCTCTCTAACCGTTTTAAACGGAACAGTAGCTGTGTTGTGTACTCGAAGATAGAAGTTGTTCGTTTCCATTTTCCTGCAACTTCGACACTACCGCCGTAATGACAGTGTATTTTACAAGCTCCTTCAACTTCTCCGTCCTAGCCAGCAGGTAAACAGGTGGATATATTGTATTTTTCACACGTTGACGCCATTCTTTCTGTCAGGTCTACACATTAGAAACACGTTAGTGCCACAATACCTTTAGGGGATAGACTTCAAATCCAACTTTTGATAAATGGTCCTCCAACAGTCCTGTTATGCCTTCCACATTGGCAGTGGAAGCCGCCATTGTTGCATGTCAATACAGCGTTGGATTGTGGGATATGGTGTTCTTTGACCCATCAATGTCAGAAGTTAAGCTCGACTGTTGCTTTCTGCGATTATTTATGCTGACAAAACGAATGACTACAATAAGTTATTTCAATATAAAGTGTTTTGGAGAAATTCTACTGTAGAAATCCACTTATTTAATGCCTGGTAAAGACTGGAGTCCTTATCTACTACAATACCCAGAAGCCACCTGCGGCGACGTCATACGCAATCACTGTTGCAGTTAGAAAGTCTACTGTAGATGAATATAAATGTTTGTTTGATCTTAGTCTGAAATAAAGACTTCTTAATTGATAAAATAGAATTAAATAAATCTACTGTAGCAATTCACCCATTTCATACCATGGCATACAGTCTATGTACCATGGTTGAGGCTGTAAACAACACCTACTACATTACCCAGAAGGCCCCTGCGGCGACGTCATACGTAATCACGTTCGCAGTTATGGGCTCCTGGATTTAAAAGTGGAGTCGCAAGGTTTTCTGTGAGTAGCCTAGCTAACACAAACATTTGTACCGTTCTCCTTAAACATTACTTACGTTACGTACGTTATATTATACATTCAAAATAAGACACAACTTAATGTTTAGCAAACGTTAAATAATTAATTTGCCAACCAGGTAATGTTAACGTGCTGCTAACTGAAATGAGCTTAACGTTAGGTTAACAATACAACAACAATGGCTGTTTAACGTTCATTACTGCTCCCCCTGTCGTTATCTTCATGTGTTTAGTGCAGTGCTCTTCAACAGGGGTGTCTGCCAAATTGTCTGATAATCTTTCCAACGTTTTTTTTTGTTCCTCCCCCAAAATATGCCTTAAAATATACATTAACATGAATGCATGGTATTATGAGCAAAGATACACTTGTGGGAAAGTAAATAAATACATTTACCCAACCTTGATGATGGGCTTATAGGCAAGGTGTCCATGCACAGATACAATTGAGCGGAAGGATTCAATGTGCCTTCCATATATATGAATATGTTCAATAATGATCATTGTAATGTCTCATTGTATGCACCATAAAAATCTGTGTAAATGCTTTAGGCCACCTAGCTGTTTATCTAATACAATATTTGTAGGGGGTCCCTGCTTCATCTTGGCCTTAAACACTGTTGCTATATCTTTGTGAGCTAGCGTCTGCTGATTTAATTTCATTCATTTTTCAATTTAGAAATCTTTATTTCAGATAAAAACAAGCGGAGAATCAGCAAAAATACAGTAGATATCCATACGTATAGGACCAGGGTGGAAATAATTTGTGTCAAACATATAACTTAGCAATTTACATATAACACAGTATATTAAATAAATGTATATATTGTGTTTTTTCTATTTCCCTTGCACTATTTGTAATGCATTGTCTATATTTTGTATTATTGTACCGTGGGTCGGAGAGAAACATATTTTCGATTACTCTGTATGTCTTGCACATTGACAATAGAATTGACAATAAAGCTGACTTTGATAAAAGACAACAAATACATCTACTCTGCTGAAGTGTCCTTGAGCAGGGGCTTCTTGCATCTCTTCTGTCTGTGTCTGATCCGGGAAGCTGAGAGTCCCACTGGCCTGGAGATCAATTGAGTCGGCTCACATTACATTATCAGACACCCTGCACTTTCTGGCAACTCTGCCCCTTTTACCCGAGTAGCAACTGATGGGCGTCACTAAAAATCTGCAGGTCGTGCTGTAATTGAATCCCCCACAAAGTGTCAGAGATCTCTCTGCTAGGATTATTCCCTCAGAGACCAGCTTACAAAACACGTCTAAAGTTACTGTATCACGATCCCACAGCATGTTTTGTGATGTTGTAACGTTGCTGTCTGGCCACACTTTGTCTTGTGTAACGTTGTAGCACCAAGGATCAAGAATGAACCGACTAAGGCCATTGAATGATGCAACTCGCTGAAATTTCTTTCCAGCTCAACTCAAGACATGAACTGGGACAATCAGCTGAGCTCTATCCTGTCCGTAGCTGATGGCAGCGTTGCGAAGATGAGGGTGAGTGGATTCAAATTGCCTTCCCCTAATTTATCAATCTTGCTGGAAATAACCGATACTTATATTTCAAACAGCGCATTAAGTCATATTTTGTTTTGCATCAGTGGAAAGAGTAAACAACATGGGAGAGCCTTCACTGTGGTCAGTTGTAAATTGTCATAACTGGAGTTGCCTGTAGGTGGCAGTAATGCTCCTCTTAACTTTTACCAGGCTGATTTAATTATTTAAATCACAGATACATACTAATAGTGAGATTGTGGAAAGTCCCTTTGGCCTGAAAGTTTTTTTGTGTCCCCAGGAGAGACTGACCTCACCAGGGAAATTTGCTAAAGGAGGAGAAGGTGGGTGAACTACTGTCGGTTTATGAATATTACTAAAAGGGGAAATTACCTATCCATGTGTGTGTGTGTAACTGCCACTAAAGTGCAGATAACAATAGGATCAACAGTGGTTTGAACTTCTTCTTTGTTGAGCCTTTTGTGAGCAACCTTCCTCACATGCCTGCTCCTCTCCAGATGTGTTTCCAGTGAGGCAAAGGATTCATGATTCAGATCTGGGCCCTCCCGCTCTCCCTCCTCGTGCCCCTTTCCACCGACAGCCTTCTCCGTCCCTCAGTCCTACTGTTCAGTGGGCAGACATGGCCGCTGTCCAATCACAACTCCAGATACAGAGCCAGGTGTGTGAATATTTGTTTAACCACGCCAGGTTTGCAAGATCATATAATTATCACAAAGCACTTAAATCGGTTGTTATTTAGTGTTATCATTATCTAATTTCTTTTTTTTTTACTAATATGTTTTCAAGGCGATTGAGTCTCTCACCCAGAAACTCCGTGATGTGGAAATGGAGAGACAGTCTCAACAATGTCACATCCAAACACTGCAAGGTAACCAACTTACCTCCGTTTCTACTGGGTCACATTATCCTCTTATAAACACCTGACTTCAGTTATCATCAGCTAGGAGAAGGAGATTCTTATCATCTTTCTTATGTGGTTACACCCAAACGAACAGGTCACGTATGAAATGCATGCAGGATTTCAACGCAAACTAATCATGGCATTGACACATTATTGTTGACACATCAGTCTGTAGCTTACAGAATATATTATAATATTCAGTTCAACAGTTAAGTCAGACACAAGTGTTTTTGGTAGTCAAATCTAATTCCAGTTAACTAATTATTCACACTCTTTAAACTCATTGATGCCCACATATCAACTGCATATCATATCATATCAACATATCTTGAATACTGAACCTCTCCTGTTTTGGACCATGCAAGCATCTTCTTCTCACCTTCACCACAAAATCCGAAAAGTGAGACCATACCACTGCACTGCACGCCTCCCTCCTGGCCCTGTTACGTTAAGTGTTGGATTTAATGGCAGAATGGGTAGGATTTGTTGGTTGCAGTTTGTAAACACAACATTCAAATTTGGCCCGTCCTCCACAGCGGGTGAAAGTTCACCGCATTTCACTCGTTTTGGAAAGTGCTTTGCCCGCCTGGCATTTTGGTCTCGCTAAATTTGCGTTGATCTGGCGCTGTGGCCGTTAATTTCGTAGCTTCCTCTGGGATGTGTGTTTACCGCTGTCTATGGTGCTTACGATTGGGCACCTTTTTAGCTAAGCTTTTATAGAGGGTGACGCCCAGAAACGTCCCAAACACAGCAAAATAAGAAATTTCAGGCAGAGGGCAGCGTCTCTGCAGAAACCGACATCGCCACAAACTTCTTGTGGGTCATCGTGGGATTTCTATAGAGTATATATATTGCTTTTTTAGGAAAATCATTGCTTTAATATATTACCATTTGTATATAAAACAGTGTCACCCAGTGGAAGAATCTGTTTGTTTGTTTATCTCCGTGCTTTGATGACATTAAGAGAAAATGTTCAAAAACTTTAACACACTTTGATTTAGTTAATTAGCCTTTAAAGAATCCTCAATGCAACACAAAACAAGATAATTTACAGGAAAAGATGGTCTCAGTTTCGTGGTACGACACCACTAGAAACAGACAGGAACTACCTATTTTATTTACATTAATTACGGTAAGATTTCACATTTTATTCATTCATTTATCTACTTTGGCTTGTATTGTACCTCATTTATACCGAAAAAGTAGTTTGCTATATAAATAAATGTACAATAAATATAATAATATATAAAATATAATAATCTTTATTTACATAGAACCTTTCATAACATCAAAATTCAGCTCAAAGTGCGTTAGGAGAGAAACAAATCGATAAAACAGACACTGAAAAAAAAGGAATAACAAGAAATGTACAATTAAATATTGATGCGTCACAACTGACCCGGAGTTCACATCCCGCTAAAGCTCACTGCCAAATAAAATAAACTTTTAAAACAAAAGTTAAGGTGGCTTTGAAGGGAGAGTTGATGGGTCACTTTAAAAGGAAGGAGGTTGAACCGTGGGCGTGGAGTAACAGTGGGTTTATGCTCTAATTTGTTTCCATGTATTGTGTTTTTAAATAATGCTTTTAAGTGCTGTCCTCTGTGATTTTTGTGTCATAATACTCCTTTTGATATAGAAATATAGAAATCAAATCAAAAGTCCACCCTTCTACAGTCTGATAAAGAAAAATCCACTCTTCAAGGGTGGATTCATCTAAAGATAAAGACATTAATAATAATTTAGATTTGTCCTAAAGGCTGTGAAAGAAGGAAAAGGTCCCTTCCTCTCAGTAATCCCTTTTTTTTTTTCAGACGAGGTTCACAGGCTGCGCGAGGAGCTGAGGGACAGAGAAAGAGAAAGGGCAGAATCGAGGAGGGGACAAAGTCCAGGAGCAGAGAGAAGGATGGAGCAGTGGAGGAGAGAGGTTGGCCGTGAGCTGAGCAGTCTGCGGGGACACATCACCAGAGCCACGTCGCTAGGCAACCTGGAGGAGAGGTGCATTAGGGGTGGAGCTGGAGGATTTAACTGCAGACCGCACCGATGATAGGTCCAGCTCAAGATTGAAATGAGAATGTTAACACCTCCGTTTGCTTCCAGGAAGGTGTCTGGGTGACATTTTAATATCAGGTATGACAGGAAAGAAATGTCAAGACAAGCTTTATCACCACTATTTTCTTTTTCTCTTTCCACAGCTTCAGCTCTAAGCTCCGCAGAGAGGAGCTGGAACACCTGCGGAGAGAGGTGGACCAACTGAAAACACAACTAAGTGGGTCACACACACACACGTACATTATGCCCTTGCACTGATTCATCGGCTGATTCATCGACTGCACGTGTCCTAAGCCCAATGCCGGCCTCCAAAGCAAAGGCAAGCACAGTCTTGTTCGCAACGCCTGCTCTTTCTTTTCCTCTTGACAGGGAGACAGGGGGAGGACATGTTCCTCCAGCAGGCAGAGGCCAGAGAGACCAAGAGACAGTACGAACACAGCTGCAAGGTACACACACATTATATATCACGCAGGTTGTGTTTGCTTCTCGAGTGTGGTTTGTATCCTTTCAGATCCTTAACCTTTCCTTTGTGTGCTTTGTTCAGACGCTGGAGGAGCTGACAGACAGCTACAGAACTCACAGCACGGATCTGGCGAAGACAGTCTCTCAGTATTCTCACACACAACAAGAGGTCCGTCAGATCAGGTACATCTGTCAGGGTTCACACGCATCCTGGAACACCTGGAGAACAATTGTCAGCCATAGAAAACACATGGAAAATTAGATTAAAATGTCCTGGGAAATTATTTAATAACTTTAACTTGTGTTCAGCATCACATTAACATTTAAATGGTAGTTTATGGACAAGAGTATAGTGATAGAGTGTATAAGTTACGTCACATGGTAGCACATGCAGGTAAATGACATCACAAATGAAGTGGACTAAACTCTGGAAAATACAAGTTACGTTATCCTTCAAAATTAAATATTAGTCACTGCAGGCAAGTCACTGTAGTGTGTGTGTGTGTGTCTGTGTGTAGGCTCTTTGTCTTTCTGTGAATTTACTTACGTTAATCTCATCACAACAGAACAACTGTGTCAGAAGTGAAGGAGGAGGTCAGGAGACTTATCCTCAAAGAACATCAATCAACACCCTTGCTGTCAGCGCACACATCAGGCAAGTCTCTCTCCTTCTCTGGCTCTCTCTCTCACACACACACACACACACACACACACACACACGTTCAACTATTTAAACCATGTCTTTCTGTTTGATTCAGGTGCATCGCCGCTCCCCCTCCCTGGTGGCCACAGTCGAGGGATCAGAGTTGAAGAGGCGGACTCGGACTCTGAAGACTTCAGCCCGACCCCGAGCCTGGCTGAGGTCAGCTCAGACGATCTGTCATGGCTGGATGACAAAGACCCTGGTGAGGATGAATTTCTGTTTTCTGAATGAGAAAATGGTGGTGACCTTGTGCACCTACAGAGCACAGAGTCGTCACCACCGCATGTTTCCATCATATCATTTTCATAAGCCGTCTGTCCACCTACGAACACGTTCTGACATTCGGGCCTTGCGCTTAAACTAAGAGAGAACGTTGTGCAGGGCAGCAGATGAGCACAGACTGATGGAGGTTTTAGCAAGACGAGACGTGCAGATTCCCCTCCTGTCCCTCCCCCACACATCTGGCTCAACCTTCTCTCTGATTCCTTCCAGTAGATCTAACTCGGCACTCGTCAGCACACAGTTAGTTAAAGGAATGGCTTTAACGTCGGGAAATATGCTTATTCATCTCTTGCCGAGCATCAGATGAGAGGATCGATACCACTTCTCTTCTGGAGTCTCTGCTCATTGTTGTGCAGCCTCACGGTGGCGACTTGTGGACGGGAATTTTTGAACTACTCTTATTTCCTAATTTTTTCATTTTCATTACCCTTTATTTAACCAGGAATATTCCCGTTTTCCAAGGGAGTCCAGGCCGAGACAGCAGCATAAACATACAAGTTTCACATTCAAAACCAAAACAACTCACAACTAAACATGACCCATAACTTAAAACGATAAACCGGCAAAATAAAACAGCATTAAAAATAAAAGAGCAGATCAGTGCTCAGAGACAGTACATGTATTTAAAAAGTCCTTAATCCTGCTTTTGAAATGGTCCGTGCTGAGGAGAGACTCCAGTTTGAAATGATCCTATAGTTTACTCCAAGATAGGGGTGCTAAATATTTAAAAGCACTTTCACACAGTGTTGGTTTGAGGAACTTTAAAAATAATAAGGCTGCTGGAGCGGGTGGTGCAGGTTCTGGTGTTTCTAGGAGCCAGTAGAAAACACAGATAGGATGGAAGTTGATGGAAAATAGCCTCATAAAGAAACACATACCAATGCTCCATTCTACGGGTGTGTAATGAAGATAGTCCAACTTTCTCATACAGAGTGCAATGGTGTGCTAATATATCACAAGAAGACATTCCACGATGATGAAGGAGGAGAAGAAGAAGTGTAAAAAGGGACCAGAATGAAAGAAAGTGTTAAAATTAGCAATGAAAGAAAAGTGAGGAATATAATCCGGGGATGTAGAGCCCCATTGTGAGCAGGTTTGTAGACCCACGGTTTCCTTTCATCTGCAGATAAAGCAGCAAATCTCTCATTTCCTCTCGTACAGTTTCCACAAAGCCAGTCATTGGGTCATTGTGTTTGTGTGTGTGTGGGTGTGTGTGTGCGTGCACTGCTCAGCCCCGAGACTTTCTGTAACAGAAGGTTGATGTTCTCGGAAGAGATTACAATCTCTGCTCTAAATGTTTCCCAGAGTCATTTGGACCCATGAAGCCCGGCTAATTTGACGATTGGGTCCACACATGCGCACACACACACACACGCTCTCATGCTGGTTCACGGCTTTTATGGGAAAACATCTGAATGTCTTCCTGTTCAATCCCACAAGAGGCACTCACAGTCAGTCACACACACAAAGTAACTGCTCCTCCTCTGCTCTTCACCTCTGCCAGCTCTTGATCAGAAGCCGCCACGAGTGCGCCTGAGCGTTCAGTCAAGGCGGAGCGAGTTCGCTGGTCCGGGATCCGATCTGGAGGACGACGATGACAATGATGAAGATGGGGACGATCTCCTTGATGAAGATGTGAACCCAGATTTAGGATCTGACCTAAGTCTGAATGACCTTTGACCTTTTTCATAAGGTGATTGATCCCTAATTTGACCTGGGCAGGATTCACCAATGTCAAGTCCAAAGTTCTCCACCTGAATATGAATTATTAATCTCAAACTGATCTGAGCCGCACAGTTTAGAGTTAGAGCCCAAGTCCAAAAAACAAAAAACTTAAAAATAGAACACAAACAAAACCATATGGCTTGTTTCCTTTGTAGTCTCAAGGGGAAGAAAGGACAGAAAACAGCCGACTTTGCACGGCAACACAGGCACATACAAACGACAAGTAAGTCTTGTCTAATCACTACTCGGTGTTATTACTGTTGCTTAACAGACCTGCTTACATATGATATGTGTTGTATACAGTATTTTATACAATATGTATAATGTATACAGTCGTAAGTCTTTCTTCCGGCTTTTTTATGTTCGGGAGCTTTAAGTCGTACTGTGGAAACAACATTGACACTACAAAGAACACGAGTTTCTGTTTTATTGCGTTTAAAGGAGCTGTACTCGACATTTACAGCATTAATATAGCAACAAACTGCTATTAGCTATGTGTGCTAAGTGGAGGAATGGCTTCCTGAGCAGAGGGCAGTCACTTTCCCTCTGTGTGTGTGTTGCATTTTGAGTTTGTTTGTTGTGATAGCCGCCCCACCCGTGCATGCACTTGATCATGTGCAGTGTGCGTCGGTATCAGACGCAGAGAGCCGCGACAGAGCGCCTGAAATTTGACTGTTGGGGGACGACCATGAGAGCCGTGTGGAGGCAATGTTTAAGGAGCACAGCTCCTTTAAACAGCACTTTGATAGCTGGTTCCAGTATTTGTTTCCAGTTTGATGCTTTAAGTTCGTGATTTTGTCCCAAACTTGATGCTGCACTAGTACATTCCACTACAAACCACTAAAATACTGCTTTACCCGACTGGGTTAATGCTAATAAATAACTTTTCTTACTAATCTAGGTGACTACATGGACAGCAACTAACGATTACAACCTAATACCAAATTATAAATGACCAAAGCAAAAAATGTATATGCAATATGTGAATTAACCAGTCAACTAAATCTTAAAATCCATCGGCTATCCGTCTGACAAATTTAGCCTCTGGGGGCAATGACTGATATTAGCCAGTGGATATCCAGACCAAGACTTCCTCTTCTGAGCACAGCCATTGTTTACGGCCTGATTAGCAACTTGAGTTGAGAGATGGCATCTCTGTGAACAAATTTGTGCATTTGAATGTAGTTAAATAATACCTAGAAGCAAATGAAAAACGTAATCTTTGTCAGACGATAGCCGGTCGGTCCCGTGATGTCATGACAGCCCATACGTTCGGCCTCGTTTGCTCTCCACATAGGCGTTTATCTACATGCAACCAAAACGCACTCAAACGTGATTGGTCCTTGACAGTTTCCTCTTCCCAAATCTTGTACCGTTGCCTACAGCTTCTGCAGATCCCTTTACCGTATCTGTTTATAAAGATTAACATCAACCCAACATTTACTCAGATCCCCCATGTTTCTGCATAATAGGACGTGAAATCGACTTGGCATGGGGGGGGGGGGGGTTAATGTGAAAATTTCCAGTCGAGAACTAATTTTTCCACTTATCCCGACACCACATGACTGCATTCAACACCGCTGTGGAAACTGTCTTTTATACTCAGATGCTATTTTTAAACGACTGTATGTGAGAATAGCAGAAGTGTTATGGACTCAGGACAGTGTCAGTATCAGCTTAATCACTATTATTTTACTTTTCAGTGGCTTGTCTGATTATTCTTTAAACCGTCTGGTCCCATGTGACACACCCAAACGCTGTCCTGACACAAACCACCGAATGATTCAGCGTTGTTCGCCCTCAGTCTAGTTAATGATATCTGCTTGAGTCTGAGGACTGTTTGATAGCCGCAAATCCTCTTTAAATAATCTGCGGTAACCGTCTCCACATGCACAGACTGGCTGCGTGCTGGGAACAAACTGAGGAGAGAGGCAGCTGTTTAAGCAAGATTCTTTGTGAGAGCTTCTCAATCAGAGACTGTTTTTCGGTGAATAGCTTTTTGCCTGCACAGTAAAATTTTTGTAAGCAGCTTTATTTCTCACTGTAAACTCCCCTGATTTAACTTTTGCCCACGATACTTTCAAGTCAGTCGCCACCTGATGGATTTAATGTTTTTTCCTTTTTGCCACACCCTCTGAACTCACGTTGCGAGTCACTGAAGACAAATTATGGGTCCCGCCAGAGTGAAGGACAGAAGCCCTGTGATTGGCCCGCTTAAACCTCAAGGTTTAGTTTCAGGCAGGAGATTTAAAAATAGTTATGTTTAGGGCTGCTCTGATTACAGATTGTTGGCGTTTGGTAAGGTTTTGGTGTAGTTTAGGTCTGCAGGGCTTTCATCCCTGCCCATAACTACAGTGGGATCCATACAAACACCACTGATCACTGATCTTATGCTTTTGATTAGCAAAATAAGAGCCCACTTATATTGCCTTAAGTTTGTAGTCTTTTTAATAATCCATTTGTTATCTAACAAACAAATCAACATCATGAAATTGCACTTTGACAAGCTTTGATCACCTGATGTACAGTAACGTATCAAGATCCATAGTGAGGTGATCATGTATTATATGTAAGCTCCACTCTCCAGTGCAGCAGAGTAATGGATATGTAATGGGCTTTTCGTCCTGACATAATGCACTCTTCAATCCAGCAGAAATCTGATGAGGGATGGGCTTTTGATTCCTGGTAATGCAGCTGAAGTGAAGACAAAGAGGAATCAAAAATCCATTTACATTACCGAGGCATCGACACCTCCAAGCTCCTCTGGCATGTCTTTATATACACACACACGCACACACACACAGCTCAGTTAAGACTGTCAAGCGTCCCTTTATGCCGTCATGTCTGACATGAGTCACACTGTGCCAGAGTTAGTGTCAAACTGGTAAATATTTCAGCACCAGGCAGGAATATTTAACCCCCCCGAGGATCCCAGACCACAGTGCAGAGCCGTGGGGAGCCGACAGGCAGGTTAGGTGTTCAGTGGGGTGTGGATCTGGAGGCTTGGGTGGTGAAAGATATTCAGATCCAACTATAGGATATGTAAGGAGCTTTAAATTGAATTCAACAAGACCAAGTGTCTCAGTAGTGCATAGTAAGCAATAAAAGACCTAGATAACAGTAAATGTCACAGAGCAGTACATAACAGTATTTAAACAAACCTCTTCCAACACTCTCATTGTATTTGTAGCTGCTACCATTGTTCTTGAAGAGACATTTAATGAAGAAAAGGCTTATTTATGTGTTGTTGTGGCCAGAGAATGGCTGATGAATCAGACCCTTCTACCCTGGCAGTTTTATTGCCAAGTATTGTGCAGTGGTGCTGCAGTGCACTGATTCATTCATGAAGCTCTGTAAGAAGATGTTTTGTGTTTTTGTCCCAAACAATAAAAGTTTAAACGGTTGCTTCTTAGATCTGTGTCAAAGAGCAGTTCAGAACAAAAACTGTTTATAATTGAGAAGCAGAGGAGGGTTTCAAAATACCTTTAATCATAAAACACCAACAACAGTCCATAATCCACATCTGGCAGCAAAGCCTCATAATGCATTCAGGATACTTACAATGTTCAACACTTTTATCAGAAATCTCAAGTGTGTAATTTAGAACCAGGCGTACAGACGGACGGGTGATGAAAGGAAAAGCAAGAGTTCGAAACAGTAAATGAAGGAGTATCTTTAGGTGTTCATCCCTCCAGTAAAAGAACGAGGTGTGCTGAAGCTTTTTTCCTTTATCTTGTCAGTTTTTCTGACAAGATAAAGTTTTTCCTTTATCTTGTCACCCGTTTGTTGTTACTCACGGCACAAAAATAAAATTGTGAACACAAGTATTCTCCATTTGATTTCTGTCAGTGTGGGTTGTTCCGTCGCGCGGTACGTGTCTCATTTCCACTCACATTTTCCTGCACACTTTCTGGCAGGTACACGCTATAATCAAGGGAGTATGTATGATATGGCCTACTGAGGGAACAAGCCTCCCTATGAAGAGTTTCCTAAAGTTGTTTTTGCATGATGCAATCATCAGTAGTATTTACAAACGCCCAGGACAATGCCATCATTGTGTGGAAAGACCATTGGCCAACTTCGGTCTGCAACTGTCATCGTATGAATGAGTGCCTGATGGTGAACACGCTCAAGGCTATAGCGTTCAAACGCAGACAAGTCGGGGCAGCTACCCGGCCCTGGGCGTGCGTTTACATGGGAATCACACAAAGCACAGGGAATGACTGGTAAATCTGGAAGTTAGTTGGTTTGAATATAAATACAGTTTGCAATAAGAGCTGTTCCTTTACTGTGTAAGGCACTCTCTCCTGGACAGAAGACTCCAGGAAAGCAACAATAAAACACACTGCACATGTCAAAATCAGGCCAACAGGCAGCAGGACCTTCAAAACAACAACTGAAAAATAGAGAAAACACTTAAATATCCCCTGCCATGCCTGCAAAAATCCACACATGCAGCTTTAAACAGACTCACACGCCTACAAACACACACACACACACACACGTACAGAGCCATGCCTGCATTAACTTATGCACACAGAACCCAGTTTTTCTCACACATTCACAAACATATTTGTCCATTTTTTTCAACTCCTGACAAAGTAAAGTGCAACTTTTTTTTAACACTATAATCAGGCCGGCTTTTTTTAATGTTCATTTCTTCCCTCTGGCCTCTCAGTCAAACTTTTCGAACACTAATTGAAAACAGGGAAACGAGACCGGAGCCCTCAGCTGAGAGTCTGGCAGGACGGGCTGAATCTGTGTCCAGGTGTGAACCATCCCAATCTCCTGCTTTACACCTACACTTTTCAACTCCAGGGAAATCAAAATATAATATACAACTCCCACACCCCCCAAAAGACGGGCTGAAAAACATGAAGCATAAATTATTCAACAGTGGCGTTGGCCTAATTTGTAATTACAGGCACCAAAATAGACTTTTGCCTAAACGACCATAACATGGGCGATATCTTCATTGTCCATTGCAGCTTCAATTGTGTCCTTTTCCTACATTTCAGTGATCTGGATAAATGAAAGCCGTCCAGAAGTTTGCTCACACCTACCCAGGCTTCTTTCTGTTTGGTGCAGACTAAGGAAGAAAGGCCAGGTTCGACAACCGCTGCAGCATGAGCCGGGTTTCAAGGAGAGTATTTTGGGCGCCAAAATGTTTTCAGTCGAGCCTCCGTCAGTAGCTGTACATGGACAAAGGTGTGTCCTCCATCATATCATCCTACACAAAGGAAAATGGAACAACACAACTCATTATACACAGTTAATATACACATAGTCCAACAACACACGCTTATACAGTTTACAGGTGCTCACTTTTTAGACAATACTATGGATTTTGTTGTAACACCTTTTATAAAAGTTGTACTTGGTGGTTTTATCCATCCCGACGAATGTTTGATAAATCAGTTATGACAGAAGAACGACTTTGTGCAAAACAAAAAGTTAAAGACATTTTGGGAAATACTCTCATTCGCTTTATAGCCAAAAGTTTTAATATGAAGCTGTAGCCAACAGCCGCTTAGCTTAGCTTAGCTTAGCATAACGACTGGAAACAGGAAATCAGCCCGCGTGGTTCTGTCCAAAGGTAACACAATCTGCCTACAAGCGCCTCTAAAGCTCTTTAGTAAGCATGTTCTATCTTGTTTGTTTAATCAAAAGCCAAAGTGTGCATGTGCCGGTTCACTTTTTGGCAAAGTTCTGGAGTCTTGTTGTCCCCTTAAGGTTGCCATGCAACCACAGACTGTATAAAATATGGACGTCGCCCATACTGTAGGTTTCTGAGGAGCCAAAATGAAGCTTGAAGTGGACGGCTCACACATGGGAGAAGTTTTCTTTCAAGGTTTTCTGCCAGGCATCATTTAGGTTTAGGCAAAAAAACAACTACTTGGTTAGGTTTAGGAAAATACAGTGGTTTGAGTTAAAACCAACCCTGTCTGGCAAAAGTTCTCCCGTGTTGGCTCGCCATCTCCTGCTAATCCAAAACTGGGCAAAGAGGCGGAGAGTGGATGGAGCTGAGGCGGGCCGAACAAAACCTATAGTCTCTGTGACGACAATCGCCTGTCACTCAAATAGGCCACGCCTTTAATGATGCAGAACTTTACGCCTTAATTTAATTTAAATGTGTGAGCTATATATAAATTCACCCTTTGTACAATTGTCATGAATAGTTTAATGAATCATGAGTTAAATTAGCTAAAGAGACTAAACCTGTTTTCTTTTGTGTACCAGGCTTTAAACATGTTTCTTTCTGCTGTAAAGTTTGTCATTTTAACACGGTGGGTCCATGATGATTGATGAGTGGCCATTCAAGGAACCGCAGCTTCCGCCACTTCCCTGTTGGCTTCATTTTTCAGCCGCCTGGCGTGCAGCAAGTGGTGACTCCAGGCTAGTTGTTTCTTTTGGTGTTAAGCTAATCAGCGGCTGGCTGCAGCTTTATATTAACCATAAAGATATCAGAGCGGTATCAATATTTTCATCTAACTCTGCAATAAAGTATCTACGAAGTGCGTGCTGTTAAATGTGAATACGTTTCCAGGAGGCCAGAGGTTAAATGTTCATTTGAGCGGTGATCCTGGTGAATTTAAGCTAAACAGACAAAGCAAAGATGCTGCTGGAGGAGGATAAACCCCAAATAAAGCCATTGGTTACAACTTATATATAATATTACTGGTGAGTTGTAACATGTGTGCTCCACAACATCTAACCGACTGAGTATTTCCACGGTGGCCGCAGTGAAAGTGCTGCCCGGGTGTCATGGACGTGCTCACCATAGGTAGGTCCTGCAGCCTGCGAAACTCTGGTTGGTTGTCTCTCCGGCGCAGTTTGAGGAAGAAGAGCAGAGTGATGATGACTGCAGTGATGATGAAGGCTGACACCAGAACAGCCAGCAGGGGGTCTAATGTGGGGGATGTATGAACCATCGTCGCTGGAACAAAAAAAAAGAACAGGATACTTGAGCGTATGTTCCTCTTTGAACACGCTGCAGCCCGAGTAAACAAGCCAACAATGCACAGTTAAAGATTTGACTTAACCTGGTGCAAACAGTCGAACTTCCGCTTCTTAAACGTTTGTTTAAAGCTGCGACTGGAACTAAATATAGAGCTGACAGCAGCGCGTTGAGCTCGAGCGTTCATCATGTAGCTCAGGACAGGAATGTCAAACACAGGATGGTGATGTTAAGCCTTCCTGTACTCGAGCACTCTGTTGGGCAAGTGCTTTTATTTATAGGGCGACGTTTTCAGATAAAATTAGAATCAAGCCGTTTATACTGAATGTGCATGAAGTGTGCAGTGAGTTTGGGTTTTCTCCAATGTCGCTGTTTAATCTCCAACATCATGACCTTTCTATGTCGATGTGTCTTTGTATATTTCTGTGCAGGAAGAGTTTGTGTGTCCGTGGAAGTTTATTCCTGTATAATATGGATGTTGCTATGGAAGGCTATTTTGTAAACTAAGCTTTTTTTTATATCCTCTGGTGGTTGAAAGTAACAACAACCACAGAGCAGTGAATGCTCCCTGTTCCTTTGACTAATGGAAAGAGGCGAGGTGCCAAGTGTGGCCTAATAAAACCACAGAGAGAGCGAGAGAAACGGAGAGAATTTTATATTTCAACTGTATTCAACTGAGAAGAGTTGATCGGGTTTTCCTTCTTTTTGCGATGAAATCTTGTTAAAAGTCGTCTCAAAGTGGAGCACAGATAAAGAAACGTATACTGTGGATATGAAAATCCAATCCAAATTTTCCGACAGAGGGGGAGAGAGACAGAAAACAGAAAGAAAACAGAACATTCTTGAGGCCTCGAGTCCCATGACTGCCTCTGTCTCTTTCCCAAACAGAGCCATAATTGTGGAGTGCTTGGTGGTGACAGTGCTTGTAGAAGATGTAGACGGGTGGGGGGGGGATGCATGGTGTGTGTTTGTGCCTGTGTGTGTAGAGGCGAGGGCTGGCTTGTGTTGGAAAACAAAGAACAGCGTCGCCTTTGTTATCAAGCCGATTCACTTCTGGCTCTGTCAATACCCAGGCAGAACAAATTGATGCACCAACACAGGAGATATCGTGCACTTACGGCCGCCACCAACGTTGAGCTGGGACGGGGTGTCAGCGTTGTCTTTGGCCTGGGCGGTGGGGCTGCTTGGCGTGTTGATGGTGGTCTTTAGGTGGGCTTGGCTGGAGGTCTCGGGAAGTCCGTCGGCCTGTGAAGTGCGACGCGGAGATGTGAGCGTCGTCGGTTCAGACTTGGGGGGCTCTTGAGAGGAGCTGGTGATGGATGTTGAACTTGACCGGGCGATGGCAGTCGTGGTAGTTTCAGGCTTTGGCGGCTCAGACGTGGGGTCAGGAGTGGACGAGTGTATTTCCTGTGATGGTGTAACAGAGTCAGGTGGAAGTATAGGTGGATGTGTAGTGTGTGGCGTGGTTGTCTGTGTGTCAACAGTGGTAGGGTGGGTTGTGTGTGTGTGGCCGGGGGTGGTGGTGGTAGTTGGGGTGTCAGAGGCCGGGGCGTGGCTCCCAGTAGGAGAAATCGGCGGTGGTGACGTTGAGCGATCTGTTAGGCTTCCATTGTTTTCGGGGGCAGCAGCCTCTGAGGGAGAGACGACAGTATCTACACAAAGAGAAAGACAAAATAATTATTAAAAAGACAAAAAAGTAACTCCAGATTACTTTGGGTAAAGATGTTTCTTTTTTCACTCTTTTGTAAACTTTATTGAAACACAATCACCTCTCTACTTCCAATACGTCCTCTATACAGTATGTCCCCCTCTTAAATCCACACACATGTTCCTATTACACTTCTGACCTTACGAACAGCCTGACTCAGAAGTTGGAAGTTACCAATTTCCGATAACAAGTGAACGCAGCATAACCTTTAGTGAGGAGCAGACCAACGGCTGTCAGCAGCGTCACTAACATGGCGGCCCATTTACATCTAGCCCGCCAATGTAGCCACAGACACAATACTCAGCAAAAAGGTTTTTCCATTGGTGGGTCACATGATCAATCACCATTGTTTTAACTCACTCTTTGATAGATAGTTACTTAAAAGACAATTTAATAGTTGAAAATCTTACAGTGTACAACTTTAAAGGGTCCGTTCACCTAAATAACAAATAAACCTCTTTTCTCACTTCCTCTAGTGGCTGTGGCCGTTTTGGTTTTATTTGTCCAGGTTTTAAGATTTTCATCTCTGAGATTTATGCCTCCAACCCAACAGAGTGCTGCAGGAGTGAGGCCTATAACCGTTATAACGTTTTTGCAATCCCGGTCCCCTCGTCTCAAAGTCAATGTTTTTTGTTTTGTTTTTTAAATGTTTTGTTCTATGAGATAAAATACATTCAGAAATACTCTACTTGTGAATTACCAAGCTTGTAAGTGTCTTTAAAAAGGTGGTTGCTACCAAGTGGCTAAATGAGACTACAAACGTCGTCATGCCGTACAAGCAAAATCAGTTGGAAGCTAGTGGGTGACATAGTTTATATTTAGCCTAATGTTATCTTTTTACTTCTGGCAATTACATTTACACTTCATAAAAATCATAAAGGCAGCTTTTATTTGTGAAGATTGATGAAGTATCATAACTTCTACAATAGTCCAAAATCCAATGCAGCAGTCTGATGCTAATCCATGAGCTGTATTTAGCAAATGTTAGCATGCTAACATGCTCAACTAAGATGGGAGTATAGCTAAGTTCCCGGGTCCTATGTTCCCAGCTTTGTATGTGACCAGGGAACATCGGACGCTACAATCGGTGCCGAATTCCCGGCAAATAGGAGACCCATACACTACCCCCTAACCCTGACCCTGACCCTGACCCTGACTGTAACCTCTTAGCCTATCAAAATGCTAAATTAAAATCTGCGAAAGGCAGAGGCTTATGCAACCGGGGGACATAAGGATGTCCCCACTAAGATCATAATACACTTACAGAGCACGTAACATTATTGTTTAGCAGCACAGAGCCGTTAGTGCAGCTGTAGAGTCTTACCGTTGTTAAAGTGTAACTTTTTCAACGCCGTGGGCACCATAAATGTAAATAATTTCACCTCAGTTGTAATCAAAGTTGAATATCTCCACCTTAAAGTTGTGCGCATGCAAACAATACTCAAATATGAAGTGTTCTTTCCCCACAAAATAAATCAAGCATCTAAAAATGTGCCTCGTCTGTGAATATGTTTATCAGTCTGTGTGAACCAGTACCAGTGTGTGTGTGTGTGTGTGTGTGTGTGTGTGTGTGTGTGTGTGTGTGTGTGTGTGATAGAGAGAGAGAGAGAATGTGTGGGAGTGGGGGAGTATTTCACTTCTACCTTTCTCACCCCTCTGTGGAAAGTCACACAGCATTTAATCACCTCTCTCTTCCTCTCTTCTCCTCAACACCAGCTTTTCTCTCAGTATAGTTCACCATCCGTTGGCTTTCCTCACAGATCGCACCGTATTAAAGTCACTCATGCCTCCTTAATTTTACTCTTTCACTTGCATCTCCCTCCATCTGAGACGTCCTTCCCTTCTCTGCGCTCCAGTTCTTTAAGAACCAGGCTGAGCAGGGTGTCAACACGTTAGCGCAATCACTCACGCTGTGGCCCACTTCTGGCCGTGGAAAACAGAGATAAGGACTTTGTTAAATATAGCTCCTAACCTCGGAGCCACCTGCTGCTGGGCTCCCTACTAAATTCTTCTGAAGTGTCACCCACCTTCCTTACTGGCAAACCACTGCAACACCAGATCCCCTTTCTTTGCTGCACACTCAATTCAATCTGAATGAATAACACAGGATTAAGAATACAGAGTTGCATCGTTACTATTACCGTTCTTTGGTTTGAGTGTTGAGGCGGTTTCCTCTTCCTTAGTTGTGTTGCTGCTCAGACCGCTGGTGTTTCTTGAATTTGGATTTGTGTCCGGGACGTTCAGTGACGGTTCAGTAGCAGCAGGACTGACGGGGTCCAGGCTAGGACCAGGTACGGGCTCTGCAGCTGGAGCCTCTGGAGTCGCACTTTCTGGAGCAGAGGAGGCAGCGGCATGATCACCATCTGAGGAGGAGAGACACATTTGGATAATCGGTCTCTGGTCGTGTCCTCAGAGTCTTTAGCGGCTTTTTTGCTCGTTATCTAAAGCAAACAAGTATCAATTTAGAGTATTTCAGTCGGCAAAGGCTACCGTTTATCCAAAGGACCATTATAACAACTGAATCATTCATCCAGGGGAAGTTATCTGACTATGCGTGCTTCTTTCCAGCACTTTTAATTACATTTATTTTTTAAACGCTCAATACAGCCACAGTCTTCCATCGATCAGAACGCATCTTTATCAGAGCAAACAGGAGTGTAATGTCTTAAAGTGTTGGAAGAAGAAAACATGTGAGGAGCTCTTTTCCAAAACGCTATAAATCCATTTGAATAGTTTTCAGGAAAATTTAATTTTTTACCCAGACCCTCACATTTGGTTAATATTCACTGTATCTTGTCTAAATGGTTTATTGGCTCAGTGTGAACATGTTGAACGGACGGACGAAACAAAAAACTCTCCTGCTTCAGAGCGCCGCCATGTTGGATCGCATAGAACGCTCACTGAATTCTGATCAGTTTATAGTCATTTTTTCACTTTTTTGTGGTGTTTTCATCTGTTTTTAATCGTATTTGTGTTTTTTCATCTGTTTTTAGTCATTTTTTTCACTTTTTGTGGTATTTTGCATCTGTTTATAGTAATTTTGTCACATGTTTGTGGTGTTTTTCATTTGTTTTTAGTCGTTTTTTTCACTTTCACTCAGTCTGAACATGAGCGCTCACTGAATTCTGATTGGTCGAGAGGACGTATCGCATTTAGGCTGAAAATAGGTTTGGCGCTGGTCGCGGTTTGGAAAGGAACTGCATCTTGAGAGCATTTTAAACAAGGAAATAGAGCGATTTGGCAGAAACACTGATGAAGCAGTGAAAAGGTTCTGTTTACAGCAAAGTGACTCAAACTAATTTTTTAAAAATTTGGCTTTTATCTCGTTTTGGAAAAGAGCTCTTCATATCGTGTTTACTTTGCAAATCACATTTTTGTTTTGCATCAGGAGATAAATGCGGTGGCTCCTGACCGCTCAGGCTCGTGACTCCTTGAGTGAGAAGAGCACTTCAACCAAACAGTGAATTTTTGAAAGCCTGAAAGCATGTCGTCTGAACTCTTAGATTTTTACTTAATGTCTCATTTTGTAAGAATAAAAAGGAGAATTTCTTTATTTTTTTGATTACAAAGCAGGTGGAGATCCACATAGAAATGCACACAGTCCGTATACAAAAACTGTGTCTTTAAACAAGCCGTCAGAACTTCTGTGCAGTGGAAGACCCGGAAACACTGACCAATCAGAGCAGACTGGGGTTTTCTGGAGGGCGGCTTAAAGAGACAGACGCTAAAAAAGAGCATTTAAGGCAAATACATGTACAGTATATTCAGATCATGTTTTTGAACATTAAAGCATGTAAAGGTGGTTTAAATACAAGTATAAACCTGAGAATTGGCATACTATGTCCCCTTTTAGACCAGAGAATGGAAACTGAGAAACAACACAGCCACTTTACTGTAAGACATAATTTCAGAGCACAAAACTAAACGGATTACTCTGATATTTACTTTGCATGACATCAGACCTTCTCTCTCTCTCTCTCTCTCTCTCTCTCTCTCTCTCTCTCTCTCTCTCTCTCTCTCTCTCTCTCTCTCCCTCTCCCCCGTCTTGATCTCTTTACTGTCTGACTCTGTTTGTACCTGCTTCCCTTTGATGAAGACCAGAGCACTGTTGTAATATAATGTCATTACCGTTCAGTGACACACTGCCATGATGCCTTTCATTACCGCCATGATCACTCATACGTAATCATCAGCGCACAGAGAGAGAGAGAGAGAGAGAGAGAGAGAGAGAGAGAGAGAGAGAGAGAGAGAGAGAGTACTGTTTGAACTCTAAATGATACAAAAACAGACTCACTCATAAATAGACGGAGGTGATATAATACTCCCCTTGTTGCCTCACTCCATAACAGGTCAAATGCTGGAGTAGTGTGTTGTGCATATGTGCGTCTGTGTGTGTGAACGTGTGCAGCTTTATAAAGAGAACCACTGTTGCACACTCCTCTTAACCACATATCACAGGGTCTTACTTTCACGGCTCATGCAGCATGCACCTATGGGGAAGTAGCTCTTGCTCACTTGGTGAACCCTGCCAGTGAGAGGAACAGCCGACTGTTTCTCCACGAGCAGATGTCAGCCGCTTCACCGCTCGATGCCGGACGTGCCTATCAGTAATACCTTCTGTGTGAACCTCCCCTACCTGCTCCTGTAAAATCCCATAAGCCCTGGTTTCACAATGCATGATTGGAAATAGCTGAAGACAGCTCTGTGCATGCTGCCCTTTCCTCTGAACTTATTTCAGATGTTTACTGCCAACCGTCGTGTGACCTCTCAAGCTGCATGTTGTGTCTCTGGTCTCTCATTTTCTTTTCCAGGTCAAGGTCTTATAAGGCTTCATGGGAGAGCCTAGATTCACTATAGTAGTTAGTTTGGTGCTGGTGTGTGTCTGTGTGTGTGTGTGTGTGTGTGTGTGTGTGTGTGTGTGTGTGTGTGTGTGTGTGTCATCCTGGCAGCATGTGGTCCTGGAGATATCTACTGTTGCGGGAACCACCACAGAGGCAGTTTTGTTTATCTTGCTGGGTGTTTATCTGTCTGTCCGTCTGTCTGTACACAGATTGCAACGGTGCGAGATACAGTCATGAAACTTGTGTGTAGTTGAGATCAATCGCTGCGTTTCCATCAAACACTTCAATACAGTACCTTTGGAACAGCGCCGTACCCATGTGGACGTGTATCTAAACACTAGAACTGTTTTAAGTTTCCATGCACATACACGAGCCCAGCCCACGTGGACTTACAAGACACCAAAATGATTGTAAATAGGGGCGACTGTGGCTCAGTGACAGAGTGGGTCGTCCTCCATTGGAGAGATTGGTGGTTCGATTACCACCTCCACATGTCGAAGTGTCCTTGGACTGAACCCTGAATTGCTCCCTGTGCTGCGCATGGGTGTGTAAATGTGGTGTGAATGGTTACATTAGATTAGACGGTATGTAGATGTCCACCGCCATCAGTGTGAATGTCTGTGTGAATGGGTGAATGTGACAAACACTGTGAAAGTGCCTTGAGTAGTCATAAAACATCGCATTGCAATGGCTCAGGATTGATATATTTGTAAAGTACGTCTGGTTGCAGGCAACAAAGCCATCACACGGCGGTGGCTGCAGGAAAAAACTTGCCATCAAAGGACGACTGGACTGCAATTCTCAAAAGAAATAACACTGTTTAAAGAAATTAACCTTTTCCCTTAAACTGCAATTTGAACAATATATAAAATACTTGAAATGGACTGCATACTCTCAAGGACTCGATCTACTGTCTGCTCTGCATCAATGTGTGTCTCATACCGAGCCGTGTTCTTTCCTCTGTTTTAACCTGAAAACAATAAAAATAAAAAAAGAATCACCCTACCAGGAGAACTACTCATGATAATAAAAGGACATATCACTGAATGCTGCAGTCTTAAATGAAGGATCGACTGATATGGATTTTTTAGCCGATGACCGATACGGACCACAGATTTCCTTGAGCTGATATTTGGAGCTCATACTACTTTTGCTCCCTCAGTTTACATCATAAAAATTACACGATGATGACAACAAATGTCACAAGTCTCAATTTTTAGAAGAGGAACATTAATTGAACGTAAAAAAGGCGTCTCCAGCAACACAGAGCTGCCTGTGGACGCCTGTCTGTAAATAATGCCGGGGAAAAACTATCGCAGAACGCACCAGCCCGCATCGGCCCCCATCGGCCCCCATCGGCCCCCATCGGCCCCCATCGGCCCCCATCAGCCCCCATCAGCCGATACGATACACGTAAGAAACACAAATATCGGCCGACGTATCGGTCTATCACTACTTTAAATCATTGACCGACAATGAAACACGAAAGTCTTCAGAAAAAACTTTTTTTTAAGTTTAAAGTTGGAACTTTTCTCACTTTTGAATTTAGGTCGTACCTATGTTATTTAGTTTCTTTATTTTATTATTATTATTATTTTATTTATTTATTTATTTAGATGACTGTATATTTTCTGCGCAATATGCCTGTAACAATGTCACTTCTGCTTTTTGCACTATTTGGACTTATTTAATCATATTTATTCACTCCATATTACATTATTACAAAACAAGAACAATTGCACTATATCATGTCAATATGTACATATGTCTATTTTCAATTTCTTCCTTTTTTAAATTTAACTTTATTGTTTATTTTAGCTATTTTTTTATCTTATTTTGTCATACTCTGTTGCTGCTGTAACAAAAGAATTTCCCCGTCTGCGGGACATTAAAGGTTTTCTGATTCTGATTCTGATTCTGATATGACCCTCAGATTTTTATGCATTGTGATAAAGACCGTTTTAAATTAGTTTTATCTACTGAACATATGCAGTTATTCTTATAACTAATGAAGGCGGACGGTGAAAACAAGAAGCAGAGGGATTTCTTTTTCTGTGCAGGAACTGAAGGTTTGAGTTACAACAGAGACGATCATTTACGAAACCTTGCATCCAAGTCAAAAGTTCCCCCTGACTTACATCCTGTACGTTTATGCAAACGCGGCCCCGCACAGTCAAAACAAAGTCTGGTGGCATCGCACTGCTTTCAAAACCTGTCCATAAAGTCTGCACACTGTACTACGGAGGAAAAGCCAATTAGCATGAACCCAGTGAGATGACAGTGCGCTGCTGCACATAGTTAGAGGTGTCGTTCATCACAATGTGCTCCCCTGTTCATTTCCAGCCAATAAATGTCCTCCAGTGGAGCCGAGCTCTTCTCTATTCATTTGAATTTCAGCCGGAGGAGCTGATGGGACCGTTCTGCCCAATAAAATCTCTTCAAATGTCAATAGTCTCATTTCCCTTTTATGTGCGAGGCACTGACGGAGAAAGGGAACGAGCAGGAGGGGAGTGTTTGAAACAGGTAGGAGAGACAGCGGAAGGTGGGTGAAGAGTGAAATACAGGATGTGGAGTGTGTGACAGGAGTGTAAGAAAGAGGAAGAAGCAGAGAAGGTGGGGGAGGGAGGGGAGAAGTGATGTGAAAGATAAAGTGCGAGGCTGTTAAAACAAATTGCAGAGCGTTTCAATAAGGCTGTGATTTGAAACAGAGCGAGTATTAAAAACTGAAACACTGACTGGAGGTCGGGGGAGAGTTCGTCTGCCTCTGATCTCGAGGACGTTGGAAAGAAAACACACGAGAGGAACAAAAGTATTCACACTCAACTTTCTCTTTACAGTGAAAACAAAGTTGGTTACAGTGAACTCACTTCAGCTCTGTCAGGGTAAATCCAAAACACCACAGGTATTAAACAGCCGCTCAGCACTTTTCCATACTCTCCATACTTCCTCACAATATGACAGATAGATATGTAATTTATTTACTAAGAGTTCTGCTTTAAATAGCAAATAAAAAACCAACATAACAGGGTGAAAGGTGTCTTTATCATGGAGGAAATCAAGTTTGTTGTAAAATGGTCATCATTAATACAGGCTACAGTGTGTTTATTATATCATTATTTGTTTGTTTTTTATGTTCTTTTGCTTATTGTATGATTAATTAATTGGCTGTACAAAATGTGAAGTATTTGATGTGTGCTGCTCATTTATATGTATCATAAAAAATCATTATTACTATTTAATAACTCTTATTTTTTAATTTGCTCAGACATAAAAACATTATAAGTGATAACAGGTGAAATTAAGATGAGATAATCATTAGTCACAGTGTTACAGCAGCGAAGGAGGATAGTCTAAATAAGAAAAGCATCAGTAACAGATGCAAAATATACAAAAATATAATAATAGTCTATGTGCACAGTTACAAACAATTAACAGTCAAATGTTTGTGCTGAATAAGCAGTTTAAAAACACAGAAAGACCACAGGTGACAGAGGTGTGTGTGTGTGTGTGTGTGTGTGTGTGTGTGTGTGTGTCTGTCTGTCTGTCTGTCTGTCTGTCTGTGTGTGTGTGTGTGTGTGTGTGTGTGTGTGTGTGTGTGTGTGTGTGTGTGTGTGTGTGTGTGTGTGTGTGTGTGTGTGTGTGTTACCATGTTCAGTGGATCCGGAGTTAATAGTGAGCAGCAGCGCGCACAGGACCATCCACAGTTTGGTCTCCATCTTCTCTGTCCTGCGGCCTCACAGCACAGGAAAACAAGTGTCGCCTCTGTTCCTCGGTCTCTGTCCGACCCCAGACTTTAAAACAGGACTTTCAAAATAAAATAATCCCAGGAAGCTGTTACTGTACAACCCACTGCAGACGGCAGCTCTGCCAGAGTGTGCGTGGCTGCGGGGACGGAAGGAGGAGTGTGTGCGTCCTGACTGCGCTCTCGCTCTCTCTCTCTCTCCCCTCTCTCTCTCTCTCTCTCTCTCTCTCTCTCTCCCCTTCTCTCTCTCTCTCTCTCTCTCTCTCTCTCTCTCTCTCCCCTCTCTCTCTCCCCTCTCTCTCTCTGCCACGTGTTCCCTGTCCAAAATAGTCGGTAGGTCTTGACTGTGCCATGAGGCTTTTTACAGTATCACACAGAACAAGACTGACACTTTCCGCCCTTTTGCAGATTATTTATTATATTTTTTTTGGTGCAACATGAAGCAGGTATAGTCTACAGAGGAACATCAGTGTTAAAAATGTGTATTATGTTTGTTATTACCTGAATTTATGCGCAAAAACCTGTTGTTATGAGGTGACAGAGCTGTGTCCCTCCTGCCCTTGTGTCTCTCATACAAAAATACACTTTTTTCTCATACACTTTTACAAGTGCATGCATTAAAACAACAGAGAATCAGTTATTTCACAGTGTTAAAAATGTGTATTATGTTTGTTATTACCTGAATTTATGCGCAAATGATCATTGTTTTGAGGTGTAAGAGCTGTGTCTCTCCCTTTTTCTGCATGCACGTATCAAAACCATGCCTCTTCAGCACAGTGCAGGTCTATTACAGTGCATCGACCTCTGACACATTTAATTTGTATTTATTTCACATATTTTAAGCATTTTTTAAGCATAAGAAAGGATTTCAAGAGATATTCCTGTTAATCTGTTCACTATTTGTCCACTAAGTGACGTTAGTTTATTGTATATTTATAGCTATGTATTTATTTGTTTTATTTTTTTTTAACATGTAAACAATACAGAAAACATACAACAAATACATGAATAAAGACAATGATAAAGTAAATGAAATAAAAATGTTAAAGAAAACAGAAACCAACAGCAATGAGAAAATAAACAATATTTATTTAACAGTATTAGTTTATTCACTTATCCATTCATTATAATATGAAGTCATTAAAAAAGTTGGGGGTTTATGAGCCTTTATATTTTTATTTTTAACCCTAAAACGTGTTAAATGTATTCCTCGTGTTATTGGCCTAATTTATTTTCCATATTTTTAAGAATTATTCTGTCATGTGTTTGTAGATTATATTTTAAGGTTATATGATGAAATTAATTATTTAATAAGAGACAGACAGACTGTCCCGCCGACTCTTTGACTTGATCCGGAAGCCCATCATGCTCTCTGTGTTTTTGTTTTTTGCATGACTCGCGCTTTCTGCAGGGCGTTTCACTGGCGCGTGACGTCCTCGATGGGCCACGTGGGGCCGCTGCTGCTCCACAGCTGAGTCTGTGGAAATACACTTTAGTTTGGAGCATTTGTTTTTCTTTATTTAATAAGTAAGATAATAAATAATAAATAAGATCAGTCATAGAGTGTGGTCTTTACCTACTCTGCAATGTGTCCTAGGATAACTTTTGTTATGATTTGGCACCATAAATAAAATTAAATTGCTTTATATTTTATAAATCAAAGACGTTCAAACAAATATTCTGTAAGCCTGAAGTGAAATGCAGAATATTAAACAGAGCAAACTATTTGCATCATTCTTTCAGGGTTAAGGATTTCCCACATTTAGGAAGTATTAAACACGGTTGTTCTGCATCAGCTGCACATGTTTTTCTTTATGTGCATCATATCATATGTTTATTTTTGTTTAATGATGTATATATAACACATTTATTTTCGTTTAATGTCGCTATTTATGACAGAACTGGAAGGTGTGATGTGCATATTAGTAGCACCTTTATCACAGTTTCAAGGGTTGTTTTGATGGGGTTTTCAATATTGTCGCCTTTTATTAGTGTTTGTCTGTAAAATGATTTTAAAATACGTTTTTGCTGAGTTTGCTCTAGTACACAATTGTTTAAACTGGCTTTTGTCTTATGCTTAAGTCTTTTAAATTTAAATTTCCATTGGTTATTACTTTTTATTTGCTCATTTTGCTGTTTGGGTCTTATTTTAACAATGTTATCATGTGAAGCTATGTGTGACTTTGTCTGTAAAAGGTGCTATATAAAAATAAAAGTATTATTATCACTATTAGTATTGGTATTATTATTGTTGTTGTTTTTGTAATGTATTTGTAAAATGAGCTACTTCCAGAAGAAGCTAGAGTTTATACTTTCAGCTATCGCCTTCATACTAATATTTAAGATTTAAATTACATAAATGGGAGAAACAGGAATATATAGCCTTATGTATTAACCATATATTCGCTCTGTATGTGGAAACAAATCATTAATAATTTAAAAAATAGGCAAGGTGTGGTTATGTTATGATTTATATGATTGGATGTTCACTAAACGACCATTACCACTCCTGTTGTTGTTGTTGTTGTTGTTGCATCTGGAGGGTTTATGGGGCACGTGACAAACAAACAGCATTTCTTTTCTGCTGAAAATGTGGTGACATGTGAGACACAACGTATAGCTTCTTAAAGGCACCACCTAACATCTAACATCTAACATCTACCTCTTCATCTTCATCTTCATCTTTCATAATGTGAGGATGACATTTCAGTGGGGAGAGGGGGAATGCCGCGTTCAAAGACGCTGGGATTTACCAAAGAGCTTTGGCCACAAAAATGACAAAACGAAACAAAAAATTACAAAACGAAACAAAAATGACAAAACGAATGTGAAACATATCCGTTATTTATCTAAAGAACCGGACATTTACGAAGACTAAAAATGCATAACTAAAAATAATACATAATAAAACATTCTCTGAATTTTGTATATTCTCCACTTTATGTATTTTGGAGAAATCACTGTTTTATTGACCGTGTTATGGTTATAGAAGACTAAACAGGACTTAAGTCTGTAAATGCTGAAATTAATGGGACCTCATCCATCTCATTAACACATGGACACAGACACACAGAAATAAATAAATGTAGGTGAACAAAAATGTAGAAATAAATGTAAAGCATTCATTTATTATTTATTATTTCAGTATTTAATCAGGCATTCATTCATTTATTTATACATTTATTGATACATTTATTTATTTTTGTTAATATTATTTTTTTATTCATGCATTTAATCATTGATCCATGTATTTTTTTTTCCTTTATGTATTTATTAATTGTTTCATGCATTTGTTTTGTATTTATGCATTTAATAATTTATTAATGTATGCATTTATTGTATATTTATGTATTATTTATTTATTCATACACTTATTAATTTATTTATTTCAGCATTTATTAATTTATTCCTGTATTTATTTACACATTTATTGATGCATTTATTTTTATTTATTCATGCATTTATTAATTCATTCATTTATTCCAACATTTATTCATTCATTTATCCCTGTATTTATTTATACATTTATTTAGGCATTTATTTATTTATTAATGTATTTATTAACTAATTAATTTATTTATTAATTCATTTATTTCAACATTTATTTACTAATTTATCCCTGTATGTATTTATACATTTATGTATGCATTTAAGTATTCATATATTTCAGCATTTATTTATTAATTTATCCCTGTATTTATTTACACATTTACTGATGCATTTATTTATTTATTCATTCATATATTTCCGCATTTATTTATCAATGTCTTCCTTTATTTATTTATACATTTATTGCTGCATTTATTTATTTATTCATGTATTTATTAATTAATAAATTAATTTACTCATTCATTTATTTAAACATTTATTTTTTAATTTATCCCTGTATGTGTTATACATTTATGTATGCATTTATTATTCATATATGTCAGCATTTATTTATTCATTTATCCCTGTATTTATTTCTATATTTACTGATGCATTTATTTATTTATTCATTCATATATTTCAGAATTTATTTATGAATGTCTTCCTTTATTTATTCATACATTTATTGCTGCATTTATTTATTTATTCATGTATGTACTTATTCATTCATATAGTTCAGCATTTATTCATTCATGTGTTCCTGTATTTATTTATACATGTATTTATTTATTGACACTTGAGTCATGTTTAGTCCTCCATACTTGACCAGTTACGCTTGTTGTGATATTTCCCACGGCGCCTGAACGCCTCGCAGCAGCCCCTGTGTGACGGAGCGGAGACAGAAGAGCGGCAGGTCGCTGCCAGCATCGTCTCACACCGTCGCAGGACAGAAAGGTGTGACAATATCGGCCCTCTAGACAACCTAGAAGTATTTCACGGAGACGGCATCGTTTTTGATAATGCTGTCACACTCGGAACATGTTAGTATATCTGTCTCGCTTGGCTGCATTTGACCCTAACGGGCAGTTACGTGCATAGCTACGTTAGCTCGTCTGGCGTTAGCATAGCCGTTGCTATAGTATCTTCCTATAGTAACGTTAGCGTCAGCGAGCTAATGTTAGCTTGCCGGTTAGCTTCTCGTGTCACTCTTATGACTAAATATATGATGTCGTCGAGCTAACTTACTCTGTTCCAGCTGCTGTTGTAGGGGTATTTTTTTGTGAATGGCTCAGTCGTTAAAGGGGAGTGTAACGGTGTCTGGTAGTCCCTGAATGTGTTGCTCCTCTTTGACCGTTTGACAGCTCCGTGTCTGCGGAGATATGGAGACACCGGGGAGGACAGCGACAACACCGGCCGCCCTGGACTTCACCGTGGACAATGTGGAGAAGGTGAGTTTTGTGGGGGACCACTTCATTTGTCATTGTTAGAATACAATATATGCTCCTTACAACACAGCGTGGGTTGGTGGATTAAAGATTGATTTATTGTATTTTATTACTGTGTCATGCATAGTCAATACGCCCAGCCCAAGACATCATTATTAACACAAAAAAGACCAGAAACCGCTTTATAATACTGATGCTACTGAATTAAACTCATCCTGACGTTTCTTCCAGGCTTTTGCAACTCAAAGAGGCTAACTTATAAACATTAAAAAGTAAACAACCATCCCACCCTGTCATCATCAGTGCTCCAAAACATGAACAAACATTTAATTGAATAAAACTATTCTCATCCCATCATAGAAAGGACACTATAACAGAACATGAGATTCATGCTCCATCTCTCCTAAATCACAAAGAAGTGGTCTTGTTTCAAAAGGAACAAGCAGCTTGATAAGGAAAGCGGATGAGCGTGTAGCCACATAATAACATGTTTTACTGTATTGCCTTCGTCTGGATAGATGTTGTTGTCTGCATACAATAATTTAGCTTTCATCTGTCCTTACTTATTTAAATTAATCTTGATTGAATGGCCAGTGATTAGAAAGAATGATTAGATAATAACTTAAATAACAGGTTGAAGCCCGCCAATTAATTGCCATCTCTGTCATCGTAAAATGCTTCTCTGGGTCTTGTTTTTCTCTGTTAGATTGGATATATTTCTGTGCGTGTGCGTGTGCGTGTGCGTGCGTGTGTGCGTGTGCGTGTGTGTGTGTGTGTGCATGTACTTGGCTGTGTTGTCTGTGGCTGCCAGGTTGCTGTGATGAATCTCCCTGCTGGGTGGCCACTGGCTCGGACATGAGGGGATGGGTGCGGAGACAATAGGGAGGATGGAGGGAGGTGGGGTGAGAGAGGTGCTCACTGTGGAGGAGCGGAGTCGATGTGATGAGATGGACTGGGGGAGGAGGGGGAAGAGGGGAGGGACAGGGTCGATGTCTGTGACGGTGCCAGTAAAGAAAGAGGAGGGGGGTGAGAGGAGGTTGGCGATGCGACAGAAATGGTTTGAGGGAGAGAAGCACATTCCTGTGGGGGGGAATGGCTTGGCCTGATACTGGGCTTTCTGGTGTAATAAAGGAGGAAAAGGAATGACAAACAATGAGCGAGGTCCTGTCTCCGTATTCATCTGCTCATGTTTCACGTCTTCAGGTGAAGGAAGTGTTGCTCTGTTATAATTTGGTGTTTGTAAATGCATGAAGAAACATTTCCAATCATTGTTCATTGTGTGTGTGTGTGTGTGTGTGTGTGTGTGTGTGTGTGTGTGTGTGTGTGTGTGTGTGTGTGTGTGTGTGTGTGTGTGTGTGTGTGTGTGTGTGTGTGTGTGTGTGTGTGTGTGTGTGTGTGTGTGTGTGTGTGTGTGTGTGTGTGTGTGTGTGTGTGTGTGTGTGTGTGTGTGTGTGTGTGTGTGTGTGTACCTAAGTAAATGTATAATTCAGTAACTGGGAGGGTCATAAATAATTTGTTCTGATGTTTTTACGGTAACCGACCTTTAGTTAAAGTTACTGATGCTAAACCTTTTAGATGGAATTTTTCATTATATCAAGCAGTTTTTATTGGGCACACAGTAATTGAGTCTTTTAAGTGTTTCATTCACGATGGGAGTGAAACCGTGATTACCTTGAATACTCTGAGCACAAATAGTGCGTAATATTCAACAGACAAATCTGATCCACTGTCAGTTTCATACCGAGCATTCAATGATTCATTCATTTGATTATCTGAAAAGGGAGATGCTTGCGGTGGTTAAATTTCAATTTAATGATTATTCAATAAATGAATAATTAAGAAGTGTTTCGAGGTAAACACTGAAGTCTGACCCTCAAACTGATCTGCGGTACAAAGGAGCCACTTTATCCTGATTTCTGTTTTGTGCGGGTTTGTACAGTCTTTGCATTTTCAGAGCCTCTTAAAGCATCCAGCCTCCTCTGAGTGGTACAGCGCCATCAGTAATCTCATTAACTGATAAAACATGACAAACAGCATCTGAAGTATCATTTCCCTTAAAGGCTATGGGCACTGTTGTGATAACACCACACTTGCATTTCAAAACCGATGAGATATTATTCTATTAAGACCCCATTATAGTTAGAAAGTATATTTAGATTATTTGGGTGAGATGAGTTTCTCATTAGTTTCTGCGTCAGACCATCATCTTAATGCATGTAGCAAAATCTGAGATATTGTTATTACTGTTAATTTGATATCCTTCTCTGCCAGACATTCACAAGAACAGGTCACTATAAATATGCACACACCGGCAGCAGACACAAGATGGTGAGAGCAAATTAGAAAAAGCAGTTGTTAAAAGATAGAGATAAAAAAAGACCAGAAGTGCAGAGTTGTCCCTGTCGTTTAGCGGGATGGTGGGGAGTGTGTGCTTGTTACATACATGGTGCACTGGAGATGATGGTTCCTGGCCCGGTATTTGTGTGAGTCCAATAGAAAGCTCTTTGTTCTATCTTGGATTTGAAACAAAGTACCACATTGTCGGTATCATTTTGTGTATAATGAATGGGGTATGTATACTGCCTTACATTTCCGCCCGACTATAATTAACCTTGTCTGGAATCACTATTCCATCAATCCAGGCAAGTGAATTAGAGGAAGATCGGAGCTCCACACATTGCTGTGAAATAGTATGCTGTTAGGATTTAATCATTTCGCAAGTCTCCCCCGAGACAAACAACTGCTGTATCATCAGAAAGGACCAGAATAAAGTGCTGGGCCAGTGTGGGTCAACATCTTGCTCAAGGGCACTTTGCTAAGGGTGGCTTCTGTGTAACCATCGCCTCTCTACCCACACAGGAGGCTGTCCATAGGAGGATGTCGAGGTCCATTCAGTAATGCGTAGCTCCCAGGCCTCTGCTTTTTGGAAACTGTGTTCAAGTAAAGTTAGGATATGATTTGTGGCAGTCTTCTTATTAAATATTTTTATGGCATTTCAAAGCAGACGCGTTGGTTCAGCCTGCCAGCTAAGGTATTACAGAACATACTGTAGCAGGAGAATTTGACACTGAGAAATGACGCACGGTGTATTGAGTGGTCTTGTAGGGACTGGAGAGGCTATTTCAGAGGGAAAAGAGGTATCGAGATGACTTTTACCATCCAGTCATTGACAGAAATGTATACGGGTCCAAGGTGGAACACGTCTCGTATGTTACATGATACACACACATCCCATAGTTTTTATTTCAGCACGCACGCAGACAGTATCATATCCATTGACTCAGTGACTGTAGGTGATCTGTCTTCTGAATTATCTGCTTGAAATTGTAACTCAGGTTTTCACATGTAGCAAGGGTTTGTCTGTTCATGTGCTGAGATCTTATCACTATTGGCAACATGGTATTCTTAATTTCTGTCTTGGCTGCGTGCTGTCAACAACCACCCGCGCACACTCTCACACAAACTATTCTTCTTTGTTCCCTCATTAATCACCGTTCCTCCGCGTGTCTTTGGTTCTCACAGTTATAGCGCAGTGTCATGACGGGTCAGTGGTGTGGTGAAGCCTTCTGCAGCACAGCAACAACACTGCCCTCCCATCACTACAAAGGCTCTGAGTGTGACACCCTAGTGGACAGATGGCTCGAAAACACACTGAACCTTTGGGAGCGAGATGCCATTACCTGTCTTGTGTGCCACAGTTTGCAAAGACAAAATGTGTGTGTGTGTGTGTGTGTGTGTGTGTGGGCTCGTGCACTTGTGCCTCATGGTGGGAGGGAGAGATTTCTATAATTTTTTTCAAAAACCTTTTGCTGGGACCTGTTTCTCTTTATCTACATATCATTCCTTGCAAGTGCTAATCATTTTAATAAGGTAATTCATTTGTTATACACAGTGGCTCCTAACTACTTTATTTCCTTCATAGTGTGTGTAGTATAGCTACTGTGGGCATTATTAATGCAGCTCAGGACCTACACTGTAATTATTCTCCTGGGTTTGGTAGTGAGTACACCAGTTACAGTAAATCCATGGTTATGTGTGAGCAGATGGTGCATCTGTCTAAGTGAGCCATGATTTTTTAAATTTGCATCCCTCCTCTTCCTCCTCTTCTCATTGAAAAGGCACTGTAGAGGCGGCTAATGACCTTTGACAGTGTCTGCCAAGAGCGCACCTTCCTCAGGTGAAGCCAGGTGGTTCAGGCAGTTACCCACCATCTGTAGATACAATTAGTTGCATTAGTTGTTCTAGCTGCAAACAAATGCTATCATTTCTAGGGATGTGCATGCTTTTTGTTTGTTTTAAGGACCAATTAGTGATGGGTAATTACCGTTAGTGGTTGAGGTAACTGCTGCATGTCTGGCGTGATTTCTAGGAGGAGACGGGCAGTGTTTTTTTTTGTGAGAAGATTAAAGCAGCAAAATGAGCAGACTGTTTTGTGTCTCATCCTTTGATAATATTGAGAAACAGACACGCTCAGACACAGCGCTGTTTGGGATTGGATAAGGGAAGGTCTGCGATCACACAGTGGGCTGCGGTAATGATCCGCTGCTGCTTTGAACTCCGATATCGCAGCTTCGTTTACAGAAAGGGGAGTGTGAGAGTGCAGCTGACTAACACAAAACATCCTAATGCTTTTTAGAACAAAGGCACGATGATGATGATCGATGGAAAGACCTTTTCAAATTGCAACACAGCAGCGCATTCATAGTTCATCAGTTCTGTCATGCAGCCTTTAGTAATCTGTACAAATTAAAACGAAATGCATTGTTTTCCTTCAAAGTGCTTCGAAGATGCAAAGATTCTCATAGAAAGCATAACGTGGCTGTCGTAGATGTTAGTTGACCACAGAGATCTACCTGCCGCTCATACCATAATGCACCTTTTATAGTTGTCTCTCATGCGAAAATAAAAAATGTGGCTTTTTATGCCTTTTATTTGAAAATACAGCTGAAGGTGGATAGGAAATGTGGGAGAGAGAGAGAGAGAGGTGCAGCAAAGAGCCGCAGGTCGGAGTCAAACCCGGGCCGCTGCGATGAGGACTCTGCATATGGGTAAGGGGGGCCCCAAACAATAAGCTCATCAACACCCAGCCAGACGTGTTCATAATCTCTTACAGTAGGTAGAGGCCGATAATTGTGTTGGATGGCAAAGGGGAGAGAACACCACCTGGAGACTCTCTGCTTCCCAGTAGGCATTGACGTTACTGATGTTCCTCTCTACAGCTGCAATTGCATCAACACATTCTGTGACCCGTCGTGGTTTCTTCACAAGATTATTCATCCTCCCTTGTTTCACTGCCTAAACTTCTCTGATTAGGATGAGGCAACGGGGAGATGTAGATATTAGAGGAAGACGGAGATGAAGAGAGAGAGAGACAGCTGAGGGATGAAATGAAACTGCATGGACAGTTCAGGCTGGAGGGAGGCGAATTGAGAGGGAGAAATGAGAAGGAAGAAAGAGGAGAGAATGACTGCTGGTGGAGGACTTTATGTGAGCAGGCTTCAGGGGTAAAGACAAGGATCAGAAGCTCGCTGAATAGATTTTTTCCCCCTTGTGTTGCTTGTCAGACACTTAGTGCTAGCTGCCAGCAGTTTTACTTCAGTGAGCACATGCATATGTGTGTGTGTTTGTGTGTGAGGCAGAGAGAGAGAAAAAGCAGACATTTTTGCAGAGTAGTGCCAAAACCTCTCCTCTGGCACTGCCAGGATTAGAGGTGTTTGTTTAATTAATGCTCCATTTTCCCCTTCTTTTATTTCCCTCTCTAATACTCATCCTCTACTTCCTCATTGGCTCCTTCTTCTCCCTGCACTCGAGTACTCAAATTACTCTGAGCTGTACTTCAGAGAGCGCTGTTTTCAGGTCATTGCTTTCTCCATTGTTCAGGCTTTCAAGGTAAACCGTCTACTATGTGTCTGTGTGCTTGCCTGTTTGCAAGTGAGAAAAGATGCTCTTTTCTCAAGGTAACCAGCTCTTTTCATCTAACAGGAGCTCAATACGGGCTGAGTTTGTCTTCTCAATGCTGGTCTGTTATCTCTGACACCCACTGCTGTGAGTGTTTGTTGTGTAGTTTGTTCGTACAAAGTTGTTCAACCCCCTCGTGGTTAAACCATCCACAGATTGGGTGGATTCTCTGACTTTTCCCTCTCGTTATTCTTCCCTTTCTTCTTCGTTTCTAGGCCCTCCACCAGTTGTACTATGATCCCAATATAGAAAACAAGAATCTGGCCCAGAAATGGCTCATGCAGGCTCAGGTCTCGCCTCAGGCCTGGCAGTTCTGCTGGGCCCTACTGAGCCCAGACAAGGTATATTTTTCACACAAATACTCACATGGACACACATACACAATGACTAAGCATTTTGAGTAATTTGGATCCATCTTATCTTCTCTTGCAGGTGCCAGAGATCCAGTACTTTGGTGCTAGCGCGCTTCACACCAAGATCTCCCGCTACTGGTCAGACATCCCCACAGACCAGTACGAGTCCCTGAAGACCCAGCTGTTTTCCCAGATTGCCTGCTTCTCCTCCGGCTCCAAGATGGTGCTCACGCGGCTATGTGTGGCCCTAGCCTCTCTGGCACTCAACACAATGCCCGAGGCCTGGCCCGGCGCAGTGGCAGAGATGGTGCGCGTGTTTCAGGAGGAGGGGGGAGGGGTGGATGGGCGGGCACGCTGCCTGGCATTGCTGGAGCTGCTCACCGTCCTGCCTGAGGAGTTCCAGACCAGCCGCCTGCCGCAGTACAGAAAGGGACAGGTACGTCTGCATGTACCCCTTTCTTAAACCTCTGCAGATGGTTATGGCCACCTGTCCAAAATTCACAATTTTGTTTTGGCTCAAGTTGCATGGGTATCAAACCTCAATACATTTTGAAAACTTATTGAATGTGTCTGAATAATTGTTAAGCTGGCAGACAATGCCTTGTCAGATTCTTAGTCTTGTTTATTTATTCTTTAACCAGATATTCTCAGATAAAGAGGTTGCCTTAACTGTATATTATCCCTCACTGACAGATTTTTTTAAACAATGACAGAAAAATATGAAGGCCGTCTTTTGACATTTTACTGTAACTTTAATATAAATTCTGTCCCCTTAAACTGAGAGAGATTGCGCCGTTCAGCGGAATTACTATTGCAGCAACACATCATCAGTAGGGTAAAACTAACCTGTCTCAAGACGGTCTAATCCCAGCTCACGTTCCCTATTAGTGGGTGACCAATCCAACGCTATGAACGCTTGGCCGCCACAAGCCAGTTATCCCTGTGGTAACTTTTCTGACACCTCCTGCTTAAACCACAAAAAGTCAGAAGGATCTTGAGGCCCCGCTTTCACGGTCTGTATTCATACTGAAAATCAAGATCAAGCGAGCTTTTGCCCTTCTGCTCCACCAGCAGAGTTGTGGGACAGAGCAGCAGGAGTCAGGAAAGTCTACTGACAAAGCACATAGCAAGAGCGCCTATTTGGCAATATTTGGGATTCAACCCCAAAGGGAGGCTGATAATGAGGCAATCTGTAAACTGTAATCTCAAACGGTACAGGTCCACCTGCTCCACAGTGGAAGCTTGACCAGAGAGGCCAGAGATGAGCAGCTATTTCTGATATCACAGCAGCTCAGTGTCCATGTTGCTTTAAAAAGCTCAGTAATTATGATGGCACAATGGGCGCAGTGTTTTTTGTCACCTCTGATGTCACCTCGGAAAAAATCATTCATCTTCTTTGTTTGGTGTTGACGTGAAAAGTGACCTCTCGGTTGGTCTCTGTTCACCTTTTCTTTCCATACCCTTGTAAATGCGTCATATATAAGCTTGTTCTGTATTATTTCATAGTAATGAAAGAAAATGAAATGCTATTAAATGTGTCTATAGATATGATTGAAAGTCTAACACAACCAATGCTCAGATATATGATTTAAATACATTTTAATGAGCAGAAAAACATTTTTTTTTTAATTAGTTAGTTTATTTTCCGAGAAGTTATAGCAAGAAAGGCATTATTTCGCTGTCTCAACAGTTATATTAATGACACCAGTATAGAAAAACCTGATCCTACTAATTGGAGTGGAGAACCACATCACACATTAGCGATACTAACAGTCTCATCCTCATTATCATCCTCCCTCTAGGTTCGGGGCGCCTTGGGACGGGAGTGGGGATCAGTGTGTCCCTTACTGCAACAACTGCTGCGAAGGACGGATAGCCCCGGGGCGGTGAAAGCCCGCGTGTTGCGCTGCTTGTCATCCTGGGTGCTGCTGGATGTGCCCCTCAGCGAAAGCGAAAGCCTGGTGCACGACTGCTTCATTGCCCTGCCTGACCCAGAGCTCTTCGACACAGCGGTTGAAGCAATCGTCAACGCCATCTCACAACCCGACTCCCAAAGGTGCGTACAAATGTGTGACACTGCACTCACAAACCAGACAGAAGAAATAATGATACTACCGTATGGCATGAAAGCTTGTCATGGTTTACACTGGAGACATTATACTGGAGCAAAATGGAGGTAGATGGGGCGGAAAGAGAGGGAGAACACAGGGGGAAAAAAGAAAGATGCATTAGCAAAGGGCAGGAAGCAGACAGGGTGGGCACTGGAAGGGCATCAGGGAGGAGGGAGGGATTGATACAGGGCAAGTTGACAGCCAGGGGGAGGAGAGCGGCATTTCTCGGTTGGCTGACGTTGCTATGGTTACAGCGCTGGGGAGAGATGTCATCATGCCCTGGTTGATTTCAAACATGGCAGGCAACCATTATCCCTCCTCTAGAGAGAGAGGGAGAGCGAGAGCCAGAGAGAGAGGGGCGTTGGTGGCGGGACAACGCACAGAGAAGAAAGGATGTCAGGGGAAGGTGTGAAAGTGTGCGAGTATCAAAGACCTCATCATCCATACCTCTGCTCTGCTCCTCTGACAAGAGGGTCGGACCTGTGAAGTTGCTGCTGACAAGTCAGTTTAAACACTCGCATTTTGCAGAGCAGATGGTGCGAAGATGATGAATAGCAGCGGAGTTACAGGTAGAACCAGCAGCAAGTGTTCACTAAGAGTGTGTCGGGTAGAGATGGATTTTCTTCTGTTGATATCACAATTGTCCATGTTATAAAACTATCTTTCTCTTGTTTGGGTCACTTAATACTGATCACAGCCCTGTGTGCGTGCGTGCGTGCGTGCGTGCGTGCGTGCGTGCGTGCGTGCGTGCGTGCGTGCGTGCTTGCGTGTGTGTGCATGCGTGTGTGCATGCGTGTGTGTCAGATCCTCCCAGTAGGCTTGACTCTAACATTAGTAGCATCTCTTGAGACACATTTGGCCTCAGTTTATGTCGAAGCATTGTGTGATTTATGGTTCTATATTTTACTACCTGTGTGTGTGTGTGTGTGTGTGTGTGTGTGTGTGTGTGTGTGTGTTGTGTCTGTGTCTATGAGAGAAAAGGAAAATAAACGAATCTGTTAGAAATCCTGGTGTAAGGTTCTTTCCTCCATCCTCTCCAGGAAATCAAAGCCCACCTTTTTTTTTTTCCATCTGTAGATTCTTCGGTCTTTGTTTATTCTATTTATTTTATCTATTTTTTTTTCTCATCTTTGGATTACAAGTCTGAAATAAATGAATAATACAATACAATAATACAATACTATTTTATCTTTTCTTCCACTCTGCTTCTGTTTCTTTGTGTTTTTCCTTTCCCCTTTCTCTTCTCTCACCATCAGAACTAAGCCCTCCTCCCTGTCTCCTGTTCTCTCCCTCTGTTTAAACACATTACAGTCAACTCATTTGGGGGGATGCTATTGGTCCAGCTGCATCCTGTTGCCAGGCAACCCATTTCCCCTGTCTCGGAGTGTTGCGGTAATTGCAGAGGGGATCAGAGGTGGGGGTGGTTGAGGGGGAGAATAAAGGAGGAGTCAGGAATGAGGCAGAAAGTGTATACCAGCAGAGCAGGGAGCAAAAGAGGAGAGGACAGGCAACTGTGAGTTTAAGGAGAGGAGACTGCAGCAGATGGTCTCAGAGGAATTCCAGGATGTCTTTGCTCATGAGAGAAATGGGCAAACGTATACAAATCCATTCTTCCCTTTTTAATCGTATCACATACACACCAAGCCCTGTTTTCCCGAGCTTAGAGTGCATGACCTGCATTTGCAAAGCACCTTGTTAAAAATGAATGATCTGCTGAGTGCATGAGTGCATTCTGCCACTCACATGTACACACACAGTTGCTCACTCAGAGTAAATTCCCGTCGCTAACGCTTCTCTCACAGAGTTACTCAGGCACCAAGATACAGAGGATGTAGGCCAGTACACACACACACAGGTACAGGCTTATTAGATGGGGACCAGATTTTATACACATCACATCTCAGCTCCAGAGAAGGCTGAGTCAGTGTGGGCTGCTGAGTAGGAGACATAACGCAGGACCATAGATGCACCCTCAGCTTGTAAGGGGTCTTGAGGGAAATTGGAGTAATAAATGCCTCCCAGGACCACGTTACGAGATCAACGTCATTTTGACTGGCTACTTTTTTGTTAATCGCACTAGTACTGTTCTGTAAGGGATTATACTTTGGCCAAAACAATTAGTTGATTCGATGGAGAGATAATTAACTGTTTTGTTAATTAAATATTGTTGAAGTCATTTATTAAGCTCTAGATTTGATCCTCCAGAGTTTTGTTTATTTTCAAAAGTCGCACAACCTTGCTGCGTCATTGATGAATATTCATTGACATGGACCCACGTCTTTATTGATGTTCTCATGAAAGATGGAGCACCGCCTGCCTGACACACAGGTGATATGGTTAACATTTATAGCATTCACACATGCATATAATCTCCTCGATGGCTTCTGGAGCACACACACACACGCCCTTCATCTCCAAATGTCACCCCTTCACTTGCTGTCATTAAGAATGAAAGGAGGATGTTGTCTGATGTTGTCACATGAGCAGATCTGAGCCTGTGTTGAGGTATACGCATACCAATGTGTCTATGTTTGTGTGTGTGTGTGTGTCGGCACATGCGTGTGTTTTAGCCGGAGTGAGGGAATTATAGATGGCTGAGACAGCAGGAAGAAGACGGAATAATAACTGACAGCGGCAGCGCAGCTCTGAGCTGGAGCTTTGAATAGATTTTCTGGTTCCCTGGTAAATGTGTGGGTTTTTTAGGGTGGGTGTGCTGGATCAGAGGTTGGACTGACTTGGATTGAGATTTGATTTGAAATAAACACTTGTCTTGAGAAAGAGCAATACATACATCAACCTAACTGTGAGCGGTGTGAGTCACTGTTAGGTTCACAAGTGAAGGCTCCCCGGCTGTGCATGCTACAGTATGTTCTCCTCGATTGTACAGCACTGTGTGCAAGCATGTTTTTAACTTGTTTTCTTTAAATGAACTAGACTGCTAACTTGTCAGTTGTGGTGTTTCTTTTTCTGTGTTTGTGTGTCGATGGGTTGTAGATATGTGAACACGTTGCTGAAACTGGTTCCTCAAGTGCTGGCCCTCCAGGAGCAGCTCAGAGAGGCTGTTCAGAATGGAGACATGGAGACCTGCCACGGTATCTGCCGTATCGCCGTTACACTGGGAGAAAACCACTCCAGGTGTGTGAGTCTGTCTGTGTGTGTGTGTTTTGTAGGACTGTAAAGATTTTATAGTACATTTATCTTATCTTATTGAGTCTCTGGGTGGTATTAAAACGTTCTGTAACTCAATGATATTTAAAGTAGGGCATGGCGATATTTATATATTGATTGTCTTTCAATGGAATCGTTTGTGATGAAATCATACCTCAAGATGATGGTAAACAATTAAATTATGTCATCTTAACTGATAACAACAAGCACATACTAACTCAGATTTCTCAGAAAATCTGATACGAAATGTTTTAAATTCCTAATATAAGATAAAATGCTCAGTATTTTTAGTTATTGCTTAAAGTAAGTATCTAAAAATAGGTTTTACCATGTGATTATTTCATATAGATCATTTATTTGTTGAATTACCAGAGAAAATGCTGTACTGTGAAGCAGCAAGGGTCAGCTGCCAAATGACTGTTTATCTCTCTCTCTCTCTCTCTCTCTCTCTCTCTCTCTCTCTCTCTCTCTCTCTCTCTCTCTCTCTCTCTCTCTCTCTCTCTCTCTCTCTCTCTCTCTCTCTCTCTCTCTCTCTCTCTCTCCCTCTCTCCCTAGGACTCTGTTGGAGCAGGTGGATCACTGGCAGAGCTTCCTGGCTTTAGTCAACATGATCATGTTTTGTACGGGCATCCCCGGCCACTACCCGGTCAACGAGACCACCAGCTCGCTCACACTCACCTTCTGGTATACATTACAAGTAAGGAATACTAAAATACTCACCGGGGTTTCACTGGTCTTTATGTACAGTTTTCAAATAATAAAACTTTTTTTTTTCTCTTCTACCTTATCCAACATACATCTGAGTAAGCAATAGACAATGTATAGTTACATATTATTGCTTGATTGTTTGTCACTGATGAATGAATGATAAATACTGTAAAATGTACTTGGTGTCTCTAAATATTCTGTGAGTCAAAACTGATGTTTTTTATCTTTAAAGTGCATAACTAATTTTATGTTCTCCCTGCTCCATCCTCAGGATGAAATCATGTCCTTCGAGTCGGAAAAGCAGGCGGTGTATCTGCAGGTCTACAGGCCAGTATATTTCCAGCTTGTGGATGTTCTGCTACACAAAGCGCAGTTCCCCTCTGACCAGGAGTACGCATCCTGGTCCTCCGATGAGAAAGAGCAATTCAGGATCTACAGGTGCGTGTGCATGTGTGTGCGTGTGCATGTGTGCCCCGTCTGTATTTTCTACATGCTTTTTTCCTGCAACAGACTCTTGTGTGCAAGTCTTTCAGTGACCGTCTTAAGTGTTTCAGAAATGACTCGCTGGCAGGATGATTGGTCAGCATATGAGTGTGTTTTGCTCTAATAGACTCTCACTGGACTGGCAGCTGAGAGGGCAAGACCTGTCTGGCATATAAATGAACAAATATTGTTCCAATGTTGCATGCTCTTAAAATGTATGTCTACATTTCTGTCCTTCAGGGTGGATATCTCAGACACACTCATGTACGTGTATGAGATGCTGGGAGCGGAGCTGCTGAGTAACCTGTATGATAAACTAGGGAGACTGCTGACTAATGCAGAGCAGCCCACATCATGGCAGGTGGGTGACACAAACACACACATATGAGAAAAGAGTAAATGTGAACTATTTTTTGTTTCTTCGAGTGTTGCGCAGAAGCCAGTACTAAAAATGTGTCATACCAGATTTGTTGAACCAGTTTTTTTTCCCAAGACAAGTGCTTTGTTTTTTAGTTTTCACGTTGTTACTGATGTCAGTCGTCCTCTTCCTCCTCCCCTTTCTCCTCCTCCTCCTCCTCCTCCCCCCTCCTCCTCCAGCACACTGAAGCCTTACTGTATGGCTTCCAGTCCATAGCAGAGACGATAGACGTGAACTACTCTGACGTCATCCCAGGCCTGATAGGACTCATCCCCAGAATCAACATCACCAACGTCCAACTAGCAGACACCGTGATGTTCACTATAGGTGAGATTCATCGGTAGATTAAACGGCGCTCGTCAAAAAAGTTAAAACCCATTTAGTGTGAAAGACTGCAGAGAATGTTTCAGTCCAGCAACCCTCTCATTGTTTCTCATTCGGTATCTGAACTGTTAATCTTCCACTAGGTGCTTTGGCTGAATGGTTGGCCGACCACCCGGTGATGCTCAGCAATGTCTTGCCCTTGGTGCTACAGGCTTTGGGGAACCCGGACCTTTCTGTTTCTTCTGTCTCTACACTCAAGAAAATTTGTAGGGAGTGCAAATATGACCTGCCACCCTACGCAACCAACATAGTAGCTGTCTCTCAGGTACGTGTATGCATGTATGTTTCTTTTTTTTTATTTACATGCTATTCTTTTCTCTTTTTTTTACCCAGTTGATCAAATATTAGAGCTGGTAACATTTTTAAACTTTACCTGCTAATGCCCGAAACATGGTGCACGCATTTATTTCAGAGCCGACGCTTTAAGTGACGCGAGAATAATTGCAGGTGTTGTTGTGTTCTGGCTGCTATAACATGAAACAACAAGAGAAAGCTGAGTTGAGTAATGCGTTTGTGTTCAAATCAAAAGTGAACCATCCAGTCAGTGTCATGTGAGGAGCTACTGGCAGTTGAGGATGAAGTGGGGGGTGACGACGACACAAGAGGTGATCGCTCGTTCAAAAAAATCAATGGCGGCTCCTAAAGAGGTTATCTAAGATGCTGCAATATTATCAGTTTTGTCAGAGCTGGGGAGTTTTCCATCATTGAAAGAAGAGAACGGCACGGCAAGGGTTTTCTCGATGGAAAACATGTTTTCTCTCTTCTCCTGATTGACTTTGAGTCAATTAACATTGAGTTTCACAGACGAATGATTCATCCAATCACCTGCCAGGTATGTTTTGAAGGCGCCTGCCCTTTTCCGAGACAGTTTCCAATGACGTAAACAATCATCTGACAAGGTTACTGTTTCGACTGTCCTTTCTCGGTGCATAAAAGAGCACTCTGAGAATCTTCACCAAGAACACGCGTTTGTGTTATTGGCGTCTGCGTACTTGTTTTGACCGTATTCCTGCCCTGAGGTGTTGCAGACCTTTTAATGTTGCTGCTTTCAAGAAATAACATCTACTCTTTTTCAATCACTTCAGTTGTGTTGTTTTGTTTTGTTGTGCTTTCAAAAATAATAGAACCTTCACTTTCTCTTTTCTCTCAAGGAGGTGCTTATAAAGCAGATCCACAAGGTCAGTGTGTGCTCTCTCCCAGAGTCACTTTCTCTTTTGTCTTGGCACTCAAGTGACATTTAAATAAGAAACGCTGTGAAATAATTGTGTAACACGATTTTCAGCCGGTAGTCTAAATAAGACATGTTGTGACTTTAAGCTCGATGCAGGCTTGACCTGAAGTTAAACCCACGATCATGTTTTCCTGCAGACAAGTCAGTGTATGTGGCTGATGCAGGCTCTCGGCTTCCTGCTCTCCGCCCTTCCCGTGGAAGACATCTTAAGAAACCTTCACTCTCTCATCACTCCCTACATTCAGCAACTGGAGAAGCTAGCGGATGAGACGGTGCGTACACAGACCAACACACACACACACACATACACACACACACTCAGACCAACAGACACGCGCACACGCACACAAACACAAACCAGGCACAGCTGGACTCTGGCCATTAGGAACAGACCTTGTTTCTGTGTGGTGTCACTGCAGTGGAACATTTCTCTGCGGGACCAGATTGGATTTGACCCTGCACCGTAGGCTTGTGACTCACTTGGAAGTAGCAAAGACACACTTTCTCTCACTCGTGCAAACACACACGCACACACCACAGCGGGAGAGGGAAAAAAAATGCCAACACGGACACTTTTACAGTAGGTCATGCTTTTACATGTGCATGCACACAGTCATGCAAAAGAAAATTCTTTACCCCCGTTTAAATGTCAGTTCTAATGGAGCTTGAGTTTTCCGACTGTCACGGGGGATGGTACAAATGCGGAGCTGATAGTCTCTAAAAATACACAGTTTGATATCTTCTGTATGTGGAACAAAGTCAAATATCTCCTGATGTCTTGTTCTGCAATCAGTGAAGACTTTGGGTGGGCTGAATACAGATGTCAGGTTAGATGAAGCTTCTCTCTGTGCTGTCTGTGTCTGTCCCTGTCTCACACACACACACACACACACACACACACACACACACACACACACACACATCGTTTCATCCAAACTCTCCGACTTCCTCCCTCTTTTTATTGTTTTCCGTCTAGCTTTTTGATGTATTGCCATTACATCAGACTAGGAAATCAGGTGCTGTTTTTGGAGCCGGACAAATAGTGGCACCTAGTGGGGAGACCTTCAGGTTAAATTCCATCAGGGGTGAATGACCGTGAAGTCTGACGGGGCTGACGGTGCAAACACTGACGGGGTCACTCTGTTTTGGCTTTGAGCATAGTGTGAACACACTGTTCTTGTGGCAGGATGACTGTACTGTAACAGCATCGACACAGTGGGGGAAACTGAAGGCGAGATGAGAAGACGACTCCCCGTGGCTCTTTCACATCACCATGGAGACGTAGCAGTAATTAAACATTGCTAGTGAAAAGCTAATTTATGATTTTACAAAATGTGGTCCTGTTTACTGTATTTATTGTATAAATAACCCGACCGATATGGTGTTTTTGAGGCCAATAGACAATTGAAGAGGGGAAAAATTCACAGATTACCGATATGGTGAACTTCTGAGCTGGAATGAAAATGGACCTTTCCAGTGTGCATTTTTGCACTGATACGACTCTGTAAAGGTACACAGAAGGCAGCTCTCCTTCAAATATAACATTAAAGAATATTTAACATTTTTATGTACAATGTATCGCATTCAGGGGTTGAAGCAAGAAACTATTTGTGAGACTGAAAGGTTGTCCAGCGGGAAATGTGTACATTCATTCATCTATCTTCAACCGCTTGTCCCTGTCGGGGTCGCGGGCTGGAGCCGATCCCAGCTGACATCGGGCATGAGGCGGGTACACCCTGGACAGGACGCCAGTCTATCGCAGGGCACATAGAGACAAACAGAGAAAGACAACCATTCACACCTACGGGCAATTTAGAGTCATCAATTAACTTAACACATGCATGTTTTTGGATTATGGGAGGAAACCGGAGAACCCGGAGAAAACCCAGGCAGAAACGGGGAGAACATGCAAACTCCACACAGAATCCTGGAACCTTTATGCTGTTGTTTGTTTTTTAATCAAGTATTATTATTATTATTATGAATTTAAAACTTCTATTTCTGAAATAAAAAATGATGCCTGAGAACTTTAAGCCCTGCAAATTTTAAACCAATTTTATAAATGAGCGCTGAGGAAAATAAAGAAAAAAAAGTAGCTAAATAAACATCATGTTCAGTTCAGTATAATTGGCTAAATGGTCTTATCAGCACCACATTTACTGTAACACATGTTTTGTCGACCTTCCATTCATCCATTTTCAAAACAGTTCATCCTGTTCAGTAGCAGGCTTTTAAGGTTTGTTTGTATTCTTAAATATTTCAGCAGTTACTATTCAAGGCAGGCACTATGCACTAAATGATCCAGATATTAAGTGTTTAGGTTGTAGAGCAAATCCCCAAATAAAATTATCTGTTTCTTTTTCCTATTTTCTTCTTCTTCCAGCCTAATCCCTCCAATAAATTAGCAATCATCCACATCCTGGGGCTGCTGTCGAACCTCTTCACTACGCTCGACATCAGCAAGCAGGACGACGAGTCAGCAGACGGCTCAGCACCACCCGTCAAAACAGCCCCACCTCCACCTGGACCAAACCCAGTCAGTGACCGCAAACAGCACCATCATTGTCATCATTAGGGTTGAGTGACTGGCCAAACACATTGAATATCAGCAACAGGCTGGATGATAGAAATTGACCATGTGTTTCATTTAAAGGCTTTGTAATTCAGCACGCTGCAGCAGTTTAATAGTTGAGAAATGTACCGGGGCACAAGCAGCAACATGAGCTCCACACCACCGCCCCTCTGCCTCCACCGCTACTGCTGAAAACATCGCCTATTGCTGGTTTGGAGGGATGAGGGTGGTCAACGGGAAATGTTTGCCCCGTCACTCAACCATAGTCATTAGTAATTCTGCTGACTGGCATGCACCCATGTGTAAATGCTAATGTCTAAGGCTACTGCTTGTTTATGTCTTTGTTTATGTGTTTCAAAGCTTTTTAATGAGTTAATTTATGTTTTTCAGGTGGTGGTGGTTCTGCAACAAGTGTTTGCTCTCATACAGACTGTACTCAGTAAGTGGCTCAATGACTCGCAGGTTGTAGAGGTGAGTCATCGCCATGTGCGACCACATACTGTCAGAACCTTTCAAGAAATCAGTCGCCTTAATCAGATGTGACATTTCAGTATAGCTGATCTCATGTTCTTCAGGCGGTGTGCGCCATCTTTGAGAAGTCCGTGAAGACTCTGCTACATGACTTTGCTCCCATGGTGTCTCAGCTAAGTGAGATGCTCGGACAGATGTACAGTACAATTCCCCAGGCCTCAGCCCTCGACCTCACACGACAGGTACACACTCATACGTGTGCATACACACGCAAACACACATTAGTATTCTTCCTGTTATGCTCACATGCAGCGAGATTTCAGTGATTTGTCAGAAAGGGCTGTGTACGAGGTAATAAGCTACACGCACAAGGTTAATGAGGATACAGCTTGTAAAAATTAATCCACAGTAGGGCTGGGTATCAAAAAACTGGCACCGGCCGAAATATGTCTGTACTTGGCTTCAAAAAACGTACTAACTAGTGGCTAGTGACTCACATGGAAGAAGCAAAGACACACTTTGTCTCACTCATTCAAACACACACACACACACACACACACACACACGCACCACAACATGAGAGTGAAATAAATGCCTACACAAATGCACTTTAACAGTAGGTCATGCTTTCAAATGTGCATGCACACAGTCATGCAAAAGAAAGTTCTTTACCGTTGTTTAAATGTCAGTTCTAATGGAGCCTGGGTTTGATCGTGGCCACAGGCACTCTACGGTGCTTCTGATTCAGCGCAGGGCAAGCTGCGACTCTCTGTTCTGCTCCAGATGGCAGACAGCAGCGCTCATAGTTAAGCAGACTCTCCGGTCTAATAAAAGGATCCTTCTGCCCTGAAGTTACGTTTGAGTATGGGAATCGGTACTGAACATTTCCATACGATACCCAGCCCTAATCCACAGTTACAGTGTGTATTCATGACTGAACTCTCAAGCATCATTTGCTTGTCCACATAAACTAAAACTCAATACATTTCATTCAGTTAAGCTGCCCTCACATCACCGTGAGGTAACTCACCGCCTACAGTCATTTCAACGAGGGTAGGCGGTTTTGACCGTGGCGGCAAGGGAATGAAGTGGTTGATTTGAGTCAACTTGAGTAGAGTAAACTTTGGGTCAACAGTGCAGTATAAAAACCGCTTTATGTTTTATCTATGTCACAATCCAGGTACGGTAGCGTCAACACAGGAAGATTTCTGCTAGAGAAACCTTATTTCGTGTGGATCATAGTAGTGGGTCTTTACATTCACATTATTTCAATCCAAAGTTCAACTGCAACTGAAAGTTTTGCTAAAATAAATCTGTTTTCACAACTGAACAATAGCTTATTTGTAAAATTCAGACACATTTGCAAACAAAGTGCAGAGATAGTTTTCTCACAGCGCTGTCAGTCCAAATGCACCTATGCCGAAACACTCAGAACGAGCCATATCTCATAAATATGGGCGTTATTAGGGGAGACATCTGACACTACACAGGTTTCACAGTTATCAAGTTTCTGCAGTGCATGTAAATACATCTTATAGTTTCCTGCCAGAGCCCGTTTTTCCTTCCATTGACCTAGTTTCTTGTGTGCAAGTGAACACAGCGAGTGTCTGATGTGAAGTCCTGCTGTTTCAGATGGTGCATATCTTTGCCAGTGAGACGGACCACTTCCCACCCATCAAGGCTCTGTTTGAGCTGGTTACCTCGGTAACGCTGTCCATCTTCCAGCAAGGTAGGGGTGCAGCAGGGGCGGGGCTGTGACTATTGTCAAATGTGTCTGTTCAAATCCGTGTTAGACCTTTTTGAATGTTTCTGATCGTGTTTGATTTCACAGGAACAGAAATCGTATATTGGTGTAGAGGACAAGAGTGAAATCATGAACAAATGTCTAAAAACAAACGTAAACAAAAATGTGTATTGTGGTGATATACTCCCATTTCTTTCTGGAATCGTGCGTGAAGAGTGGCGTGCTGTTGCATCTATAGACAGTAAAACAAGTCAGACTGGGGGCCACAGATAGGAGCATGACAAAAGGTTAGAGGTCACTGGACTCTTTTGTCACAGTCGATCTTTAAACCTTGTAATCACAGAGTGGTCTGAAATGATCATTTTATCAACGCAGAGACGTCTGTTTCCACTGATCATTGATGAACTCATTTTAAGACTATGCTTTAGACGTATGTAATCACCACGCTGCAATGCCTAGTATTTACTTATTTATTTGGATTTTACTGCATGAAAATGACTTTCCTTTAGTGAAGTGTTCAGTGTCGATCTTCTTAATGTGCGTGACCGTGGGGGCCAGACTTAAGTTCTGATGTTCCCTCAACATTAGATGGAGATGAGTGAGATGATATCATTTCATCCACTACGCTTTGGTTCGGATACTCGTACCAGCTCTGTCTGCTGCTCCCCTTCCCTTTGTGTTGTCCCTTCTTTCCTCTCCTCCTTTTCCTACTTTGACTGGTTAAGTAATGGCTGCCTCTCCTCCTGCCTCTAAACTCTTTTTTTTTCTGAGCAGGTGCCTTTCAGTAGACAGTATCAGTACAGGATACAGTCACAGCACAGAGACCACTAGCTTATTCAGTTGGCTGACATATAACACAGCAGGGCGGGCCAACTCAATACGGCTGCCGCCTCTGCTGTGCTAGGATTAGAGTCGGGCTCTCCATCACAGCCCTCTGAATAAGACTTGTTATTCTCTCGAGGGGTTGTGTGTGGTTGAGGGCTGGGGGGGGGTGTTGAGCAGGAAAACGTGTTTGGAGTCTGGGAACAGCTAAAGCTGGGCGCTCACTACAGACGTTTGTTCTGTTTCGTTACAAGTTTCCTGTTGGCAACATCAAGCTTAAGCCACCATGTTTGAAAGTCAGGAATCTCGATGTGGATTCTTCAGTCGAGAAGCTTCTGCAGGAAACGTGTGTTTAATTATGCATCATTTGAAATCTGCCGTACTTTAAAAAAAAAAGGCTTGTAGTCTGTGTCCAGCAGAGGGGAGGTAGTGATATCAGAACCTATCCTGATGTCTGAGTGTGATTCATACGGATGGCTATGGGTTCACCTTTGAAGCAAAGGGGCTCTTATCGACCGGCTCTGAATGGACCCTTTACCGAAACCTCCTCCCCTGAGGCACGGTCTGAGAGGAAATGTTGCTTGTGGTTTGATCACATCGGCCAGCGGTGCCTCGTGGGAAGGAAGTAAAAAGGGGTTCATTCAGGTCGGTGCCTCTTTTCCTCCAAACTGTAACAGTAACAGAGGTGCCTCCTGGGTTCCCACTCCAAACCCACTTTTGTTTCTTTAGGTTTGTTCTTTTTCTCTCGTTACTTCTTTCTTTTTCTGTTTCTCTCCAAACAGACCCATGTCTTTGTCTTCTGCCTGTTTTTCGTTTTTGGTTGGTCTGTTCTACCAAGACTCTGCCAAAGCTTCATATGCCCCCTCCCCCCCTTCTCCCCTTCGTTCCTTACTCACGTGTGAATTATTTCAATGAACTATTTTTGAGTTTTTTTATTTCCACATGACTGTTGAATCTATTCAGTTGCTGTTTGTATATTATTCTTATTCTCTTATGATTTCTTAAGTTTCATCTTTATTATATTTTAGGACCCAGGGATCATCCTGATATTGTTGATTCATTTATGCAACTCCAAGCTCAGGTGTGTTTTTGGTTTCTTATTTCATTCACTTTGGGTTTCTCTCTCTCTTTCTCTCTTTTTCTAATTTCTCCCTGTTTCTCTGTCCTCTTCTTCTCCCTCTCTACCTCTCTCTGTCCTTTGTTACTGGGCCCTAAGGTGTCCCATCACGCAGGCGAGGCAGTGGAATGAAACGTGAGGGGCATGTTTGAAAAGGAGGCGTACGTCTCTCCTCAAATGCTCTTGATTCTAACAGTCACCTCACCGCATAAAGTCAAGACCTCACGAAGGGTTTTCAGGTTACCTGCAGAAACCACCTGAAGCAGCCTGACGTGCTCATAGAAGTTTACAAAGCACAATAAACATCGTCGTGTACTCAACTCGCTGTGTTTTCAGTCAAATTACATGAAAAGAAACCCCTAAAAAGATGCCTCAGTTATTTTTTATATCCTTTTCTAACTGTAAACATGCCGTCACAGTCGGATACGTCTCACAAACTAAGAAGACTAATAAGGTTTTTTCTGACTAGATGAAAGTGAATTTCTTAAAATAGCTTTTGGAAAGATTTCATGAACCTAAGATGTCAGGAAAAGCTCATGACTCACAGAGGGACATGTAATCCTTCTATAAATAATCATAACGATTTCTTATACTGCTCAACATGCGAGGGCTCGATTATGGCAAAAATCATAAACACGATTATTAAGGTCACTTTTGAAATCACGATTATTTGAGGTGATTACTCAGACTTTGGAAACATCATGCATTCACTGAACTTTAATAGGTCTTGAACCTGAATTTCTTGAACTTTAAGTAAATAAATAAATGTTAAAAAAGATGAAAAAATAAACAATATGTGTGTGTGTGTGTTTAAATAAGTACAAGTACATAAGTATAAGTACTGTATGTTGTCGTGCACTGCCAAAACATCCTGAAAACTCCTAAAAAATAATTTTTGTAAACTATATTTAACATAATCTAGTCTAACTAACGAGTGAAAGCCGCTGTAAAGGAAAGTGTGCGTTGGTTGAGCACAAGACAAAACCGCCTCATTGTGAAACAGAAGATGGAACAATAATCTCGATTATCTTGTTTTCATAATTGTTGAAATCAAATGTAATTAATCACCAGTCCTGCAACAAACTGCTTAGCTAATGGTAAACCTCGTATGCGTGCAGATTGACTAATTTAAGCACTTAGATTTTAAATCAACTCAACTTTTTCCCTTTTTTCTCCGTAAAGTCAACATCAGGGCACATTTGCTCCTTGGAAAAACATCAGCACACTCAGCGCATTAGACGAAGTACTTTAGCCGACGCGGCGCTCTTGGGAGGATGATGTAAGAGCCTCCGTATCGGCGGTGCGGTCCCAGGTGACTGGTTAGTCTCTGAGCCCAGTCCTCCTCTGAAGTCATTCCAGCCCAGAGCCAATCAAAGCCCCAATGAATTAATATTCAACTAATATTAATCAGTTCAGACAAATTGGCTGATGGCTCTTCTGTTTTTTTTTTTAGTTTGTCTTCCGTCTTCATTCTTCTTCCTTTTGTTTTCTATCTTTGGATAGATCTGACCTTCATCTCTCTCCCTCTCCCTCTCTCCCTCTCTCCTCTCCTCCATCCTGACTGAGTTCATTATTACAAAAATGATTATTTCTCTTTACCTGCACATGTTAATTACTCACACACTTCTGTTGCATATTCAGTCCAGTTAACCAAAACCAAGGAAAAGTAATGCTTCCAAAACAATTGATTGTCAAGAAACAAAACCATCATTACCTTTGGTTTGACTTAAGTTTCCAATGATTTCAAAGTTTGATTTTTTGCAATTTGTTTGTTATACCTGCTGAGTTCTGCATTGGAGGATCTCTGTATGAGTTTGGACATAAACATGTGGAGAGAGTACCATAGCCTGGTAGGCAGATCTGTTCTCAGTCCTGTGTTGCTGTCAGATCCGGCTACCAGGCTGAGCGGGTATCGTTGATAGCAGTATTTAGAAGGAGCTTATGCAGTGGAATGTGGTGAAGCAGTACCGATTGGGTCAGGCCCTCAGATACACGCTCTTGTTTAACGCCTTTATCTGCCTCTTAGGCCCTCAAACGGAAGCCCGATTTGTTCTTGTCTGAGAGTCTTGACGTGAAAGCAGTGTTCCACTGTGGTAAGTTTGCACATCGTTTACACAAACACACACCCCGACACACTGTTCTGCTACAGTTCCTGAGAAATATGTGCCTGTCATTACAAAAGTACAAGCTGTACCATCCTTCAGTAGCTTATTTATGTTTCTGACTCCTTCTCCCACTTCTAGGAGTTCTGTCACTCAAATTTCCTGAGGCTCCCACAGTCAAGTCAACGTGCTTGTTCTTTGTGAGCACACACACACACACACACACACACACACACACACACACACACACACACACACACACACACACACAAACACATGAAACCCTGCAAGGAAATGCACGTTTATGAATGAGTCACGTGGCGTTAAATGTGCTGATAGTCTCTGTGTTTCTGCCTCAGACGGAACTGTTACCCCACTGCTCAGATGTGCCTCCGCTGGCCAGAGTGGTGCAGGAGGACGGCAAACTGTTGATTCAGGCCGTGCTGGAGGTGAGAAGCACCGCATTAAATATTTACACTGCCGCAGAGACGTTTCATCACTTCACCGATGCTGCAGTCGGCCGTGTTATCACACATCAAACTTTTCTTCCTCTGCTATTGTAATGAAGTCCCTGTTGTCTAATTCCTCCCACGCTCTCTCCAGGGCATCGGGGGCGGGGCATCTCGGAGCCTGATGGACCAGTTTGCAGAAGTGCTGTTCTCTCTGAACAAGCACTGCTTCTCTCTGCTCGCGATGTGGCTGAAGGAGGCGCTGCAGCCTCCCGGGTTCCCGTCATCGCGGGTCACAACTGAACAGAAAGACAACTTCTCACATCAGATACTGAGGTACAGGGACGTCCTGATATGAGATCCTGTTGATGATTATTGTCAAAGAAATGTCACGGTTTTTATGATTATTAGTCAGGGAATTTATTATTTGACCCTATGGAAGGAAAAAGACACACAAGCAATCTTTTGGTCCGGCACGAAAAACATGTCAGACTATTTTATAGTGAAAATAGATTCAACACATATTCATAGAACTGGAGTTACATCCAGGTAACTAATACACGTCCCCGCAAGATTCAGAAAGTAAACGGTAACGTTGTGAACTACTCCATCTGAGTTTAAACTGTTTTGTTCCAGCTCAGTAACGTTACATTACTTAGTTATGGATTTTTTTTTAACCTTGACTTCGTTGGATGATCATCATATTCAAAGTGTTTTCACTTTTTTGACGGCATGCTTCACACGCTGACGAATTAAGCCGCGTTTTTGGCAGATATAAGGATGAAATTTAGGTTCCCTCTGACATTTTTTTCTTCTTAACGCTTCAGGTGAGTGGTAAGACAAGGCACACACACAAAACAAACTGGCACGCACACACTTGTTATGTGAGTCGAGATTTCACCGCACGCAAACACTCACGACACAAGATTTTTCACATGGAAACAAGAATCAGGACACGGTAGATATCCGTAGCTTATTACAGTTATGAAACTGTGGTTTTGGCAAAGTTACCTGACATCCGTGGTCACGTAACACTGCAGATCATTTGTTTATAGACTTTATCGACTAATGAGTCAATGCAGTTGCTCAATCACAGGATCTTTCGCACACACTTCCTAATCGTTTCTATTTGTCCGTTCTGCTTTGCTCCCTTCTTTTCCGCTCCCTCCGTCTCGCAGAGAGCGAGTGAACAAGAGGAGGGTGAAGGACATAGTGAAGGAGTTCACGCTACTGTGCAGAGGGCTCCATGGTACGGAGTACGCCGCTGAATACTGAAACTCTACCCTTGAACTCTCACCAAACCGTGACCTCTGCCCTCAGCGCCAAACAGCTGGATGCCACAACAACACAGTTCTCACCAACCCCATCAGCGAAGCTATCATGAAATGATTGTAACGACAAACCCGCCCCGCCGCAGGACAAGACATGGAACCATTCCAGCACGGAGCCGCCGTCGGAATAACGGACAAACATTAAATCCCCGGCGGCTGTAGGGAGGCTGTCCTCCCTGCTCCGTTTTTTTTCTGTTATAAGATTGATTGTTTCTCTCTCCTCTTATTTCATTGGAAGCGCTTCGAGCAGCAGCCCCAGCACGCTGCCTCTCGCCTCCTTCTATCTCTGTCTTGTTCTGCCTTTCTAGATCTTCCTGTGGTTCCTAGGTTGTTTCCTGGTGATTAGCATCCATACGAAAATGGTAGTGGTATCGTACGTAGCTACTTGACATTATTTTTCAAAATAAATCAAATTAATTATATAAATGTATATGTAAACACATATAGAGAGGTGATGGCTGTCAGTCCTGCTGCTGCTAACGGGAAGAGAGAAGGACCAATGTGAGGAGGGACTTCTGCAGAAAAAAAATTACATTCATACAATATTTACCCTCTAATCATGCCCCTGTGATCTCTGCATTTGCCAAATTATTATGAAATGTTCTGTAAATTTGTCCTTTTTTTGTTATATATGCCTTTTGGGGGGTGTGAGTGGAGGTAGAGACATAACTGGAGGACTAGAAACAGAGTCTGCTCTCTTGCCCAGCCCTCTTTGTACAGGGCTGTACCTCATGTACATACAGTCCCACCCGGTCATACTGCAGTCCCCTCGGATTGTAGGCAGTGTTTTTATGCATTGGTCCCTTAGGTAAAGCAGGACTGCCTAGAGTGAAGGCCGCAGGTGGGAGAGGAATTATAGTAGCTGGCAGTGAGAAAGACGCACAAGATGGAAACTGAGAAGGGAAGCGAGCGTTCGGAGGGATGATTAATCCTCACGAAGGACTGCTTAGTCACCGTAATCGTGCAAAAATATTAATCAAGTTGTGCATATTAACAGTTATCGCTGAACACTTCTGTGTATTTGAGTGTACAGTATGCCTGTGTTCATACCTGTGTGTATGGGAGGTTGTGTGTGTGCACAGATGTATCTTTTTCCACTTGTTCAGTGCACTTATATTGGACCTACAGTACACATCCATACCTTCCCCCCTATCTTTTAAACACAAGAGCTCGTTCATTTCTTCACACTCGCTCGTTCAGACTGCTCTTTTCCTGACGAGACACCTTCAGTAATTCACCTCTGCTGCTCACCGGCAACCACGCCCGTCTTTGAAACGTCCGTATCGTCTGGAACGACCAGCCGGTGATAAACATCGACCAGTCTGTATCAGTACCGCTCTTAACAAAACACAGAGAACAAGCCACTCAAAGCATTTCATCCATCCGGGTCACCTGCCTTGGAGAGGATCACGAAGGATTACAAAAACGTAACATCTCTGAGAAAGTTATTCAGCATTTACAACGAGAGTTAACGCCGACATTCTGTGCTCATCCATCACGCCCGAGACTTTACTGTTGAAGTGACATCTAATAACACTCAGCGCTGAAATGTACTCTGTGATCTCTGATAAACTTTATCTCAGTCTAATCCTTCTGTCTTATCCGAGGTGCCTGCAGACAAGTAGCATGTATGTGTTTTGTGGAGGGGGTGGGTGGGGGGTGTTTGGGGGCTCAGGGGGACAAACGTTCAGCGTGTGAGGCTCCGCAAAAAGACCCGAGGCAGGAATCGGCTCTGAGCGGAGGGTGATTGGACGATCCTCAGTCTGTGTTTTGGTCTCAAAGTGGGGAAATGAAAAACGGTCGCAGCTGAGTGAAGGAGGAGGAGATGGTGGAGGAGGAGGGGAGGGGGGGATGAAATGTACATTGTTTTTTTTGTACCTTGGCTTTAATTTATTAAATATATCTAAGACTGCAGCTCCTGGCTCTTCAGTGTGTGTGTGTGTATTTTTACAACATCTCTGAAACGACATGTAAGAAAAACATCTTTCATCTGCTTTTATTATTTTAATTTAGTCACATCCAGACGGTTTATTACGAGTCAGCTCTTGTTTAATAAATGCAAACTTCCATCAGGGCTGTAAAAGATTAGATTAAAGAAGAAGAATTACTTTATTTATCCTGCAACGGGGAAATTGAATTTTTTCACTCTTATTAATCATGTTACACACACAGGCCTGAAATACACACATGCACAAACAGGACCTCTACATGCAATTAAGGAGAGATGTTAGAGCGAGGGGGCTGCCAGTGACCGGCGCCCCGAGCAGTTGGGGGTTCAGTGTCTTGCTCAACAGCACCTCGGCAGTGCCCAGGAGATGAACTGGCACCTCTCCAGCCACCAGGCCACGCTCCATGCATGGTCTACACAGGGACTTGAACCAGCAACCCTACGGTTCCCAGCCAAGTCACCTATGGACTGAGCTACTACCGCCCAAACACATTAACTCCAACTGACCCTTACTCTCCAAACTCATAGAAACAGAAAATAAAACTGACCAAATGTTACATTGTCCTTTCCAAGACAATTTATTATTATTATTATAAAGATTATCAGTAGGTTATATATAAATAAATCATTATATTCCCCATTAAAAGTGTTTAAAAGCCCTTTAAACCTCCATGTTATCAGGAATAAACTTCTGGTCATTTGTTTTATTTAGTTCGCAGATTTAAATATTGTATCTTGACTCATTTTACAAGAAAATTACAAAAGATTCACAACACAGAAACTACTTTTGCTCCCTCAATTTACATCATAATGACACAATGATGATAACACCAGCATACATGAGATGTAATACTGACACAGAAAAAGTATTAATTTTCATCCTGATTTTATGAATTTCACCTTTTTCTTTTTAATCTCATTATCACTTAAATATATTTACAATATCGTCGTCTTTTAAGATTATTTTTGTTAAAAAGAATAGTTTCATTTTGATTTTAATGTCTGAAAGAGTTCAATAACAAGTGTCAAATCATATTTTGGTAGGTTTCTGTTGATATAAATGTAATTATTATCATTGTCATAATCTATCATCTCAGCTGTGCTTGTTTCTACTTTTCTGCTATATTAACTGCCATAACATGTAAGTCATATTCACATTACTATAGAAGAAGAAGAAGAATTCCTTTATTAATTATTATTATTATAGTTGTTGTTTGTGGTTGTTTGCATCTCTGGAAGTGTCTCTCTGTCTTTGTCTGTCTCTGTCCATCTGTCTTTTCTCTCCTTCTCTCTCCTTCCTGCTCATGGGGGATTGTTGGGTCCATGTTTATTATAAATAAGTCATAGAGTGTGGTCTTTACCTACTCTGTAAAGTGTCCTGAGATAACTTTTGTTATGATTTGGCACTATAAATAAACTAAAATTGAAGTGAATTAAACATTCCCACTCAAAATTGAATTGCAGCTGCGCATGCGCACACCGTTGAGCAGCTCACACGTGGGTGCAGAGCTGCAGAGGTGCACCCATCCTGTCAGGCTGCACACTTCACCCTCCAGACCTCCGCCAGTCCTCCGTCAGTCCTCTCCCCGGCAGCAGCACCAGTGTCCCCGGGACTCTCCTCGACTCTTCACCCGACACCACAAACACTCACCGGCCGAAGCTGCTGCTGCACGTGAGTCAAACTGAACTAAACTAAAGTGAAGTACGTTAGCTCTGTGCTGCTAACTGATTTAGCCGCTTAGCTTCTTCCACACAAGGAAGAAAACTTTATTCAAACAAACAAAGAGGAAACACCGCGGTTAGTTTCAGTGTGTGTGTGTGTGTGTGTGTGTGTGTGTGTGTGTGTGTGTGTGTGTGTGTGTGTGTGTGTGTGTGTGTGTGTGTGTGTGTGTGTGTGTGTGTGTGTGTGTGTGTGTGTGTGTGTGTGTGTGTGTGTGTGTGTGTGTGTGTGTAACAGAAAGCTCGTGCAGTGTGTGTGACCTGCAACATGCACATAATCAGTGAGTTCAGAGGCTGATTGTGTTTGAAGTTGACCTCAGACACTCACTCATTCACCCTGATGATGAATGAATGAAGCATCATCACATCAGCTGCTTAAAACTGTCTTCTTTGTTTGTGACAGACTTTTGTGAAAGGTCTGAATGAACAGGAAGTAACCTGGGACACATTTAGGATGTTTATGTTTACAGCTGTGAAATGTTCTTTATGTAAACTGACACTATGAGACGACATCATTTCAGAGCATTTCCTTGGTTTGATCAAAACAAGGCATCGACCGATATGGATTTTTTTTTATCTCATCATCCTCAGCTGATGAGCGAACGGATCTGGAGATAAAGGTCAGCCTCAGTGAGAAGGAATCAATAATGATCTATATTGACCTTTGACCTTTAATTAGTAAGATAACACCAGGCCCTGATTACAAACATGTTATCAGATGTGCCTTTCGTTTAGAGGGCGACAACGTTTTTGGGGCTTAAAAACGCAAAAAAGTGAAACCACCCTCCAGAGTGGAAATCTTAAAAAACGCTCCACTGTTGTGTTTCTGTCCAAAGGGTTAAAACCAGTCTGATCTGCTCACGCTGGCTCCCTCCGTGTACGCGTTTACGTAACATCCATACATCCATGCACAGTACAGGCAAACAGCAACAACAACAAACATGTCGGACTGTTTCCATCAGTCCACTCCCTCTCGTACCTTTCTGGCCTCTAACGTAGTTTGCAGCGATAGCTCGACCTCCTCGTCTGTCCACGCTAAATGTTTCTGTCTTACTGCGCTTCTTCGCCATGTTTCTGTTTTCATCTGTATGCGATGTTGCGAAGTAGAAGGAAGTTTCTACGCATGCGCGAGCTCTTGTTGGTGTTGGGCTTCACAGTACCACCTAGCCAGCTGGTGTGCATACTTCTTGATTTTCACACACTTTTGCGCCACCGTATGCACGCAGGTTTCCCCCCAAGGACGCTTGCCTAAACACAGAATAAAAAGTGTGAATGCAACGCCACTTCTGCGTTTCCTATCCAGATCGCCTCCGTCTAAACCGGGCCCGTGTCAGGGGTCTCAAAGTGGTCCAGGAAAGGGTCGCTGTGGCTGCAGGTTTTCATTCCAACCAAGCAAGAACACACCTGATCCAATAAATCAACTGTGTGAAGACAGCTACTGCGGCCCTTTACTGGAACACTTTGACAACCCTTGTCTATGTCATCGCCTACGATTCATCATCTTTGACACTGATTGATTTTATTAATGGAGATCTATTTCGCCGTCTCTCCCTCAGCCATGGCTGTGGTGAGGTTCTACAGTAATGAAGTTGTGAGCGGACGAGCCGTGCAGCGGGCGGCCAAGCTCTTCCCCCGGCTGTCGATCACCTCTGAGCTGTGCTACAATGTGGAACTGACAGGTGAGTCTGTACGGTGATGACGTTACTGATCATTGTGGATGCAGAGGATGTGAACAGCTGCATATAAATCCATGCATTCATCCATGTTGCTCTCTGTTGTTGTTTCCTCTCGCCACTGCAGGCTGCGAGAGTCTCAGCGCCGAGCAGAAGGAGGTTCTCCTCTGGTTGTTTCGCCCTCCTCTGCAGGCAGAGCCGCTGTCCGAGACACCAAACCTCACAGAGGGCAGCGAGGAGAAACTGGTGGAGATTGGACCCAGGTACTACTGCGCTCAACGCGGGCTGATAAATGATCTTTATTACACAGACTGTCTCTGCTTTAGTCCTTATGTTCTGCACAGTACATACACACACCTCACAATCGTCATGAGCGACATGGTCAGTGGTCATCGCATGACCTAAGAAAAGGGCTTCATTTCATTATGTATTGGGAAATGAGTTGTTTGTTGTTGTTGTTTTTGTGTGACTGTAAACACTGAAACAAACTGGCCATTATGTTAAAGGTGCACTAGTTACGTTTATAGAAGATCAACAAGAAAAGATTTGCATCCGAGACTCCAACATGTTATTTTGTATGTGAGTTTTTTCAATCTATCTGAAGCCTGTTAATGAACTATTACAGTATGAAAATGCTGGACACCCAACTGACGTAAATATCCCACAATGCAATGCTGCAGTTACAACAACGTTCATAACAGACAAGCGGACAGCGACAAAGGAAGCCCCCATATCAGAAATCTGTGGTGTTGTCTCCTGCGACCGTTTCTTACCTTCTCCAGTAATTTAAACATTATCTGGGGCCGCCCTTATAGCTGAGGTTAGTTGTGGTCGTGTGTCTCCGACCACCAAGAAACGCTCTCTGGAACTAATCTGGCTCAACGGACGTACGGTGGCGGGATGAAGCCTGACATCGAGCACGTGGCCGTATGTCTGTCTGTATGGAATCTAAGTTTGCGGGTGCAGGACTAAAGTAAATATGAAAAGGCCAGACTGCAGCTCCCAGGACTCTCGTGCCAGACGTTGATCCGTTTTCTGACACGGCCATCATCAGTCGGAGTTGACTCGTCAGGTCTTTTAATGTGCGTGTGACAGCGACTTGAGTGAACCGGTCCGTTCCTCTTCACGCGAGCTTCTGGGATAAGTTTTCTGCAAGAGCGACACAGTGCAGCTAACACATCATCTGTTGTTCTAACGAGTCCAGAGCTTTAATCTGTCGGAAAGACTCGTCAGCGAACATGATTTATATTATAACCATATGGTATCATTTATTATTTTTATATATGTGGTGTGATTTATTATACCATATGGTTAAAACACAAATATCATTTATTATACCAGATGGTTGTTTTAATTAGATATTTTTAATTAGTGACGTGAGGAACTCGACATTAAAGTGCAAAAGAAAGTCTCTTCACACAGTTTCTTTTATTCATGTTGTTGTTTTGCTCCTCAGGTTGAACTTCTCCACCGCCTGGTCCACTAACACCGTGTCCATCTGCCAGAGCGCCGGCCTCACTGACGTCACACGGGTCGAGCTCTCACGCAGGTTCCTAATCAAGGTTCGCACGCAGTGAAAAATCCTTTTCTCGAGCAGCGATCCAGGGTCAGCTCTCCCTTCATGTTTCTGTCTCTCTTCCCCTGCAGCCACAGAACGGAGAGAGCGTCAGCGATCTGAACGGAGACGTCAAGAAGCTGATTGAGTGTCTGTACGACGGCATGACCGAATGCATCTATCAACATCCCATCACCTCCTTCACCGTGGAAACCAAACCGCAACCGGTGTTTGAGGTGGACATCCTGGGGAAGGGCCGCGCAGCCTTGGAGGCCGCAAACGATGACCTCGGTGAGACTTAATTTCTTCATTAATGGAGTTTCTCTTGTTCAGCCTCTCTCCATCTTTTACTTGAGTCACTGAGGCTGTTATCGTACATGTTGTCCCGTAACCTCCCTCTCTTTTGTCTCTTCCCTTGTGCCTCATTTCAGCCTCGCAGCGTTCTGTGAGCACACTGTGTCTGCTGCTGGAGGTAATAATGTCACATGATGCATGACATTATTACTTAACTGGTTGGAGTCACAGGACAGCAGTGATGCCGCTGATTACCGTAACACGTGCATGCGTGCGTTAAGTAGTGTGTCCGTGTCCAACGTGACGGGAAGCGCAAATGAAACCCAAAAAGAAAGAGAGAGGCTCCTTCTGATTTAAGAAGTCAAACACTGAACATGTTCATCTGACTGGTTCAGATTTAATGTTCACAGCTGACCTTTCTCACAACAGAGACCATAAATTTAAATGAATTTGCATTTAAATGATAAAGTTGACTCTGAGGTCAACAGTGTAGCTATAAACTCAGAATGACAAAAAAAAAACACCCCCAGGCTTTCACACAAGGGCAGCGTTTCTTTTCTGCGATTAATTTGCACGTCAGTATATTTTTTTGCAAACTTGTTTTTCCCTTGATGACTTTCACACAGAACGTGAATATTACACAGAAACAGGGTCATTTTTCTGAGCGTTCGCACCACGAATAACGACATCAACCAATCACGTCGTGTTGTTTTACTTATGAGGATTATAAAACAGCAACACAGAGGCTCTGACGTCTGCACCCAGACCTCGTACAGACGTTTATCAGACCGCAAACTATTACTATTAGACTATCACAGACAGATCCACTCCATCCGTTCTTACCTTTCACAATAAAAGCCCTAGACAGGCACTTTTTAGCTGCCGGTTTACCAGAGTTACCTCAAATTCAGATCATTTCCTAAAAGGAAGCTCAATAAAAAAGCTTAGAGTACCCCGGTGTCAGCTTGTCCTGCTTCCTTTTCCTGATAGCGGTTGGAAAGCTCAGCGTGAGACACTTTTATTTAGTCTCCTGGCCGGAGTCGATACTTCTGGAGCTAACCTCCCTCACTCCACTCAGCAGCAGGAAAAACAACCAAACCTCCGCTGGGCTGGAGGGGCAAGTAGCTAACAGCTGAACGTGGCTAACACTGATTAGCTCTGGACAGTACGGTGAAGGCATTAAAACGTCTTTTTTAACCACTAATGCTGCTCAAAATAACAGCAAACCTCTGCAGCAGCATGAGAAGAGTCCCTACACATAAAACAAAGCACCAATGGGCTCCTTCCTTTTGGATTGACTTTGGTAATCAACTTTAATGGACTTTACTATGAGAGGAGCTGGTACAGGGGCCAGTTGGTAAGTCTTTAAAACACTATTTTAATAAACTCCGGGTTCACTAACTACGTTGTTGGTGCTTTGTTTTATGTGTAGGGACTCTTCTCATGCTGCTGCAGAGGTTTGGTGTTATTTTGAGCAGCATTAGTGGTTAAAAAAGACCTTTGAATGCCTTCACCGTGCTGCCCCGAGCTAATCAGTGTTAGCCACGTCCGGCTGTTAGCATCTCGCTGGGATTTCTCTGTTAATAGGTTATACACGGAGAAAAAAACTGTCTCGTTGGATTATTTGATGAATGTAAGTGGAGAAAAAGACCAGGGGATGATTTTTACACTTTAATGAGTATTTTGATTGACAATTATTTTCTTAATAAATCTTATTTAATCATTTTGTTTATAAAAAAGTTGAAAACTGCAGAGTGTAATTTCTTAAAGCACAGGGTGATGTCTTCAAACCGTCAAAGATGTTTAGTTTAGGACAACATAAGACAATGAAAAGCCTCCAATCCCCACAATGAGAGCTAAAAACGGTCTCGGCTCAAACCTTTCATGCACCAAAGCTACGTGTCACGGTTGCGTAGTGACTGCGGCAGGTTATTCCTCTCTTTATGTGGCAGGTTTCAAAGTGACACTGCCCACCACCACAGAACGTGGTGTGCGTGTTTATGTTCACGCTCCGCTGATTCACTTTCTGCCCGGCTTCATTAATATTCACAAGCTGCTCAAATTGATGAGAATAATTTCAGCACATACTTCGTCCGCTCTGTCGTGTTCAACCTGTGAATTGAGGAGATAATTAAAAAAGAAAGAAAAAACGGCTCCTATCTGGAGTTTCTTGACACCACGGCGGCTTGATTCCCCCTCAGGATTGACTTCACTTTAACCTCCCCAGCTGATTTAAACGAGGTGTTTTAATAGAAGGGACACAAACTCTCGGAGGTGACAAAACATCATCTCATAGCAGTTAATATTAAAGCTCGCATGTTGGAAAAAGGACATTTCCATGTCATTTTAATTATAAAGCAGGACGAGGTGCTTTATAATTAATGCATAGGTATCAAAACTCTCAGTCCACAGAGAAATGCACACGGCCTGTGTTCAGGAACGGTCTTTAAACGAGCCGTCAGGAATAAGTGTATTTCCCCAAAATCACCTTTTGTTTTACTACTTCACCTTTGTCTAACATGTAGGAAGCAAGCCAACAAGCGAACACTCGGTTCGCGGTTCGATCCCCCACTCTCCCGGTCTGCATATCGAAGTGTCCCTGGGCAAGACACTGAACCCCGAATTGCTCCCAGTGCTGCGCATGGGTGTGTGAATGTGGTGTGAATGGTTAGATTAGATGGTCTGTACATGTCCGTCAGTGGGAATGGATGAATGTGACAAGTTGGGAAAGCGCCTTGAGTTGTCAGAAGATTAGAAAGGCGCTTTATAGTACGAGTCCATTTACCATTTATCATTACTTCTGTACCGCTGTGATGTCACAACTCTACCACATAAAGGCAGATAGTGCAGCTGCAGTCGTTCCCTGGGTGCAACGTTGTATAAATCTAATGTGCTACGGGTTGAAGATGCGTGTGAAGCCTCCATGTTTCACCGAAAATACCCTTAATACCTTTAGTTTAAATGATTATTATTCAATCCCTTCAAAGTCTTCACGACATATATTTTAGAAGTCTGAAAAGTTTGAATGTAATCTGCAACTTGACCGGTTGACAGAGGAAAACAACAACAACAAGTAAAGCTGTAAACATGTTTACAAGAAAATAATTGGTAACGCTGTTTTCCATGGCAACATGTGTGAATAATTTATTTCCCTGTTTCTTTGCTTTATTATAGCTTGGGTGCTTTATTATTAATTAACTATAAGTATTATTATTTTTGAAAAGCTTTTCGTTTATTTATTTTCTTTCTTTTTGAGGTGGATTTAATCTCCATATATAAGCTTTTGCTTCAGCCTAAGCCTAAGCTGTAATATGTTTAAAATAGTTTTTTTTAATTATAGTTCTTTATGATGACTGAATAAAAACAAACTAAACATGTTCCTGTAGAAACCCAGTATATAAGTATGAACCAATTGAGCATGATAGAAGAATTAGAAGAATTAGAAGAATTGTCTTTATTGTCGTTGCACCAGGACACAAAATTTACAGTACAGTTCCTTAAAGTGCAGAAATAATTTAACATTGAAAGCATAAAAAAGAAAAGGCTAGACCTTTAAAAGACACATTTAAAACGACAAGTGCACACACACGCACACGTATGCATCACTTAAGCTGCTACGTTGTGCTTGTGCAACAGCCAGTATTCTCTGCCGGGTCATTTTGGACCCGTAACACCACAGATGTAACCTTTTTTTTTTTGAGACCTTTAGAATTTACAAAAATTGTGAAAATTGATTTTGCTGCATTTAAATAGATGCGTCTGAGGATTAGATGAAGCCTCACTCCAGGACAAAAAAGGAAAGTGCACTTTTTACACAGTTTAACTTGAAAACGGGTCAATTTTAACACAACAAAAGGGTTAAGGAGACAAAACAAAAAAACAGTAGATTGCAGAGACCTTCAAATTATAAAATCCAACTGTACGGACCGCTTATTTATACATTTTATTTTTTAGGTATTTTTTACATTGTATTTTTATTTTACTGTTTTGCTGTGTGTCTGTGTATAATGCTGCTGTTACACTGCAATTTCTAGTATTTCTATCCTCTTCTATGCAGAGGATATGTGTGGATTGTGTTAGGTTAAAATGTTTTTGTATAGTTGCACTGTCGTTATTTGCTGCTGTGTGTGCCCTGAATTGCCCCCCGGGGACAAATAAAGTTTTTTGAATTGAATTGAATACTTATACTCACTTACTTTGTGCTTTTGTGTGTGTTTGTTTGTTTGTTTGATTCATTTTTGCATCCTGGCCAGTGTTTAACGAGTGCAAATGGTTGATGTCCGCAGTGCAGTTTATGATAAATTCTCTCCCCATCTTTGGTGGTGGTTGCTTCTTGGTGTCAGAGTCTCACCACATGCTCTCGCTCCAGGTCTGGCCTTTGACTCCTGGGACCTTGACTTCTACACGTCGATGTTCCAGAGGATTGAAAGGAACCCGACCAGTGTGGAGTGTTTTGACCTTGCTCAGTCCAACAGGTGGGCTTTATCTTTGTGTTGTCACTCTGCAGTCTTTCTTCCTGTGTGTTTTCTTTTATTCCCCGATGCTTTCTTTTGTGCCCCTGCGTCCCAGCGAGCACAGTCGTCACTGGTTCTTCCGGGGGCGGATGGAGATCGACGGGCAGGAGCAGAAGGAGACTCTTTTCAGTCTAATAATGGACACCCAGCAGCACAGCAACCAGAACAACGTCATCAAGTTCTGCGACAACAGCAGGTAGGAGCGAAGTGTGTGTGTGTGTGTGTGTGTGTGTTTCCATTCACACTGACTCACTGAGAAATGTGTGTGTCCAGTGGTATCAAAGGGACGGAGCTGGAGTGTGTTTACCCGAAAGATCCATCCCGAGCCAGCCCGTATGAGACACGGCGCTCACTGAGACACGTCATCTTCACCGCAGAGACGCACAACTTCCCGACAGGTCAGGACACACAAAGCATTCTGTTTACTTACATAATGAAAAACAAAACATTACAAACAAGTACATTAAAATCTATGGTGAAAACGATTCAAAGCAATAAAACGGCTAAAAAGCTAAAAAGCAGGCACATTTAAAAACGAGTGAAAGGAGGCAGCAATGCAAAAAGCTCTGTCGCCCCAGAAGTGACTTTTCCCCTCGTGGTTGTTTTGCCAAATAATCATCATGAAACCCATCCGACCCGCAGGAGTGGCACCATTCAGTGGCGCCACCACAGGCACGGGAGGTCGCATCAGAGACGTCCAGAGCGCCGGACAGGGAGGACACGTCATCGCCGGCACCGCAGGCTACTGTTTCGGCAACCTGCACATACCAGGTCTGCAAAACACCACCTTCTTTTATTGTGAAATTTGAAATGGTTCTTAACGCAGTAATATGGTTGTGTGCATCGCCGCAGGTTACGTTCTCCCCTGGGAGTCCGAGGGAGAGGGCTGGGAGTATCCCTCCAGCTTTGCCCCTCCGCTGCAGGTGGCAGTGGAGGCCAGTGACGGAGCCTCAGACTACGGCAACAAGTTTGGAGAACCGGTCCTGTCAGGTAGAGAACACCCCTGAAGCATGCTTGGTTTTAGTTTGGCAGTTAAGTCGTTATTCATTTATCTCAGTTAATAAAGTACAGACATTCAGAAGAGCCTCTCTAGCACGGACGATGGGAATTAGCTGCAGCTTCTAAGAAAAATCGAGCGGGACCTCTCCTTGTTTTTTCTGGGTTTTTTTAACTGACGAAAAAGACTCGCAGTACAATAAAAACCACGTCCAACAGAAAGTAACAATTAAACTTCCTCAACGATTACCAGCTAATACTTTTCTTCTTCTATGGTTCAAACTTTGATCTCTTTAACAGACGTGTCAACGAACAGAACGCCTTCTTGTGGTCTAAATGTGTAACATTTCTTACATGTTCGAAATAAAGACAATCAATTATAAATATATAACAAGCTCACAGTGACGTCCTAAATTTGATTGTTTCGTCTGATTCAATTAATTATATTCAACTAACTCTCGTCATACAAGACAAAAAAAATCAGCGTGTCAGAATATTTCTCATTTTTGCTTAAAAAAGGACAAAAAGATTATATTTTGAGATGTGCTATATAAAATCATTACCAATAAATGATCAGAACAGAAAGTTGTATTATTATGTTTAACCAAATTGCTTTCATTGACTTAACAAGCGGAGCAGCTACACACTGCGATACAGAGGGCGGTGTTTTGAAAGTTGGTTTGTGACCCGTCAGTATAAACATGTATCGATATTCATCGTCATGTCAAATTTACAGATTGTGTCAAAGCATTAAGTCTGAATTCGTAGCCAAAATACTCTTTAAAAGCAAAAGTATGTTTGAACTATATAGTACAAAAGTATGTTTGTGGATCTTTTTTATGTACTGTGCTCGTTGCATCTTAGCCTATCTCACCCCGTGTGCTTAAACTACTTTTTGAAATATAAAAATATGAAATTATTTTCCGTATCAAAAATCATGTATCCTCAATTATACTCAGTATTGATTACAGTCATCATTATTTTTAATTACAGATCAGCTTTGAAGTCAGCAGTTTGACCTGTGTGTCATGTTCAAATCTGTTCTTTAGTCTGATTAGTTGCCAAAAACACAAATTATTTAGAGAATATAAAACCAAAAATAAATAAATGTTCCCATGTGTTTCAATCAATTTTCTGTCGACAGATGGATTGATAAATGAGTTGTTTCAGCATCTTTTAATAATTATTTAATAATAAGTTCTTGCCCCTCTAGGTTTTGCTCGTTCTTTCGGCATGCGTCTGTCTAATGGAGAGCGGCGAGAGTGGATTAAGCCAATCATGTTCAGCGGCGGCATCGGTTCTATTGAAGATGCACACGTGAAGAAAGAAGAGGCAGAGGCCGGTAATGTCTTAACTCAGTGTGTGTGTGTGGAATGTGTTTAATCAATGCACAGGCTATATTTACACTCATGGATCAGTGACTCACGGCGCTCCTCTGCTGTTCTTATCGATCAGGAATGGAAGTGGTGAAGATCGGAGGCCCCGTGTACAGAATCGGCGTGGGAGGGGGAGCGGCCTCTTCTGTGGAAGTACGGTCGCCTCAGTAAATCACACAGCGCTGACCTCATCCGCAGACGTTTTGGTGAACTTAAATACGTTTTTTGTCTTGCAGGTCCAGGGGGATAACTCCAGCGACAGGGATCTGGGTGCAGTGCAGAGGGGAGACGCTGAGATGGAGCAGAAGATGAACCGCGCTCTCAGGGCGTGTTTGGAAAGAAGCGGCGGGAACCCAATCTGCAGTATACACGATCAGGGGGCGGGAGGGAACGGTATGAAACATTTCACACTTTGTTTTTAGGATTTATGCACGGTAACTCATCGCCCTTTAATGAACATCGGGATGAAAATCATATATCTTGATACACAATTACGTTGTTTAAATTAATAATAACAAGTCAATTAACTCAGAAAATCTGATGTGAAATAATCCCATTTGAAGATTATGGTTTTGTTTTAACATCACACTGTTTGCGTGCATGCATGTACACACAGTTTACCTTTTTCTCTGTAGAATTTCACCTGAATCTGTTAATTTAATTTACACTAAACCTCTAAAATACTCTATTCTTTTCATTTGTCAAGTATTTAATTCACACAGGAGTATATTTAATAGGCTATCATGTGAAGACAACATGCTTTATCGTGATATTTATTGTTATCTCGGTATTAAATTATCTTTATTGGGTTTAATATTTTGGCCATATCACCCATGCCTAGATGTATATAAAGCTTAGATGATGAGACTAAAGCTAAACATGTTGAATCACTTCATCCTCAGGTAACGTGCTCAAGGAGCTCAGTGAGCCGGCGGGCGCCGTAATCTACTGCAGTAGATTCAAGGTAATCCCAGCTACAAACACAAACACACAGACACACAAACACATACTCTGCCATTTCTTATTGTTTTCTTCTTCACTCCGTCGTCGTCTTTAGAAAGGTGACCCCACTCTGAGTGTGCTGGAGCTGTGGGGAGCAGAGTATCAGGAGAGCAACGCTCTGCTGCTCCGTCCGTCGGACAGGGGCTTCCTGGAGCGGGTGTGTCAGAGGGAGAAGTGTCCTGTGGACTTTGTCGGAAACATCACTGGAGACGGCAAGGCATGTTTAACGCAAATCAATTGTACTAATCCCTCCGTTTAGTGATCAGTGGTTGTTGGAACAGCATCAAATAGCACAGTGAAATAGATTTAATTTGTCCCACAGATTGTGCTGGTGGATAATGAGACAGGCAGTGGTGACGGCGAGCGCTGTCCTGTCGACCTGCAGCTGGAGTGGGTTCTGGGGAAAATGCCGCAGAAGGAGTTTAGGATGGAGCGTCTTGCCCCGACCCATCAGCCTCTGGCTCTTCCTGCTGGGCTGAAAGTCCAAGATGCACTGGAAAGAGTTTTACGTTTGCCTGCTGTGGCTTCCAAACGCTACCTCACCAACAAGGTGTGTTTGTCCTCCCTGTCTTGTCTGTAGAAGTCCGTTAGTACACTTGGTGACTCTGTTTCTTCACTCCTTCTCCCAGGTGGACCGGTCTGTGACCGGGTTGGTTGCCCAGCAACAATGTGTCGGCCCTCTTCACACCCCATTGGCTGACGTGGCTGTTGTTGCTCTGTCACCGTTCAGCCTCGAGGGAGCAGCTACTGCCATCGGGGAGCAGCCGATCAAAGGCCTCGTCTGTCCTGCAGCCGGGGCTCGCATGGCTGTTGGAGAGGCTTTAACCAATTTGGTGTTTGCCAGAGTCACAGCTCTGAAGGTGAGCAGATGATGGAGAGTGTGAGAATAATCACAAGTAGAACAAAATTTGCATCATCGTCCTTTTCAACAGATTGAGTACTTTTGTACCTAAGGTGGACAGAATCCTCTCCAGGTTAGAATTGGTACAGATTGGAGGTAATGAACTAAATAAAGAGGACCAGTAGACAAACAGACACTTCATTAATCCCAGTGTCCCAATGTCACTTAAACCAATTGGGGTGTTGCATCAGTAGTTCACTCGCTACATCCACAGTAGATGAAGGGAGGATATAAACAATAAACACATGTAAACTCCCTCTGCAGGTAATATGGATGGACTGATGGCTAACAGTTCAATATCCTGGTTACACTTTCTTTAACGGTAATGTGCCTTGGGTTACATCACCTGTTGTTTGCAACCACCTCAACCCCACACCCTTTCTCCTTACCGTTCTTCTTAAGATCTCTGTCCAGCCAAGTCTCTGTGATGCGTGAGACCACAACACGAGACTGTGGACGTTTGTGTCACTGTTTCAGAAACGTTACACCCCGAGTGCAGATGATTTCCTTTAAAATAAATGTCCAGGATTTTGGTGAACCCCCCAGTCGTGTGTTTCAGGATGTGAAGTGTAGTGGAAACTGGATGTGGGCTGCCAAGCTGCCCGGAGAGGGAGCCACTCTGTGGGAGGCCTGCAAAGCCATGTGTGCGGTCATGGGTCAGCTGGGAGTGGCCATCGATGGGGGCAAGGACTCTCTGAGTATGGCCGCCAGAGTGGGGAAGGAGACGGTGAAAGCACCAGGTACTGTGTCTCTCTGTCTGTCTGTCTGTCTGTCTGTCTCTCTGTCTCTCTCTGTCTGTGTGTGTTTAACTTTGCTTTTCCTGTTTCAGGTGCTCTGGTAATTTCAGCTTATGCTGTTTGTCCTGACATCACCGCCACTGTGACACCCGACCTCGAGGATCCAGATGGCAAAGGTGTACACACACACACACACACACACACACACACACAAATCAGATTGCTCATATTCAGTTAACCTCATAGCAGGGGGACATCGTAGCAGGACAGCACGTGAACAGTCGAGGCCTCAGAGAGGTGGATTACCTCATCTAAAAAACTGTGAACCTGCAGATTAATCTGAGATGCAGCTCAGCACTGTGTCCAGTTCCTCCAGTCATCAGAAATAAAAAATAATTATGAATTAATTAAAATGAATTGTGAAAGTGTATAAGGGCTTGGAACATGAGTTTATGATTCCCACTCTCATCATAAATGTTATGTCTCATAAGTTGCAGCATCCCTCCTCTGAACGCTGCAGGTCTCTGGTTTGTGGTTGTAAAGTTTCATGAGACTGTGAGTTTCACAACGGCATGTTTCAAAAACTACACTACACTGAAATTGCTTCTATGAGGACTAAGATCGTCACGCATGAATACAATCAGGCTCATTGAATTAACAAGAGTCTCAGCTTTCCAGTCAGACACAATGTATACAACTCAACACTGTTTATGGACCCCAGTATGCACAAATATTCAAATACACACATTTTATAGAACAGGCTAAAATAACACATTTGTACTGCAGGAGAAAACTTGCATGTTGTCCTCCCAAACTCTCTGACCCCTTTGAAAATAACCATGTCAGTTTTTCCCTCGCCAAAATTTAGCCAAACTTATTTGCTGTTATTTCCCAACAAGTTAGCATGTCATGATTGGCACAAATGGATTCTTAAGGGTGTCTAGTTTCGAATGGTGATCATCTTCACTAAGGATTTAAGATTTAGTCCACTACATTAAAAAGAGTCATCAGGGCCAGTGGGCGTGCCGTTAAGAGGTTAAAAGCAAATGTCTGATATATCCTCATCTCACCCTGACTGTACACATCTTTCTCTCTCTGCCATCTATACAAAACTACTCACATTCCACACACACGCTCCTCGGTTACAGAGTCTCTGACCTTTTGTCCTCTGTCCGCAGGCGTGTTGTTGTGGGTTCCTCTCAGTCCAGGCCGCCATCGTCTGGGAGGCTCTGCCCTGGCCCAGTGCTACAGCCAGCTGGGAGACTGCTCTCCTGACCTGGAGCAGCCAGAACTATTGACCGCCTGCTTCAACACCACACAGGGACTTGTGCGCGGTCAGTTTGCACTCAAAGGCAAAGAGCTACTCGCCTCAGAGGAGGAAAAACTATAGCCCCCTTTTTCCTGTGTTTCAGTCAGTCAGCAAACGCTTCTTTAGCTTTATTTTCCTCATTGTAAGGCCACAGATTTGTACGGTTGTACACAGCCACCTAGTGGTCTTGCTGTGTATTTTCAGTTGATAAAAAGCAGCAGGACATGACTCTTATCTTTTCTGTCACATTTTAGTACCTAATGAACAAATGAAATGGCCCAGCAACCTTTTAAAGGTGTTATACTTCTATTCACGTCATCGGTTTGAATTAAAGATAAAAGTCAATTTTAAGTAAAGAAAACTGGAAAAAGGATAAAAAGAGACTGACTTCAGGATTTTTTTTCTCTTCTTGCAGATCGTCTGCTGTCTGCAGGACATGACATCAGTGATGGAGGCCTCATTTCCTGCTTGCTGGAGATGGCGTTCGCAGGAAACCGCGGGATTGATATTGAGTTGTCATCACAAGGAACTGGAGGTTAGTGAGCCGGTGCGTTTCACACATATACAGGATCCAGACTGCTTAGTTGTATTCATGAACTCATGCGGTGTTTTTCGCTGCCCAGTCATGGAGCTGCTGTTCAGTGAGGAGCTGGGTTTGGTTCTGGAGGTTTCGGAGCTCGACGTAGAAGCGGTTTGTCAGAGATACGGCGACGCAGGCGTGCAGTGCCATCGAGTCGGCAGAACCTGCGGCTTTGGACCAGAGGCTGCGGTGAGACATCAGCCTCAGTCTGTATCTCGTGCTTTCATCTCATCTGTAATGACCTGTTTTAATTCCCTGACCCTTTCAGGTCCGTGTTCGTGTGGATGGACAGGAGGTTCTGAGGAAGCCGCTGCCTGACCTCAGAGCGTTATGGGAGGACACCAGTTTCCAGCTGGAACGCCTCCAGGCCAACGAGATCTGTGTTAAACAGGAAGAGGAAGGGCTAGCCAAGAGGACGCAGCCATACTTCAAACTGACCTTTGACCCCTCTGAAATGTCCGACATGAGCCAGCTCAGTAAGAAACTAACAGAACCGGTACCATTTACAATGATTCAGTGTCTTCGATTGCAGATAATTGCTATTTCCTTTATCAAGTTATTCTTTGTTTACAACATTAATTGGGAAAAATATTACATATTTGCCAGATACAATTGGTCTGATCATCATTTAATAGGTGAAAGTATTCAGTGCAGTCATAATCATCTTTGAGCAGTTATATCCACTAACTATGTTTATTATTTTGTTTAAATCTCTCTGATGTGTGTGTTCTTCCAGGTGCAGGTCAGCCTCGTGTAGCTGTGGTCAGGGAAGAGGGCAGTAACGGAGACCGGGAGATGTCTGTGTCTCTGTACATGGCCGGCTTTGAGGTAACCATTTAGAGCGATGTTAGCCGAATATATGTTGACCTAAGCTGTGGTGCTGGTGTGCGTGACTCTTGTCCGTGTTTTTGTGTAGGTGTGGGATGTCAACATGCAGGACCTGTGCTCTGGCTCCATAACTCTGGATTCTTTCAAAGCAGTCGTGTTTGTTGGTGGATTCAGCTACGCAGACGTCCTGGGATCAGCTAAAGGCAAATAAACACCCATACGTACACACATGCACACGCGCACACACACTCACACACACTCACTCAGACCCCTTTTGACACGCAAATTATTTCCCTCCATAATAGGTTGGGCTGCTACTGTTGCGTATAATCCCAAGGCCAAAGCTGAGTTTGATCGCTTCCGGCAGCGAGAGGACACGCTGAGTCTGGGAGTGTGTAACGGCTGCCAGCTGCTCGCCCTGCTGGGCTGGGTGGGAGAGAGCGGGGATGGAGCAGGTAAGAGGAAAAAGCATAGAAAGACATCCGTATAGAACACTTGTTCCCAACCTTTTTGGTCTGAGGTACCCTCACATCCCTGTGAGATGAAGTCTCGTACCCCTTCATCGATTCCCAATAGCGGATGTTGCTAATATTTTCATACAATCGGACGGTCGTTATATCGGCTGGTTTGATCAGCAGTCATACTACTACTACACTAGGCTACTACCACTTGAAGTGGAGCTGGAGGCTTTATCCGCTACTTTTAGCTATTTCAACTATAAATAACTCAAATAACTTTAGGTACACATTTTAACTTTTATTTGAGACTTATAGCCGATTAACTGTGCGTCATTACTCTGACCCTTTTACCATTTATTCATTACGTTTAGCTCCATGTTTGAGCTTCTGTGCTCGAACGCTCTTTGGTTTTCACACACTCCTAAATGTAGTGTTACAGCTGACTAAAAGTCATTATGTGGATATATTCTTTTAATTAAATCATAATCTACTCATCAATCTTCCCACATACTGTATTCCCTGGCAGCTGCAGAAGAACCTCCTGGGGAACAAGTACCCCTGGTTGGGAATCACTGGTATAGACGATGCAACAGCAATATACTGTATGAAGAAATTAATGTAATTATCACCAGTGTCTGCACTAACACATTACATTAACTCTTTTACATTTGGTAGTAAGTCATAATCTCATACCTGTCACTTTTAAAATTAAGTAACTAAATTACTGTTACTGAAAGGCTCGTAATTTTGTTTTTATCTCGCCATCCGCCGTGCATCCGGCCTTGTGCATGTATCTGTTCATGGTTGGTCTCACGTGCTACCAGACCCACCATCAGACTGTTTCTTGTGCACGTTGCTGTGTGCTTAAAAGTGCCTCATATGAAAGTTAGATTTCTAAAAAGTAGTTTACAGTATTTTGTCTCACAGAGGAGACTTTTTGTAGAGTTTGAGGTTATTGGGATTTAAAATGCTTTCATATTTCCAATTTCATCCCCAGAGACTGAAGTGGTGCTGACCCATAATAAGTCCGGCAGGTTTGAGTCTCGGTTCGTCAACGTTGGGATTCAGGAGTCCCCGTCCATCTGGCTCAGAGGCATGGAGGGCTCAGCTCTGGGAGTCTGGGTTGCACATGGAGAAGGTACAGTACTGTGGAGTCGATCATGTGGTGGTCCTCAACTTGTCCCAAATGTTGGCAGAACTGGTGCTTGTAGCCTTCTTTCTCAGTTGTGATAATAACATGAAGCTCTGACGGACCCAGCTCAGGACCAGAATGCACCACTGAATCTTAGGGGCCGTCCACACTAACGCGTATTTTTTAAACCGTGTGTTTCTCTGCACGGTTTGGCCTTTCATCCACACGTAACCACAGTTGTGGGCTCCGGAGTTAGTTGTAACCGGAGTCCAGGGAGAACTTTTTCCAAAAGTCTGGTTTCAGCCGTCATGTGTGGACAGGAAAACCGAGGAAAACCGCAATTTCTTGTCAACTTTGTTTGACGTCATACTGTGCGATGGTAAACAGTAAGTTTTATCCACGCAGACTTATGGAGCACTCCAGATGTAACCAGCTGACGGAGGCGGATTTTGCGGTTTCATGTGGATGGAGATATTTTTGTATCACACCGGTGGTGTGGACGGGAATTTATTCCATAAAAGTTCAGTTTCATAATACCTGCGTTCCTGTGGACCAGGCCTTAGTCGAGCACAAAAAGGTTACTCTGTAAAACTTTTTTATGCTGACTCAGAAGTCACAGGTCAGTATGTTCTGTAATAAACAGCTGTGTTCAATATTGATTTTCCCCTCAAACTCTTTCCTTCATAGGTCTGATGCAATTCCGTAGCTCCCTGGCCCAGGACCAGATTATTTCTGGTGGGCTCGCCCCCGTCCGTTACCTTGACGACCAGGGTCATCCCACTGAAGAGTACCCTCTGAACCCTAATGGCTCCCCGCAGGGCATAGCAGGGCTCTGCTCCAGGGACGGGCGACACCTGGCCATGATGCCCCACCCGGAGCGCTGCACCCTGGGCTGGCAGTGGCCATGGGCCCCGAGGGACTTCAGACCGTCTCTCACGCCTTCACCCTGGCTGCGTATGTTCAAGAACGCGGCCGCCTGGTGCAGCACCACAGAGTGATACCAGAAGTATTATTTTCTTTTTTGGGTTGTGGGTCAACAGCCGGTTTACATTTCTAAGCTTTTTACTTACTGTGGTACTTGTACTTTGCATTATTACCGATGCCTGCTGTAATTCTTTATACGACTATTGTGGATTCTTGTTTACTTTGTTTCATTTCTCTACGTTTCTTTCTGGTAATTGTCTATTTTACAAAACTGTTGGGTGCCAATCAGGCCTGCTGACACTATCAGTGTTGCTCTGCTGAAACTTTACAAATGAAATTTGATAATAAATACATAATAATAACAGCAAAAGCATGTGTAGTGTCATGATAAAAAAAAACACACATAAGTCAATAAATATAGTTTATTTTATACAAAAATGAATTCATACAATATCAAGTATTTACATAGATGCCAATATAAACACTGACATGAGAGCCTGTCTCGAGCTTGGAACAATGTTAGGAGTAAAAAATGACAGTGGATAGTTTCTGTTTCTGGGTAAAGAATATAGATGTTAATTACAATATAAAGGATGTAATTACAGTTTAAACTGAAGATTGAATCTATTTAATATGAATCAAATAGCTCCCAACTAAACACGTCAGTCAGGCCTGAGGAACTTAAGGAATAAGCACTTGTAACCACAGCTGAGGCAGCACACTGCGTGCCATCGTATTTGGATATCGCTCCAGCATAGGCTCTGTAAACGCTTGACGAACAGGCCTGGAGTCCACAGACGCCGTCAAACATTATTTCTGCACGCTGTGCTGTTGTCAATATTCTTGCATCCACTAATCCAACTATCTACAGCGAGACGTGAGAAATCCAATGAAAGTCCATGTCAAACAGCTTGTACTGACACTAGCAGCATCTGTCTACAGTGAATTCCCCATTACTCCTTGTGAGGTCGTAGCGTTTGCCGAGCCGCCTCTGCTCTCTGGCACCATTTGCTGGTTGATGTTGATAACGCAGATAAGGAGCAGGATGACCACCACCAGGTCATCGAGGACGCCCAGCAGTCCACACAGGGAGGGGTCTGTTTCCAGGGGGTTTGCTGATGAGGAGACAGGGTCCAGAGGAGGGTAGGAGATGGACACCACAGTCCCCACACAGCACAGGGCCACCCTGAAGAAAAACAACCACACCAGTCCTCCCATGGTGCCCAGGCCACGGGCCAGTAACTGCAGGAGAAGGGGTGCGTCACATAGGTAGTCTGTTACCTGGAGGGGTCAGTGTGCAGAAGAAGCAGCCAGGTTAGAGAGGAAAATGTGTGATATGGTTCTAGATATGAACATTTAAACATGATGTGTGGTTGAACATGATCACCTAATTATGCTTGATACAGCAGATATATATATAGACCATTTCACATGCAAACATAAACATCCATACTTCCTGTTACGGTGTGAATGATATCAGGCTGTTGCCTAGCAATGGAAATCCATTGAAAAGACAGGGATGGGAATCAAGAACTGGGGCCTCATAACAGAAGTTCCCTAAATCTGAAATCCTATCTCATCTCAGTTTAGGATGGCATTGAGGATTTTTGGTATTACAGAAACATGTTTACTAACGGCATCTTAGGAATTTAGTCATGACAGAACCGTCCTAACTGAAGAATACCCTGAGTTAAGCACAGAAGTGCAGCACAGAGTAAAAAGGAGAGGGATTTATGAAGGGTAAAAAATAGGTAGTTTCCCCAAAAAGTTTCTCTTGTCCGGTACAGAAAAGTGTGACAGCTGTTGTCATGGATACAGGCAGTCTTGTGTACATTGACATCACAGATTCAGGCATTGACATGACGAGTCATTGAATCGAGTTTACAGATAGTTAGGATTATTTAAACTGATGTGTTTTACCTAACACCTTCATCTGATCTGATCCATGTGGGAAATCAGTTGTGTGAACTTTCATAGGAAAGGCGACGAGGTGTGTCAGTGGGAGGTGTGTAACCCAGACACCTCCATTGTCTGGCATTGGTGGTTTGTATAGGACAATAACTCCTTATGGTTTCATGTTACAAACCCAGAATAAAAGGGAATAGTTGAGGAGTTCTCATGTTTCCCATAATGATGTAATCTGATGATTCATTCAAGGCTGTAAGAGAAAGTTGCACCACCTGATACAGAGGCAGGTAAAGCCTGGAGAAGAGGGAAAACAGCCATGGAAAGACTTTAAGAATGGTTTCTAACAAGGTTAGATGGAGTACTGGTACTGACCCTTCGCGGGGCTCCAGAATAACGTTTGTTGTAGTCTGTGATTTCCCCGAGAACTTCCTTTGACTGACGGTCCGATCGACTCTCGTTAAATAGGTGACACAGCACGCTGACCTGAAAACAAGAAACATTTTTATTCCATGTCATCGTTAGCTGACTGGTTGGACTGTGGTCTCTCATCGCTTCACGCACGCTGTACCTTCTGTCTGCAGAGAGGGCAGCTGATTGCATCCAACCAGGAACCATGTCTCCAATAGGCGATCAGACAGGGAGCTGCAGAGTCAAGCACACAAAGCAACACTTTTTCATCTAAAAGTCAACATTTTTTACCATAATGCATCATTCTAGCATCATTCTTTCACCACTGTTAATGTTAAAAGACAGAGGTGTTTGGGTAATGAAGGGTTGAAAAGGCCGGGGTATGTTAAGGGAAAGATGCTGGAATATCAATAAACCTGAAAATGAGCATAGTATGGGACATTTAAGGTCTCTGCACATCTTTAAACAGCTAATAGAATGTGTTTGTTATATCCGTACACCCTTGATAAGACTTATTTGAGTAAAGCTGTCAGGTTAGAGGCGCCGTTGAAAAACCATGGCAACAGTTAATTATCCAAAGCAGTGCAGACAGGCCTGGAGAAACTGATGCTACACTGATCCGCTGATGAATGAACAAAGATACAAACATTATGTAACAGGTGAGCGAGTGTGAGAGCGAATGAACAATGAATGAATCCAGTCTCAGATGACGGAGGGAACAAACGCATGAATGAAAGAACAGAACTCGTCTCTGCTCTGATGCTGTGTGTGTTTTGAGTGGATCTCGTACCACAGAACAAATGGCCACAGTTCGTCTGGACCGGGAAGCTTGCCGTCTGCAGGCAGACCGGACAATGCCGGTCTCGACCTGTGGACGGACACGAATGTGCAGATTCCTGGAGAGATGAAAAGAGCACAGAAACAAGAATTAAGAGGCGAGGGGGGAGGGGGGGGGGGACAAATCAGAAAAAAGAAAGGACAACATGAATAAGAGTTGAGAAATCTAAAAAAAACATATTCCTTATGTAGTATTCCTCATAAAGTGTTGTTCAGTGATTTTGATTAGGTCGAGGTTTACTGTATAATTAGTCACGTAAACAGTGAGATCATCATCATTTGTGTGGCAGCAGCTCTCTCCACCAGACTGTGACCCTAATAAAAACAGTCATAATCATAACACAGGAGTGCCTTGAGTCATATTATTTACTGCTCGTGTGCTTGTCCTGTTGTCACTGTTTGTTGACAATCTCAGACATTAAAAAAAGTATCAAAACAACAATTCAAGACTGAAGAACCTACAAAACATCAGCTTCACATGCGTGCGTACCGTAGCAGTCTCACCTTGTGGCTCAACGTGGACGCTGACTGCTCAGGTGTGCACAGCAGAGGTCTGGATGACCCGGGGTGACCGTGACCCACTTGACCTTCAGGGGGGAGATGGTCCGGTCTGCAACGTGACGCGGCACGTCGACAATTATAAACACACCTTAAATACCGCGTATCTTCTCGTGAGGAGATACTGACACAATTCTAACAATGTGGTGAGATAAGGTCGATTCACACTCAGCTCTTTTTCTATTTGTGGACAACAGATGCTGATGCTCTGACTGCGGCAGTTTGGCAGATTAGATGCTACGTTGCATTGACAGGGAGTTTTTAACCAAATGCTTTTAAGGCTGCGTTTCTTTTGTATAAATCAGAATCATCAAAAATGTTAAGTATGTAATGAACCGCACTGTGATTCAATCCTCACTATCATCAGACAACTTTACAATCTGGCTTTTATTGTCAGGTTACATTGACCGAGATTACAGTAAACAGTTTACAGAGATCAACAGATTGTAAATCGCTTCACTTCCCATGATCAAACGTGTTATTTTAGATTTGCTCTGTCTAAAACATGTTTAACGTCATGTTTTTGTGGAGCTCTTCAACAGAAAGTTAAAAAAACTATTGAACATGTCATTACACTTACACTGTCATTACAATTTCCCTCATCCGTAAACTAACCTAAAATATCTTAGGAGTGCAAGTGCAGTCTCACAATGAACACAAACCCTTAAATACATGTATGATGAGACTCACCTGGACTGAGAGCTGTGGTAAGGGTGCATAGTTGAGCTAGGAACAGCAGCTGACAGGTAGTCACTGTCTCCTAGAAGGAAGTGAAGTGCTGCCGGACAGCATCACTGTGCAAAATAAATTGGAGTTGCTGTTAATAATCAACTACACCCTCCAATATCAGCTGGTGTCTGAGTCTTTCTGCTTTAAGGGAGCAGTAATGCAGTCAAGTCAATGAAGCTGTGGTTTGTACACAGTTGTGCTACTTTAAAAACATTACAACAGACTGTGATCAACTTTTACTGTTAACGTATTAGAATAGTTACATGTTAAAAACCCTTCCTCCTTCAGTCTGGTCAGAGCCAAACTATTTGGGGTCACGTGACTTTCCACCACCTCAAAGCAACGCTTTGTTTAAGTAGGTTAGATCTGACTTTGACAATCATTTACCCAAAGTTTACTCTACCAACAGCCCTACAACTCAAAATTCCCCTCTTACCATAAAAGATTGGTTGTGAAATGCATGTGAATGTCCTTGACATTAACACCGATCTACAGTAAGGGTCGTGGAGAGGCTCCTCAGTCGTAAACCACACAACAAAGAGGAGGACTCTCATATCCACTGTGATATTAAACTAGATTTCTTTATTCAGAAATCTTTCAACTATTCTCATACTGTAGCAGTTTGTTAATATTTAAGGTGCAGTTTTGTGAAAAGTGAGATTTCCACATCTTTTATTATTGTTAAGCAGGTCAAGGTGCTTTATAAACACAGAGAAATGCACACAGCCTGTATTCAGAAACTCTTCTTTGCATAGTTGTGACGTCACGATGTGCAGGAGGTAGAAAGTGCTGCTACAGCGTCGTTTAGTCCTTCCCCGGCTGCAACAGAGTGCTGCAGGGGTGATGTGTTTTTGAAGGCCGACCCAGGGATTCTTCCATTGGGTTTTGGATTAATGCAGAAAAAATAAGCTCTGTGGTTTCAGGAAGATAATCTTCACAGATGAACAACATTATTATGATTTTTGAAGTGCAGGTGCAATCACCAGAAGTAGAAACATTAGACTGTCAACAAACTACAAACTGAATCTGCTTGTACGTCGTGATGACGTTTGTAGTCACTTGTTAACAACCGCCGTTTTAAAGACACGTGCAAGCTTCAGATTTTACAAGCGGGGTTTCTGCTGACGTGTTTTGCGACGTAGAACAAACCTTTAAATGTCTTCTGGAGGTTAATCAAAAACACATTAAAAAAAACTCATTCACTTCGAGACGAGGGAACCAGAAGTGCAAAAATGTTGACATGGCTTTTTCAGGAGAGGGGCTTAAAGAGGCAACGAGCATTTCATCCAGAGGGTCACATCTATTTAATTGTTTGATTTATTTTATGTTAACTTTATTTTTATTTGATTTATGTTTTTATGGTCATTGTTTCTCTGATCCTTTCCCATCTTTGTATCGAAACTGTTACACAATAATTTCCCTCGGGATAAATAAAGCTTCTTGAATCTTGAATACAGGTTTATTCAGACAGACAGTACGAGAGAAAGAATGTGTTTTTTTTTAACATTTTAGCATGTAAACATGTTCTAGTAGAAAACCAAAATACAAGTATGAACCTGAAAATGAGCGTAATGTTTGAGTGCAGCAATAAAACGGTAAATAAAACTACTAAAATACGAGTGTTTTGAGTCTCTCTCACTGTATCTGAGTGAGTGAAGATGTGATAATATTCACGTTATTCAAATATTTACACAGGGTCTTCACCTCGCCTCAGATGGGAGCTAAAGGGAGGGTTAGTGGGATTCAGGTCGTTTAAAAATAGCAGCCATCAGTGAAGGTCAGGGTCTCCTAGAGGCCGAGATCAGGAGATAACTGAGCTCACCCACTGACAGTTAAACACAGGACGCCCCATGCAGGACACATGGCTAAAGTCCACTCTCAGGGCACACACACACTGATCTAAGGACTGTGTGACATATCAACTATGCTCAATGATCCCGTAGTTGTTTGCCTTAGAGAGTATTAATGTGTGAAATTCAACTGAATTCAGATTAAACATGTTATAATGCTTCTTTTGATGCACCTTATACTAGTTTTGCCTGGAATTATGCCTCAGAGAGCAGGTGGCGTGAGATTTTTTTTTTGATCTTGGCGTGACTAAAAGCAGTCAGTAATTACAACACTCCTGAATAATGATTACACACAGCCGGCCTCACGTGAGATATACAACTGGATAACGTGAGGAGGGCTATTGTATTCATGAGAAATGATTTACGCTCAGAGAGTTATTGACTGTCTAAGAGCGGCTTGATTACAGAAAATACTCTCTGTTTTGTGTTGATATAGCTCCTTAATACACGGTGGAATACGGGCAAAGAGAGACGTATTCAATATCCAACTGCTGCACAAACTGGCTGTGCAGGTTTATTATTACCGTTGGCATCAGGGTGAGGTTAGTCTTTTATAGGTCAAATAGTCAAACATGACACAAACTGCAGTTAAGAATTCATAATGGTTGAGCGAGTGCTATCACAGCGCAGAGAAGACGTGGTCAAGCAAAGAGAAAAAGTGTCAAATTACTATTTTTGAACAGTTTTTTGAACAAAGCAGGGGAGACCGGGGTTGGCTGTCACACGGGTTGGTTGTCACAGTGCTACGGTCAAACTAGAGGGCGCTGTTTCATCACGTTGATGTCAAACACTTGCCGTGATGTCATTTCTAACTGCGCAAAAACATTGTGGTGAGGAGAAATTTTTCATGTCGCTTTTGGTTTTCTACTAAAAGTTTGTAGGCCGTTTCATAATCAAACACTTACTAAGAAGAGGACGGTAATAGCTTTGATTTTAGTCTATTTTTCTGTCGTAAACATGTCGCAATCCTTGTCACGAGGTCATCACTGTGAACTCCTTCATTTTACTTTTTGTTACAGAGCTTAATTCAAACAAATAATCATTGTTCACATAAACTCATGGTTTAAACAAAGACAAATACAAAGGGACTCGATGAGAATTATAGCGATGGTGATTATATAATTTTAAAACTTAGTTAGTGTCGCTAGCTTAAAACACTAGAAAATGTTTTCTAACATTTAACTTAAAGTTTGAATATGGTAAATGAGCAGAACACCGCCATCTAGTGTCTCAAGATCGTAGTCACAACAACAAAATATGATTAAAAGCACTCGGGTTGCCAGGTTTGTCAGCCCCGGTCCAGTAGCCTACAGGAGACCGGAGTCTGTTTGAGCCGGTTTGAACCCGTCCCCTCCGGCAAATCACACCATAAAAATAAGTATTGCAGAGGAGTTTGACTGACAGTTACCGTTGCCATTACAGCCAAGTAAACATGAAAGTTAGCTTACCGATCAAGGAGAAACGTAGCGTGCGTTTTAATGCTGTTTAACTCCTTTATCTCAGTCAATCCAGTGAATGTTTGGTCTATATTGACTCTCGTTTTTGCCCGTCTCTGGTCACTCAGCTGCTGGGACAAATAACACAGCTGCAGGATTGGCAAATTCACCCAGTGCCAGCCTACAGTAGCTGCACCAAACAACAGACAACCCTGGCAACCAGCAATGCCGGCCACTTTAATGGCTGGTACAATGTAAACAGAAGGTGACAGAAAGTCATTGTCAAATCCAAAAATGTCAAAATAATAATTAAAATTAAAAAATTTTTTTTCATTAATTCTGAACCCCTAAAAAACGCTCCATCAGTGTGTTTTGATTTATTTTTTAATATAGCTTTTAACAAAGAGTCCACATATTCAACCTTTAACTGAATGTGGGATGGTGGCAAACCCAACAGATTGGATGTAACTATTTTTATTTTTGTCTAATACACATTTAACTGTGCTCCATTCCCCTGTATTGGATTTGCTCAACATTACAGACCCATCAATACTGAGGGGAAGCCGTTTTGTAATTACACTGATCAGAAATGTTTTGATTTTGGCCGGGGGCGTATGCTTATCGCAGATCCCGCTCAGTGATTGGCTACAGCGCGGTTTAAGACCCGTCAATCTTCACATATCTTAACGCTGATTGGATACGGGCCGAGTCGCGCCTACAAGCGCAAGTAAAGGCAAATAACTAAGAAGCTGCGCCATTCGCGTACCATTTTCCGTAATTTTGATGGCGTAACGTGTGTAGATACTCTCTAGTGTACGCATTTGTCGTTAAAGCGCTACCTCTTGGCAGCAGGTATGGGTCAAATGCAGAGGAAAGCGAAGCGGAAGAGCTTTGCTGACAGGTGGAGGAAAATACTTTAGCTTTAAACTAACAAAAACAAAACAAATGGACGAGTATAAAACGGCACTGACCGAGAGCCTCGTAGTATGGGTGAGTTTTGCTTAGTGTTATGTGAATGTGTCGCCTGGTAACGTTACAAGGGGACCGTAGAGGCGAGGAGTACCTGTTTGGAGGTGGAGGAGGTGGAGGTGTCGGCGAAAAACACTCGAGAGAAAACCAGGCAGTTAGTCGAAGGGACATTGGCAACGGTTGCTACGGTTTTTATAATTCCATCTCTGTAGCAACAGTGTCAGTGCCCACCGGTGTGACGCGGAACGTTAACGTTAGCCGGGTCTGCAGGCTAATAACGTTACATATAAAGTTACCGGTTGAAGGTACAAATGTAACAACACCCTTCAGTTTAGCGGATCCTCGCCGGTTGAAGCGTACTAATCCAATTAACCAGGAGATATCTGTGAATGTCGCTCTTTTGTTTACATTATGTAACCGTATAAATATAGCTAACATCAGAAATTAGTTAAGTACCTTCATTTAGCTAGCGTCGTTGGACCTGTTCGTCTTCATGGGCGTATCATGGGACAAAGGGTCCCTGGGCACAGACATGTAAGAGCCCCCCCCCCCCCCCCCCCACACACACACACACACACACACCTACATTCAAAGAGTCTACTTTTTGTCGTTTTGTATTCATTTTGTTTCTCTTAGTGGACATTTTATGTTGGCAGTTGTTTTATATGTCTTTGTAATTGTTTTGCATTCATATTTTAGTAATTTTACATATTTTTGTGGTGGTTTGCATCTATTCTTTAGACATATTACGTCTCTATGTTGTTTTGTTTCTCTCTGTGATCAATTTATGTCTTTTTTTAATCAGTTTGCACGTCTTTTTTAATCAGTTTGCACGTCTTTGTCGCCATATTTTGGCTCTGCTTTGTCTATTTTCAGTCATCACACATCTCTTTGTGTTGATTTTGCATCCCTTTTTTCTTTAAAGATTATTTTTTGGCAGTTTTATTAGCCTTTTATTAGACAGGACAGACAGGAAATGTGGTGAGAGAGAGACAGAAAGACATGCAACGAAGTGCCGCAGGTCAGAGTCGAGCCCGCGGCCGCTGCCTCAAGGACCTTCAGCCTCTTTACATGCTCTAACTTCTGTGCCACCTAAGTCTAAGACATACCCTCAGAATGTTATGGGACTGGAGTATAAAGTAGAATAAAATGGAAACATTCAAGTACAAGTACCTCAACGTTGTACTTGCTTGTGCACGTGCATCTGTGCTCTACAAAAGCCCACCTCTCTCAACCGGGCCGTGGTTGGCAAGCGTGCCGTGCCTGGACGTGGTACAGTTGTACTCACACTGGCCAAATTAACCAGACTTTAGCAGGGAAGTGTGCCTGGGCACGGTACGTATGGACAGTGAGAGTGCGCCCTAAGTGTAGTACTTGAGTAAACTTAATTTTAATGCTAGCTGTCAATGTTTTTCCAATCGTGCTTATCTTATTTTGACAAAGTAGAAGTAGAAGAACCAAAACTGTTCAGTTGTTGGTGTGGTTCCTCAAACTGGTAGCCTTTAGATCGGTTTGGTGATCAACAAAAAATGTCGGATGTGTAGGGCTGCCCCCTCTTAGTCAACTAGCCGACTAATTTGTCATTTTGGACTTGGTCAACAAAGATTTATTTTGTCAATTGATCATTTTTTAATGCCCTTTTCATGCTGAAGGACTTATTTCAAAACTTATGAGCAAATCATAAGTGACACACAAAATTTAAAGTGGTGCTTTTGAGGAAAAGGATGTTGGCCCAGGAGAATTCATGTTACGCCATGGCTGCTACTTGAATTATTTACATCCTCACTTAAGCAGGAAAGCCTTTGTTTTTACCTGGATGCTGTCTGCAGTCTAGCCTGTCCGTGCATCCCTGTCCTCTATTATCTTTTCTCTCCTTTTAATTATTCTTCCCTCGTTGGATGTATTTACAGCACATCTGCAGTGTTGTGAGGAAACTCTCCTGTGAAAACTTGCAGCATGCTTCATCATGTCACCACCTCCTTAGCAATGTTTTATTCCCTGTACTCTCCATGGATCGTTGGCCAGTCTTCCTGACGATGCTGTGTTTTGTGTTTCAGCTGCAGACCTTCAACACTCCTGCACCCTGCAGAACGGTGGAGGAGCTAACCACTGGAGCGGCAATATCACAGGCACTGCATCAAATGTGAGAGAGCACACGCACACAAACACACATTATTTGTTCTAATACACTTCGCGGCACTCCTGATTCAACATTAAACCACTTATGCACAAAAGCTATTGGATGACTCATTTCTGGTGACATTTCTTGTTTTGTAGTGCAAACCTTTTTTTCAGCTATGCAAATGATCAACAGCTAGCATCAGATTTGGTTTTGAGACAGTTAAAATAAAAAGATGACAATTGATTCATATAGGTCTATGTAGGGGAAGGAAATGCCTTGCTCCAGTGTAGGCAATTTAATAAAATCTTTTGGGTCAAAAACTTGTCAACTTTTGCCCCGACAAAGTCATACGATTGCAATTTGTCCTCAGTTACCAGCCCTACCTTGTGTCATGCGAGTAAACAAAAAGCATACAAGTGAATGAAAGAGGGCTCCTGTTTTTCGGAATTATTAAAAACATGGTACTGTAGGCAATGATTAATGTTGAGCGAGAGCTGCAGCATTTGATATTATCTAGAAGAATTTGACCTTGAACGGCACACGATTCATTGAGAAGTCAGAACGGTTGTTCCCCTCTCTGTGCTGCAGAGACTCAGTGTGGTTCACTGATGGATGGCTCGGTCGTATCAAAGCAGATGTTGAGGATAACTGGCGACTGAAGGTACAGTGCAGTGCTGTCTCCCCCACCCTGTATCCGTCCTCTCTGACTTTACTCTTCATGCTTTGCTGAACCCCCCCTGTGTGCTAAACCCTCTTGTTTGCCTCAACCCTGCCAAACTGTCCTTTACACTGACCTCCTGCCTGCTCCAGTGGTGCTGCTCCTGGGTTAGCCCGCACTCTGACCCTGCCTTCTGACTCCTCTGGTGTACATGTATGTCAAATATGTCAGCTATATGTAATGTAAGGGTGGTTTAGAAAGAAAATGCATGTTATGTCTCTTCCTCAGTTTGGCTGTGACTGTGTTGTCCCTGTTGCTGCCCCTCTCCCAGCGTGCAGATGTAAATAATAACATGATCGATGGCTGATTTCCATTTCCTGACTTTAAGGATCCTGGTATTGTGCATGCTGGTCATACTGGGACACGGGTAGAAAAGAGCCATCATTAATGTTATTGACATTTTCTGCTAAAACAAGTCAAAATGTCTGACGTAAAGAACATATATAACATATTTTCTTGTGTACATTTGAAAAGTGTTGATTTTGTCATTGCATGAGCAGAAATTCTGTTTGAAGTGAATCTCTGTTATGAGTTTGTCCCCCCAGTCCCCGTTTTGACTGTAAACCGAGTTCATAACATTTAATAATCTTGTGTGTAATCGCAGATGAACAACCTGAAGAAGATCCTTCAGATGGTGGTTGATTATTATAACGAGGTAGGTTGTGACCTAGCACAATATCCTCCTTGTGTTTGCACAGTTTATGGGTGATTGGGTGTGACTCTTGCGTGTTCACTTAGTTCTTGTGGGAATTGTAATATGCACTGTTTACGTAGTAACGAGCCCCAGGAGCTTGGTGTGCAGTTGAGATCAAAACAGGCATCAAGCAGTTTAAGGCTGGTACACCATACGTCCACAATTGAGTGCTGAAGCATTTTTCTATATCCACTTTACTAAATCATCACAAAATTGACATACAGTATTCACCAATCCTCTTAGTTGTAACAAAACTCTACCAACACACACACTGTTATCTGTCTCCATCTATCAGGTCTTAGCCCAGGAAATCTCAGACTTCCCTTTGCCAGATCTGGCCCTGGTGGCTGAGCATTCAGACCCCGTGGAGCTGGGGAGGCTGCTGCAGCTCGTGTTGGGCTGTGCTGTCAGATGTGAGCGTAAACAAGGTATGCTTCTGTTTTACACAAGGGCTCCACAGTTAATCCAATATTACTCGTGATCACGATTTTGGCTTCCCAAAGTTAAATGATCGACTGCAATATTGATATTTAAATTGTAGAAAAATCTGCTGTGTATCAAATCAAGCGCTTCCTAAATTTACACTCAGCCACTAGAGCGTGATCGAGACGTTTTGAAGTTTTCACACTTGGGGGGGAAAAACCGAGAAACTGTGAAAAACTTTCCTGAATGTTGCGTGTAGTCCAGAGTAGAAAAGTACAATATAAGAGACAGCAGATCAGCAAAAAGAAGATCAACCTTTGTGGGTATAATTGTATTTATAGTTTGCATTTAGGAGACGCACTGAATTTCTGTGAAGAAGAAACTTATTTTAAGTCTTATTTTTATGCAAAGAGATGATCAGGAATGCAGCACAACCTGAAAATGAAAGCAGTGCTCTGTTGAAATGCGTCCCTAAAATCAGGGAATAATAGTTATAAATAATCGTGGTCCCAATATTAATAAAAAAATATAATGATCATGATCATTTTGTCCATAACTGTGAAGCCCTATGTCACACAACTTGTGTACACAAACCGACAGTATGTGTTGTACAGTAGCAAAAGAGAAAGAGAATCGTTTCATCAAAATCCAGTTGGGTTAAGGGCCGTCAGCAGTGTTTAATTATTGCCCTCCAGGCCTCTGACAAAAGCAGAGCCCATCAGGCAGCCTGACTGGGAAATCAATGACGGCAGTGTTACATTTGGAAGTGGGACACAAGTGCTGAATAATAATAAATGATGCATTTGATGTTTGTAGCTTATGAATCTCTCATTTTATCGACAGAATACATTCAGATCATCATGACCCTGGAGGAGTCTGTGCAGCATGTGGTCATGACAGCCATTCAGGAGGTTAGTCCATCTTAATACCAAGTGTCTCCCTCACTCACATTAAAGTTATGTTAAAGATACCCTGAAAAGCTCGGCAGAGCAGTTGTGCATTCGTAATTAACTTTAGCTCAAGTGTCTTAAAGAGGCTTCAGCAGCAGTGGTTGTTGGGCGACGGCAGAGGGTACGCTTCATGACTCATGTGATTCTTAAACATTTTGTCTTTTCAGCTCATGAGTAAAGAGATCATGGCCCCGTTTGGAGCTGAACTGTCAGGGGACTTGGAACAGCAGGTCAGATGTACTTTGAACTGTGTAATACAAAAAAAACTCCACAAGATGTTGTTATTATAACTTAAACCGTTACACAAGGAATAAGGAACAGAATCCCTCCAGTGGAAGCTCAAATCAAGCAATCTGATTGGTTCATACCCGTGATATCATCACCACATACAACTTCTATGACATCTAATTCCTTTACATACTTCAGTATATATAAGAAACCGTTATCTTGCTGTCAGACAGCCCTTTCTGACGAGGAACTGAAGTTGTAATCTATGCTCTCTATGAAGTCCCCAGACTCCATTGACAAACATTTTAACATGCAGAACATGGGAGTTTCTGGTCGACCGCTTCTTCAATACATTAATTACATAAACCAACCAGTGTGATTAGTCCGCCCAGGGCCAACTCATCTGGAAATCTGTCTGTATGGAAGAGGGCCAAGAGCAATCTGCCAGAACAAATGAAACCTGAGTTTAGCAGATTCGTCTGGTTTTCAGGCTTGTTTACTTTCATACAGTAATTAACATCTGGAGTAAATTGTTATATGTTGTGAACAATCATGGAAAATGTATAATGGGTCCTTGAAAAGTCATAGAACAGTTTTGAAATTGTGTCCATGAGAATGTGTTTGAAAGCCTTTGGAGTCTTCTGACCTGAGTGTTGCAGCAGAACCAGTTGATGCGTAATGTGAATGTACGGGTTAGATAAATCTGTTTTTCCTTCATGTGTCCAGCTGAAAAAAGCCCTGGAGGAACTGACTGAGCTGCTAGCAGAGAAGGAAGCGCTAGCCCAGCGCTGCCAAGAGCTGGACGTACAGGTGAACACAAAGCTTTGAGTTTTTCTCCAGAAAAATGTACATTAACATGATTCATCCACAGCTGTCTAGCCTCAGTGCTTTCTGTGGGTATGCCTGCATTCAGATCTCCATGTCTATACACACACACACACCAACACACATACACACACACGTCCGTGGCACAGTATAAACAAGAGTTGTGTAATTCGCTGTAATGCTCGGGTCCATTGTCTGGGGCTGCTGTGGCAGAAGGACTGTGGGCTTAGAGTCTGGGCTCTGCTGGTCCCACTGTGGCAACCAGCCCAGGGTCCGCCACTGCTGAAGGCCTCACTCAGCACTGTACAGACAGACTAGATGTAGCACAGGCACTGATCAACTGTTCAACTGGACTCTCGACAGATTGATTTGTTCTGTCACCAGTCTTGCTCATCTCTCGCCGCGGCAAGGTAAGTCCAACATGGTCGACCATTTGACAGAACTAAACCATCTCCACCAGCTGCTCAAATGTTTACTCTAACTCCGCTAACAGATGGCTCAATCAGGATTCTGCCCCGAGATGAGTCACGCAGTGTGTGTTTAATATCCAGTAATTCAACCAGGAACAAAATCTGGCATAATAACTGTTTGTCGTCTTCTTTTGGTAAAAGCATTTCAATATTTCGTAATGCATCTTTTATCTATGTGACACTTAATTTAAGGTTCATTTGATGAGACAGTGGAGTTAAAAGTCCAGTATTTTTTTTATAGACTTCAGTTTAATCCTTGGGATAATAACTTTATTAACTGTATATCGTTTTATTTTAATGATTCCAAGCAAACAAAAGGAACACAATTAAAAAGTAAACTGTCTTTATTCTACATGTGTCATTTTGAGGTTGAAGTATTTCTTTAAGTAGACCAGAGATGAGACACACACATGCACAAAACCACTCCCAGTCAGTGTGAAGGTGAATGGTACAGATCTAGCCTGTTACTACACCAGCCGCAGTTAAAGTTGAACTGATCCTGTGGTTGTTTGTAGAGATGTTGTACACAGGACTTTTAAACAATCACAAGTCAATCTCAGACTAATAGTCCACTGTCTCATGATAAAAAAGTACACACCAGGGAAAAGATGAGTGAGAGGCAAACTAACTAACCGTGTATTAACATGTTTGCTTAAAGTGCACTTTGTCTGTGCTCTGCTTCCAGCATGGATTAACTGAACTGTTTGCTTTAACAGCTGGGGGAGGAAGAGTTATCTGTAATGGGAGGGGTGTGTCCTTTGATGCTCACATGTAACTTTGCTGCTTTGCATGAAATAATTGACCATCATCACAGGTTTTCCTGCTGATTTAAAAAAATATATACTTTTAGTTTAATTCACCTTCACTTTAATATATTTGTATGACTTATGAGGGCAGCTCTAAACCTTATTGTACTCGGACAGGTGGCGGTTCTGCAAGAGGAGCGGAACAGCTTATTGGCTGAGAATGATGTCCTAACAGACCGAGCCAATCAGCTGGACACATTTGACGACCCAAGCACGCCCTCAGGGAGAAAACACAGCCAGTTGCAGCAACAGTTGGAGGCGCTGCAGGAGGAGAACTTCAGGTGAGTCATGTTCTGCTTAAATGAACTGCAGCAATCCCTTTTATAGATGTATGAACAATTATGTGCATTTGCATCTTTTAGGCTGGAGGCTGCTAAAGATGACTACCGGATCCATTGTGAAGAGTTGGAGAAGCAGCTGATCGAGGTTCAGCACCGTAATGACGAGCTCACCAGCCTGGCAGAAGAATCTCGAGCGCTCAAGGATGAACTGGACGTTTTGAGGTCTGTGTGAGGGTGTGCGCTTGAGGGCGTGCTAATCAGTAATATTAAATTATGTTTTGTTCACCTGGAACTAAAATGTGCATACAAATAGCTCTCTATGGCCTTGAGAAAGTAGGCTTAGCACAAACAAAAAGAAGCAGGAAAACAACAACAACAAATTAAATGTAATATTTCAAAATGAAGCGAAGTGTAACAGTTCTTCATCTGTGCGATTGGATACCAGGGATTAGACCCTGCAATGGCGTCATTGTTATTCATTGGTAGGCTTTTTAATAGAGAGTTATGTATTTATTTTGTATTCCCATACTGTAGGAACTGCTCAGATCGGGTGGTGATGCTGGAGGCCTCAGTGGACACATACAAACGTAAACTGGAGAATCTGGGTGATCTGAAAAGGCAGATGAAGCTGCTGGAGGAGAATAACATGACTTACATGCACAACACCGTGAGCTTGGAGGAAGAACTACGCAAGGCCAACGCTGCCCGTGCACAGCTCGAGACATATAAGAGACAGGTAAATGATATGCAAAGCGTGTTTGGAAATTAAAGGGAAAGTCGTATGTTATAAATACAGTAGGTAACAGCATGTGTACATATTCTTTTATCGGTTTGTGTGCGATTTCATATGCGGTCTATCAGGTCCAGGAGCTACACAGGAAGTTGACTGAGGAGTCGCGGCGAGCAGACAACCTGGCCTATGAGATGAAGAAGTTAGAGGAAAAGCATGAAACTGTGATGAAGGAGAAAGAGGTGAGGCAGCGTTTGAAATAAGATAAACTTCATTGATCCCACACCGGGGAAATTACTGTGTTGAAGCAACTCAAGTTTAACTCAAGTCTGAAAGAAATTAAAAAGATAAAAATGCAAACAATGTTAAATATTCAAGATTCAAGAAGCTTTATTTATCCAGATTGAAATTATTGTACAACAGTTTCAATACAAAGATATAATACAATACGTCTATATACATTTAAAATAATTAGAATAAAAGCTATATACACCCTTCAGCATATAGTGTAGAAATATGTGCATGTACTATGAATTGCACATGAAATATTTTTAACTGTAATACATTATGTATGTGGTATGAAACTAAAGTATATTTAATGAATGAAAGTATGTCAGGAAGAATCAGAAGTTTTTTTTTTTTTTTACTCATCTTTACTGTTTGACCATATCTTCCCCTCTGTTAGAGGACCATCATGGAGAGAGACTCTCTGAAGGAGATCAACGAAGAGTTAAGATGCACTCAGGCTCAGCAACACCAGCTCTCGCAAGCAGGTATGTGACAGAGCGCTCATAGCTTCAATTAAGTTCAGTTGTTTTTTTGCCGTGTAAAAGGAATTTGCCCCAGTGCTGCTAACACACACACACACACACACACACACACACACACACACACGTAGCACAGTATAAACATGCGTTGTGTAATTCGCTGTAATGCTCGGGTCCATTGTCTGGGGCTGTGATAGTCCTCAAATACTTTTATGCTGCTACCTAATTACTGTAAAGTGCTTGTTAGCATTTGTTACTGTGCTTGTGCGTCACAGATGAACAGTAACGATGCTGCTAAAGTACAAATAATTTCTTCCTGTAGGGATCCTTCCTTCTAGCAGCCCCAGCCATGATAACCTGGCAGCTGAATTAATACCCATTGAGTACAGGTAACAGAATCTGCTCCTGACAATGTAGAATTAGTGAACTTTCTGCTCCAGTGTGGTGCGTGAACACTGACTGTGTATGCATGATTGTGCAGAGATAAGTTCATCAGGCTGCAGCATGAGAACAAATTGCTGAGAGTGCAGCAGGAGGAGTGTGAGAGGGAGAAGATCGCAGCGCTGCAGGTCCAGCTGGAGGAAGCACATAAGACACGCAGTGAATTGGACACAGAAAACAGGTGAACAGAGTTAATCTCTCTTTGTAAGTCAGCCATAGATAAGATGATAGAGGTTCATTTTCTTCATGGTTTTGCTGTTTTTAGCACCGTTTTCTGGAAAATATGTTGTTTTTTTAATATTTGCTGAAACTATCACTGTGTGCTGAACGCAGAATGAGACAGACGATCTGTGGAATAGTAATGTCGCTCTACGTCTCTCTGTCTGCTCCTAATGTCATCTGTTAGTTCCACTGCACCTGACTGACAACCAATCAAAGCTGAGGAGTCTCATGATCTCTCTCCGATCAAACTGGGAAGCTAGGCAGCGCTGATCAAATAGGAATCAATAATCTTTTACTGTGTTGCTCTTTTTTTCCTGCTTGAAATATGCAATACGGTAATAGAATACTGAGTCATATTTGATCAGCGCTGCCTGGTTTCACAGTTTGATCGGAGTTCAGAGCAGTCATTGACAGTGTGTCAGAGACTCCTCGGCTCTGAATGGATGTTTTTCTTCGGGGGCGGTGGAAACTAGCAGATGCCACTAGGAGCAGACAGAGAGGCCTCTGGGAGCAGACATTAACAGCAGGTGGAGGTACATCACTCTCATTGTGCTGTCAGGATATTTCAGCAAAATGATTAAAAACGCATTTTTAATAGAAAGTTACTATCTTCTGCTTTACGTTTTGTGGGATAATGTGTTCTTTTGTTAATATTTATTTTCTCTTCACGGTGATCGATCTGCAGATTGAGTCGAGAGCGGATCAGTGAGCTGCAGCAGCAGGTGGAGGACCTCCAGAGGGCTCTGCAGAGTCAGGCGGCCAAACCTGATGATGTGAGTGTGCCAGGAGCGATGGCACCCAGACAGAGACCATGTCCCACAGAGTTAATCTTATTAAGCGGTTTAGACTTTGTGCTGGCATAGCATTATGGAAGGAAATCATAATTAGTTTTGTTTTGAGTCAAAACGTTAAACTGATTAAGAGGTAATTTTTTTCAAATGTGTTTATTTTGCACTATACATTTAACCAATTGTAACCTTATGTGCTGTATTTTATGCCATCCATGCTCTAGGCCATGACATGTGGAAAGAACACAACAGAGGAGAGCAGTCAAATAATATTTATTCTAATAAACTAAAACATATAAAGCAAATAAAGTGTGAATTAAATTAAGGCCAAAAAAAACAAGAAGCTGGATCTGCTGGCTGGGATGTGTCAAATGTGAGAGAGGGAAGACGGCAGGCGTGGAGCTATTTTTAATGCTCCAAATCATTAGGCCCAGGTGCTCCACGTCAGGTTAATTGGACCCGCCTGCCCTGATCTAACACCTAGAAACAGAAAACAGCAAGCACAATTGGTCACTGCAACCTTGCCATATGCAGGACTGGACCGGGACACTCACAGTAGAAGCTTTAAAGCATGTTCTCTTATTTTCAGTCGAACCTGAAGCGGAAACTGGATGCACACATGTAAGTGTGAATTATGTGTCAGCTCTTGAATAAAGTTTGAGGGATGTAAAATGGATGCATGTGTTCTCCAGTAGAGGGAGCTAAAGAAACATTTATTTCTTCAGGGTACAGCTGAACGAGGCTCAGGACGAAATCATGAAGAAGAAAGAGCTGCTGGAGGACCTGCAGCCCGACAACACTCAAACCTGTAAGTCTCCAATCGCGTCTGATTTTTCCAATTCTCACAAAAGGAAAATGTAACCTTGTCTCTAACACTGCAGCAATGCTCAACACCACTGACTGACTGACTGATGTGAAACCTCTTCATTGACTCTTAGCCTTGAAGGTGGATGAGCTGATGGCTGCTCTGAAGAAGAAGGATGATGACATGCGGGCCATGGAAGAGAGGTACAAAATGTACCTGGAGAAAGCTCGTAATGTGAGTGCTAAGAGTATTGTTTCTATAATTTATTCTAGTTTTATAATCCTTTAAAACACAAGTTTGATACGACTTCAGAACTGACCGTTCTTGTTTGCTCGTAGGTTATCCGAGCGCTGGATCCTAAGCTAAACCCAGCCACCGCGGAGATCCAGGCTCTGAGGAACCAGTTGGCAGATCGGGACAAGCAGATTCTCAACCTGGAAGTAAATCTGCTTTCTGACTTGTTCGCAGTGAACATACAGTATTTATTTATTTAATTGTTTTAATAAGGGCTGGTTTTCAAACTAAACTCACTGAACATTTGGTTGATTTGCCTCTGTAGCGTCAATGTGAGCAGGCCAAACTGCGAGAGTACGAGGAGAAGCTGATCGTCACTGCGTGGTATAACAAGGTAAAACTCCACTTACTCTCATTTAAGCCTCACATTGGATTTCTACTTTAGAAACAAGCCTTTTTGAGGCCACCTTTATGTGTATGCTGGACTACAGTGATGTTGCATGCATGCATCCTCACAATGCCTACCTATGTTTGATACCGTTTACCATGGAGCACTGAGATTTATCTCAAATCTCTCACTGACTCCTTGTTCTTTGTGTGTTCGGTTGGATGCTCGGCCTTGTCCGTCCGTAGACTCAACCATTGACATTCTTATTTATGATGCTGTTCTTGGACTGCTTCCTTACCTTTTTTTTAAAGGAATTACATCCTTCCAAAACGTATGGGAGGTTACTGTCTTCGCTCCCAGGAGCTATTCTTTCTAATTGTCCCTAAAGTCTGTACTGAACTGGGGAAAAAGGGCTTTTGAGTTTGCTGCTCCCTCTGATTACAAAACCACCTAAATCATCTGGAGTTGGTTTCATTGGGAGCATTTGTTACTAAAAGTCATCTGGCTGTAGATGTTTTTTAATATTGCTCACGTGTTGATATCTTAGACTGTTTTTTCTTATTTCATTGAATTGTTATACGTTTGTGTCTGAAACTGTTCCTCATGCTGCTGCCTGCCTTGGCCAGGACACTTGAAAAATAGTCTTTTTCCTGGTTAAATAAAAACTAATTGAACTTATCTGATGTACAGTACATCCTTCCTTTTTAATGACCTCATTGACACTCCAAATTTGTCTTTCTTCGTCCTCAGAGTCTGAACTTTCAGAAGCTGGCGATCGAATCACGCCTCGGTGGCTGCACCTCCTCTGTTCTGAGCCCCAGCCAGTCCTTCTTGTCCCAGCAGCGTCAAGTCTCAAATGCCCCACGCCGGGCGCTTTCCATCAGCGTGCCTGCCACTACCTCCAAGTAGACCTTGTCATAGAGCCAAATGTCTCATCTTTTTTTTTCTGTTAAGGGAATAACTCCCTCCCACCAGTGAGCACTCAAGTGACCTTAAACACATCTGCTCTTAGCGCGTGGTGAGGGGTCACGGACGAACTGTAAACAATGAGCACTGACTTATCAAACACAACCCTATAGGTCACTCACCTGAGACAATAGCATACTGTCCCACAATACACTGGTTACATGCTGACCTCCACAGGACAGGAGCCCACAACCTGTGTTCACCTCACTAGCTAAAATAACGCACGTCCCCGCTCGTAGACTTGGAGGAGCATATTTCCCTCCTGCTGTGTTTGCTTTGCCAACTACAGACAGACGAATACTTACTATAATCAATTTAGCTTAAATTCTCTTATATCCTGTCATGCTGTGTACTTGAACAGGAACGGGAGAAATGTAAATCAATGCTTAACTATTTAGAATTTAAACCAGTAATATGTATGAATGTGATTTCTTTTTTTTATGTAAAAAAAAAAGGCTATTTGAATGCTGAAGCCGATTTCAGATGATTGATGTATGGATCCCTATTCTATGCAGTTAAGGGGGGGGGGGGGGGGGTACTAATGTGGTCATCCTGCAGACTGAAAAGACAAAACGTGCTTCAGATTTCTTTGAGAAAATGAACGCTATATTTGGTGCTGGCCACCAACTGCTTTCAAACATCAGTCACCTATGAGTTTGTTTTTTTTAATATATAAACTAAAATGGAACAAGCCCATCATGTAAAGCTGTGAACAAACTATAAATCATATTAAGTGATCAACCTCTGAGGTGCTGCGACAACAAATCCTAGACAAGAAATTCAGGATGTGTATTTATTGTGTATTTTCTATGTTAAAAGTTTGATTCATGTACTGGCAGCGTGCTCTAAATGAAAACGGGCAGGCCTTTCTATTCACTAAATATCTTTAATTGTATTTCTTAATGAAAAAAATCATCTATGAAGTTGTACAGCTGTAATGTTAACATGATTTTAACACCAGCTTCTGATTCATGGCAGACCCAGGTTAAGCTCTCAAACTGTACCTGACAATTGTAACTGAAGAATAGTAATAACTGTAGTTGATATTGTGTTTAATCATGGATGTTTTCGGGCTGTTTTAGTGCCTGTGGAGGTTCACACTGGAGAGCGCTGTAGAAGATGATCTATTCTTTGATCTTGTTCGTCATTGGCTCTGCGACCTTCTGGCTGATGATAGCCTCGTCACTGTTGTACGTTTCCAATAACACTAACGCGGCATTCTGTTATGATGGTTTTGCCATTTGTGATGCATAGACGTAAGCTTTTATTTTCATTTGCAGTGGACGCTTCTCGTAGAATGACGATTTAAAAGTAGTGTCATTTATATAAAAATAAGTACAATCAAACGTAGCACAGCACAGACGCTACGTGTGTAGTGTGACATGTTTGTGTGTAAATGAAGAAATGTGAGGAGGGCATTGTGAATTTTCAGGAATTCAAAATGTAATGTCTTTTGTTTTCTTGGGAATAAATAAATAAATACATAAATACATAAATTCTTTTCCTAAAAATGTTTGGATGAGAAACCCTGAGGTTTTCACTCTTGAACAACCAAAGGTGAAATCATTGTGTTTCATTTCAACACCGTTCATGAACCTGTTGACGCACAATTGTTTATTTACAGGTGATTCCTTCCCGTCTTCTCATTGCTCAGTTTGTACCTCCTCACCTCCTCTCCTCCTCTCCTTAGTCCCTCACACCTAAGATGGGAGGAAGAGACACAAGGAGAGAGGAGTCGAGTCTACAGGCATTTAACAAAATGGGACATCTTTTCAAAGAGATGTCAATTAAATATGACGTGTGGCAAAGCTGCATCATCTATCCATTGTTTTATTATACCGCCAAATTTTATGGACTCTGTCAGAATGTGAATAACCAAGTTCGAAACAACTTATGTTTACTTTAAATTCAAGTCACGTGATACAATGTGACCAGAATCTCAGTATTCAGATTTACAGTATGTATATCCTTTATATTTTATTGTGTGGAGCACTACAAATGTTTGTATGACAAGTACTATACAAACAGTGACATACAGTAAGCGTGTCCAAACCTTTCACTGGTACTGTTTATTATAAACACAAACACTCATCTCTTTTGTACATCACAGGTGCCGAAGGACTTCCACGGAGGATACGCCTGCTTATCTCTCCTCCAGTGAGACTCCTTTCTCCTCAAGATGCCTTTTAGGAACCAAGACGTCCTGCTGTAACATTTATTTTTATAGTGTGCAACAATCCAACGGAAATCGAATACACTGGTGTCAAGGAGGTAATAATAGACGTGATAGGTATTTGGAGTTTTGCTTGCTTTATCAGTGTTGAAAAATTATAATTCATCACGTGATTATGAGGCAGAGATCAGGAGGCGAGACAAAGCATTAATAGTTTCCTTGTGTCCCCATCAGCTCAAGTATTTCCCACAGACAGCACATGGTGTCCAATGCTTAAATGCTACTGGTATTTTGGCGTTAACAGTGAAACTAGCCATCAATTCAACATGAGTCCTTTATGTATGAAGTATAACGTATAATATTTTTGGCTTTGTTGCAGCAAACGGTCGATAGTAGAGGCTAGGCTGCAGGATTCAACGGGCTTTGGCGTAGATCTTAAAGGGGTACGGCGTGCGTGTGGCTCCGATGACTCCCTCCGTACTCAGCTCAACTCCATCCAGAGTGGAAAAATTAAATTTCTGGAACAAACTGACGAAAAACAGGAACAGCTCCATTCTTGCCAGGCCTTCACCCAGACATGCACGCTTTCCTGGAACAACAACAACGAAGGCAGGTGCATGGGAAATATTTAACTGTATACTGTCGTTATCCAGCTAACTTTTTCTGCACCCTTAACTATTTCATGGCTCAAATTGTCAAATCAGTTCACATTATCAAACCCATGATTATCAGTTAAATATGACGTTACCTGCAGAGAAAGGTAAAAATGCATCCCTCCTCACAAACTTCCCTTCAGCATCAAGGAAGTGTTCAGGGTTAAAGCTGTCAGGAGTTTCCCATTCAGTCTTGTCGAACAGCACAGAGGTCAGGTTGGGCATCACAGAGGTTCCCTGACGACGCACAGACAGAATTCAACTTAATATTGATTATAAGAAAGGATGCATGCATAGTGCAGCCACACCTTGTTGGCAGTTTATAAGGCGTGTAAAGGGAAATGTGTTATGATACTGATGATAAGACATGGCTTAATCACAAGATCGCTGCTGAAAGGCTGTAGCAGACACAGCTAGAACTGGGTGATCCGACCAAAATCTTCTAGATATCTCAACGATGTATCACGATATAGCATATTTTCTGATGGTTTGATTAATAGTTTAAATGAAATAACCACACGGTAAAGCCTGTTTGTATACTCCTGTGTGAATTAAATATATATACTCATTTTATTAAGTTTTAATCACATTATTCAAGATAAACATAACATTTTCAAGTAAAATTATAAAAATCAAAAATTGCACAAATTTACATATTGATGTTCTACTTAAAGCTGCAGTCGGCAGCATTTTTTTGATCATATTCACTGAAACCGACACTATTCTCCAATAGATCAACATAAATCATACGGTTTTAGAAAAAAAAAACACCTATGTGCACCTAAAGCCTGTTCGTTTGTTTTGCAAAAATCGACCGCGCCCGTATCATCCTGTCCACTCAACGCAGTCTCATCAGTCACAGTTCATGCACACGCCACAGACCCCCCCACCTCCTCGCGCATATTCTTTCATCACGTGTGCATGCCTCACGCTAGGCATACGTTAAATGACGTTAGCAACTGCTAGCAAGGTTACCTCCGTGTAGCGTGTATTCAATGCTGTTTGTTCGATGAGAGAAGAGATGACGCGTTCACAGGAATCTGGTGCACGCGCACTGACGAGAACTTTGTAGACATTAGAAATCTACTAAGTCAACTTGATCTGTCAGACTTGTCGACTGCAGCTTTAACATAACGGACACAACTGTCCATTCTGACTCCTATAAGTAGAGGCACCTTGGGTATGAAATAATCGCCCAGCATCGTGTCCTTGGCGGCCATTCTGAGTCCATTTAGAGGAACAATGTTTCCCATCCTCTGGATCTCGTGGATGACAGCGTCAGTGTAGGGCAGGTTGGGTCTGTCGGCCATACTGGGTCGTCGGGTCTGTCCGATTACTCTGTCTATCTCTGCCTGGACTTTGTCTAGGAGGGGAAAGAAAAGATTTTCAACTGATCAATTAAAACTATCTTAATCTTCAACAGGTTCTTTCTCTGATGTCTTTTAATCCTATTATTGTGCCACTGCTGCTGAGACTCCGTTATCCGAACACCCACCCTGGATATGAGCGCTCCTGATGAGGTAGATGAGGCCCCACTGCAGGGTCTTTGAAGTGGTTTCACTACCAGCCAGGAACAGATCGAGACAACACAGAACCAGGTTGCCGTCGTCAAAACCCAGTTCACTGTTTCTTTTGTGCTGTCAGCCAAACAAAAAGTGAGTTAGTTCTTGGTTCTCATGCACACTGAACTGCGTAGTCAACACTGTAAACGCCGTACTTTATCCTCTATCAGGAAGGTGTCGATGTAATCTCGTGGGTTGCCGGGGTCCAGATCCAACTTGTGCCTCTCTATCTCTCCCCTGATCGATGCCTCTAAAGATTTGGAGCTGCTGAAGATGCCGTTGTGAGGCCCCGGCAGGTGTTTCATCAGAGCTGGGAACGCATCATATAGCTGTTTGGAGCGGAAGCAAGGGACTTGTTCAGTGTTGTTTCATCATTTACAGGTAAAGATCTGACTTTAGCTCATAATATTAACTGATACAGAACTATCAATTGGCAAAATGACAAATTTGTTTTACCTGCATGAAGTTATTGTGACTTATTTACGCTTCCCTATTGGCTTTTTTGAACGCAAACCAAGAAATTACTCAGTTATCAATGGATGTGAGGTTGTTAGTTTTACTTTGATGCATTAGGACAGAGGTCTGCAACCTTTACTATCAAAAGAGCCATTTTTTCCCTCTATTCCACCAAATAAAAATAGTGTGGAGCTGGAAACCATATTTGATGTCACTGCTTATAAATGTTCATATATAGTTATGATATATATGAAATTATAAAACGACAATAAACGGTTTACATTTTATTGCTATAACCTGTTATAAAAAAATGTTGTTCGCTAATTTCTCACCACATATCAAACATACAGGTAAGCCATCATCGTTGAAAGCAAATTAATCTGTCCATGCAATCCTTTTTTCCTCTGATAAGTGGGGGGGATTTATCCATGGTTAGCATACCAGCGGTGGGGGTCAGAAACTGAAGATTAGCCACCCGCAGTGAAAGGCGCTGGGCCATAGACGTAGGATGTAACGCATTTTTTAGTTTCACGTAATATATATATATTTTTTAAATCACCTTGAACTCCAAGAAAACAGGTGTTCCCTTTGAAAGATTTTCTACTGTGCAAAAAAGACAGGTTATTTATTCCCATGTTATTTTTTGGCAAAGCTATAGGGGTGCTGCGGTTTGCAGACCCATATGAGGGAGGAATGAGGCTTTTTTGCATCTTACTAGAGCCCATACGGAGCCCTCCAGATAGGCCATCTCCGTCAGATTCTTCAGCATGCTCTGGAAGGTGTGGTCACTGTAGTCAAACCGTCTCCCAAACACTATCTGGCAGATGATGTTGGCCACGGCGTTGTTTAAGAGGGGCACAGGGTCAAATGGCTCACCTGACCAGAAGAAATGTCCTCAGTTTGAGTACACGGTGTATTTTGTATTTAAATTCCATCATGTTTTGCTCTCTTTGCCAACCTTTCTTCCTCTCCATCGCCTCCTGCAGATGATGACTCTCCTCACAGATGCTCTGCTCCATCGAGCTCTTGGCCGAACCAAAGGTACGTAACGTGGCCATGGCAAAACGCCGTTGTCTCCTCCACACGGTGCCATTACAGAAGAAAAGACCCGCTGAAAGAGAGTAAGCATATGATTTTACTCAAGCAGGGATCAGAGGTCAGGTAGACAACTTTTGTACCGATGCACTGTGATTCACCTGAGTTCCCTGAATAAAGTCTGGTCACCATGGGGCTGTAAGGCCTGTCCACAAAGTTGTCGGCCTGTGTGACTATGGCTTCCTTCACCATCTTCCACCCAGACACAAACACTGTTTTGTGTCTTCCCAGACGTATGCAGAACACATTCCCATAAACATCAGCGAGCTGTGGATGCAGGAGCAGAGAATAAATGGCCTGTTGTCGAGCATGTGACTCTGATAAGATGCTCATTTCAGGACAGTCATTTCTGTAAAACTGTGACTTACCACCAACAGGTATTCAGCATTGTTTTCTACCATAGACTCGTGATTTTTTTTTGTAATTTCCCGTTAGTTAAGGATCTGTCTCTGCAATCAACGTAAATAAGAATCTTCCTTCCATCTTCTTCCATCCAAGTTTTCACAAAAACACTACTGATTGATATAAAAAATAGGATTCTGTCATCTTACCTTGGTTAAGTAAATGTGAGGTTGTTTAGAGTCAATGTTGAATATGTTTCCTAAAAGAGGAAGAGCTGGTGGTCCTGGTGGAAAGTTGGGTGGATCCTTTTTGTTCAGAAAATACACAACGAGGAGAACGGCAACAATAGAAAATAATATTCCCCTCAGATCAAGCCACAGACACAAATCACACAGCCACATTGTGAAGCAGTGGAGAGGAGAAAGGGACTGATAAGGATCACTTGCTCTATCATCAATTTCTCGTCAGAGATGGGCTGGTATTTGACTGACTCACAGTTTATGTATCTGTGGTGTGTGTGAGAGAGAGGGAACAGCCCTCCAGTAACTAAATACAGAGTAAGAATAAGCTTAAAACCAGAGTCAATCTACCCCATAACACAGCAGGAGCATTTAACAAAAGTCCTTCAGCAGCAAACATGCAGCTGCCTTACAAGACTTACTGTAACGTAGAAGAATGTGTGAAGTACTAAAAGACTTTCTGGTTCTGCGGCATCTACTTTTTTAACTCATCATCACGAGTCAGACATTAATATTTAATAAAAATCTAGTTTTCCTTTATCATAGAAACTTTCAAAGTACAATTTGAGTAATATTGAGGTGTTTTTTTTTGTATGTTTATTTGGAAAATTAGATAATCCCGGCAAAAGTTGGTGCAACCCACCTTTAATGTTATGCAAAATGCGCTGCACAGCATGCATTGTTGTTTTCTACTGTAATTCTTGATACTACCTCGAGATGTCGCCAAAGTAAGACATTTTTAAATTCATGAGAATGGGTTTGACATGTTTATGTTTAATATAGACTGAAGTTTTTTAAATGGGATTTTGATTAGATCCCAAAAAGATGCACACTGAGCTTGACCTCACCATGGAGGACATAGAGGAGAAGACGTCGGACCCGTTGTATGTTACTGAGCCAGGTGGCCGGGCTTTATGGCCCCCTTGGTCTGGCGACACCCCTGAAACAGAAGGGCGTCATTCTTGTCAGGAGGGCCTTTCAAGAGGCCGGCACATTGACTAAGGATACATGGGACAAGCCACTGTCTGGTGAGCTGCACGGGAGGGCAATCGAGCTCAAAGAGTACGCCCGGCTGAGTACCATCACTTTCCCCAGGAGTATTACACCTCCCGGCTGGCTCGGTAAACCCTGGGGGATCACATTTTCCGATGGCAGCTGTGACTCTTATGGGGCGGCTCTCTACCTGCGCTGGGGGACTTCAGGGAGTGTTGTAACCCGGCTCGTGGAGTCAAAGGTAAAATTGACCCCGCTCGACCAGAAGGGCAATGCTGTAAAAGCGGAGATCTGCGTAGCCGTCTTTGCTGCCTGGTTGAAGGGGTACATCCTGAAGCATGGCCGGTTGGAAGTGGATAGGTGGTACCACTTTGTCGACAGCCAGACTGTGTTGGGAGCCATCCAGTGGGAAAGTTATGGGTTCCAAACTTTATTCGCTAACCGTGTTGGTGAGATCCAGAAGCCCGACCAGTGACAGATTGGTGGTGGGTCCCCGGTCAGTACAACATGGCTGATCTAGTCACGAGAGGGTGTTCCCCTGAGCAGCTTGATGGTGACTCCTTGTGGCAGAGAGGTCCTGAGTTCCTGACCAGAGCACAGGAGGAGTGGCCCATGAAGTCTTCTGCAGAGGTTACCTCTTGGACCTGGTGTGTAGTTGAGTGTTGGGAGGTCCAGTGTTGAGTAGGAAGTTCTGCATTTGTGTTAAAAGGTAAAGCACACACCGCGTTAAACAGCAGCGACCAAAATAAATATAGACGGTATGTGTTGATTTACAGTCACTCAGGTCAGATGATAATTTCAAGTTCAAAGTCCAAAGAACCTGGACTTGTGTACTGTTTAAGCGCCAAACAGTAACCTCGGTTACCTATGGTTAAAGCACCTGCGCTCCCACAGAGGGGTTTTCACAGAGTACCAGGATTTACTCACAAATAAGCTCCCTAATGATACATGACAAAGTTAACTGTGGCAGTATTACATTCTCACATCGAATGAGGATGTTTGAACAAACTAAAAATAAACTGTTCTTTACTTGTACAAAGACGGTATTGTTATTGTCGATCACTGGTCTGATAATCTTTTACCTACTGGATCTCAGATCATTCTGTGAGATGGTCATTAACATTTGACCAGACAACTGTTTATCATCCTGATCCTTTAAGTGTTGCACAATGTGTGACCTACAGTAATAATGACTGTCATTTATTAGTATGGAGCAACAGGGGATCTTGATAAAGCCTGTTATATAATCATATATCCATGAGCTCTCAGTGTCAGCTCTTACCAAAACAAAGTACAGGTTCATTTTATTTAGTAAACTTCAAGTTTATTTCCCTTAGTTTACTTTATGTAGTAATGCATATATCAATGTACTAGCAGTATACATATAAGTATACTATTTTAATACTGCTTCGAACTAAATTTGCCAACTTTTTAGTTAATAAAAGTTAAAAGCAGTACACTTGTTAACGTCTACTGTAAGTTTTATTTTAACTGTAAAAATGCTTCAAGAGAACTTAAGGTATACTTTTCATTTTCACCACAAGTTTATCTCAATGACAAGTTTAAGTAAGCCAGGTTTACTTAAATTGTTCTGAATACTTGTCAGTATAAGTCAAGTATATGATTATATATCTGGTAAATACATAACAAGTATACTCTACTTTAGTTTAAGAGAAGGATGGTAATATCACACTTGAATAAACTTTTTTGTATTAGCTCCACATGATTTTCTTCACATGACAAAAGATGCATTCCTTGTTTCTCTACATTTAAGATTAATCGCTCTGCTTTTGTTACTGGTAAATGAAAAATGTATTCTGTTGCATATTCATGACCATGTATCTTCTTTCAAAGCAATGCCTATGTCCTTTTCAAAGATTTTTAACAAGGAGGCAAAATAAGTATTGTTCTTTAATTGAGGCGACAATCATCACTTTATCCTTTATTCTGTGAACTCAAACCATCTGTGTGATCAGAGAATGCAAGTTGTAATATAAAAACAAATCTGCATAAATTATGTTTTAATCATTTCTTAAATCAATAAACTGATTTTGGCTGTATTACAGAGTTTACATTTACATAAACTGAAGAACATCAATTTAGAGAAGACAGGGTTTTGTTGAAAAGGCGAGCACATGGAGGTAGAAGCAGTGAGCTTGAAAAACCACATTCTGTATAAAGAAAGGACGTAGCCTCTCCGTCGAGGTCCGTTCTCTCAAGTTGATCCAATCGTCCTCGCCTACAGGAGTCGCCATCTTGTCAGACTTTGACTCCTCCTCATTTCCTCTTACCAAAAAAGGGCATGTATGTGATGTTGTGGGGAGGAAGATACGTCAATTTGGCTGATGTTTACCTCCAAGGAGAAGTGAGGGCCAGCGGCTAGCTGTCACTCAAGAGGCCGCGCCCCTAATTATTCATAAACTTTAACCTCCAATAAAATAAAAATGAGCCTGGTACAAAAAAATTCATCCCCTCAGTGTTGTCATGATGTTATGAACTAGAATGTTTTTTTGTACCAGGCCTTAAAAAGGTTTAATTATGCTGTGAAAACGGCCTTTTCAACATGGGGGTCAATGAGAAACTGCTCTATTATGAAACCTGCCCCTAGTGGAAACTCAGCGAACTGCAGTTTTTGGCACTTCCTGATTGGATCAACCAGGAAATCGCTGTGATGGGGGCTTGATAAAACATATGAGAAAAAATACATTTGAAAACAACCCTTTATTCAAACTCATTGGGAGCTGCATACAGGGAGTGTCCATGATGCTAAGTTTCTTAGCCGGGTTGTAAAATATACGTTATATAACATAAAAGTTATATTTCTATTTTTCCTACAAGAATACAGAATCTTGCTCTGATTGTCTCCTTTTAGAGACCAGCTCTTTAGTTGTGGACCAATGGTCCGACACATTTCCATTATCAAAATGTGACTGCATGATGGATCGGTGAGATAGCTTTTGTTTACACTTTGAACATCCAAACTCAGTCTCAAGTTGCTAAAAAAAAGTATAAGTATCATAGTATCGATTAGAAGAGAGTGCTGGTGCTCATGCATGATTACCATCATGTTATTATGTAAAGGCATGATTCTGTTTAGGTACCAGCATTTGTACTATGGCAGGAGTCTGGTTGTCTGTAGCTGGTTATATAAGTACAGGTCAGTCACACATACCTTTGTGCAGACTGAATTACGGATGTAGGTGTGTGTCCACCACAAAAGGGTTAAATCAAGGGTGTGTGGACATTACATAACTTGTGTTGCAGAAGGAAGAAGAGTCTCAGACCTTCATCTTATTGCTGGGTTGACTCTCTGTAACAATGTGGCTTTATAATTTTTTGCTTGGTTTTGACCTCAAGGGACTTTTCCTGTTTATTTTCATTTTTATCATTATAGCAGACTACCTAAAAAACAGGAACCCTTCAAATTATCCTCCAGGACCGCAGGGTCTCCCCCTTGTGGGAAACTTTTTCAGTCTGGACAGTAAACATCCACACAAGTATTTTACCAAGGTAAGGTGTGATGCAATCATGTTTTCATCATTAAATGTGGATTTGAGGCTCGTTTGACTGATTTTATAAACACTATTTTGCAAGTGCTACCAGTACAGTGTTGTATGTGGACAATGGCACCATGTATGTTATAACTTTGCCAACAGACTTAAAAAGAGAGCTGTTTCCATTATTTTTTAAATAAAGAACGTGGGTTTGAATTGTTCTTGTGTCATGAAATGATAAACAAAGGGCATATACTGAAATGTGGTGATGAAACTGTAAATATAATATTAATATGATGCAGGGAGTGCACATGTCATAGAAATATATAGAGATTTTAAGGCTCATTTGAGTAGTTCAAGAGGAAAAGTTGATGTTTGCCTGTATATTGACACATTCAGTGGGGCCATAAAGTGTGTGTATACGATGATAATGAGGGTAAAGCGCCCTCTTGTGTAATCTTGGGTTAATATATATAATGGTTACCAAGAAAATCTCATCTCATTTCATCTCATCTTCAACCGCTTATACAGGGTCAGGTCGCAGGGGCAGCAGCTTTAGCAGGGGACCCTTTCCCGGGCCACATTAACCAGCTCTTCCCAGGCCAGTGTGGAGATATAATCTCTCCACCTGGTCCTGGGTCTTCCCCGAGGCCTCCTCCCAGCTGGACGTGCCTGGAACACCCATGCTTTGTACCACTCCACTGCTCCTTGGTCACAATACCTCACCTCCATGAGTCCATGCCTTGCCGCAAGTCGGTTTTCGGAAGTTTGCGCCTAAGTTCTTTATGATGGCAGTGGCAGACTAACCTCGTGAGGCCCCCCTGGTATCGCAAGATCCATTTTATTTTTACTTGCAGACGAGTCTGGTACTCTCAGATCAGTCTGGTACTTTGGAGCCGTTTGCCACGTGAACGAACCAATCAGCGTTGGTTTTGAGTTGGATTTAAGTGTGATGCAACGTAAAGCAACTGTATAGTGTAAACAACATGGCAGCTTCAATGGATGAGATGAGCACAACTATCTTGCAAGCCGCTCATTAACGCTTTTTTTCTCTTGGATCCTTCTGTTGGAAAAGTGACCGGACACCGGATATTTTGCTTTTAATCCATAAATTTGCGTTACACAAACAGAAAATATCCTTTACCGACATGTTGTTTACTTTCTGAGCTTTGCCTGGACACTGTTAATACGTCATACGCTTTGTTGATCTGATGGGTTAATTTGGCCCGTATGTTGATGATAAATAGCTAATTTATCCAATCAGCAACCAGTATTTTCGCCCCTTCCCAAAAGATTTCCAAACAAGAGTTTCCAGATGGATATGCTGAGCAAATGAGAATTATATGAATCAATCCATCTGGCAGAGTCAGGTTAGTGGCACACATTAAAATGGCTGCCGCTCTGACCATCCTATGTGGATTTGAATTAGAAATCTGTTCTACTCACATTTCTTTGGTTCTGGTTCATCAGCATTTGTTCCTTGGTGTATTGTCCACAGCTGGCTGATGTCTATGGAAATGTCTTCAGTGTCCGTCTCGGTGGCGAAAAGATCGTGTTTGTTTCTGGGTACAAAATGGTGAAGGAAGCCATAGTGACACAAGCTGATAACTTTGTGGATCGACCATACCGTGCATCAGCCGAAAGGCTGTACTCAGGAAACTCAGGTGAGCAAATCTCTCTCTTTCTCTTGTACATGCTGGTCAGGGAAAAGTTAACCTGAGCCATTAACCCTATTTACTCTGTATGCTTGTGTCTAGGTGGTCTGTTCATGAGCAATGGTGAAACATGGAAGAGACAGCGTCGCTTTGCCTTGTCTACGTTACGTAGCTTTGGCGTGGGCAAAAGCACGATGGAGCAGAGCATCCGTGAGGAGATCCGACACCTTCAGGAGGAGATAGAGAAGGAGAAAGGTGGTTCACTTTATAAGCTTATAATCAGCAGCTCAGCTCTTCAGCAATACACCATTGTCTAAACAGTGGACTATTTTTCTCCAGGTGAACCTTTCAACCCAGCAAACCTCTTCAACAATGCTGTGTCCAACATCATTTGCCAGCTGGTGATGGGGAAACGGTTTGACTACAACGACCACAACTTCCAGATCATGCTGAAGTATCTGTCTCAAGCCATTCAATTGGAGGGCTCTGTGTGGGGGGTGGTAAGTCAGTGACATCCATTTAGTTCAATCATTGTCAGAAAGACAGTATACTAGTGGGATAGTGGACGTTATCCTCAATAACTGACTAAGAGGCTCACGTCTGTGGTCAGAGCTTATCTCAAAATGTAACAGGCAATTTAATGTGACCTACTGTTGTCTTCTGAGAAGCTGTACGAGTCATTCCCTGGAGTGATGAAGCACCTGCCAGGTCCCCACAACACAATGTTCAGCTGTTACAACTCCGTCCTGGACTTCATCAGTCAGGAGGTTCAGAGCCACAAGAAGGACTTGGACCACAGTGATCCCCGGGACTACATTGACGCTTTCATCATTGAAAAGGAGAAAGTGCGTGAACAACTGCACTGCACAACACTGTGTAGCCCTTCCTGTCAATCTACCAGCCACTCACAACTGCATGTGTCTTCTCTGCATTTCTGAATAGCACAAAGAGTCTGACCTGGGCTTCACTGAGGCCAATCTGGCTCTGTGCTCTTTTGATCTGTTCCTGGCTGGAACCGAGACAACCTCGACCACTTTGCTGTGGGCTCTGGTTTACCTCATCAAAAACCCTGATATCAAAGGTAGGTGACATGTTAAGCCTTTCACCGAGCTAGCTGTGAAACATCCACAAGACTAAAAAAGCTATACAACAGCTCTGTAAGGGCGCACTCACACTGTCCTTATGTACCGCGCCCCAGGCTTTAAGTACTAAATACAAATGTTAGCATGCTAACTTTTCATAATAATAATACTCACATGCTTAAGTTCACCATCATATTTAAGCATGTCAAACGTTGACATATTACATCACAAGATAAGAGTCACATGACATTTTTCTCACCTTGTTGCTACAGGCTTAATTTCTTGAATTGTCTTGTTTCCTAGTCAAAGTCCAGGCAGAGATAGACAGAGTAATCGGACAGGTCCGACTGCCCACTATGGCAGACAGACCCAACCTGCCCTACACTGACGCTGTCATCCACGAGATCCAGAGGATAGGAAACATTATTCCTCTAAATGGACTCAGAATGGCCGCCAAGGATACGACACTGGGTGGTTACTTCATACCCAAGGTGCATTTAGTGCAGAGTCATTTAAAGGCCTAACAGGATCATCAAAAATATGACTGTTATTTTAGAATTGCGTGGTGTTCACCTATAGATTTTGTTTTTTAGGGCACATCCTTGATGCCGTGCCTGAGCTCTGTGATGTTTGACAAGACTGAATGGGAGACTCCAGACACTTTCAACCCTGGACGCTTCCTAGATGCTGAGGGAAAGTTTGTGAAGAGAGAAGCTCTCCTGCCGTTCTCTGCAGGTAAACCACATTCACCTTCAGTCTTAAGCATAACCCAAACCAGAATATACATTTAACTCTGAGCTCGTTGGACTCCTCAGGGAAACGCGTGTGTCCTGGAGAAAGCCTTGCCAAGATGGAGCTGTTCCTGTTTTTGGTGGGATTACTACAGAAGTTTTCCTTCTCTGTTCCTGATGGAGTAGAGTTGAGTACAGAGGGCATTACTGGATTTACACGTGTACCTCATCCCTACAAGGTTTACGCTAAGGCTCGCTGAATTATACTGAATTATCTCACTGAATCATTTTTCATCTAAATGTGTAACAAACAAGGCTAAGCAAGACACTTTGGGAAGAAGCTGTAGTTAATTTCAATCTGAACCTTTCACTGCTGTATGATTGTCTTGTTTATTCTCTCTTCCAGTACATTTCATTCTGTGTAATGAAAGTTGTAATTATGCAATCAATGTAATACATTTGTTAATGAGTAGTAAATGATTTGTTGATGTCGTTTCACAAAACTGGTTCAGGTCTTTGGTATAAACACAACATGAGGTACACTCATTGCTGGTGGCTGAGTTACCAGCCATTTGAAGTGACTAACAAATTATTTTCAAGATATTAAAGTTGATTTCACTTGTTGCCTTTATGCTGAGTATTACAATCTGAGTGTCTGTGGCGACATTTCCTCACTAGATATAAATACGCTGCCATGTTTGTGACGCTGCTGACAGTGGTTGGTCTGCCAGCCCAGATCATCACTAACGGTTACGCTGCGTTCACTTGTAATTGGAAATTGGGGCAGAAGCGAAAATAGGAACTTGTGTGTGTGTGTGTGTGTGTGTGTGTGTGTGTGTGTGTGTGTGTGTGTGTGTGTGTGTGTGTGTGTGTGTGTGTGTGTGTGTGTGTGTGTGTGTGTGTGTGTGTGTGTGTGTGTGTGTGTGTGTGTGTGTGTGTGTGTGTGTGTGTGTGTGTGTGTGTGTGTGTGTGTGTGTGTGTGTGTGTGTGTGTGTGTGTGTGTGTGTGTGTAGATTTAATAGGGAAACATATAAAGTATAGACTGGAAGTAGAGAGGTGAATGTGTTTCAATAAAGTTTACAACAGATTTAAAAAAACAAAGAAAGTGACAAGATGGAGGGCTCTAAAAGAAGTATAACTGTAATGGCTCTTTTATTACTGATATCATGCCACCATTTCAGTCCCCCCAGAATCTGCCTTGGGACTGAAATGGAAAACTTTGTTCAGTTTGTTCACTTTTTATTGTAGGGATGATTGCAGCCTAGAGAAGGACTCCTGCCGTTCTCTTTTGTGCCCTCCATATTTTGCAAACAGTCATGACTTCCAATCCAGGTCACTTCAAACCAAGTGTTGGCAGGATGTTTCCAGTAGGGTGCACCAAATTCAAAATAAAAGAGCAAAGTCTTTACTAGTTGAGGACTAACATCATCCATCATATATCAAAACAATTGAGCTCATCCAATCCACAGTTTTCCTGTCTCTTCTAGATTGAGTGCTATTTTGAGTTTCTCTTGAACACTTAACCAACAGGTTGCCATCATTGAGTAACTTTTCCTATAGTATCACCTCTATCTAACGGGTTGATTATGTTCATGTTTTCACAAGCCTTTACTTTAAACCTTTTTATGACGTTAGATTTCTCAGGTCTTTCCCTCTGAATTTGCTCATTCCCTTCTTCCTCATATTAAAATCCATCATGATCGTCATTTATTATGCTTTTATACCCTTTTACTTAATGGCCTCGATTTTCATCCTTCCATACCCTCATTATCCCGTCATGTTCCCCATCTTGCACCTCATAATAATCAATTTCTGGACAATTAATGCCAAGAAAGAAGCGGCTACTATGGTACAATCATGGTGTGACTAATACACACTTCCTAATAAGGGTAAACATGTCACTTGTGTTTTCTTGAATTTCATAGCTTCTGTTTTTTTAGGAAATAATAAATATCTGCAGTGTAAATATTGACTTGTCACAGAAACAATGCATACAGGGATATTTGGGGGTAAAGAACTGGAGGAAGGACCGGGAGGAAATGAAAACAGCTCTCTCAAAGCTGTCCCCTCTAGTTCTTTTTCTTTCCTGCAATTTTCTCTCCTGAGTTTCCAGTGTGCCTGTTGCCTGCAGCCAGTGCTAGTCAGGCCTTGACATAGTGTGTTGTTATGGTGGCTAGCTATTTTTCTAATTATGTCATTCCCTACTTATTGATGGATGCCAATTGGTAGCTGTAAAGTGAATGACTAGTTAGTTACAAACTAGTTTCTTGTCTTTTTCTTAAGTGCCATTAACCCCAGTGACATGGTCAATGGCCTTGGTGTCATTTGCTGTCAAATCCGTCTTGCAGTCCAGCCCGTCTCTCCCTCCAAGCATAGCATAAAACTACACTACTAAAACACTTGATGTCGTCAGAGATGACCGTATAGGCAGGAAATGGCTTTGTTATATAGTGCTTTTTTTGTAAAATTAAGATCCCATACCAAGGACCCGGACACAGCTCTCGCTGTGATTTTGGCTGTATTACAGAGTTGTCCATTTACATAAACTGAATAACATCAATTTAAAGAAGACGGGGTTTTGTTCTTGGGTGTACAGAGATTGGATGGCCCACAGAAGTGACCCCCTCACCCCATACTCCTGCAGCACCTTCCACAGTATCTCCCAGGGGACCCGGTCATATGCCTTCCCCAGATCCACCATGCAAATGTAGACTGGATGGGCATACTCACAGGCCCTCTCCAGGATCCTTGCAAGAGTGAAGAGCTGGTCTGTGTTCCACGTTCAGGACAGATTCCGTATCGTTCCTCTTCTATCTGAGGTTCGAATGTCATTAACTTTACAGTTACCAATTTGCATCCATCAATAAGTAGGGAATGCCATAATTAGAAAAATAGCTAGCCATCATAACAACACACTATGTTATGGCTTGCACGAGGCATGACTAGCATTGGCTGCGAGAACACTGGAAACTCAAGAGAGAAAATTGCAGAAAAGAAAAAGAACTAGAGGGAACAGCTTTGAGAGAGTCCCTGTCCTTTCTCCAGTTCTTTACCCCAGAATATCCCTGTATGCAAGTTTCTGGGACATATAAAGGCAATATTTACCCTGTAGGTCAGATATTTAGTATTTCCTAAAAATACAGAAGCTATGAAATTCAAGAAAACACAAGTGACATGTTTACCCTTATTGGGAAGTGCGTATTACTCACCTTGAGGCCACCGCTCACCGCTGCAGCATTAGCAATGGAAGCTTTGAACATTGCCCATTCTGGTTCAATGCCCCCAACCTCCACAGGGATGCCAGTAACGGTAACCTTTGAACACCGTGGTGGACACCGGGGGTTAGGGAAGCTGTCCGACTGAAGAAGGAGGCCTTTCGGGATATGTATGAAGACTCCGGAGGCAGTTGCAAGGTCAGACAGACCAGAAGGGCTGCAGCCTCTGCTGTGTCAGAGGCAAAGCAGCGGGTGTGGGAAGATTTCGGAGAAGTCATGGAGAGGGATTTACGGGCGCCACCAAGGTGCTTCTGAAAAACCATTCGACATCTCAGGAGGGGGAAACAGGGAAACGTCAAAGCTGTAAGGACAGGACAGTGGTGACCTCAGCGGATGAGGTAATCGGGCGGTGGAAGGAGCACTTAGAGAAAAAAATCAAAAAAAAGCCCCAGGGATTGATGAGATTCGTCTAGAAATGCTGAAAGCTTTGGGTTTGGAGGGGCTGTCTTGGTTGACGTGTCTCTTCAACATTGCGTGGAAGTCTTGGACAGTGCCAAGGGAGTGGCAGGATGGGGTGGTGGTTCCCCTATTTAAAAAGGAGGACCAGAGGGTGTGCCAATTACTAGGGTATCGCACTACTCAGCCTCCCTTGTAAAATCTACTTCAAGGTGCTGGAAAGGAGGGTTTATCCTATAGTTGAACTTCAGATTGAAGAGGAACATTGCGGATTCCGTCCTTGACGTGGAACAACGGACCAGCTCTTCACTCTTGCAAGGATCCTTGATGTGGCCTGGGAGTATGCCCATTGAGTCTACATGTGCTTTGTGGATCTCGAGCAGGCATATGACCTGGTAGCTCAGGAGATACTGTGGGAGGTGCTGCAGAAGTATGGGTTGAGGGGATCACTTCTGTGGGCCATCCAATCTCTGTACACCCAAAACCAGAGCTGTGTTCGGATCCTCGGCAGTAAGTCGGATTTGTTCCCTTCGGGGGTTGGCCTCAGCCAGGGGTGCGCTTTGTCACCAATCCTGTTCGTGATTTTCATGGACAGAATATTGATGCATCGTCGTGGTGGGGAGGGGTTGCAGTTGGTGGGCTGAGGATCTCGTCCCTGTCTCGTCGGTCAGTGACCTTCAGCACTCACTGGATCGGTTCACAGCCGAGTGTGAAACGGCTGGGATGAGGATCAGCACCTCTAAATCTGAGGCCATGGCTCTCAGCAGGAAACCTGTGGATTGCTTACTCCAGGTAGGGAACAAGCCCTTACCACAAGTGAAGAAGGTCAAGTACCTCGGGATCATGTTCACGAGTGAGGGTGCGATGTAGCATGAGTTTGGCCGGAGACTGCAGTGTTGCAGTCGCTCTACTGCACCGTTGTGACGGAAAGAACGAAGATTGATCTACCAGTCAATCTTCGTTCCTAGCCTCACCTATGGTCATGAAAGCTGGGTCATGACTGAAAGAACAAGGTCGGCTTTTCTCAGAAGGGTGGCTGGAGTCCCCCTTAGAGATAGGGTGAGAAGTTCAGCCATCCGTGAGGAACTCGGAGTAGAGCCGTTGCTCCTTTGCGTTTAAAGGAGCCAGTTGAGGTGGTTTGGGCATCTAGTAAGGATGCCCTCTGGGCGCCTCCCTAGGGAGGTGTTCTAGGCATGTCCAGCTGGGAGGAGGCCTCAGGGAAGACCCAGGACTAGGTAGAGAGATTATATCTCCACACCATGCTAGGAACGCCTCTGGACCCCCCAGTTAGAGATGGTTAATGTGGCCCAGGAAAGGGAAGTTTGGGGTCCCCTGCTAAAGCTGCTGCCCCCGCGACCCGACCCCGGATAAGCGGGTGAAGATGAGATGACATGTATTAGTCACACCATGATCATACCATCGTAGCCTCTTCTTTCTTGGCAATTGTTGTCCAATAATGGATTATTATGAAGTGCATGATGGAGAACATGACGGGATAATGAGGGTATGGATGGATGGAAATCGAGGCCATTAAGTAAAAGGGTATGAAAGCTTAATAAATGACAATCATGTTGGATTTTAATATGAGGAAGAAGGGAATGAGCAAATTCAGAGGTAAAGACATTTCTAAAGACCATATTACATTGGTTGCATGATAACAACTTTAATTACATAGAATGAAATGTACTGGAAGAGAGAATAAACAAGACAATCATACAGTGAAAGGTTCAGATTGAAATTAACTACAGCTTCTTCCCAAAGTGTCTTGCTTAGCCTTGTTTGTTACACATTTAGATGATAAATGATTCAGTGAGATAATTCAGTATAAGTCAGCGAGCCTTAGCGTAAACCTTGTAGGGATGAGGTACACGTGTAGATCCAGTAATGCCCTCTGTACTCAACTCTACTCCATCAGGAACAGAGAAGGAAAACTTCTGTAGTAATCCCACCAAAAACAGGAACAGCTCCATCTTGGCAAGGCTTTCTCCAGGACACACACGTTTCCCTGAGGAGTCCAACGAGCTCAGAGTTAAATGTATATTCTGGTTTGGGTTATGCTTAAGACTGAAGGTGAATGTGGTTTACCTGCAGAGAACGGCAGGAGAGCTTCTCTCTTCACAAACTTTCCCTCAGCATCTAGGAAGCGTCCAGGGTTGAAAGTGTCTGGAGTCTCCCATTCAGTCTTGTCAAACAGCACAGAGGTCAGATTCGGCATCAAGGATGTGCCCTAAAAAACAAAATCTATAGGTGAACACCACGCAATTCTACAATAACAGTCATATTTTAAAATGACTCTGCACTAAATGCACCTTGGGTATGAAGTAACCGCCCAGTGTCGTATCCTTGGCGGCCATTCTGAGTCCATTTAGAGGAACAATGTTTCCTATCCTCTGGATCTCGTGGATGACAGCGTCAGTGTAGGGCAGGTTGGGTCTGTCTGCCATAGTGGGCAGTCGGACCTGTCCGATTACTCTGTCTATCTCTGCCTGGACTTTGTCTAAGAAACAAGACAATTCAAGAAATTAAGCCTGTAGCAACAAGGTGAGAAAAATGTCATGTGACTCTTATCTTGTGATGTAATATGTCAACGTTTGACATGCTTAAATATGATGGTGAACTTAAGCATGTTGGTATTATTATTATGAAAAGTTAGCATGCTAACATTTGTATTTAGTACTTAGCACTGTTGTGCTTAAAGCCCGGGGCGCGGTACATAAGGACAGTGTGAGTGCGCCCTTACAGAGCTGTTGTATAGCTTTTTTAGTCTTGTGGATGCTTTACAGCTAGCTCGGTGAAAGGCCTAACATGTCACCTACCTTTGATATCAGGGTTATTGATGAGGTAAACCAGAGCCCACAGCAAAGTGGTGGAGGTTGTCTCGGTTCCAGCCAGGAACAGATCAAAAGAGCACAGAGCCAGATTGGCCTCAGTGAAGCCCAGGTCAGACTCTTTGTGCTAATCAGAAATGCAGAGAAGACACATGCAGTTGTGAGTGGCTAGTAGATTGACAGGAAGGGCTACACAGTGTTGTGCATTGCAGTTGTTCACGCACTTTCTCCTTTTCAATGATGAAAGCGTCAATGTAGTCCCGGGGATCACTGTGGTCCAAGTCCTTCTTGTGGCTCTGAACCTCCTGACTGATGAAGTCCAAGATGGAGTTGTAATAGCTGAACATGGTGTTGTGGGGACCTGGCAGGTGCTTCATCACTCCAGGGAATGACTCGTACAGCTTCTCAGAAGAGAACAGTAGGTCACATTAAATTGCCTGTTACATTTTGAGATATGCTCTGACCACAGACGTGAGCCTCTTAGTCAGTTATTGAGGATAACGTCCACTATCCCACTAGTATACTGTCTTTCTGACAATGATTGAACTAAATGGATGTCACTGACTTACCACCCCCCACACAGAGCCCTCCAATTGAATGGCTTGAGAAAGATACTTCAGCATGGTCTGGAAGTTGTGGTCGTTGTAGTCAAACCGTTTCCCCATCACCAGCTGGCAAATGATGTTGGACACAGCATTGTTGAAGAGGTTTGCTGGGTTGAAAGGTTCACCTGGAGAAAAGGAGTCCACAGTTTAGACAATACTGTATTGCTGAAGAGCTGAGCTGCTGATTATAAGCTTATATAGTGAACCACCTTTCTCCTTCTCTATCTCCTCCTGAAGGTGTCGGATCTCCTCACGGATGCTCTGCTCCATCGTGCTTTTGCCCACGCCAAAGCTACGTAACGTAGACAAGGCAAAGCGACGCTGTCTCTTCCATGTTTCACCATTGCTCATGAACAGACCACCTAGACACAAGCATACAGAGTAAATAGGGTTAATGGCTCAGGTGAACTATTCCCTGAACAGCATGTACAAGAGAAAGAGAGAGATTTGCTCACCTGAGTTTCCTGAGTACAACCTGTCAGCTGATGCACTGTATGGTCGATCCACAAAGTTATCAGCTTGTGTCACTATGGCTTCCTTCACCATTTTGTACCCAGAAACAAACACGATCTTATCGCCACCGAGGCGGACACTGAAGACATTTCCATAGACATCAGCCAGCTGTGGACAATACACCAAGGAACAAATGCTGATGAACCAGAACCAAAGAAATGTGAGTAGAACAGATTTCTATGTCAAATCAACATAGGATCGTCAGAGCGGCAGCCATTTTAATGTGTGCGACTAACCTGACTCTGCCAGATGGACTGATTCATATAATTCTCATTTTCTCACCATATACATCTGGAAACTCTTGTTTGGAAATCTTTTGTGAAGGGGCAAAAATACTGGTTGCTGATTGGATAAATTCGCTATTTATCATCAACATACGGGCCAAATTAACCCATCAGATCAACAAAGCGTATGACGTACTAACAGTGTTGAGGCAAAGCTCAGAAAGTAAACAACATGTCGGTAAAGGATATTTTCTGTTTGTGTAACGCAAATTTATGGATTAAAAGCAAAATATCTGGTGTCCGGTCCATTTCCAACAGAAGGATCCAAGAGACAAAAAGCATTAACGAGCAGCTTGCAAGATAGTTGTGCTCATCTCATCCATTGAAGCTGCCATGTTGTTTACACTATACAGTTGCTTTACGTTGCATCACATTTAAATCCGCCTCAAAACCAACGCTGATTGGTTCGTTCGCTTGGCAAACGGCTCCAAATTACCAGACTGATCTGCGAGTACCAGACTCGTCTGCAAGTAAAAAATAGAATGGAGGTTGAGATACCAGGGGGGCCTCACGAGGTTAGTCTGCCTCTGCCATCACAAAGAACTTAGGCGCAAACTTCTGAAAAACGACTTGCGGCAAGGCATGGACTCATGGAGGTGAGGTATTGTGACCAAGGAGCAGTGGAGTGGTACATGGCATGGAGAGGTGCTATGTCCGTTGCGTTGCTGCTGGATTGAGACTTATATTTACAACACACTGGAGATCACCGTTTTTTGCAATGTTAGAATAACATCAGCTGTGCAAGTGTGAGTGACACCACTCTATCTTAAAAATAGCATAGATGTTAACTTCACTTATCTAGTAGCAAAATCTGTCAACGGAAATAGTTTTCTTTCCAGCAGATATCTTAGTTATGACAAGTTTGAGCTTGCAAAGCTGTTTTGTATTTAATCTATCTCCATGGAAACAGAGATTACACTAGCAAAACATGTTTTTTATTTTTTTATTTTAAGAGTGAATTGCCCTACAATATGAACACATTTTGATTATATCTTTAATTTTTTTGGTAACCATTATATATATTAACCCAAGATTACACAAGAGGGCGCTTTACCCTCATCATCGTCCATCACACACTTTTTGGCCCCACTGAATGTGTCATAAACAGGCTAACAACACCTTTTTCTCTTGAACTACTCAAATGAGCCTTAAAATCTCTATATATTTCTATGACATGAGCACTCCCTGCATCATATTAATATTATATTTACAGTTTCATCACCACATATCAGTATGTGCCCTTTGTTTTTATCATTTCATGACACAAGAACAATTTAAACCTACATTCTTAATTATAAAAAGAAATGGAAACAGCTCTCTTTTTAAGTCTGTTGGCAAAGTTATTACATACATGGTGCCATTGTCCAAATACGCCACTGTACTGGTAGCACTTGCAAAATAGTGTTGATTAAATCAGTCAAACTAATCAAATGCCTCAAATCCACATTTAATAACAAAAACACAATTGCATCATACCTTACCTTGGTAAAATACTTGTGTGGATGTTTACTGTCCATACTGAAAAAGCTTCCCACAAGGGGGAGACCCTGCGGTCCTGGAGGATAATTTGAAGGGTTCCTGTTTTTAAGGTAGTCTGCTATAATGATAAAAATAAAAATAAACAGGAAAAGTCCCTTGAGGTCAAAACCCAGCAAAAAATTATAAAGCCACATTGTTACAGAGAGTCAACCCAGCAGTAAGATGAAGGTCTGAGACTCTTCTTCCTTCTGCAACACCGGTTATGTAATGCGTGCACACCCTGTAATTAACCCTTTGGTGGTAGACACATCTACCAACAAGACTTCAGTGATCCGTTCAGTCTGCACAAAGGTATGTGTGGCTGTGACCTGTACTTATATAACCAGCTACAGACAACCAGACTCCTGCCATAGTACAAATGCTGATACCTAAACAGAATCATGCCTTTACATAATAACATGATGGTAATCATGCATGAGCAACAGCAATCTCTTCTAATCAATACTGTGATAATTGTACTGTCTTTTAGCAACTTTAGACTGAGTTTGGATGTTCAAAGTGTAAAAAGAGTGAAACTGCATTGGGAACAAAAGCTATCTCACCGATCCATCATGCAGTCACATTTTGATAATGGAAATGTGTCGGACCATTGGTCCACAACTAAAGAGCTGGTCTCTAAAAGGAGACAGTCAGAGCAAGATTCTGTAGTCTTGTAGGAAAAATAGAAATTTAACTTTTATGTTATATAACATATATTTTACATCCCGGCTAAGAAATTTAGCATCACGAAAACTCCCTGTATCCAGCCTCCAACGAGTTTGAATATAGGCGTGTTTTTCAAACGTATTTTTTTTCATATGTTTTTATCAAGCCCCCATCACAGCGATTTCCTGGTTGATCCAATCAGGAAGTGCCAAAAACTGCTGTTCCCTGAGTTTCCACTAGGGGCAGGTTTCATAATGGAGCAATTTCTCATTGACCCCCATGTTAAATAGGCCGTTTTCACAGCATAATTCAACCTTTTTAAGGCCTGGTACAAAAAATCATTCTAGTTCATAACGTCATGACACACTGAGAGGGTGAATTTCTTTGTACCAGGCTCATTTTTATTTTATTGGAGGTTAAAGTTTATGAATAATTAGGGGCGCAGCCTCTTGAGTGACAGCTAGCCGCTGGCCCTCACTTCTCCTTGGAGGTAAACGTCAGCCAGATGGATGTATCTCCCTCCCCCCAACGTCGCATACATGCCCTTTTTTGGTCAGAGGAAATGAGGCGAAGGATAAGGTGATGATTGTCGCCTCAATTAAAGAAAAATTCTTCTTTTGCCTCCTTGTTAAAAATCTTTGAAAAGGACCAAGTCATGGATTTAGTACATTTTTCATTTACCAGTAACAAAAGCAGAGCGATTAATCTAAAATGTAGAGGAAAGAAGGAATGCATCTTTTGTCATGTGAAGAAAATTATGTGGAGCTAATACAAAAAAGTTTATTCAAGTGTAATATTACGATTAAACTAAAGTACAGTATACTTTTTGTGTATTTACCAGATATATAATCATATACTTGACTTATACTGACAAGGCTACCGAACAATTTAAGTAAACTTGGCTTGAATTAAACTTTTCATCGAGATAAACTCGTGGTGAAAATGAAAAGTATACCTTAAGTTCTCTTGAAGCATTTTTACAGTTAAAATAAAACTTACAGTAGACGTTAACGAGTTGTATACTCAAAGTGTACTGCTCTTAACTTTTATTAACTAAAAAGTTGGCCAATTTAGTCCCAAGCAGTATTAAAATAGTATAATTATATGTACATTGCTAGTACATTGATATATGCATTACTACATAAAGTAAACTAAGGGAAATAAACTTGAAGTTTACTAAATAAAATGAACCCGTACTTTGTTTTGGTAAGAGCTGACACTGAGAGCTCATGGATATATGATTATATAACAGGCTTTATCAAGATCCCCTGTTGCTCCATACTAATAAATGACAGTCATTATTACTGTAGGTCACACATTGTGCAACACTTAAAGGATCAGGATGATAAACAGTTGTCAGGTCAAATGTTAATGACCATCTGACAGAATGATCAGAGATCCAGTTGGTAAAAGATTATCAGACCAGTGATCGAACAATACCGTCTTTGTACAAGTAAAGAACAGTTTATTTTTAGTTTGTTCAAACATCCTCATTCGATGTGAGAATGTAATACTGCCACAGTTAACTTTGCCAAGTGTAATGTAACTGTATCATTAGGGAGCTTATTTGTGAGTAAATCCTGGTACTCTGTGAAAACCCCTCTGTGGGAGCGCAGGTGCTTTAACCAAAGGTAACCGAGGTTACTGTTTGGCGCTTAAACAGTACACAAGTCCAGGTTCTTTGGACTTTGAACTTGAAATTATCATCCGACCTGAGTGACTGTGAATCAACACATACCGTCTATATTTATTTTGGTCGCTGTTGTTAAACACGGTGTGTGCTTTACCTTTTAACACAAATGCAGAACTTCCTACTCAACACTGGACCTCCCAACACTCAAAAAGAATTAGCCATCGCATGTTACTAATTTATAAAGACCTACTGTTGAAGCCTCCAAACTACCACACATCTCTTCTCTCCTTTAAATGTGGCAACTACAGTACACAAAAAACCAGCAAAAAATTATAAAGCCACATTGTTACAGAGAGTCAACTCAGCAGTAAGATGAAGGTCTGAGACTTTCTTCTTCCTTGTGCAAAACCGGTTTTGTAATGCGTGCACACCCTGTAATTAACCCTTTTGTGGTGGACACACACCTACAAACTAGACTTACCCTAACCCTAACCCTGCACAAAGGTATGTGTGACTGTGACCTGTACTTATATAACCAGCTACAGACAACCAGACCCCTGCCATAGTACAAATGCTGGTACCTAAACACAATGATGCCTTTACATAATAACATGATGGTAATCATGCATGAGCAACAGCACTCTCATCTAATCGATACTATGATACTTATACTGTCTTTTAGCAACTTTAGACTGAGTTTGGATGTTCAAAGTGTAATCAGAGTAAAAGTGCAATGGGAACAAAAGCTATCTCACCGATCCATCATGCAGTCACATTTTGATAATGGAAATGGGTCGGACCATTGCAGTCCACAACTAAAAACTGGGTTTTAAAAGGAGACAATCAGAGCATTTCAGTAATTACCTAACCTTAGATATCCCTCATTTGCATATTAACGTTGGCAGAAATGGTTTCAGTTGCTGTGAAAGTCTTTCATTCCACTTTCAGTTCAAATCTTTATTGTCAGATGTGATGAGGAAAGGTTGGGAGCCAATCAGCGAGGCACGGCTAGCATCCTGAACTCCTCAGGGGAATGGGTGAAGCCCAGCACACCCTCCAAGCTGGGCATTTCTCCAGGAACAGGAGAGAAGGTGAAGTGTTGGAGGAGAGCTGTAAAGAAGAGGAACAGCTCCATTCTGGCCAGGTGCTCCCCTAAACACACACGTTTACCTGTGGGGAAACAGTTGATAGCGGCTTCAGGTAACTAGACTCATGAACTAAATCTTGCTATCATGTTGTTGGTAGTAGAAATTCATGTGAGCTATATATCACTGGAAGTGGAGGAGTGTCAAGCAAACCTGCTGAAAACGGCAAGAAGGCGTCTCTTCTGCAAAACTGGCCCTCTGAATCCAAGAAATGCTCAGGATTGAAGATTTCTGGAGTGGCCCATTCATTCTTATCAAACAGTACAGACGCAAGGATTGTAGTTATAGCTGTGCCCTGGAAAAACAGCCACAAGATGTTGATATCAGATGTGTTCATTTACAGCTTGCCATTTATATCTGGGTGAGTCTGCTAAATAGTCCCTTACTTTGGGTATTAGGTATCCTCCCAGTATAGTGTCTTTAGTGGCCATTTTGGGGAATCCCATTGGAACAATATTACCCAACCTTTGAGTCTCATGGATGACAGCGTCAGTGTAAGGTAGGTTGGGTCTGTCAGCCAGAGTGGGCTGACGAGACTGTCCGACCACTCTGTCTATCTCTGCCTGGACTCTCTCTGAGTGAGGAAACACAGTCATTGGACATTATACACTTGAAATAGAACAAAACTATCTACAATCTTCATGGTAATACTTCTGTTCTCAGTGTGATTAGTAAGATACTAACCCTGTATCTCTGGGTAGTGCATCAGGTATACGAGGGCCCAGCGTAAGGTGTTGGCACTACTTTCTGTACCAGCCTCAATCAGGTCGAGGGTGCAAACCAGCAGGGTTTCAATGTTGAAGCCAGCCTGGGGGTCCTCCTTTTGCTGGCCGAGTTAAAACAACATCATACATTATGCTGTGCCTGTGGAAAGGCACTCCGAGCCGCTTGGTGCCTTGCTTAAGGCAGCTACCAGTCCACCTCCATACTTTTTCCGGATGTGAGACTTGAAGTATAGCAACCCTCTGGTTCTCAAGTCAAGTCCCGACAGAATCCAATTACAAAGGGATCTGTTAATGGCTTGTATGAACAGGGGGAATGATTACAGCACCTGGCGAATGTTTTAAGACAAAAGTGTGAAGTTGTCCTTTACCAGGATTCCTGGGAGCTTCTCTTAAAATGTGGAAATGTCTTACCTTCTCCGTCTCTGCAAGATATACATCAATATAATCACGAGGGTCATCAGGGTTCCACTCTTCCTGGTGCTTCTCTACTTCCTTTTTCAAGAAAGTCATGATCTCCTTGTAGTTGCCGAGGACGGTCTGGTGAGGTCCTGGAAGGTACTTCATCAATCCAGGGAAGGCATCGTACAGCTACGGATGGGACAAATTAAGATCAGATGTAGGTGTTGGTTGTAGTTGGTTGTGTGATCACATCATAGATGAGGCAGATCATGAATTACCTGAGTCTGAGCAGAGCCAGCGAGCACAATCGCCTCATTGTCCAACTCTAGAAGCTTGCGAAAGCTTGGATCACTGTATTCAAAGCGATGTCCGAAGACCACAGATGAGATGATGTTACTCACTGCATTCGTTATGAGGTAGTGGGGGTTGAATGGTCTTCCTGGGAATGTCGTAGGTGGAATTAAATCATATAAGAAGGTAAAATTTGTCAAGTGAACTAACACATGAACCTCTACTTGCCTTGTTCCTCATTGAAAGCTTCACAGAGGAAGTTGTTTTCATCTTCAATGTATTTTTCCAATGACCTCTGGCCCTCCCCAAAGTAACGCAAGTGAGTGTTGGCAAACTTCCTCTGCTTCTTCCACAGGTACCCATTGCTCAAAGCTATCCCTGTGGAAATGTTTAACAAAATTATTAACTAAGAAAAACAGCAACCCATTGCCTTAACAGATATAAAGGCTCTGTACTCGATATTCAGAACATTAATGCAGCAGCAATCTACTGTTTTCTATGTACAGATATAGTGGAGTATTGAGGTCCTGAGCAGAGAATGAAGCCACTCTTCTCTGTGTGGAATCAGAGCTTCTTTGTTGTTTGTTGTTGTTTTCTGTTCGTTTGTGATGGACCGTCCTGCTGTGACTGTGGTTAGTGCCACGACAAGCACCTTTAAGAACCACCTTTTTTGAAAACAAGTAGTAATGGTCACTTCTAACTTTTGTGTATTGAATATACTACTGCTGGATACACACTACACAAGAATCAAGACTATTTTGGGCCTGATTTCCCCTCAAAGCAAAGCCCAGAAGTTTTCTGTACAAGAAGAGCAAAACCTTTAACTTGACTGCGCCAGATGGATTGATTCACGTGATTCTCATTTGCTCAGCATGTCCATCTGGGGACTCTCTTTTGGAGATCTTTTGGGAAGGGGCGAAACTACTGGTTGCTGATTGGATAAACCATCTGTCCATCGCCAACATACAGGCCAAATCAACCAATCAGATCAACGAAGCGTATGACGTACTTACAGTGTGTGGGCAGAATTCAGGAAGTAAACAACATGTCTGTAAAGGATATTTGCCATTAGTGTAATTCAAAATTATGGATAAATGGCTCAATTACAGGTGCCAGATCTATATTCCAACAGAAGGATCCAAGAGAAAAAAGCGTTTGCGAGTAGTTTACTTGTTAGCTGTTCTCATCCCATCTGCGGAAGCCGCCATGTTGTTTACACATAACAGTCGCTTCTCATTTCGTAACACTTAAATCCGCCTTAAAACCAACGCTGATTGGTTCGGTCGATGGGAAACGTCTTTAAATTTTCTCCGCTGCACGTTAGCAGACTGATCTGCGAGTAAAATACAATGGAGCTCAGAGATCAGGATCGTCTCACGAGGCTACAAAACCTTCGCCTAATATCAGATACAACTGTCAACTAGTAACAACGCGTGCATCTGTAGTCAACTCTGTGGAGTCGGCAGATCCTGGTCTGGATTTACAGTCTTGAGTGTTCGGACTTTGGTTGTCCATCAAAGAATCTGTGTGGTGAGCTGTTTTTTGGCCAAATCATTGTTCTCCACACACTATAGTAACAAAACTGTTGTCATGTCTTGAGTCCCTTACATTGTAAATATCTGTTAAGATTTAAATTCTTTTAATGTGGGCCACTCTTAAGTCCCATGTCAGTTGGCTGACTGAGCAATGCTTTTTGGGGGGTTAAATCCTTCAACACGGCATGAAGATTTTTAGCTTTACTGGGGTTTAAGGAGCTTGATACAACAAAATACATTTGTGTTACCATACAGTCATGCTCTCACTCACTTGTTTATGTGCACTCACCAAGCCCCTTGAAGACAACATGGAAGAGAGGGACAATGGGTCGATCAACAAAGCTGTCCAGCTGGTTGACGAGAGCCTCTTTGACCATCTTGTATCCTGAAATAAACACCGCCCTCTCACTGCCTCTCCTCAGGCTGAAGACTGGGCCGTACTCTTGAGCAAGCTGCATTTAAAAACAGATCGAGATAATGCTTTTGTATTCTTTAGATATATTAACTATGCATTGGATACGGATAATGGTATTTTTTCCCTCATGAAATACTTAAAAAGAGTTACATCAACACTTCTGGGACAAACAGGAATAACACTGCTGCGACCACTTCGAAAGGTTGGACTCACTTGATCACAAAACTGTTTCACCTTGCAACTCCTGCTCCTGTGTGATGCAGTTTGTCTTTCTTCGATATAAATATGTAAATTACATTTATTGATCTGTCAGATAGTCACTGATTAGTTGGCATGTTTTTAGCTTTGTACATTTTTACAATCCGCAAAAGCGACCCTTAAATATGGTTCTAGAGACAGCTGCTGTAGCGGGACTTGCGGGAAGTAACACAGAGGCAGTTTGATAATCTGCCAGGTGATTATTCGTCTGTTTTTGGACAGATTTTGTCAAAGCTATAACGTTGCAACTTTGCACAATACAGTCATGAAACGTTTGCAGGTTTGAACCAAAAACGAAGGCAGAGTTTGAAGATGGTTTTGGTCCGAGCAAGTAGAGAGGAAAGGATTTGTCTGATTTATTATGTCGCAGTTACTGTCGTGTGTGTGACCCCATCACAAAATGGTCTTCATGTTGCTTTGAAAACTCGCATACTCTATTTAAGTCCTGATTGACATGATATGAAGTCCTGATAGCTTTGTTTACCTTTGAAGTGGTGTTTGTGACTTATGATCACTGTTATTTGAGATTAAAAATAACATTTCATGAGGTGCTGTGCTATTTAGTTCACGCTTTGTAGCCTATAAAGTAGCAGAAAATACAACTTTAGGAGTAGAATACATCAATATGCACTGATATCAAAGTGATCAGAAATTACTTATTATTATTGTTATTTCTTCTTCTCTTGGAAAATAAATGGTACTGTCCTCCTCACCTTCTCCATTGTTTTGAAGTCAACTCCTGTGAAGACATTTCCTAGAAAAGGCACGGCCCAGGGTCCAGGGGGAAAGTTGTGTGGCCTCCAGTTTCTGACCACATCTACCAGGAGTAACACTACGAAACTGAACAACAACCAGCCAGTGAAGTCCATACACTCAAAAAGTGCGTGAAAAATCATGATCACTATAAAAAGGCTCTCTTTAAAGCTCAGTTCGCTCCTGCAGACAGGATGATGGTGCCTCACGTGTCCTTTGTTATCAGAGTGTGGAGTTGAGAAGGCTGGGGGGAAAAGCCCAACAGGGAAATGTTATGTAACAACACCGTTCTCTGAGGTGAAAAACAAGCTCGCAGCTTGAACTCTTGCAGCTGGTTCTTCTGTGATCAGTCAGTGAGTCAATGAAAGGTAAATAAAAATAAAATAAAGGCATGTTCAGTTACATTTTTGACTTGCAGTAGATGGATTTAATGTAACAAAATAGCTGTTTCATGATCTTAAAATACAAGTTACATTTGATTTCAATCATCAAAGGGTGCAGCAATAATATAATTCAGTTTAATAATAATTTATCCCTAATAAAGCAGAGACATCTCACTAGAGGTGTGGACTTAGTGGCTAACGTTAGCCAGATAATGACTGACATCACTAATCAACACAGTCGGCAGAATATAATGATTTTGACTTAGATGAACTTAAGAAGTAAATAAGTTTTTGTTTGATTACAGTGTCGGCTGCCTGCCAGTGTTTCTCTGTTTTAAAGTGACAGGGAGAGAATATGTTTGATTGAGAGGAAAGCCTTTATGAAGTTAGAATCCCCATAATTATAATAAATATTCAATTAGGCTACTTGTCATGGCACAACAGGCCAATATTATTAGAGAGGCTACCTTCTCCTTTCTCTTTATCCTACAGGGAAGTGAGTTGACTCGACTCGACTCAACTCGACTTGCCCAAGGAAAAGGGACTTTGGTCACGTGTCTGTTTACCCTCAATAAAATACTTTTATAGCCCTTGATCCTCACCATAACCATCAAAATATAATCAGCTAATAAATTAGTCAAATTTTAGACATACAGAGGAATCGAACCGTAGTCTCTTCCTGCTTCAAAAACAGACCAAGCACAGCCTCAACTTGCCCAGTCGTTCAGCGCTACGTCCTTCTGTTGCTCTGATCGGTTGTAGGTCTATCTCATTGCATCGAGAGACATTTAGACGATTATTCTTTAGGCTTTTTAAGCCTTAATTTGATAGTAAAGCTGAATGTTATTTGTTAATTTTTTAATTTAGTCATTTTTTAACATGTTAAAATAATACAAACACAAATAAAACTTGTAAACAATAAAAACGAGGAAAACAAAGAAAAAAACAAATCAATAACTCAGATAATACAAATAACGTTTATGTGCAAAAGGGGTAAGAAGAATAATCTCCCATCTCCCTCCTTCTTCCCCTTACCTGACCTCTGACACTTCCCTCCTCCCCTGACACATGCGTTGAGAGAGAAATGCTGCATTCAAGTGCAATGGGAAGTCCGAAGTTTCTGACCTCCACTCCTCCTCGAAGGGAGATCAACCTACCCCGAATTCGCTTGTAGGGGGCTCCACTTTGACAGGACTTCCAGTGCACTTTGCCCTAGTTGGAGGTCCGAAACTTTGGACTTCCCACTTGCACTGAAACGCAGAATGAGCAGTGCAAGTGAAACAGAGCGACGGATGACAGGCAGGAAGCTCTGCAAGTCATTTTATTTGGACCAATTAAAATGATTGGTCAGACTTTTATCAGAAATATATGAGAATTGAATACACGGTGGTGTAGTGGTTAGCACTGTCGCCTCACAGCAAGAAGGTTCCAGGTTCGCATCCCGGCCTGGGCCTTTCTGTGTGGAGTTTGCATGTTCTCTGCGTGTGTGCGTGGGTTTTCTCCGGGTTCTCCGGTTTCCTCCCACAGTCCAAAGACATGCACGTGTTTGGTTCATTGATTACTCTAAGAATTGCCTTTAGGTGTGAATGGTTGTCCGTCTCTGTCTGTCTCTATGTGCCCTGCGATAGACTGGCGTCCTGTCCAGGGTGTACCCCGCCTCATGCCCGATGTCAGCTGGGATCGGCTCCAGCCCCCCCGCGACCCCGACCCCGGGATAAGCGGTTGAAGATGAATGAATGAATGAATATTGATGAGTTTCAACACCTGGTGGATTTCTTTTATATCTAAGTGTGACATACGCTTATTAGGAGCATTTTAAGATTACAAAAGAAAAGTGTAAAAATGCCAGAAAGGTAAGAATTGCTGTAATATGAAGTTAATCTGCAGTAACGTGGGTAATTCTTTGACAGTGTGAAGTTTTGCTCACTGGATGTACAGAGCGGGTACAACGCCCGACATCCGTTGCGATGCTGTGAAGAGATGGGAATAAAGAAAATTTCAGACAACAATGTCACCTCCAGTATGTTTGGTGTCTGCAGCATGAAGCACTTCACATCTAAAAGCAGCACTCAGAACTATTTTTAGTCGAACATTTGACCTTTTTATATGAAAACATGTAAATTCTGAAAATTAGCGGGCCTGAAGCTGAAGCTTGAGGTCTCTTTTATCTTCACACGAACACCTCATCTCTCTTCGGGGTTTTTCTTGTGAAGCTTTTGAAGTTTGAGATGGGAAATAACGAGCAAAAGGAAATCACCAAAACTAGTTTGAGAAAGTCTCAGCCTCTGCTCATTTGTCCTCAAACTCGGTCGACTCTGGCACGATGAGGGACTCTGAACATCAGCTCTGTAAGTGTAAGTTCATTTTACCAACCTCACTTCTTAAAAAGCAGACCACGTTTATTTATTATCAGCTCAAAGACGACAGTGAATTATACTTTAATTATACTTTTCTACAAAACTCCAAGTAAACAAACTATAATGAGGTTGCTGTGAAGCTACGTTCAGCACCTTTTTCAATGTATGTCACGCAGTATGTTCCATGTTGGGTCGATTATCTGCTAACAGGTGCGAGTTTAATGAGAGCAGGTTCTCAGCGCTCTGACATATAAAGTCAACTAAATCTTTGTGGTGATGAAAAACCGGCAGCTAAAGTAGGGCAACAAGGTGCTGGAGCTAATGTTCAAAGTTTCTGTGTTTGTCAAAATACCACCAAACTAGGTCACTGCCCTCTTTAAGATGTTTCATCTGTGCTACAGAGATCACTTTAGTCAGAAGCATGTCACAACGCAAGTCATCCGAGGAAGATGTGTCGGATAAGAAAACCTTAAAGGCAGAACGCAGACGACATGAGATTCTGGTGAGTTTTACCTCAAAATGCCTGTGAATGTTCTCATTCGTCCAGGTCATCGTTATCCTCAAAGCAATTTCAGTCAAAAGCAACTGGACTTGGTTGTTTGTTTAGGAAGACGTTTCACCTCTCATCCAAGAGGCTTCATCAGTTCATGTACGCATCTGACCAGGCTGGGACTGGACCAGGACCAGGACCAGGACCAGGCTGGTCCAAGGAGCACAAAGGGTCTCAGTGACATCATCGGCCTTGTGAGAGGTTAGATACCAGGATCTCACACCAGCTAGTTGGACCAGTCCCAGCCTGGTCCTGGTCCTGGTCCAGTCCCAGTCCCAGCCTGGTCCTGGTCCTGGTCCTGGTCCTGGTCCTGGTCCAGTCCCAGCCTGGTCAGATGTGTACATGAACTGATGAAGCCTCTTGGATGAGAGGCGAAACGTCTTCCTAGACAAACAACCAGTCCAGTTGCTTTTTGACTGAAATTGCTTTGAGGATTTACCTCAAAATATCCTTGAAATGTGACAGGATGGTTTGTAGCGTCTTTGATAGAGAATATGTAGAAAACTATAACTGTATTGAACGTTTCTAGCTACTTTAAAAATGTCTTATACAATAAAGTGTTCAGATTTGATTCAGTTTATGTTGATGAACTGAATTAAAAGTGTCTGTAACAGTATTTCTCTGCATGCGTCACACAGCTGTAGTTCAACACAACTCTGCACACTGTTCACACATGGCTGAGGTCATTTTTAGAGATCACTTCATACATGGAAATAACCACGAAATAAACATTTAGTGATTTGTAATAATAAAAACATTTGTTTGCAGCTGCTGCGTCGTGCTGAGTGAATTCTAAGACGAAGGAAGATGAGCTGAGATGAATCTCTTCTCAACCCTTTGGAGATTAATTATTATACTTCACAGTTTTCCCGTCAAGCGTGAGTGTTTTCAGTATCCATCCATTCCTCAACATTATAACTATAAACTTGTTTCACTGAGAAACTACTACAGTTTGGTAGCTTTTGCGGTTTTGAGCTGTTAACCTCGCCTCTGCAGCTCTGACCGCACTGGTGAAGTGAAAAGGGTTTTGATTTCAAATAATCATAGAAAGACTTTCTTTTTCGTCTGCAACCTTTCTTGACACGAGTTATTTTGAGTTATTATTAATATGAGTTATTAATGCAAAGTGGGGATTGACAATAGAATGGAAATAGAGGGACGTTTGTCTCACGTTCACATAAAACATCTATTTTACTGTAACTTAGTTCTGTAGGAAATGCTGCTACATTTTTAACACTGTTTCAATTATCGCTCCTTATCACTTCTTTAGTTTGTACTTATTTTATTTAGTCATTTTTTGGAACATGTTAAAATAATACAAGCACAAAGTAAAACTCTTAAGCAATAAAAACGAGGAAAACAAAGAAAAAAAAAAATCAATAACTCAGGTAATACAAAAAATAAGGTTTAGGTGCAAAAGGGAAGAAGAAGAAGCTCATAGTCAAACCTGGGCTATGGGGCCGACCAAAGTGTTATTCTAAACAAATCATAATTATTTTGGTTAATATTGAGTTCATGTTTATTTAACTCAACTACTCGCTGACTTTAGAAATATCATGCATTTAATGAACTTTGTGTTTTGTTTTTTTAAACTTGTCTATTCAACAGTGGATTCAAATGAAAAACAAACAAATAAAAAATATAATATAAAAATATGTATATAATGTATAATTAAATAAATATATATATATGATATACTGTATATATATTTAAATAAGCGGATGAAGATGAGATGAGATAAAGAAATAATAAATAAACATATTAGACTAAGATCAATTCACATAAAACATCTATTTTACTCAGTTCTGTAGGAAATGCTGCTACATTTTTAACACTGTTATCATTTATGGCTCCTTATCACTTATTTAGTTTGTACTTATTTTATTTCAGTATGCTGCTTAACTGCACTCTGCTTATTGTTGTATATTGTATAAACCTACGCTTAACCACAATGTCTGTTGCACTCTGTCACACTTAGTTATTGTTTGATTTATTTCATGTTAGCTTTGTTTTTATTTGATTATGTTTTTATGCTTATTGTTACTCTGAACCTTTCCCACCTTTGTATTGAAACTGTTGCACAATAATTTCCCTCGGGATAAATAAAGCTTCTTGAATCTTGAATCTAATCCTTCATTTTAAACACAACTCCTCACTCTTTGTACTACTGCTGTGAAAACCTCGGTGTGTGTGTCTTTTCTGGACAGGTCGCCCTCTGGCTCCCGCAGGTTGCCAGCGCTTCAATGGCCTTGGCTACCTGACAGTTAAACCAGCTCCGCTCTTCCTCCTCGGCTCAAACCTGACGGTGTACTGCCACAGCGCAAGATGCCACAGGAGGTAGGCCTGGTGTAAATACGAAAGAGTGTCCGGGGTGATGCAGGACCTTTAACCCCCCTGAAGGGCTTTAATTTGCGGTAATGAACCGCTTGCTCGCCATTATCCTGCTTATACACGGCTACTTACTAAGGAAATAAATCATTTGACACAAAAGCTTGATTTAAAATGACTTTATTGACTTAATGATCAGAATGCAGTTATCGACTGAGTGTTCAACAAAGCCGTGTATTAAGATAAAATATAGTAATTTAGTTGTTCTCTTAATTTTCAGTTTGACAAGTGAAGTTAACGTTTTTTACTTTGTTGAATGATGAAGGTAATGCCCCCACATATATAATTCTAAATATATTTCTATATATATTTATGTATATATATATGGTGTTGTGTTGTGTGCGAACCCTCTGACACCCCAGAAAAGGCTGAAGAACTTTAACAGTAGTGAAATTGAGGTGTTAAATCAACCTTAAAACAAAAGTTAACTTATTTTTATGGTTTTAATGGTTTTACAGTACAATCAAAAACATGTATTAATAAAACAAATGAAGAAATCTAATATAGAGATATAGTAATCTATAATATCTAATAATGTAAATGTCATTATATGATTAAGATGTGATTTTTCTCAGTGGTTTATTGTCATATGCACAACAATTACTCGATTTTGGGCTCCTTCCAGAAATGTTTATTAAATATTTATATTAAAAAAAAAGAATCACCGAACAAAATGGGAATTTTAAATATAAACATAATGAGGTGTAAACAGTTTGTATAAGCAGTAAATATATAAAGTGTGTGATTGGAAAAGTGAAGAGTTTCTTTGCGTTGGACAAACTTTTGTTTTTAACTTGGTCATCGTGCGTGAACAAATTATGGATATGAACATAAATAAGATCAAATGTGTTTGTATATCTCTTGTTGCATGAGGCTCAATATGATGTATTGTATTTGTACACACATCTAGTTTATAAAAGTTTATAAAGATGTGTTAAAATAATAAAAATGTTCCCGTCTCCCAGTTCCAAACTGTCCCTGGAGCTGAACGGTGCAGCTGTGAATTCTTGGACGAGGCTAAACTGCACCACAGCGATGTTCAGTCTGGTTAATGTGCGGACGCCTCGATCTATCGTGCTCTGCAAGCTGAAGAGTTACCAGCTGTCCAAGATCGTCGGAGGACTGGACCTACAGGGCGGGTGTATGTACAGTTGTCATATCAAAGGTCATACAAAGTTCAGATTGTTGAGAATGTTTTCTGGGGAGGATTCATGTCCAGATTACAGGGTGGACTTCAGTTCTGCTAGTTTTATGTCGTCAAAGAGGAGAATCATCAGTCTGTCAGATATACGCAAGAGAAGAACGAACATACAGAAAAAACAAGGACGCAAAGTCAACACTTAAAGTCAAGTCACTTTCAAAGACGTTGTTTTGGAGGCAGTTTTTCCTTTAACGCCTCCCAGAGGGCAGTAGCTGAACGACATAATGTGCAGGGTGAGAGGGTTCAGAGACGTCACATTTCCTTCCTTAAACAGATGCCACATGCAGAGGCGGATTCATGCATACGCTGGCCTAGGCCGGATTGGACAGGCTATTTAAAATTATCTTCATTTACTACACTGGGAAAAAAGCTCTGCTCCTATTAGGACCCTTAAATAAGGCATTGATTGGACAGATATGGGATAACCAATCAGCTGCCATCATGTGGCCAGGTTCATAAGGTCAGTTTTGTTGCTGGGCTTGTTTCTACTATTCTGTTGTATTAACTGTCTTAACATATACGTTATATTCACATTACTATAGATATTATTATAGTTACTGTCAGGCTTTGCTTGCATCTCTGGAAGTGTGTCTGTCTGTCTCTCTCTGTCCATCTGTGTGTCTTTCCTCTCTTTCTCTCTCCTTTTCTTCCTCTCTCTGGTGCAGACAGATGTGCGTCCTCCGCAGAGCTGGGTCTGTCTGACGTTCCTGTCTGTTATAGGGAAGGTTTTCGTTGCCACTGTACTCTACGGGGGAATTGTTGGGTCTATGTAAGTCATAAATAAGTCATAGAGTGTGGTCTTTACCTACTCTATAAAGTGTCCTGAGATAACTTTTGTTATGATTCGACACTATAAATAAAATTGATTTGAATTGAATTGTCAAATGACGCCGCGCCCAGGCAGTGTGAGTACAAACAGGCCTGGCCAACGGGGTGAGAGGGAGGGGGGGACAAGTACCCTAAAGCATGGGGCACGGTACGGGTGGATAGTGTGAGTGCACCCTCAGTGTTACCAGACAGTACAATGTCAGAAAGGAAATGTGATAGCAGAGCAGGAAACAGAAAAGCACAACAACTGAAAGAACAACAGGACCAAGATCAACTATAGGAAATTCCTTAATTGACAAGATTCTTTAAGGTTAAGGTTAACAGGTCTTCTGTTCTAGTGGGTTTTTTTCTGATAAAGCATGATTAATAATGTGGGGGGGCCGAACAAACAGTAGCCTAGGGGCCCATGACCACCTAAATTCGCCACTGGCCACATGGTATCAGGTGTGATATGACTGCCATGTTCTTTTGTAATGTACCACACTAAAGCCATATTGTCAAATTGAAATCATTTATTTCAAACACAAAGCCTGTTTTTGATTTCAATAATGAAAATTTAAGCTTATAACGATCGATTTGTCGTTTTAGAAGTGAAATTGTATATGACTCGTATAGGCTAGACCAGGGCTGCCCAATCCTGCTCCTGGAGAGCCACTGTCCTGCATGTTTTAGGTTTCTATCTGCTCCAACACACCTGAGACTAATGATGTGCTCGTTATCAAGCAGCTGAAGCTCGTCACAGGTTTGATCATCATCATTATAGTCAAAAAGCATTGACTGATATTAGGTTTGAAAGCAGGAATTATAATAAAAGTGCTTCAATAATGGTTGAAACTCACATGTTTTTCCTGTAGAATGAGTAAATAAATGTGTTCAGAAAGTATCAAAAAACGCAAAACGCCTAAAACGTAACATATAAAGGATTCAGGATTTATTCTTTATCGTCTCTTTTTGTCACAGAGCAGTATATAGACACAGTTTTTGTGTTTCTAAGCAAACATACAAACATGACAGTGGTTTTCTGTCATCTGTGCCTGAAGTTCCTCCAGATAAACCTGAAAACATCACCTGCGAAACGTCGAGAAGCTCAGATTTTATAGACTGCTCGTGGAAGAGGGGACAGGAAACACACGTCCCGACTGCCTACAACATCTCCATCAACAGGTACGGTGTTATTACTTATAACCTTTCAGGTCAACGTATGCTTTGAACAACAGCAAAACTTACTTTTAACATTTCATTATCAGAGAAAATGGGACCCAGATGCTGCTGCATCAGATCCAGGATGCTGACGGGATCGCGTTACCCCGAGCAACCATCGATGAAAACACTAAATACCAGATGATTATCACTGCTCACAACCACTTTGGAGCGTCGCAATCTGCTCCATTCATCCTCTGCGTAAAGGGTATAGGTAAGCTCTGGTTTCAGTCACACTTAAACACGATTCATGAAGGAGGGTGCATCTAAATAACGTTTCCTTTATATGAATTAAGATAAGATCAATGTACATGTTACGGCAGCTCAGAGTTTAGAGAAAGCAAAAGAAAAGTAACAGTGATAAGAAAGAACAAGATAAAAAATGCAAATGATACATCTCATCTCATTTCATCTTCAACCGCTTATCTGGGGTCGGGTCGTGGGGGCAGCAGCTTTAGCAGGGGACCCCAAACTTCCCTTTCTCGGGCCACATTAACCAGCTCTAACTGGGGGATCCCGAGGCGTTCCCAGGCCAGTGTGGAGATATAATCTCTCCACCTAGTCCTGGGTCTTCCCCGAGGCCTCCTCCCAGCTGGACATGCCTGGAACACCTCCCTAGGGAGGCGCCCAGGGGGCATCCTTACTAGATGATCCTGAACCACCTCAACTGGCTCCTTTCAACGCTAAGGAGCAGCGGCTCTACTCCCAGTTTCTTACAGATGGCTGAACTTCTCCCCCTCTCTCTAAGGGAGACTCCAGCCCCCCTCCTGAGAAAACCCATTTCGGCCGCTTGTACCCGCGACCTCGTTCTTTCGGTCATGACCAAACTTTTATGACCACAGGTGAGGGTAGGAACCGAGATCGACCGGTAGATCGAGAGCTTTACCTTCCGGCTCAGCTCTCTTTTTGTCACAATAAGATTAAATTAAATGGCGTTACACATTAGAATAAAAAGCTATATACATTTTTTGAGAAAAAGACAAGAAATAAAAGAGAATAAAGAGATAAAAAAAGAACATTTGGTTGTTGTTTTTTTAAATAAATAAACCAAACAAAGTAATGAACAACAAAACATTTGACCAATTTAACATGTCCGAACAGGAGTATTAAGAAGTATATACGTATCTAATATACCCCTTCTACACACTCCTTCTACAAATCAATAATCATCTATTGACCTCCATTACATAATGTAATGTTTAGACCTGATTGCTCATTTTATAAATATTCATTAACGTGTAAATACCTACATTTTCCCATACATACTACATCCGAGTGTAATCGTCATAAAAATGGGTAAATAATGCAAATGTGTTTTAACGCTCAGGACTTTTCAGCGCCTTTATTACACTTTGTACTTCATGAAAATCCCTTTCTTATACCTGTTTTTAAACTTCATTAAATTATAATAAAGTAAGATTTAGAATTTAAGGGTATATACATTAGAATAGGACAGAACAAAAAAGCTACAACACACACAACAACAACACACAATGTGTAGCATTACTCATAAATGATACAAAAATATATGCAAATAAAGAAATCAGCAGGAGATGACACAGGATATGCAGTCATTGCACTGTAAGTGGTGGGTGATGGAGTTATGTTCTGATAAGTTAATTATTAAGTATTTTCTCAGAACTGTCGCGTTGTTCTGTCGTCACAGTTTGATCTGATCAGCAAACGGTTTCTCTGTTTCTGTAAAATCTCTTTGAAGTGAACAATGGACCAAATGTTATCGCTGTTTATTTATTTATTTATTTTGGGCACGTCAGTTAGATAAATCATCATCACACATTATCTTAGTTTACAATTCACTTGACCGAAACGGAAAGTGGGAGAAGCAAAAGCTTACAGGGGGCAACTGGAAAAGTGGGTAGTCCTCCATTTGAGAGATCGGTGGTTCGATCCCCAGCTCCCCCGGTCAACATGTCGAAGTGTCCTTGGGCAAGACACTGAACCCCGAATTGCTCCCCGTGCTGCGCATGGGTGTGTGAATGTGGTGTGAATGATTAGATTAGATGGTTTGTAGATGTCCACTGCCATCAGTGTGAATGTCTGTGTGAACGGGTGAATGTGACAAACACTGTGAAAGCGCCTTGAGTAGTTAGAAGATTTAAAAGGCACTTTATAAGTACAAGTCCATTTACCTAGTCCCGCCCCGTTACCCCCAGAATACATTATGTCCATTATGCTATTGTTCTGATGAACTTTCAGTGCACGTTTAGAAGTTCTGACATCTGTTGCATCAAAACTTTACTTTCTCAGACATGAGTATCTGTCTTATTTCTAGTTTTGGAGTTATTTGGGTGTTGGATAATCACTGCCACTTGTGTGCACGTGTCTTCTACGTCGGTGTTTATCAAACTTTGTACCCGACCACCTCAGAAAATATCAGGCTCTCTCAAGCACCACCACTCAGACCAATGTTAAAATACAGCAGCGTAGGCCGACACTATTCAGCTACAGATAGCAAGGTTTATTCCTAATCAGAAGATTATTTATTGTTGACTGTCTTCGCCACAGCCACGCTGTAGGAAGGAAACGAAATCAGTCTGATCGCAGCCTCCGGTCCCTGGACTTCATCTCGTTTGCCATCCCGTCAGTCCGTACTGAGCTTGGCAAGAAGAAATTTTCCTACGCTGCGCCTGCAACCTGGATCAAGCTCCAGCAGAGGCTGAAGTTGTCTAGCTTTATTTCTTTAGGGGACTTCAAACTGCTTGTAGGAAGGCTGTTGAGACAGTCTGAGGGGGTCTGCACTTGTACATAACTTAACTTGACCTTAACTTGTTCTTTGCCCTTTGCAGTTTGTGATGTATTTTTTTACTGTTTTACTGTTTGTGTTGTGTGTTGTGTCTCCTGTGTGTTCAGTTAGTCTGTAACTTTGTGTTTTGCTGCTGTCGACCTGAACAGGTCTCTCTTGCAAATGAGACCCTGGGTCTCAGTGAGATTTTACCTGTATAAATAAAGGTTAATAAAAAATAAAAACTACTCTCGTCCATCACAGTTTAGCTCGTAACTCATTAGCGTGACTACGTAGCAGGCAGATATTGAAATAAAATATGACAGGAAATGCTAAACCTTTTTCACATTACATTTTACAGATCTTAAAAGTATTTTCTTAGTATTATATTTATTTAGTAATTAATGTTTCCTTTTTTTATTTGGGAGATTCCTTCGTGTACCACCAGAGAGAGCGTGAGTACCACCGTTTTGAGGACCGGTCTTCTCTGTGCTTTTGTGTTGCAGTGATACCAGAGACCCCTCGTATAATGCAGATAGAGTTTGGGAATAACTCCGTAGCAGCCGTGTTGCGATGGAAAACCTCTGCCCCCTCAGAGCATCTCAGAGCCGAAGTCCGTCTCCGCACAGATAACGGCTCCTGGGTAAAGTGATGATAGATCTGTGGTTATTTGCAGCATCGGCCTTAAATCAGGCCGGAGACTTAACATCTGGATGTTTTCTAGGAAGCGGCAGAGGCAGTTGAACTCAGTGAGGGTCTGATACACGTGGACGGACTGAGGCCTCTGACTCAATATGAGTTCCAGATGAGAACATGTAAGTCGCCATCAGGACTGGCCAACGCATCCAGGTCAAACGCCAGCAGAAGGTCGTTCTGCAGCAAATGGAGCCCGTCTGTGGGGGGAACAAGTCCTGGAAAAGGCAAGCCCACAATTCTTACAGAGGCAATCTGAATGCATAATATGATGCATGATTACGTCACTGATGCATGATTACAGTTTTGTGGTTAAACTTATCTTTAGGTCCATCTCAGCAGCTGCAAGTGTGGAGGATGTTAGGCACCGTGGGGGCCAGCGGGCAGCGGATGGTGACTGTTTTCTGGAAGGTAATGTGTCACAGCCATTTATTATCTCTATATGGCTTTTATGTAACGGTGATATGATCTTTATTTATATGGCACTCATCCAAACCAAGTGCTTCACACAAGAGGAGAAAAGAAAAGACAAACTGTCCTGAAAGAGAAACATACAACAGTTCAATTTTAGTTATAGTGCCAAATCATAACAAAAGTTATCTCAAGGCACTTTACACATAGAGCAGGTAAAGACCACACTCTATGACTTATTCATGATTAACAGAGACCCAACAATTCCCCCATGAGCAGCAGAATAAAAAACAGAATATGGAGGGATTGGGGAAGTCAAGCCAAGTTTATTTATGTTGCACAACTCAACAGCAAAGCAATTCAAAGTGCTTAACAGAGAACATTTAAAAGCATTTGAAAGAAACACATCTAAATCTTTAATGCCTTGACCGTACTGCCCCGAGCTAATCCGTGTTAGCCACGAGCAGATAGTTGTAGATACAAAACTGTCCCATGCCTTATTTGATGAATGTAAGTGCCGAAAGAGACCATGGGATGATTTTGCGCCAGAGTTACACTTTAATTGACAGATACGACAGTGGTGTCAATATTCTCGTCTAATTCCTGGCAAGAAAGAAAGCATTCCTTTAAAACATACTTACTGGATGTTGTCGAAAAGTAAAAGTTACGTGACGGATGGACTTCTTTCTCAGCCTCCATCTCCAGAAGATTACAGCGGCGCCGTGCAAAACTACACTGTCATTCTCGGTAATGACCTGAAACAGGAAGTGACCTGTCGTGCTGCTTTGAGCCGGTGTTCACTTCCTGCACCAGCAGAGGTCCAGATACTAAGCATCAGTGCCGTCACCTTGTACGGGACGTCTCCACCGGCTGAGGTGCCACTCAGACACTCAGGTACGGGACAGAAGATAAAACGTGTTTAGGTTTTAAAGAATAAAGTGTGATAACGTCTTGGTTTCTAACTGTTTAGATGAACTTGGACCTGTTTTGAGAGAGCTGGCACCTGCAGCTAATGGCAGCGCGGTGTTTGTCTCCTGGTCGTGGCCGAGGAACAAACACCAGTCAACACCTGGAGGAGAAACTCTGCACTTTGTGTTAGAGTGGACAAGTGTACCTGCGGCAGAGCTGCAGTGGCAGAGAGTGGCTAAAGATCAAAACAACACTTTCATTGCAGGTACACACACACAAAAACCTGGTATAACAACGTTAAAAAGCCACAAACTGCTTTATCCACCACATGGCTCAAAACATTTAGAGGTGAAGCAGCGGCCTCTTGTGGGCAGATGGTGAACTACTCAAGTTTTTCTCATTTTAAGGATTTAAAATGAAAGCTCTTAATAAGTCTGCAGTCAACGTTCATAAGTTGGATGTCTGTGAAACATAGTGGAGCTCATGGTGACAGTGTTTCCTGTATTGCTTCAGACCTGACTGCAGGTGTGAGGTACAACATCTCTCTGTACGCTGTGACCACCAGAGGGGTCACTGCTCCATCATCCGGTCTGGTCTACTCCAGAGAACAGAGTAAGAGTCAAACACTTCCCCAGAAACTGTTCATTGAAACAATTTTAAATTTTATGTTCAACACCTGAGTTTACCATGTTATAGACTTTGAAGATTCAGACAACACATGGTATCCAGACTGCACATCCTCTCTCTCCGTCTGTCTTCAGAGCCACTAGCTGGTCCCGACATGTCAGTCCTGGTCCATGAGGCCAGACGGATCCAGATCCAGTGGGACGAGCTGCCTGTAGACAAGCGGAGAGGCTTCATCACAAACTACACCATCTACCTCCACATGCTGGACTCCAGCAACATAAACCTCAGCGGTGAGCGGCTACACTGTGTCGTCCTGTGTGTGATTGTCTCATTTATGTGAACTGAAAATTAGTCAATCACAGGAAAATGAATCAGGAGCCATTTTGATAATTGATTCATTGTTTTTAGTCATTTTCTCTTGCGACAATGACAAATAGTCACTGGTTAAAGGTCTAGAGGTCTAGAGTTTGTGAGGATTTGCTGCTTTTCTTTCTCTTATTTGATGGAAAACTGAATATTAACAGTGTAATGTTTAGCTCTAATGGGAGAAAGCATTTTCGTAGAGCAAGCACAGTCGTTTTGTTGCTCTAATTGGTTGTACGTCTATCTAACTGCGACCCAAAGCCTTTTTCTCTGCACCGTTGATAAACGCCCCTCGGAGAAGGCCCAGACTAATGTGAGGAATAGGCAACGCAGAAACAGAATATCGAGTCATATTTGATCAACTGCCTGAAAACCTGCACTGAACGGAGCTGCAGACCTGACCTAGTCTCAAACCCGCCCCACATGCGATTAACAGTTCTGATTGGTCCGCGAAGTGCAGGGAAATCTGTCTGAATGGGAGAGGGGCCAGACGTATCAAGTATCAGAACAAATAAAACATGACTTTGGCAGATTCGTCTGGTTTGCAGGCTAGAATATATTTTAGTTTTTAGACTTTACATTTTAAACACAGGGTTCCTACAGGTGCTTGCAATCCTTGAAAATGTCTGAATTTGAATGTTGTGTTTTCTAAGTTTGAAAAGATCTTGAATTTTTATAGTATTTGAAAATGCTTGAAAATGTATCCGCATTCCCTTCGTTATTACGAAACACAATTTTAAATGTTTATAGCATAATACCTTTTAACGTTTTAAATAAAAAGTGAAAAATAGTTTTCAATATGTATTTATTCCTAGAAATATGCAGTTTATTACAGCTGTAAGGTGCTGGAAAAGCTTGACAATGGACCTTAAAGTGTCTGAATTTGATCTTGGAAAACAATTAATCAGAAGGAGTTTGGCAGATCAGTTGATAATGAAATAAAGTTTAGTTGTGAATGGGTAGGCGGCTCTAAATTCATCATGTAGAACATTTTCTTTAAAAATCCATTCACCTGACGGCAGCAGAAAAGTATCCTGTTGTAAAAGCAAAACCATTTGCCTGGCTGGATGTTTGGAGGAAACGCAACTTTGCAGTGAGTCGTTTCCTGTTCTTGTCTTTATGGTACTCGTCACATTATACGTGTGTGTGTGTGTGTGCACACGTGTGGGAAATTATATAATGCAGTAGTGTGCGTATGTTGTGTTTCACAAACCTCTGTTACATAGTGGAAAATGTGCAGCCAGCATTCCACTGAGGCCTCCCACAAAGCTTCAGCGCATCAGCGCATCAGCGGGTATTTCACCTCTCACTTCCAGTAATGTGGTGAACGTCGAACGTCAAACAGCAAACGGATGGTTGCATGTTTTAGTCTTTTGTAGGTCTTTGTTAAAACAGTCAATACCAACATGAGAAGTAGAGCCAAGTGGAGAACAACAGAGGTTACAACATTGAGAAAAAGCATTTATTCTCTTATTGTAGTTGTTGTTTTGTTATTTTGTCAGCAGGTGGCAGATCTGAACAAGCAGCTATTTTACCTTTATCCTTTCTCAATAATATTTGGGGTTTTCGAGATGATCAACATGTTATATTGAACACTGCTGCATTTCTTGGTAAAGTTAATAGTCGCTTCCTTGTCCTCGAGGCAGCAGCTGTGGGTTCAACTCCGACCTGCGGCCCTTTTCCGCATGTCCCCCTCTCTCTCTCACCCAATTTCCTGTCTGTCCCATATGATAAAAGGCTTGAAAAACAGCCAAAAGAGTCCTGACAATATCAAAACAGTGGCATTCAGATTTATGTTTCTTTAATGATCTGTCTTTTTCTGCTGAAGGATGAAGCGTTTCATTTGAACTGACATTTCTCACATTTGTTCATTACACGTGTATTAGTCAAGTTCAACTTCATTTATACAGCATTTTATAACAACCGCAGTTGACCAAAGTGCTTAACAGATACAAAATACCAACTCAAATGAATGTATAAACAGTAAGAAATGAAGAAACAATGAATATATCATAAGTAAGATAATTGTAGGTGTAAAGGGGGTCAGGCTCGACCTGAAGTGCCTTAAAGGTTTAGTGTGAGCAGTTTTTATATGAACAGGGACAGCCGCCACAAAAGTAACTATGTGTGTTATGTCTGTTGTGTTTCTGATGTGAATTATATTTGGTATTTGTTTTTTAGAAACAGAGAAAGACACATTTGCTTGTTTCGTCTCAGAAAGCCTCTTGTTGTCCTTGTTTAAGTTCTCGACACATGAACAAGGACTGCAGTTGTTCAGTGAGCACATTAGATGTCTTTCTCTGTTGATGAGCACATTAGATGTCATCAGTTTCAGCGTGCCTTCGGTCTGGAGCTAGAACTGACTACGACCACGAACAGGAAGCCATGTGGTGACATGCACACATGCAACCATGCGGCTGTTACTAACCAGACTGCCTCACACACTATTTCTGGAACTGCAGTGTAAAACACCTGAGAGATACTTTTTCCTCTTTTCTTATGTGACATGTTGTGTGTGTGTGTGTGTACAGGAGTCACTTCATCTTGAGTTTTAAGTCGTATTCTCATCTTTTTTGCAGTAACTTCATTCTCAAAACATAAATCATCACATTATATTATGTTGTAATGCCTTTATCTACATGTTCTTGGGCTCTCCTGCAAATTGAAGTTCTTCTCAACCAAAGAGTTGAGATCAGGTCGAGAGTGAGATGTTAGCACACTTAACTTCAGTTTTCATATTTTCCAAAACAATCTACCCACAAGATTCAACTCAATTTTTCAATTCAATTTTATTTATAGTGCCAAATCATAACAAAAGTTATCTCAGGACACTTTACAAACTAGGTAAAGACCACACTCTATGACTTATTTATGATTTACATAGACCCAACAATTCCCTCGTAGAGTACGGTGGCAACGAAAACCTTCACTTTAACAGGCAGGAACGTCAGACAGACCCAGCTCTGTGGAGGACGCACATCTGTCTGCACCGGTTGGGGAGGAAGAAAAGACAGTGACAGATGGACAGAGAGAGACAAAGACAGACACAAAGACAGAGAAAGACACACTTCCAGTAACACTAATAATATCTATAGTAATGTGAATATGACTTATATGTTATGGCAGTTAACACAGCAGAATAAACGAGGAATGCAGTTGTTCAGTGAGCACATTAGATGTCATCTAGAAGAAGATCCACCGAGCAGCTGTTCTGTAGCATCACACGATTTGTGGCATTTGCCCAGTTGTCATAAAATGTTTTCTTCTCCTGCATGATTGAAGATATATTATTAAACAGTAATTAAAAAGTTTAGAGCATGGGTGTCAAACTGGTCAAGTTAAGGTCCGCTGTGGCTGCAGGTTTTCATTCCAACCAATCAAAAACACACCTGGTCCAACAAGTCAACTGTGTGAAGGCAGTTCAGGTGATTGAATGAGTCGAGTCAGGTGTGTTCCTGCTTGGTTGGGCTGAAAACCTGCAGCCACAGCGACCCTTTACTGGATCAGTTTGACACATGTGGTTTAGAGATTGAGATTGTTTATATTGTTTCCAAGATTAAGAATTCATTTCCAATCTCAACAAACCGTACAACGCTACATTTCAACGCTGAAATTCTACAAAGTATTACAAAATCTGCCTGATTCTAGAAACTTAATTAAGAGAGTTGCTCAAAAGGCATATTTTTAAACATAAACGACCACAATAACAGCTAGAAGTGGCGCACAGAGAGCTCAAAACCTTCCCAAGGCCCCGCCCTGTCCCGCTGCTTCAGCCTTCCTGCAGGGAGTCTGGGGCTCTTGTTGTTCTCATCAGCAGATTTAATGTAGTTTAACATTTTTATGCAGACGACGTCCAACTTCATGTCTCATTTAATTTCAGCAAGGCTTTAAGGTTAACTACTCTTATTCTTTTTTAGCTGTTAGGGACAGAAAATACTGTGATGTATTGGGTCTCTTTCCTCTGCTGTCCACCCCAATCTGCGTAATTTAGGGTCAATATTCGTTTGACACCGATCTAAAGCCGCTGACCCGATCTTGTTTTTTCCACCTCAGTCGATGCTTAACATGCGTTCATCCAACCTCACATTGACTTATTGACTACTCACTTAGTATGTTAGCTAATGATCGTCTTCAGTCAGTCCAGGGGCCGTATTCACTAAACATCTTAAGGCTAAGAGTCGGTTCTAACTTGCTGATTTAGGAGTAACTCTTAAAAATAAGGGGTGCACCAGGACTGCACTTTGTTCCTGTGTCATTTCATGATGTATTGTGTTCCTTCTATGATTGCCTTGTTTGTTGCTTTATGCCCTTGTGAAGCACTTTGTGGCTTATGTCCCTGATGAGCAATACAAATACTTATTTACTTCCAACCAATGTCATGTAGAGATGTTCTGATGACATCTTTTTTCTTCATGATACTGATCCGATACCCGTTCATTGACATTTTTTTTATATATATTATTGTTTATTTGGTAATTATGGCTGTGATATGGTTGCTATGATAGTGTATGTACGGTGGCCTGGCCTGGCTCAATTTTGTTTAACATGAACAAATGCATACAGAGAACTTTCTAGTTCGACAGTCAGACGTTACTGGAAAAGAACATCAATGATTCACTTTAAAGTAAACTTCTTTCAGCGATAAATTTACATGTTATCGGATCAGTGCAGCCTGTGTCCTCCGCTGTGGTATGGTGTAATATTCTTACTTATAGGTGAGATAAATGTAGGTTTTGTGTTATTTTACCATGTATTTTATTCATTTTCTTTGTAAGATAGAGTCTTGCTTTTCACTTTTATGATTAATACTTTCCTTCGATCGTAGATATGGATACCAGTATTTAAGGCAGTATCAGACGCATTTAACTTTCTTTATCAATATTGGAAGAATTTTTATTTCATGACATTGATCGAGTAGTTTTTCCGCATTCCTGCTGACGGACGGACGGACCAAACTGAAAACCTCATCAGAGGTACTAAACGTGCTGCTATAATAAATAAAACCATGACTGCCTTCTGCTCCTCTGCAGAGACGGTGTCTGGCTCCGGCCCCAGACGGATGTGGCTGGACTGTCCTGAAGGCGCTCTGGCTCTGCAGGTGACTGCATCCACCTCCGCCGGAGAAGGACGGCGGGGGAACCGGATCTGCTCTCAGCCTGAAACCCCTGCAGGTCAGCCTCCTGCTGCCTTCACGTGCCAACATTAGAAACATGAACCTGTGAAGCCTGTAATGTGAAAGCATCTCGCCTGTGACTGTAACTCAAAAGCATCAAGTGGGAAGATTAAAGAGACTTTGTTTTCTTACTCTACTAAACCGTTGTGTCTTTCCCTCGTCTCCTCTAGCTGGCCTGGTGATTGTGACAGTTTTCATCGTCACCGTCTTTATAGGGATCATAGTCAACCTGATGTGCTGCGGTTGTATGAGGGAAAGGTACTTTTTATTTATATTTTATTTATTTATGCTTCTATTTAATCTGTTTCGTGGAAAACAACAGTCATCACAACAGACATCATCCAATAATAGTGAAAGTCAAACAACAGTTATTTCCTTTATGTCCTCTAACTGATTTTCATAGGTTTTGTTTTACTAGTAACCAGGATGGATGCCACTGTGGCTGATTTCATGAAATGCCACACCACATGAGCGCATGAACAAGAAGCCACGCGATTAGCATGAACAGAAACTCGGTCGCAAAGATTTTACTGTGGTCAAATCGACATATACGGTATATATATATGTGGTCAAAGCAGCCCAGTGTGAGAGCAGGTGATCTATGTGTAATAGTTGTAATGTCACTGCTGTCCTCAGAAAACTCTGTACATTTTTCATCATTACTGCTTTGATGAGAAACTGTCATCATCAAAACTGCAGCTCTGCCTTTTTAAAAGCTGGTTGTCTTTCTTTCTCAGGGTCAAGCAGAAATGTATATCCTGGGGCTTCGATGAAAACTTACCAAAACCAGGAAACAGTAACGCCATCAGACTACTGGAGGTATTCAAAGCAAAGTAATGTGTTGACATTTATACTTCCCTCTTTTTGTGTGAACTGCTGTCACCAAAACACCACCAGCTCAGAGCTGCACCAACACCAGGCTGGTCCCAGAGTAAGGTCTCATCATGCCCCTTTTTCAGGTTCATACTTGTATTTTGGGTTTTCTACTAAATCAATCCATCTGACATCAGATGGATTCATTCATTCATCTTCAACCGCTTATCCCGGGGTCGGGGTCGCGGGGGGTGCTGGAGACGATCCCAGCTGACATCGGGCGTGAGGCGGGGTCCACCCTGGACAGGACGCCAGTCTGTCGCAGGGCATAGAGACGAACAGAGACAGACAACCATTCACACCTACGGGCAATGGATTGATTTGCATAATTCTCATTTGCTCAGCATATCTATCCGGTAACTCTCGGTTGGAGATCTTTTGGGAAATACTGGTTGCTGATTGGATAAACCATCTGTCTATCACCAACATACGGGCCAAATCAACCAATCAGATCAACAAAGCATATGACGTACTAACCGACCGTTGAGGCAAAGCAACATGTCGGTAAAGGATTAAAGAATCTTTTCCTCTGAGAAAAGCCTCCAGTGTCGTTTTTTGCTCTTCTTTCAAAGAAGATGAAACTTGCTCGATAGCTGCGCTTATCTCACCTGTGGAAGCCGCCATGTTGTTTACACTGAACAGTCGTCACATTTAAATCCGCCTCAAAACCAACGCTGATTTGACATTCGCTTCGCTTGATTCCTAATATACCTGTATTCACCCTCTGTCTGATACGCTCCATTTCAGCGCCTGTTTCTTTGAGACCACTTTCCTGAAAAAGCCCAGTCTGCTCTGATTGGTCGGTGTCTCTGCACCGCCATTGCAGCTGGGGAATAACTGTAACAACACTGCAGCAGCACTTTCTACCTAGATATAATAAAAGTTGTTGTTGTAAAGTGACATCACAACTGTACAAAAGTCCTGACGGCTCATTTACAGACACAGTTAATGAATACAGGCTGTTACTGTGCAATTATATGTGGATGTTGGAAGAAAGCTGGTTGCAGCTCAGTGGTGCATGAAGCCAAAAAAGTACAACTGCCGCGTCTAAAATGACCCGGATGATCATCACTGCTTCCACATCAGACTTCTTCCAGCCGAGCCGGCTACTTCTGGTTTAGCGCTCCGGCTAACTTGAATGAAAGTTAAAAGATTTAATCGTGCAGCTTATCTACACTTTCAGACGTGGTGCTCTAAAAAGAAATGTAAACACTGGATTATAAATGTCTCTTTCACCATGTAAGTCAATGGGGGAAATGCCTTTTAGGGCCACTGTTTAAAATTAGCTTTGCCCGGCATTTTCTTTGTGGGTTGAGCGTTTTGATGCTTTTTCATCATAAATATAGCACCTCAACCTGCTTTACAATTAAAAGAAGACATTGAAATCTCACTTTTTACAATATGGGACATTTAAAAGAGAAAAAATCAGTTCATTACCATTTTAATTCAGATTTGAAACAGTGTAGTTACCCGTCTGGACTACAGCAGGAAGTGATGGAAGTTGTTACTTTCTGCTTTCATTCTGACTACGTGCGACTTTGCGAGCTGCTGCAAGTCAGAGCCAGAGATCTGATGAGACACTTTTACTTTCTACAGCCATATTAGCAATATATTCATTGCTTCAAATCTAACTCTACTTTATGTTTTCTGTTTGTTTTTGTCACCAGCAGTACGACAGTGAGCCGTCCTTCTCGTCCATTCACAGCGACCCTCCGCTGTCGCCCATCAGTTTGATCTCTGAGGAGGAGAGGGACGACGTGTACCCCGCCATCCACGTCGAAATATCCCAATTTGGCTCAGAACCCACAGCGGAGACGTCTTTCTTGACGTCAGATCCCGTCAGTGTGCTGGAACACGTCAGCTACAAACCCCAGATTTCTGCGGCAGCTCCGCAAGACGAGGAGGTGAAGGCGATGGAAGAAGAGCGGAGGGACGTATCATCAAGTGTGAACGAAGACAGGTTTGTATTTGGAGGATTACTGGGAAGTTTTCTGTCAGGCGTAGAGGTGGATTTTACTGATCCACCTCCGGGCCTGACTCTCAGCTCTGTTAGTGGTCGTTTGTGGCCTAAAATTCCCGAAACGACAAGTGTCTTGAATGGATGCGTCTTACTGGGGAAGAGGGGGAGTGAGAACGATGTGGAAGCAGACTCACCCTCTCTGGATTTACTACAGGGTGAAATAATCACTGCGGACTCAGTGGACACTTGTTTATCTCAGTACACAGCTGAGACAACACTGTCGGGTGGTTATTTCCCCCAAACAGCTGCTGTGAGCTGCGCCGCACTCTGTGAGGCAGAGACGTAGCAGGGACAGACAAAAACAGGACAATGTGCACTACTTAAACGATTTTAAAGAAAGCATTACATCCAAGCAGCACCTCACGTGAAGCGATGACCTCAGAGAAAACCCTGCTTCAGAGGATCTTTGATTATAATCAGCTCTGTTCCAAACAAAGTCAATAAAAAAGGAAATGTTTATATTGTTTTGCAATAGTCACTATATCTATGTTGGCTTTTGGTTTGTTAATGTTAAATAAATAATTGATTGCCTTAATGATCAATGTTTGGGTCGTCAGGTTGGCTTCATCCATCTACGTACCTGCAGCACGGTCGTGTCTAGATGGTAATATATGCGACAGTCTTGCGAGATGGTTCAGGTTAAACGGTCAAAGTAAGGCATTAACCTCGACTGGTTACGGTTAGTGTAGGTGGTCCAGGGTTACCGTCTAGAAACGACCCTGCAGCACTCTACTTACTTACTCTACTTACACTCCACCACTTTGGTCCAGACGGAAATATCTCAACAGCATTTGCATGGATTGCCATGAAATTGTCTAAAGACGGTGAATCCTACTGACTTTGGTGATCCCCTGAATTTTCATCTAGCACCAGCAGCAGGACACAGTTTTCATGTATCCATTGAACAGAGTCCCGGTGCCCAGAGGATGAATCCTGAAGACTTCGGGGATCCTCTGACTTTTACCACTTTCGCCATCATGAGGTTGTTCACAACTATTAGATGGATTGCCATGGGGTTCAGTACACACATCCACCTCCCCCTTTAGGGTTAACTGTAAAATATTTGATGATCCTCTGACTTTTCCTCTGACTTTTCCTCTAGTACCTGTCATTAGGGGCCTGGGCATAGATGAGACATAATATCATCCAACCCTGATCTGGGTGAATGGGGCCCCTCCATCATACAACACAGGCCTGCACACACCATTTATTTTATTGCAGGGCAGGGTGGGATATTTCATAGAGCATGTCTTTCTCTTCTAAGTTTCACTTTCACTGAGAGGAAGCCTCTCTTTCTCAGGAACGGCCTGACCACATTCACAGCTGATAGCTGCCCAGTAAAACCACAGTGTGAGGCCGTATTCACATTTTATCTTAGCACTTAAAGTTCTTAGTTCAGGGTCATTTCTTCCAACCTGTTCCCAAAGCCTCTGAGACCAACTTTTACTCAGGAGTGGGAGGGATTTCTAAGACAAGACTTGAGGGCGGGGTTGACCTTATTGCTATGGATGACATTATGTTCATCCCTTCTCTGCCTACAGTGATTGGCTGAGAGGGAATGAGTCCGTAAGAGTGAATTTATCGTCTGGTGCAAAATCCAGCTGACCGACAGCTAAGAGACGCAGCTGCATTTTTCCTGTGGCCAAACAGCGGAGAGTTGTACCAACTGTAATCTGCGGTGATATTGGTGGTTTTCATTGGTTGGTGATGTGATGGCATCCCTGACCAACTCTACCACGCTCATAATGCCATCTCCATTAAGGCGATACCTTTTTAAAAGCTCACTATCATTTAATCTCTCCAAAATGTTAGTTCGTCCTCAGAAGGACTCCTACGTTTTTCATAGATTTAGATTTCATAGACTTATCTTGAAAAGTCAGGAGTCCTAAAATTAGGAGTTAAACACCCCTTATTTTTAAGAGTTACTCCTAAATCAGCAAGTCAGGACCGACTCTTAGCCTTAAGATGTTTTGTGAATACGGCCCCTGATCTGCTGCCCACTGAGCAGCTCCACTGGAGTAGTTGGGGTTAAGAGCCTGGCTCAAGGGCACCTCAGTGGTGGTAATGAGGGAGGGGCAAGCTATGATATTTCACTCCCTCCCCTGACCCCAGATTCACACCAGTCCGGAGATTGAACCACAACCTTTAGGCCAAAGCGGCCCCTGTTATTTATTAATTCTTAATACATAAAGAACACTTCTACAGTGGCAACACTTCTGCAACAAAAGATCTAGAGGACCAACATTTTAGCTGCAGACTACTACTTTCTAATAAGCAATCAAGTCTGCAGCTATGGAAATTTAAGATGTTACTAAATGGAGTCTTTTCCAGATGGTCGGTGGGCTTCCTGATTAATCCAAGAGCTAAAACAAAGACTACGCTGCTATGATGGAGGAGGATATACAAGAGCTAAGCTGACTTTTTTACAACCTGGCAACTAAAGTTTCCTTCCTCCAGTAGCTCAGTTCATAGGTGACTTGGCTGGGAACCGTAGGGTTGCTGGTTCAAGTCCCGGTGTGGACCATGAATGGATCGTGGACTGGTGGCTGGAGAGGTGCCAGTTCATCTCCTGGGCACTGCCGAGATGCTGCTGAACAAGGCACCGAACCCTCAACTGCTCGGGGCGCCGGTCACTGGCAGCCTCCTCACTTTAACATCTCTCCTTAATTGCATGTAGAGGTCTTGTCTGTGCATGTGTGTGTATTTCAGGCCTGTGTTTGTGTAACATGATTAATAATAAGAGTGAAAAAATTCAATTTCCCCGTTGCGGGATCAATAAAGTAATACTTCTTATTATTATTATTTTAGCTGGCTTAGTGCTGATTTATAATTACAGTTATTTATTAGCCATTAATAAAGTCATCCTTTCAACTTGTTGAACCACCTAAAGCAACATCTGGGAGTTCAGAAGTGTAACTCCTCATCATGCCAGTATCAAGGTGAAGTAGCTGTTCTGTGTGAACTGCTGAAAGTGTTTCTTTAATATCAGGGTATGACCTGTGTGTGTGTGTGTGTGTGTGTTTCTAATCGTGCTTTGTGAGCCAGTGAAGTGACGCTGAGTGTGAAATTATTCCAAAACACTCAGACCAAAGTAAGTCGGGGGGTTTCCCAGTTACAGATAACATTTCACTCACACACTCACCACCTGCAGTTACACACCGTTATTTTTAAGACTTCCTGAGAGTCGTCTCACTTCCTCATTGAAAATCAACATTTCAGGACGGTCTCGTCTTCGCTGACAGAAGTTTGAAGCTTCACTAAACCTTCAGAAGTCTCATTGACTTTAAAAATCATCTCTCGTCTGCACCTGTTTTATAAATCTCGTTGTGTAAAGCTGAAATGTGTTGCAGCTATAAGGAGGAAAGTCCCCCACGCATCACACAGGGATATGATTAAGGGAGTGAGAGACTTTGGGCTGCGTGGAAAATGTGATGATGAAAATACATCTGAGGGGTTGTTGTGTGGTTGCAGCTCCTCCTTTAACAGGTGGTAAACAATCCCAGACACTATCTGAACATGAGCCGGGAGACTTTCCTCATCGTCTCAGAGAGAGTAATCAGTCCTCTCACCTTCCATGAGGGATTCATATGTGGGATCAAACCTGAACTCTCATATCGATCCCGGATCAATCACCTAAAACAATGGTGATCGATCATCCCCATGACAACACTGAGGTAGGTGATTTTTTTGTACCAGGCTAGTTTTTTTTATTTTATTGGAGGTTAAAGTTTATGAACGTGACAAGATGGAGGGCTCTGAAAGAACAGGCTGCAGTTACATCTCACTGCCAAAGAGGCCGCTAGAAACAACATATCTCAAAGTTCCTGAATTAAGACTTTAAATTCAGACTGACGGCAGAAGGTGCCACCTGATCATTCAGATGCACACCTAATATCCTAATATCAGCTCCTGCCCCCAATGGATACGATGATCAACTGTACCAAAACAAACCATCTACCAATGGAAATATTGGTGGAAAATTTCAGGCTTTAAATCTTTCTAAATTTCCAAAAATTAGACTATTTTATAGGGGATACTACTCTACTAATTGTGTGCTACTTGTTCTCTGTAAAGGCTATTAATACATAATGTAAATACTCTTCTAAGCAAAATGTATTTAAGTATCAAAATTAAAGTTGACCTACTCGCTCTGCAGTCAAATGTCCCCTGCCAGTGTTTAACAATTACATATGTATTGTATATATGTTTTTTTTAACATTACTGTGGCATTAATGTATCTGTTTCTGCTGTAGTTGTTGAAGCTAATGTTTACTACCACTGCTTAAAGTGTAACTCCGGCACAAAATCACCCCATGGTCTTTTTCCACACTTACGTACATTAAATAAGCCATCGGGAATATTTTTTGTAACAACTATTAAAGGAGAAATCCGGTAGAGTCGCTAACAGCAGGACGTGGCTAACAGTGATTAGCTCAGAGCAGTACGGTGAAGGCATTAAAACGTCTTTTTTAACCACTAATGCTGCTCAAAATAACACCAAACCTCTGCAGCAGCATGAGAAGAGTCCCTACACATGAGTTTATTAAAAGAGTGTTTTAAAGACTTACCTACTGGCCCCTGTACCAGCTCCTCTCATAGTAAAGTCCATTCAAGTGGATTACCAAAGTCGATCCAAAAGGAAGGAGCCCATTAATGCTTTGTTTTATGTGTAGGGACTCTTCTCATGCTCCCAGATTTCTCCATTAATAGTTTATACACAAAAAAAAACTGTCTCCATGGCTTATTTGATGAACGTGTGATGAGTGTCGGAAAAGATGATTTTTGGGATGATTTTGCGCCGTAATTACACTTTAATCCTCCAGTTTATCAGAAACATTTTCACTGCAGGAAGGTGTGAAAAGACTGTAATTTGTGAAGTAACTAAAGCGACAGTAGTGAAGTAAACAAATGTGTGGATCCAATTCTGATGTCAGCTCTTCTCTTGGATGCTAGTGTCATTGATAAACTCTTGACCAGCATCAATATAGTTTTAGTGGTTTCTAGGGATGGTGATATTGTAACAGTACAAAATAAGGACAAACTTCTTTTTTTTACTGGTAATGAGAATCATGTGGAGGTTGTCCATTAGTTCAAACCAAAAATGAATAACTTAAAATAAATACTTTTTCTCTTGTTTTTGACCCAACAAAACAAGATTTATTTGCAAAAATCAAACAATTTTAGAAAAAAATCATGTAAAAAAATAACATTATATATTAAATGGGTATTATTCTATTTATATATTTTATTAAAATACGTAATCATTTGAAAATACAGTTAATATTATGTATAAATACCAAGTCTGTATGGATCAAAACGAGAAGATTTTACATTTAGTTCCATAAAAACAAAGTCTGCTATGATTGAAATACCTTCACGCATGCTTCTTGTGTACATATTGTATTGATATTTAAATGATATATTTATTTTAAAGTAATCATTGTTCTTCAGGGGGCGTCTTACCCCGGTTCACCCGACAGCACCCGCCTCTGCAGAAGCCTGAAGTGTAAGATGATGATGTGTTGAGTCAGTCACGGAGAAGTCTCCGCTGTCAGCTCCACACACACCGCTGGATGCTGCTCTGATTATTATTATTATTATTATTATTATTATTATTATTGATTAAAGATGTTAAAGACTTAAAGATGACGGATAAGACTCAATAAAGAGGCGGTAACAGCTCATCTGAAGCTGGGCTGTGAAGTCTTGGTGAGTATCACTTTGTTTCGCAAGTGTTTTATTTTTTATTATCCTCATTATTGAATGTGCGCTGCTGCCATGATGTCGCTTTATTGTTTACACAGCTCTGTTTAAAATGTAGCCTGAACCCCATTTAATATGAAAATGCAATAAATGGGACAGCAACCAGGAGGGGAATTTAAAAAAGTTACCACTGTTTTTCAGATTAAAAACAACAACTTTTGCGTTAAGATCATTTTTTCTCAATAAATCTCTGTATTCACAAACATGATAAACCTCATTTATGTGTGGATTATTCCTTGTTTTAAGGTAAATTACAGCAGCAGCAATGTGAGAGACTTATGAGAAGACAGTTACGGATGACTCATGGCGACAATGTCCCAAACATGGACCCTCTTCACTGCGGTGGCTGTGCTGGCTGTGCGGCTCTGCACAGGTGAGATCTACCGTGTGTTCAGAGCTGATGGGGTTTGAAATGCTTTCATCGTGTTATCTGGGATAAGTCAGTGGGTGCACGTGGAAATACTTTCTATACAAACCTATTTAACATTAACTAAACTAGACTACTGTCTCATGGGACATCACAGCTCAATGGCACGTCTGCAGAAGGTAATAACTCACTTTAAAACATTTAATTCATGCTTCAAAACATAGTTATTGTGTCGATAAACTGGTCAATGCGACCAAAAATAGATGTTTTATCATCATGTGCTTTACTGTAACAACAGTTGTGGAAATGTTTCTTTTGTGCTCATATCAGTTTTTTTCTTCTGAGTGCTTTTGTGCATCCCTCTGAACTTTTAAGATTTTGATTTCTAAAGTAAGTTTAGTGGGAAAAGTCGATACTGTTCGATGCTGACAGATAATTGGATATGCACATTTGTATGTATACAGTAAATTAAAGTGAAATACCGGCGCAAAATCATACCGTGGTCTTTTTCGGCACTTATATTTATCAAATAAGCCATCGAGACAGTTTTTTTCGTGCATGAACTATTAGCAGAGAAATCCAAGAGAGTCGCTAACAGCCGGACGTGGCTAACACTGATTAGCTTGGGGCAGTACGGTGAAGGCATTAAAACGTCTTTTTTAACCACTAATGCTGCTAAAAATAACAGCAAACCTCTGCAGCAGCATGAGAAGAGTCCCTTCACAGTAAACAAAGCACCAACAACGTAGTTAGTGAACCCAGAGTTTATTAAAAGAGTGTTTTAAAGACTTACCAACTGTCCCCTGTACCAGCTCCTCTCATAGTAAAGTCCATTCAAGTCAACTATCAGAGTCAATCCCAAAGGAAGGAGCCCGTTGGTGCTTTGTTTTATGAATCATCTACAATGATTCAACTATCAAGAAGATGAGAACTGTTTGTTGTTTGTTTTTGACTGAGTGTCCAAAGGTTTGGCGGTTCGATCCCCATCCTGCCCTTCTTGTGTCATGGTCGTTGTGTCCTTGGGTAAGACACTTCACCCACTTTGCCTCCTGTGAATGTGCATGACTGCTGTATGTTTGAGGAGGTGGTCGGAGGGGCCGTAGGCGCTGATTGGCCTCCACGCTTCCGTCAGTCTGCCCCAGGGCAGTTTACCACCACCATGTCTGTGTGAACGAAGGAATCGAACCTGGACTCTGTAAAGCGCCTTGAGAAAGGCACTATATAAATCAAAGCCATAATAGTGATGTTTGTAAAAATGTGTGCAGCATAAAGACGAGGTGTTTCGTGTCATGCAGGTGTGCAGAATTACATTTCCTCATCTGCTAACAAATCCGCGCCCATTGTCTTTCTTGCGTTCTCATAACTGGACGATGTGAACACGCAGTTTAAATGAGTCACTGTTTCTGCTTTCAGGTGAGAAATACTGCTCCATCTGGTCCAGCGCTGGATCTGTGGTGCAGCGACACTCCAGTTTTAAGATGTACTGCACTTTTAACTGCAAGTGCAAGGGATTCATGTACAGCTACCATCCGCGCACACGGCAGAAGCTCGACTATGAGAATTCTACAACTATTTACTTGAATGTGGTTAACATAACCAAGAAAACAACATACAGCTGTGAGTGCGGCTGTCATTCTCCTCTGGACCCCTGCGGCCTGGACATCTCAGCTGGATGTGAGTATAAAAACAGGCAGCAGGGAAAGCATCTCTCACACATTTCACTAACAAAGACCACGCCAACACAGACAAGTTTAGAAGAGTTTAATGCACATCGTACAGACCGGTTTCGAAAACAGTTGGGCCGCTGCTCATTCATTCATTCATTCATCTTCAACCGCTTATCCCGGTGTCGGGTCGTGGGGGGGCTGGAGCCGATCCCAGCTGACATCGGGCGTGAGGCGGGGTACACCCTGGACAGGACGCCAGTCTATCGCAGGGCAGTTGGGCCGCTGTGTGAAATGTAAATAGAAACAGCATGTGATGATTTGCAGAACGCGTTCACTCAAGACTAAGCAAGAGCACAAACACAACGTATCAAATGTTGAAACAGAGAAATGTCATTGTTTTATGAAAAGCCCATTTTGAATCTGATGCCAGCAACACGTTTCAAAAGAAAAGTTGGGACGGTGTCGACGCAAAAAAGCCTGGAAAGGTTGTGAAATGATAAAAGAAAACACCTGACAGAACATCTCTCAGTGAATTCAGTTAACGGGCAACAGGTTACCTCTTTTTCAGGAAGGCACCATATGGTAAATGGACTTGTACTTATATAGCGCCTTTCTAGTCTTCTGACTACTCAAGGCGCTTTCACAGTGTTAGTCACATTGGACATCTACATACCATCTAATCTAACCATTAACACCACATTCACACACCCATGCGCAGCAATTTGGTGTTCAGTGTCTTGCCCAAGGACACTTCGACATGTGGACCGGGGGAGGTGGGGATTGAACCGCCATTCTCTCGAATGGAGGACGACCCACTCTGACTCTGAGCCACAGTCGCCCACTGTCGATTTTAGCACCCAGGCTCTTTATATTAAAAGAGCCTGGGTGCTAAACTGGCCTGCCTGCAGACCCGACTTTAAAAATGTTTGGTGCGTTATGAAATGGATGTTGGGATGAGGGGCCGGTGTCGCTGAAGGTGGGAAGACAGTCAAGACAGATGTCCGTCCTCCACAGAGCTGGGTCTGTCTGACGTTCCTGTCTGTTATAGGGAAGGTTTTCAACGCCACCGTACTCTACGGGGGAATTGTTGGGTCTCTGTAAATCATAAATAAGTCATAGAGTGTGGTCTTTACCTACTCTGTAAAGTGTCCTGAGATAACTTTTGTTATGATTTGGCACTATGAATAAAATTGAATTGAAATTGAATTAAAATTGAAATTTAATTGAAATTGAAATTGAATTGAAATTGAAATTGAAATTGAAGACAGGAGGGAACTGAGTGGAGACCCTATAGTGGAGGACTTGTCTCTTCGTGCAGTTGGGTCATGAAAGTGGTTCCTATGTTCAAAGAAAGAGAGCGATAAAAGAAAAAAACATGTGATTTGGGGGGAAGGGATGTGAAAACTGAGCTAAAGGGTTAGGGAAATGGTATGCTGCATGTGTCAAAAACGACTCTATGGTAGGAACGCATTATTAGCCCTGACACTTGCTGAACGCAGCCTGCAACACGCGGACAGTGTGAAGATAAAGCAGAACCAGCCGTGCCTCTTTTCTTCAAACAGCTCTTGTAGCTTGAAAAGTTAGTCATGCCTTAAGACATGAAAGTCTCATCTTGAAACACCAAAACATCCAATTTCAATTTAATTCACTATTCACTTTCAATTAAATGTTATTTAAAGCGCCAAATCCTAACAAACGTTATCTCAGGACACTTTACAGAGAAGCTCCTTCATTCCTTATATAGGAAAAATAGTCTGAAAACGGCTAAATTAAGTTTTATGGCTAGGTTCAGGAAGAAATGCACACAATATTATCAACACAAATACTTGTTCTGAAATGGCAAAAGACGGAAAACACTTTCCTGTTTGCTGTTGCCAGTAGTGGCCTCTGTGACTATAACTCAATATTGTCAGCTAGATGTCTTCGGGCTGGGACTCTTATCAGACGTAAGAGGTATTGGGCGGATTGGACAATGGGCAGTCGTTTTGCTAACCACTTCCTGTTTTATGGTGAGACATGGAAATTTAAGACGCCGCCATGGCCACGCCAATAACAAAATCACCTAAGCTTCACCATTTATCTTTGTAAATGTCTTTAGAGCGCACTGACCACATTTGAAGTCGATCAGGTTGAGTCCTGGAGGTTTAAGTCCACCACCTGGAAATGTCCAAAAATGCCCTCAGATTGCACAGTAATATGATAAATTGCAGACTTCCTGTGGGGTTTAGAGTATGGTTAAGAGACTTTTCTGTACGTACACGCCATGCAGGTGAAATGATCATCAGGGGCTACTTCCTTGAAGTTTTGTAGGGGGTGCTATCGAGTCATTTTGTAACACCCAAGCACGAGACCTGTAAAATACAAAATTTCAAAGGTTTTAATTCAGACCCTCAAAAAATGTGATTTACGTACAAAATAATAATAAGAAGAAAAAAGACGCAATTTCAATAGGGTCTACGCTGACGGTGCTCAGGCCATAAACATTTGTATTTTTTGAGGACACAAGCATCGATTCTCCGTCTTCTTTGTCCTTCAGATTTACCAGAACGCCCTGAAAACATCTCGTGCATCTACAAAGTCAAAGATAACGAAACGGGAGTCGTGTTCTGCAGCTGGCACAGAGGACGAGATACTTTACTCAGGAATAGTTCGGTTCTGTGGTGAGTTATAAAACAAATCTGATTACAGAACAGTACTACCACATTGCTTTTGTCTACTGTCAAATGTAACGTGTCTGTGTGTGTTTCAGGGTGAGAACTGTGTCTGGAAACAACACAGACGCACCAGTGCGGTACGAAGTCTCCAGTAAGGGAACTGATTTACCCTCAGCTAGTTTCACTGTGAACAGCTCTGTCCAGATGATCTCTGTGCGGGTCCAAACGCAGAATCCACTCGGCTCTGCAGAGTCCATCACCATCAACTACACCCTCAGTGACATCGGTAAGACAGCAGCCCGTACCAGTCACCCAGTCCAGTGTTTAATGAGGTGCTTAGAAAACTCTGTATAGAAAGTGTGTGTGTTTCCCATGGGGCAGTGTCGAGTTACGATCTGAGCTCTGTGGGGTCTCTAACACCCATCATCATCATATAATAAAATGGTTATCTTTAAACATTTTACTAGAACAACCTCAAGATTTCTTTATTTTTTTCTCTGACCTTTCCACCGCTCGACCATTTCTCTTTTTCAGTTCTTTATTATCCATTTAGTTTGTCTTCTCATTTAACTCCACTCTTCCTGTCCTGATTTCATTTGATTATTTCCTGCTTGACCTCTGACATTGCGTGGACGGATCCAGTTGAAAGGGTGGCGTTGTGATGTGCCATATAGGCATGGATGCATATGGCAAAAAAGAGATTACGTGGTGAGCCGTAACTGGAGATTTTTGTTTAAAATCAAGTCAAGTAGTCATGTAGTGGGTGTCCACTCTCTTTTATTTTATTAAAATAAGTCTAAGCACACTGTAAAAAGTGATGACGCCTTCTATCGGGTCGGTGGCACTAGACTCGTCATATGATGGCCGCGGCAGCAGTGTGTTTTTAGCTTTGTTTCTCTCAGTTTACATGGTTTTTTTTTTGTTGTTTTTTTAAATGAACCTTTATTTTACCAGGAAAGTCCCATTGAGATTAAAAACCTCTTTTTCAAGGAAGTCCTGGCCAAGAGGTAGCAGAAGTTACACAGTTACAATATACAGACAACAAATACAATTGTAAAAAACAGTTGCATGTAAAGAAGGTCGTCTCAAGTGCTCAAGAAATTTAGTTTCCAGTCTTTTTCCAGCTTGTTCCATGTAGGAGGAGCAGAGTACGGAGATGGTTTGGCTCCAGAGACGCCCATGCGTTAATTTAAACAGAGCAGATTTGGGAAGGGCACAGTCCCTGGATCTTCAGTGGGCATGAGGACGTGTTGGCTATGAGCACATCCACTTGTTTGTAAGGCATGAACTCACAATAACATGACTGGAACCTTAAAGCGTCTCTAATCTTAAAGTTTCTGATGGTTGATGATCTGATGTTACAGTTTTCACCTGCTGCTTTTATAGAAGAAAAGTCATCTTGTGCATTTTGCAGCCTGCTCAAGATTTATGTTTTTGTGTTGGTTTGAGCAGTGATGCCGTCGACTCCTGTTCTTCACCAACCGGAGTGCTCCTCCCGAGAGTGCATCATGGATACGGGGCATCTCGAGGGTGCTGCACATCTGGAGATCCAATACAGAGCAGAAGCACAAACGTGGACATCTTCTCTAGAATCAGTAAGAGGTCTTAACTGTCTAATCAGATTAGTGCAGATTTAGGACTTTTCAATAAAATGCTGCAGGACGTTACTTAAACCTTTAAAGGCATACAGCCCCTGCATCCTCAGACCTCACAGGGCTGCTGCTCATTCAAAGCCAAAGGCCGATATGAGTGTCAGGTTGATGTTTGCAAAGGTGGACTCAAAATGTTGCATGCAAGCTGGAGCATGGATGAGTGAATTTAAATTCAAGATTGAAGAAGCTTTATTTATCCCGAGGGAAATGATTCTGCAGTTTCAATACAAAGATGGGAAAGTATCAGAGTAACAATAAGCTAAAATAAAATCGATTAAAGTCGCAGTCGGGAACATTTGTTTGATCATATTCACTGAAGCCGACACCATGCTCCGACAGAACAACATACATCATTGCTTCTACGTGCATGTAGAGCTTGTTGCTTGTTTTGCAAAAACCCACCGCGCCCGTTTCATCCTGTCCACTCAGCACAGTTCACAGTTCGTACACACGCCACAGATCCCACATCCCCCCTCATGCATGTTACAATATCACAGACACACGCCTCAAGCTAGGCATACGCTAAATGACGTTAGCAATTACTATCTATGAGTAAGTTAGCCAGCCAGCTCTGTGTAGCGTCTACTCCATGCTGTTTATCAATGAGAGAAGAGACGGCGCGTTCACAGGAATCTGGTGCACGCGCACTGACGAGCACTCGATGGGAGGGAGTGGAGGAGCTCCGTGGTAGAGGGGGAGGGGCGTGAGAGTTGTAAACATTTAAAATTTGACTTAGTCAACTCGATCTGCCCGACTTTCTGACTGCAGCTTTAAAATGAGATTATAAACAAGACATTTTCACTTTCAGGGTGAGAAGAAAAGTTCAGTAGAGGTTCGGTCCATCTCCTCTCTGGAGCCCTTCACGTTGTACCATTTCAGAGCCAGATCCAGATTCAGCACCGGCCTGTGGAGTCCATGGAGCACAAACGTTTTCGGCCGGACTAAAGAGGAAGGTAAGCAGTTTTAACCTGCAGCTCCTGAAGACTATTTTTGCACTTCATGAGTGAAAACACCACTGATTCTGTCTATACTCAAACAGATCTGAACGGAGTCAGTACAATACCTCTGCGGCACTTTATCTATGCACGCTATCAGATAATGCAGAAATGTTTCATTTCATTTGGGTTTTCTTTAGGCAGTTATCAGCTCACCACTGACTGTCTGCACGATACATACAAACCACTGAAACAGGCCTTATTGGTTTGTGTGTTGAGAGCAAAACATTCAGTGTGCACAGTGACTTACACTGAGATTACAACATGTAATGAGTAAACTGCAGTTGCATCTTATTGCATATGCGTTAGACATTAAGCCAGAGTGAAGAAAACTGACATGGTAAAGAAGACAGTGATGCATCATGGGAAATATCGCTGCATATTTGATGATGGTGTGAAGATATGAAGGTCCGTTTCCTGACATGTAAGATATGAATGTGCAGCAGCGACACATCATCAGATTCCCACACACAGCCAACAGGAGCAGAGGTCAGAGTAGAAATGGCAGAAGATACGTTTTGGGTAACATGAATTACATACGTATGCCTATCTTCCTCATTCTCCTGGATAAACACATTGTGGTTAAGCCACACATGTGATTTCTGATCTTCCAGGCAGCCGCTGGTTTCACCAGGGTGGTATGAAAATCACCTTACCGAGGTTTGAAACAACAAACAATTAGTTCTTATGAAAGTAAGAACATCTTTACAGGGATACTTCCGATTTATTGAAGTGTGTTTGTATGAGGTCCTTAGTTCTCAGTTAAACAGGGAGAAAAACCAACACAGAGGCTGTTTTTAGCCTGATTCAGACAAGATTAGTTTAATTTGGGGACTTGGGGTAAAATAGTCTTACCTCAGGACGTCTGTAAATGGGCAATACGCACCAGAGGTATTCTACCAGAGGTGGGATGGGTTGCTCGATTTACGTGCTATGTCACCTCCCAGTCTCCATGTGTGTGCTACGTAGCTTCCTAATTATCCAAAATTAAATAAATATGAAACTAAAGGACAGAATTGATTATCTAAAAAAAGTGATGAGTGCTTCTTCAAGTGCCTCCATGCTAAAAAAAAAACATGTGGAAACTACGTATTGACGGGATATCTACATATAGTTTACAGAGTGTTGATCAGACGGGAATGTTTTACCTGAGGTATACTTTTGGGTGAAATTCAGCATATTTTTTACTGATATCACGGACATGACTCTCCAGACAGGACAAAAAAACCCTGGTAAAAATGACCTTATCCCACGTCCCCACATTAAAACTAATCCCGTCTGAACAGGGCTTTTGGCACCTTTTCCTTTCTTACAGCCCTGTTTAAGTTTATGTGGGGGGGCTGAAGTCATCCCCGCCAGACTCAATTGACAAAAACAGCAACTCCTGCAAGGTAAAGAATTATTGTTATTGTCAACAGGGTCTGGTGGCTTTGATGAGAGCTAAGATAACGGCTTAATTTACCCGCATACACTTAAACAGAGATGCTGACAGCAAGGTAAAGATGTAAAATGCCCAATGTAATATTCACTTAAACTGATACGTATTTTTTTTAGGCGGCTAAAATATGTTTTACTACTTCTTCCATCCACAGCAGTGCATTTGTTAGTACGACAAAAAATCTGAGCGAACCCTTTAGTAGAAGTGCAAGAGGTTGCGGATTTGAAATCTTAACCCTTGTTTTTTGTTGAAATTGGCGTTACCTTCTCAGTGTGTGGGCTCCCACAGACCCCACTGTTGTTTGTGTAAAATGATAATGCAAAATCAATGAATGGTTTACTTTAAATACCTTTTTCCTTTTCTATTTACCTTATTAAAACCAAATATGTTAAAGTTTAAACAGCTGGGATCGGCTCCAGCCCCGATAGGGACAAGCGGTTGAAGATGAATGAATGAATGAATTAATGTTAAAGTTAAAACCCTCTTTGCAAAAAACTGGGCTTTCAGATTGAATGAAGATGATTTTCTCCATGTTTAGAGAGGTTTAACTCCCCATTATGACTCCTAGAGTATAAACACAGTTGTAAAAACTCCAAAAACAAAGAATACTAATGGATTAATTCAGCTAACACTTAAGTCTCAGTTTTCCAACAGCGCTCGAACTCACCAACATTGAAGTGTTCTTCACATAAAAGTGACTTTTCCATTCAACTTTAAAGTACCTCTTAACATGCTTAGACCATGTTCAATGTCATCGGTGTTATCTAAAGTGTAACTTCAAGTACTTATTTAATTATGTGTTTTATTTGTCACGTTTCTTGGAAGTGTTACTAATTGCTGTCAGACTTGAGCTCACAGAAGAAAATGTAACAAAAATGCAGATTGGAAGTTTGTCTTTTAAAGTTAGAAATACCTTTGTGAGAAATGTAACTTCTATAAGCATCTTTCACACATTCATTGAAACAAAAAACACACGTTTACGGTCTGTACGTAAAGTCAAACACAGTCTTGAGTTCAGTATTATTGTCCTGTTATTGTTCCAGCTCCTGCCAAAGAGTTGGATGTGTGGTACGCTGAACCCGCCTCTGACTTGAAATCCCTCAGAGTTTATTGGAAGGTACGTTTTTGGATCGGTTGTGAATGAATGCTAAAGGATAATGAACGCCACACCGCGCACTGCTTCATGTGTTCCCTCTCCCGCTCTGTGTCTGTGTGGGCGTGCGGTGTTGTCACCATAGTAACACTTTCTGATCTTCCTGCTTCTCTACTACTTTCTGCACAAAGGTCAACCCTTGACCGCTTCTAAGGTGACACACACTCGCACATCCCCACCCTCTACCTTACACACACACACACACACACACACACACACACACACATACACACACACTCATTTAATGTCACATAGAGACAGTGAGAGAGATAAGTGAAACCTGACTGCAGACACCGCAGTTTCAGTTTACAAGAAAAAGAGGAGCTGAACAGAAATGATGTGTCTTGCGTGCCGTCTGAGTGTGTTGATTTTCAGCATCCTGTAAATCCACGGTTTGTTTTTCTTGCAAACATCTGGCTTCGAACTCTCTAATTCCCTTCTAAACGTCTCTCTGACTGCAGGAGCCGAACATTTCCACAGCTAGAGGGAAAATCGTAGAGTACAGAGTCAGAGTTGACAGCCCAGACTCTGTTCTGGTCTTCATCACTAACATTAGTGCGGACGCCAGGAATTATTCAGTCCCGTTCTGCGCCGAGTGTAAAGTCACAGTGTGGGCTTGCAACTCCAAAGGTCCGTCCCCTCCTGCCAGAATTACAGCCCATCACACAAAAGGTAAAAAGCAAACTGTGTATGAATAAAGGCTAATGTTTGAGTCTTCATGACGCCAGGACCTGCCTCCTTTTGCATGTGAGCAGTCTTGTAAAAAGGTTACAGGTAAATATCACATGCGTTACGAATACTGAGGGGGAAGTTGGTGTCTTTATGATTCTCTCTTTTAGTAAAGGTGATGCCGTTGGAGCCGCCTCGGAACGTGCAAGTTACTGCAAACAACCGCAGTGTCACCATCTCCTGGAGAAAGCACCACACTGCACCGCCACACGCCGTGCATGTGGTGGAGTGGTTCCCTGAGGGCCGCAAGCTGGAGGAGCTCAGATGGATCCGACTGAGCAGGAACGACAACCGTGCTGTTCTTACAGGTGGGACTTTCTTACCTTAGTTATCTCCAACATGTAAATACATTGACACGAGGAGTTACAGTAAACACTCTCCTTCTCTTGACATCAAAAAGAGAGAGGTTAGAATTGTACTTCGCGGGGGGGCTGGAGCCGATCCCAGCTGACATTGTGCGTGAGGCTGAGTACTCCCTGGACAGGACGCCAGTCTATCACAGGACACATAGAGATGAACAGAGACAGACAACCATTCACACCTACGGGCAATTTTAGAGTCTTCACTGTGGGAGGAAACCGGAGTACCCGGAGAAAACGCACGCAGACACGGGGAGAACATGCAAACTCCACACAGAAAGGCCCAGGCCGGGATGCGAACCTGGAACCTTCTTGTTGAGAGGCGACGGTGCTAACCACTACACCACCGTGTAGCCAATCTCAGAAGAAACCACTTTAACCTGAGGAGGCAGCAGCTAATATGACTCCTGCATTAGTGAAACAGCACCCCTCCACCAATCTACTGGAATTTACACTCTTTTTCTATACCTCTACCTTTCTTTCTGCAGGTATTAAGCCGTTTGAGTGCTACCAGGGAGCGGTGCATGTTTTCTACAATGGGAGCTCAGTGAGTCGCACCAGATTTACAGGCGTCACCTCTTTGGAGTCAGGTAAGATCTAAGAAGAGCTGAACAGTGTTCGTTAGATAATTTTTTATTTATTAAACCCATAAACACAGAGTTGGTAAAAAAGTCTTTAAAGATCTGTAAATAACTAATTTTCATTTTTTTTAAATGTGTAATTTTCACATAATCTGGTATTTCATCCGCACAATCAGTCGGGATGATAAAGGATTCAGGAGTCTTTGAATTTTTGAAAGTGCTTAAAAACTGCTTCACTCTTGCTCTTAAAAAGCTGCATGAACCTTGTATAAACATAACAAGCAGCAAATCCAGTCAGTAAAAGCAGTATTTAATCATTTCTAACATGTTGAATAGTCTTTTTGGCTTCTGCCTGTTGTCTGCAGCCCCAGCAGCTGGTCCCCCAGTCCAAGAGACGGTTGAGGGAGATCAAGTGAAAGTGACCTGGGCAGAGATTCCCAGGGGTCAACGTGGAGGTTGCATCACCAACTATACCATCTACCTAGAGGAAGGCAGCGGACTCCTGAAGCCTCGTAAGAACCGTTTATCTTTACTGAAACAGCTTTACACCGAGGGTGATGGTCTGTGCTTTGTAGCATGAATTATTTGACCGCAGACAGCCGCACGTGTAACTGTGTTGTGTTAAATGTGTTTCAGACTCAATCCCGGCATCAGAGACGACGCACATCATCAGAGACCTGCCTCCAGCCGTCTACAGCCTGTGGATGACGGCGTCAACCGCTAAAGGAGAAGGCCCAGCGTGTCAGAAGGTCAAGTTCTTCATCCAGCGTAAGCTTCTTTATTTTTTATTTATATATTTAATATATTTTTTAAGGTTACATAGAAAAAGACATCCATACAAAGACAAAATAGCAGTATAGTTTGGCTTTCTTATGATTTTTTTGACACACTTTTCTATGACTTCTGACTTTTTCCAAGAAATTATGCCAAGACTGCTTAGACAGGCTATCCTACGACTGATTTAAGCATTTTTGGACATATATTTTAATTTTTTTTACTTTTTCGACATACTTAACCGTGACTTTTTAGATAAACTTAACCGTGACTTTTTAAGACTTGTTCGACATACAGTACTATAACTTGTTTTTCGGGCTATGGCATTTTATGAGATGCTATTCTTCAAACAGGAAGGAAATCTATGTAGTAAAGACAATCGTTTATTATTATTATATATCAACATTATGTTGATAGGAGTCGTAGTAAAGCAGGTCAAAAAATTCATAAGAAAGTCAGAGTATAGTTTGTAAAAATGTCAAAAAGAAAATCATAAATCAGTAATACGATAGCCTGTCTGAAGCGGTCAGAAGGAGTCATGGCATCATTTCTTGAAGGAGTCAAAAGGTCATATCAAAGTTATAAGAGTGATAAGTGAAAAACAGGAACAGATTTTGTAAAATAAGTTAAAATCCTGTAGAGGAATCCTGCTGGAAAGCTTCAGTTCCTGCTGAAATTTGTTCCAGGTTAAGAAAGAGTGTTAAAAAGACTTATTTATTCTGTTCCCCAGAGATACATACTCTACTCTACTCTACTCTACTACATACTCTTATGTCTGTGCGGCACATATGAAGTCACTTCCTGCTCTGCCCATTACCAAAGAAATAGGCATGCATCCAGCTGTAAAACCACAAGTTGTGGCTTTAAAATGTCAGTTTTAGACAGATCACACAAGCAAGATATACCGTGTTAATAAAATGGGGGGCGACTGTGGCTCAGTGGTAAAGTGGGTCATCCTCCATTTGAGAGATCAGCGGTTCAATCCCACCTCTCCCAGTCCACATGCCGAAGCATCCTTGGGCAAGTCATTAACCCCAAATTGCTCCTTGTGCTGCGCATGGGTGTGTAAGTGTGGTGCGAATGATCAGATTAGATGGTATGATCATCAGTGTGAATGGGTGAAGGTGCCGCAGATAAAATAACACCAAATAAGCCTGAACACAAGGTCCATGTTTCACTCACATCTAATGGTTTTCCTAAGCAAACTGATTTTGCTCGAGACGATGACGACGCTTCTGTCAAACAACTTTAAAAAAAAAAACTTTTTTGATCGATAATTGTCTCTTTTTGACCTTCTTTTTACTATTAATCCACATGTGTATGCTGCAATCTTACATCTCCCTGTTTCACTGGCACTGTTGCAGAGGAGACCAACCTCCCCCCGGTACTAGTGTGTGTGTGCGTCGTCGTCCTGACCGTGTTTCTTCTGGTGTGTCTGTACCAGAGTTCAGCAGTGAAGCAGAGGTATGTGGGCAACTCTATGGGTTCATAAGTGAAAGTTCACACCTTTTCATTACTTGTAAATCAGCCGTTCTGCAGAAAACACACTGATCCCGTTAAACTTTTGATGCCATGTTGTTTTCCACATCCCCGTCAGGTTCTGGGTTTATTTCCAGTGCCTCATGCTCGATGATGTGCCAGATCCCGCAAACAGCAAGTGGGCAAAAGAGTGCACCCAGGAGAAGGTAGTTACGTAAAAGTGGATGATAAACAAACTCCTGTAAATTGCAACACTGTTCAGAGTTGAAGCCTGAATCTCTGATCGAAACAGGGCAAGATGAACCTCCAGCTGCAGCCGAGTAACTCCAGCGTCACCAGTGAGGAAGAGGAGCCCATCCTGGTGGACGTGGAGGAGCTGCCCGCGCAGAGCAGTGACATCTGCACGCCTGCGCTCCTTCCTCAAACCGGCCTGAGCCGCGAGACGGAGACACCGGTCTACCCTCCGACCACCTACATCAAGAGTTTCTCCCAGGACTCGGATAGCTCCGACCACACGCAGACCTCTCTGGACACCAACACGACCGTAGACTACATCTCCACACACGGGCTGGGAAACCTGGACGAGGAGGATCAGGACGAGGAGGAGGAGGAGGAGGAAGAGTTTGAGGAAATGCTGGGTTTCTTCCCCAGTCACAACGTCTTCAGTACGGAGTTCGGAGGGAAGTTGACTCTGAACGCGGTCAAAATTGACTGCAGTGACTTCCTTCAGAACAGCTGAAACCAGAACTCTTTGGTGAGACGAGGTTTGAGTGAAAACTGTTTTTAGAGGAAGAGGAAACTAAAGGAAAGAGAGCCGACACAAACACTGGATCCCTCGTATCTACCTCCTTTCCCACTGGAATCAGAACTGTAACAAAAAGCTCTCGCTGAAGTCTTCCAGAGCTGTTGACGTTTTCATTTCATGCATTACCTTTGTTTCCTCTCCAGAGCGGCACTGGACACACTAAAACCATGACCAGAATGAACATGGCTGCAGAACTGAACTGAAGTATTTGAATAAAACAGCTGCACAGATTTAGACTCTTCACAGTAGGAAGTCACTTAACAATAACAATGGCTTTGTTCTGTTCATGTGTCCCATCAGACACGCCGGTTACTCTAATGATTATCGAACCCTGTGACGAGCAGCTGCGTGAGATGAGCAGATCTTTAGAGTTGAGTGTTTTTGGATCTGGAAAGCCTCAAACGTGCAGCAGCTCCAGGAGCAGAGACCACTGTGCCATGACTTTTTTATGTTCTATGGTATTTTGATGGCTCATTATAATGCCGTACTAAATTATGACTTTTGACATACTAAATTACTTTTTATGACTTTCGATATACTAAATTATGACATTTTATGACTTTTTCAACATATTCATTTTGGACATTTTTAACTTTTTGGACATACTAAATCACTTCTTTGAGGGGCGGCAGTAGCTCAGTCCATAGGTGACTTGGCTGGGAACCGTAGGGTCGCTGGTTCAAGTCCCTGTGTGGACCATATATGGAGCGTAGACTGGTGGCTGGAGAGGTGCCAGTTCATCTCCTGGGCAATGCCGAGGTGCTGTTGAGCAAGGCACTGAACCCCCAACTGCTTGGGGCGCTGGTCACTGGCAGCCTCGCTCTAACATCTCTCCTCAATTGCATGTATAGGTCCTGGTTGTGCATGTGTGTATTTCGGGCCTGTGTGTGTAACATGTATGATAATAAGAGTGAAAATTGATTTTCCCCGTGTGGGATAAAAATAAAGTAATTCTTCTTTTCATGAATTTTTTTGACATTACTTTTTTTTTTACATTGTGTTTTTATGAAAACTTTTTTGACATACTAAATTTTTTACAACTTTTTCAACATACTGTACTGATTTAAGCATTTTTTGGAGATATTTAACATTTTTGGACTTCTGACTTGAGATACTAAATTACTTTTTCGATGTACTTAATGACATTTTATGACTTTTTCAACAAATTCAGTTACATTTTTATGACTTTTTGCAATTTACTAAATTATGACTTATTTTTAAATTATTTTATTACCTTCACAATGACTTTTTCCCTCCCGACATACTATACTACAACTTTTGTATTACTTTTTTTGATATAAATTGTGACTTTTTTGTAACCGTTTTAAACATTCTATACTGATTTAAGCATTTTTTGGACATATTTTAAATTTGTTTGACTTTTTGATATACTATATATACTATGACATACTAAATTACTTTATTACTTCCACTAGGACAGTATGAAAGTCAAAAAAAATCCTTAAATCAGTCATAGGACAGCGTGTCTGAAGCAGCCATGGCATCATTTCTTGAAGGAGTCAAAAGGTCATTTTAGTTCAGTAGTGGAATACGATAATATGGCTTTGATTTTCTGGATGCAGAACCTGTGCAACACTATAGGTACTTAAAAAATAAACATCAAAAAGTCATAATATGCCTTTGTTGGGAGGTGACCACTGGACATGTTCCTGCTGTGACATTCACATTCAACTGCACACGGGCGAATAGTCAGAACATTTACATACGTAGATGTGATTTTTAAGAAGCAAACAAATCAGGTGGTGTACATTTGTAAATTAACCTGACCTGTGTGCAGGCAGGTGTAAAAAAAGAAGTGACAATGCAAAAAGATTTATCGACCATCTTTATTTACCGACAGAGGTCTCTAATAGCAGGGCTAGAATTCACACATTTGTAGAGCACTTCAGTTGTTCCACACAATGAACAACTGTATTTCTTTCAGAGCAATTATGCAGTGGTGCCACTGTGGAAGCTACAGGGCAAGTCAACAGTGGAAGAAAAGATCAGCACAGAACAGACTGCAAAAACAAACTGAAGCTGGGCTTAGGTTACATCTGTGGAAGGATGCTCGAGTGGAGTGTGTAAACAGTCGGAGGGCATCCAGACGACTACCGCCACATCTCAACTGCGTAAAGACACTTCCGCTCTATTTTACTCTTAAGTAAAAACAAAGGCATTAATTGACTTGCACTCGTGGCTGGTAATCAGAGATGAAATGGGCAAGCAGGAAGAGATACGAGATGGTGAAAAGCAGCCCAAATACACCAGCGATCAGACCACATGGAGTAGTTTTCAGCTTCAAATATCTCCGGATCGCTGCAAATTCAGGAGTAAATCCTCCGCGTGCTCCTCCAAAAATGACCTTATGTTCCTTCAGAACATTTCAGTACAAAAGAACCTTAATACAGATTTAGGCGCCATTTCATCAATGCATTCAAATTGAGGCGGCAACGCTCGGTCAGAGATCGAGGCGCGTCCTATTTGCACCACGTGAAATACAGTCTCTGAAAGAATTTATGAAAATAGTTAAGATTTACAGGCTGAAGATCATAGAAGAATAGACCTCCTGTATAAAATATAAAACAATACCCCAGTGCTAAAGAAAAAAAAAAAATAAATCCATAAATCTTAATGAGTGAAGCAGTAACTTCATCAGAGATACCTTGGTGTGGCAGAGCGTATGAGCTTGGGTTGGAGCTCCACAGCGCCCGTTTTAAAGCGAGCAGACGACGGCTCACACCAAGCTACAGACACCCTTCTTATGCTTACATTTCCAAATGCATATTTTCAAGCAGCAATTACAAAAATTTATCAATGGACAATGCATAACCTCTGAAAAAAATACTGTATGAAAACATCCCTGCTACTTTGTTTCCAAGTACAAAACCTCTACCAATAAGTTGCTCCAGAGTAGCAAGAAGTCCTTTTCTTTTTTTTGTTTTTTTTTTGTTAATTTCTGTTTTTTTTCCATCTTCGTTTTGTTTTTATTGGGTAAAACTCAGTCCTCACTTTGAGTGCCATAGTTAATGACAGTCTTCTCCATCATTTCACCTTGCTGAAGGATCCAGGAACATGCAAGCCTCGTAGTGGAGGTGCTCAGGAGGCTCCTGTAGGCCTGAGGGACAGCAGCCGGGGCTTAAGCCAGGGCTGGGAAGGCCTCTGGGTCGTCCACGTTGGGCACAGACGCAGATGACTGAGGAAAAACAAACATTATGTAGGAGTTAAAATTACAACATTTGAAGATGTACCTTACAAGTAAGAAAGGATTAACATTAATTTACAGGAGGGCGGCTTTTGAAAATAGCTTTAAATGATTAAAAATTCAAGTTTCATTGGCTCGTTCTTACACTGAACCCTTATTTACCTTTTGGCGTATTGATTATTTTCATTTCAGTGAAAAAACAGCAACACCTATGGTCAACGCAGATACTTAAGTGCTAAAGACACGACAACCACATCCCATAAGATCATCTACCTTGTCAGTCCTCCCTCCACGGATCGGCCTAGCGGGTTCACCACTGGCAGGGCCAGGTGCGCTGCCGGCGCCGCCGCCGCCACCATCACGACCACCACCACCGCGTCCACGACCGCCGCGGCCACCACGTGGTCCACTGCGTCCACGACCTGGGCGCCCCAGGTCTCCGAAATTGATCTCCAGTTGGGACGTAATGTCATTAGCTGGCTTCCGGAAGTGGTGCTCGTCGTCAAGCTGAATCAGGAAAAAAAAGATCAGGTACAAAGTTAATTATTATCTTTCTGTTCACGTAAAGCTTTGGTTTATTTTGTTCACATGTATGACTTGAGTTCAAATAATGTGCAACAGAAGAGATTTTACCTTGGGCTCCTCAACCTCAGGGTCAATCACCTCGTCTTTCTTATCCTGTAGATGCAAAACATAAACAACTGAGCAACAATGTTTGTTCAGAGACTCGAGTCCGATCAAGACGGGAATCAGAAATCTACAACATCTTCCAACCACACTGACTCAACGTGGGTCTGGGTCAGGGCTGGAAACACGGACAAAATCTATCACCAAACAGGTCCTTTCATACATCAATGATATGATATATAATAATTATATATCGTGAAATAGCATTTTTTCTGGTTATTAATAAAAAGATTGTGAAATAACCTCAAGGTAAAGCCTATTTTGTGTACTCCTGCCTGAATTTAATAATTATTATTAAGAACTTTAGTGCAAAAATATAACCTGAAACATTTCCCATTAGATTTTCTAAATAATTCGAGTTGGTATGTGCTCACATAAGTGTGTATCACCATATCTGGAAGGTTTATTTGTCTTAGGCATGACGCTACAGTCTGTTGCTTTACATAAATCACATCACTGACAACAAAAGTAAAAATAACGTGTATGAATTAAAGTACATGTGTGTTTACTGCACATTGTAAGATTTAGAGTTAGAGTCGAGCAGCTTGGAGGAGGCTGGGACAAATGATAAACAGCCAACAACATGCCACAACATGTGACATGTAGCTATTTAGTACCTTCTGATTTAGTAACGGATTCAAACAATGAACACTTGCCTGATCTACAGACAGCCTTTCAGTTTATTCACTGACAAATCAAAAGTGAAGAAGTTTTCCTTGATAGAGTTTGTTCATTTTTTAAACATTAAAATATAAACTGTCTCATTTGAGCAGGCACCAAGAACCTGCAATATAAATAACATCTACAAAGCAAAATCAACACCAATATTTGATGCGAAATATTGATGTGCTCAGGATGAGTTTGACTCACCTCTGCCTTAGACTTGTGTAGCACGAATCCTTTGTTCCACTCCGCTCCCTCGTTGGCCTTACGGATGTTGAACTCCACCTTGGCCCGCTCCTTGCCCTGCATGGCTTTCCATTCGTCCAGAGTCATCTCCTTGGGGCCTTCTTCCTTCACTTCCTCAACCTCATTCTCCCTTCAACACACACACAGACACACAGTGTGACAGTGTTAATGTTTAATATGACTAGAGTGGGCGTTCTTTGAACACCAGTCCAAATTAAGTCAGGTATCACTGCTTTATCAAGAGAACAATCTCTTCACAGTTACTTATTTTTCGTCAGAGCCTATTGAGACAAAAACCAGGGGCTTACTTGTTCTCAGAGTCAGCGGGTGGATGCTCCTCTCCTTCAGGGTTCTCTTCAGTGACGTTCGATTGGTCAAGCTCGCTATGGAGAAGAAGAGGAAAAAAAATAATTAAGAGCCTAGATGCATGACAAGTAGAACTGTACATGGGTCATGGTCTGATGCATGCAGAATGCAGAACAAGAGCTGTACAGCGGAGCCGCGATAAAGTATTTTCATCGTCCGTCGATCATTTTCCCGATTAAATGATTAGTTGTTTGGTGAAAATGTTTTCAAAAACCCCAAATTAATTAATCGATCCAAAATAGTTGGCGATCAATTTAATTAACGCAAATTTGTGTGCGCCTCAGTCACACTATGGCGAGCGCAAATGAAAAGCAAATAGAGCTGAAGATGCAAAAGCACAACAGTGTTAAATAATGAAACTATTGGCATATAGTAAAAGCATTTTTTAGATGCTTTTTAGTTTTATAGTCTATTGTGACTGGTTTCTTTACGGAAAGTGTCTGTTCAGTGCAAGTGTTTTAAAAATGTTCCTTGTTTTAAAAATGAAAGTTTCCACACCTCAGTCCCCAGTAAGGGGATTTTGTCTGTTCAACACTTGCATTACTCAAAATAAATGTATCCTTACGCATTTGGGTGTTTTTCTGCTTTAGTGAGCATCAAACTGTGACTTCTGTGCAGCGTGATCCAGATGAAAAGCTGCATTATATTTTTTATTTTACTGTTTAAGTGAAAACAATGAAAAGCCCTCGTAATTTATCAGCTCACTCTAATGTAACAGAGTCCTTCAATGAATCAGACCTCCATTAAGTTTGTAATGTTCAGTTTTTCTTGATTGGTTTTGACTTTATTCTATTTGTATATTAGTTTATTCAAACAAGGCTGTAGTTTGCTGCTGAATTGTCTAGTAAAAATATCCAGTCAACACCATTTATATAAAAACACGGTCAGTTATTAACTGATAACAGTTCAACAGCACCACAGCCTCCAAACTGACCATGAGGCTGAATCGACACCTTCCTCAAAATAGTGATTATAACGTTCATGAAGGGAGAATTTATGTTAGTGTCACTGCACATTAGGCGTGGCAGTAACTCATCCCGTGGAGACACGACCCTGGAACCGGTTTAAGTCACACACACTGACCGAGCACAGGGCGTGGGGCGGTAGCTGAAGAGGTGCCGGTTGACTTTAGCAAAGCACGCCCCGGGGCTCCCACTACATTTGACATATTTCCTTTATTTATTTATTTTCTTTCACGATTCTGAACCAGGATGTGACATTATTTGGAGTCAATGACCTAGTGCTGGATGATAACGACATGTAAAGCATATGTTTGTGCTCCTTTGTGATATAAATGACAATTTAAAAATGAGTATTTTCCATTTTATTCAGAACTTTAGTGCAAAATCTAAACTAAAAAAAATATTTCATGTCAGATTTTCTGAGAATTTTGAGCTTTTCGTTCTTTTAGATGACGTAATTGTGTTTCAAAGTATCTCGATATGATTTAACCACGATGCGATTCCATTGAAAGATGATAAATTATATTAATTATCTCCCAGCCGTACATCTGCAGCTGCAAAGATTAATAGATTAGTCGTCGACTATTAAAATGAAATGCCAACTATTTTAATAATCAACTAATCGTGTTTTAAAGTAAAAAAAGTCCAATTTCTCTGATTCCAGCGTCTTAAATGTGAATATATCACAGTAAACTGTAGATCTTTACGTTGTGGGACAAACAAAATAATCAACAGATTAATGAACGATGAAAATAATTAGTTTCAGTCCTAGACGGCTTTAAAACACCACCAAGTGTACAAAGACAAACCGTCCTCATGCAGAAGCGTCATCTCTGTGTTCTCTGTAGGAAGGTGTTCAGCTGTTGTGTGACTGCCACGATTCAAAGTTTGTATTGCGCTGCATGCGTAAGAACTTACGTTATGTCATCCTTGACGGTGCCCCAGTTGTGAGATCCACTTCCACCGCGCTTCTCCTCGCCTTTCAGACTACTGAAAGAACATTAGCTTTAGCCAGGGGCGAGACACAAGCACTGCATGAAAACACACCTGGTGTCCAAGAATATCTGTTTAAGGGAAATATAAGAAACGAAAAAATACTTACGATCGGTCACTGCCACTGTGTCTGTCAAATTCACGTTTTCCTCGGGAGTCAAAGCCGTCATTGCGTCCCATGCCACGGCCTCTGCCGCCGCCGGCACCGCGTCCACCTCTGCCACCACCACGGCCTCTCATCGGCCTGTCACCAACGGGTCTAAGGAGGGGGACGAACAGCACGGTCAAATCCAATCAAAGCACGGGTTTCTCTGCTTATCAGAGGCTTAAATTGAAGGCGGGGGATCTACAGAGGTCGTTTTTTGTCCTTTAAGATCAGAAGAAGTTACTGGAACATCTATGCAACCAACAGATGCTTTTAACAGGGTTCCTTCACCTTTTCCACAGTCAAACTCAACCATCTTTTTAACACTTAAGGGTGCAATTTCAAGCTATTCCAGGACCTCACAGCTGAGTTAACTCATATTTGTACGATTATTCCATGCCACATTAAATTGGTTAAGTTACTGTGCCATAAAAAAACAAACTAAAATAAACAAAGGATAATGTTTCAATATGAGTTTGCAAGTAAAGTTGGTGTCCTGTCAATCATTTTATTCAAACTTTTAAACCACACTACATAATAATTCAAGTGTTCAATGATTTACAGCACCTGTTAAAATCCTGTATTAATAAAAACTTAACTGTTAATTAAGATTATTTAAATGACATGTCTACAGGGGTTAAAAGTGATTATGGCTTAGATTGACTGATGTTTGAAGTTTGTCTAAATTAAGACACTTTACTGTATTGTATACATTTTTACATAGCTTAACTGATGAGATAAAAGGACCACAAGTGTCTGTCGCAAAACTTTAAAACAAAGTCTTATCATTAAGCGACTTATCGTAAGCAACGCCTTTAACAGTTGCTGACCCCACCCCCCCAGTGAGTTCTGCTGTAATGTACAGTAGTGGATTCACTCTTTCCATAGATGATTAAATTAAAACATCTGATTAGAATATATGAACTCACTTTTCCACTGAGAATTCGCCGCCCTCGGGCTTCTCGCCGCCTTCACCAGCGGGCCTCTCGAAGCGACGTGGGGGCCGCCTGTCCACAGGCCGCCTGTCTGTGGGGGGGCGCCCCTCACCCTGGCCGCCCTGGGGTCTGAAGCCATCGCCCTCCGGCTTGCGGCCCATTCTCCTCATGCCGGCACCTAGGATTGACCACAACAGAGGGATTAGAGGACCAATAGCACTGACAGGTCAGGGCCCACTGTAGAGCCCCAGACAAGAGAAAGAAGAGACGATTGTTCTGTTTAAATGGTGCAAATAATCCCAATTAATGTGCAGAATTACAGAACTAAAGCAGCTGATACAGCCCATTTATTAAGACTTTTGTTACTGTCAGCGATGAATCAGAATAGGAAAAGTGTAAACGATTAAAACAACCGTCTGAATGCACGAAGACAATCACAGAAGTGAGTAATCTTACATTATAAATAGGGATCAAGAGTATTATGACATGATATTTCAGAGTCTGATTGGAAAGTGATCAGTTAAAACAACCAGTCACTGGCGGCTTTATAGCATTTGACTCTCCAGGGCACATGGTCGACTGCTGCCGGCCCAGTGTGACACAACTAGTCCCACCCACAGATCACCAGCTACCAAAATAGACACCATCCACTACTGAGCAGCAGCTGGGTGCACCATAGTCAGCGCACCTGTCTCATCTTCTCTCATGCAAACGGATATGAACCCACTTGGCAGACTTGTACGATAACAGCCGATTAACTGGATGTTCAAAACTGTGCCTGAATGCTTCTACCTCACTAAATATAAAGTAATATAATTGCAACACCAAAATGTGCACGTTTAAATGAATTGTCCCATGATAGACCCATGATGCATTATGAAAACCTGAATAAATTAATGCATCTGGGGGTAAAAAAAAAAGCAGAAACTGGGAAGTTAAATTCTGTGATGGTGGTCGATCACATGCATTGTGCGCCAATGGGAAGTGGCAGTGTGGAGGCTGTGCATTTTAACACGCCCCACACTTACAACCACGAGGTGCATCACCATGAGAGTGGCAGTGCTGCTCCTAAATGTGTGAAATCCACCTGCAAACCCACCACACACCCACAGTGCACAGTTTTTGACATCACAATACATTTGACGCCCTGTATTTTCACCTGTAGGTTATATTTTAACGGTTTTTTTTTAAATGCAAGTGGGAACTACTTATTTGAGGCCTGCTCTGGGTTACAATAAATAATACATTTAAGTGAGGTTTCAGAAAGTCCCAACTTTATATGGTTAACACTTTGGCAGCTGAAGGCTAATTTGTGTAGTTAGCTTGTTAGGCTTTCTGGTTCTGCCTGTTCAACCAGGCCGATGGGGGTGGTGTGTGTGTGTGGGGGGACAAGCCAAAACAAGTCGGCCTGCAAAGTGTTTTAACGCCCGATCTGTTGAGTTAAACACGGGTCTTTGTTGTACGCGTTGGTGTAAATGTCAACTGACAGCCAACTGGCGCACAAAAGCAGCCACGCGGACCTCATGTCACCGCCGGGGCTTACGAACCGCCGATTAGCCTGCTAGCTTAAATCTTCCGCTCGCAGCTTAGCAACAGACAAAAACGACTAAAAGGGTCTCACCATCTTTCTTTAGTGGGACTGGTGCCTGGGTCTCCTCCTTCTTATCACCCAGCGGGGCCTTTCTGTCTTTCTGGGACTCCTTTTTCGGTTGCTTGGCAGCCTGTGCTGCGGTCTTGGCGGCACCAGGAGCAGGAGCCTCCTTCTTCTTCACCTCGGCTTGCTTCAGCAGCTCAAAGGGATCCGACTCGTCGTCAAATAGTTGGTCGAACCGATTGGTTATGGCACAGCCAAAACCTTCTTGCATTTGTCCGGGCATGATGGCGCCCCTTCAGCAGGATTTTCCTCCGATTCTACGAGGCTTGGTGCGAACACTTCGCTAGATGAAGCCACAAGATGGCTGGGAAAAAGACCTTCTTCTCTTCCGGCGCGGTAGACATCCGGGACCTCGGGGGCTGGCGCGGGTGGGGCGTGTAGTTCTTTTGGAAGTGACGTCAATTCACTTACCCGCGGAATACACCAATGAGGAACTACATTACCCATAATGCAAGTCTCTCTTTAGTGTTGCTCGTCTAAAAGACAAGCATGGGTGCTCTCACACACACTTGTTTTGATTCCTCAGGAAAAAACACCTTTAAACTGGTGGCTGCAACAGTTTGTCACTTTAAATAATAATAATATTAATAAAAATGATAAAAGTTTATTTAATATAGAACATTTTACAGACAAAAGTGTGTCAAAAGTGCTTCACATGATAACATTTTTATAAAAACAGTAAAATGAGCAATTAAAAACATATATAATAGCTAGTTTATATTTTTAATTTACACCATTTTATTATTCTAAAAATATAATAACTAGTTTGTATTTTTAATTTATACCATTTTATATTATATAATATAATAACTAGCTTATATTTTTAATTTACACCATTTTTTACTTTATTTACTTTATTCATTTATTACTAGCATTTTTTATTTATACCATTTTATTATAATAAAAATATTATAAATAGTTTATATTTTTTATTTATACCATTTTATTATTATAAAAACAAAATAACTAGCTTATATTTTAATTTATATCATTTTATTATAACAAAAACACAATAACTAGTTTATAATTATAATTTATACCATTTTTATTATTATAAAAATATAATACCTAGTTTATATTTTTAATTTAAACAATTTTATTATTATAAAAATATAATAACTAGTTTATATTTTTTAATACCATTTTATAATTTTTTTTTGTGTCCTACTTTCATGTTTTTTTTCTCCACCCATGTTAATTTTAGAAATGTAAATTTTAAAAATTCAAATAAAGTTTGGAAAGAAAACACTTTCAAACTGTTTGTCAGTTTAAATGATAATAATAATAAAAGTTTATTTGATATAAAACATTTTACAGACAAAGACACAAAGTGCTTCACATGAAAACATTTTTATACAAACAGTAAAATGAGCAAGTAAAAATAAAAACTCTTCTTTTTTAAATGTGTCCTTTCTCTTTTTTTCTTTCAATCTCTTTCTTTCTCAATTTAATTTATTACTTCTTTCTTCTTCTTTCTTTCTTTCCTTTTTCCCTCTTTCTTTTTCATTATTTCTCTCCACTGCCTCCTCTTCCATATAAAGTCTGTATTTTATCTTTTGCGTTTCTCTACATTTAACTTATCTGATTTAATTTGACCTGTATTCTTACATCTACTTTATCATTATTATTTAAGAGTTTATTGTTTATTGTTTTATTTTCTATAATTATTAAGAGTATATTGTTTTATTTTCTATAATTATTAAGAGTTTATTGTTTTATTTTCTATAATTATTTAAGAGTTTATTGTTTATTTTTTTATTTTCTATAATTATTAAGAGTTTATTGTTTTATTTTCTATAATTATTTAAGAGTTTATTGTTTATTTTTTTATTTTCTATAATTATTAAGAGTTTATTGTTTTATTTTCTATAATTATTAAGAGTTTATTGTTTTATTTTCTATATTTATTAAGAGTTTATTGTTTTATTTTCTATATTTATTTAAGAGTTTATTGTTTATTTTTTTATTTTCTATAATTATTAAGAGTTTATTGTTTTATTTTCTATAATTATTAAGAGTTTATTGTTTTATTTTCTATATTTATTAAGAGTTTATTGTTTTATTTTCTATAATTATTTAAGAGTTTATTGTTTATTGTTTTATTTTCTATAATTATTAAGAGTATATTGTTTTATTTTCTATAATTATTAAGAGTTTATTGTTTTATTTTCTATAATTATTTAAGAGTTTATTGTTTATTTTTTTATTTTCTATAATTATTAAGAGTTTATTGTTTTATTTTCTATATTTATTTAAGAGTTTATTGTTTATTTTTTTATTTTCTATAATTATTAAGAGTTTATTGTTTTATTTTCTATAATTATTAAGAGTTTATTGTTTTATTTTCTATATTTATTAAGAGTTTATTGTTTTATTTTCTATAATTATTAAGAGTTTATTGTTTTATTTTCTATAATTATTAAGAGTTTATTGTTGATCTTATACTTTATATATTTTATATCTCCCTTGCTGCTGGAAATTTAATTTCCTTGCAGGAGTTCATCTCAAAGGATCAATACAGAGGAGTCTAAGTCTGATGCGCGTCTAAGAATAAAATGTTCCTGTTATTTAAATGAAGTGTATTGAAATAAAGCTTATTTAAATAAAGTGTATGTAAATAAAGTTTATTTAAAGTGTGTGAATCTTGTCACTTCCATCCCAAAGTGACAAACGTGACGCTCACAGACCGTGCTGTTGTTTAAATCTGGCTCCTGAACAAGTATCCACACTTCTCCGAGCCCTGGGCGTCTTTAAACTCCGCGTGTTCTGCTCCTGTAAAACTATTTCCTACACTTGTGTTCAGATATTTAACACCACTCTTTAGCTTTAATGTTTCCAAACGTAAAGGCTCGGGGGTCAGGGCCGAACCATTGGGACTTTGCAAATAGCAGAGAAGTCATTAGTTCATTTTTCAGTCGTTTTATTTGTCACCGGGCAGATTCGCCGTCTGTCTATGTTAATATAGATCCTTTCTCTGCCAAATAAAGTCAAAAACACCAGAGAACACTAATGAATTATCATGTAAACATCGTCTTGCACTCAGATGCTACTGGGGAAATCCAACATTTGAGACTTTTTCAGTTTGTGGGCAGAAAAACAAGTCACTGGAAACTGAATTTGAATCATTTACTGTTTAATTTGAATTGTTTAACTTGAATATTTGCAATAAAAAACTATATTTGACTCATTTATTGTTTAATTTAAATTCTCAACTTGAATATTTGCATTAAAAAACTATATTTGAATCATTTACTGTTTAATTTGAATTGTTCAACTTGAATATTTGCATTAAAAAACTATATTTGACTCATTTACTGTTTAATTTGAATTGTTTAACTTGAATATTTGCATTAAAAAAACTATATTTGACTCATTTACTGTTTAATTTGAATTGTTCAACTTGAATATTTGCATTAAAAAACTATATTTGACTCATTTACTGTTTAATTTGAATTGTTTAACTTGAATATTTGCATTAAAAAAACTATATTTGACTCATTTATTGTTTAATTTGAATTGTTTAACTTGAATATTTGCTTTAAAAAACTACATTTGAATCATTTACTGTTTAATTTTAATTCTCAACTTGAATATTTGCAATAAAAAACTATATTTGACTCATTTACTGTTTAATTTGAATTCTCAACTTGAATATTTGCATTAAAAAAACTACATTTGAATCATTTACTGTTTAATTTGAATTGTTTAACTTGAATATTTGCATTAAAAAAACTATATTTGACTCATTTACTGTTTAATTTGAATTGTTTAACTTGAATATTTGCATTAAAAATTAATATTTGAATCGTTTACTGTTTAATTTGAATTGTTCAACTTGAATATTTGCATTAAGAAACTATATTTGAATCATTTATTGTTTTTCTATTTTTTCTCTCTTTCTTTTTTCATTTATTCTCTCTTTTTCTGCCTTTTCTTACTCTTTCTTTATCTATTTATTTCTTTCCTTCTTTATATTTCTTTTTCAAAATGTCTCTATATTTCTTTCTCTTTCTCTTTTTCTTTTCTCTCTCTCTCTCTCTCTCTCTCTCTCTCTCTCTCTCTCTCTCTCTCTCTCTCTCTCTCTCTCTGTCTCTCTCTCTCTCTCTCTCTCTCTCTCTCTCTCTCTGTCTGTCTCTCTCTCTCTCTCTCTCAGAACAAAAGGACACTAAACAGCGCGTGTATGTTGTGTTTGTCTCGGTCTGCAGACTGAGCTTCAGGAGGGAGGTGGAGACATAAGGGATCGATCCTGCCTCCTGTCCTCTGCCTCACATCACTGACCCCGGTGGAGCTGAAGTGGTCCAGCCCCCGGATGAGACGCACCGTCCCTCCTGAACAGCTGGATTTTCCTCCCTGCGCGTCCGGAGATGACCTCCCCGGTCACCAAAGCCATGATCGAGTCCTACGCGCTCATGGTCATGGTCATGGGCACGTTCTTCGTCTACTTCTGCGGGATGGTGTGGGCTTTCTGCAACCCGAAACTGAGCGGATCAGAGGAGGAGGAGGAGGAGGAGAAGGAGGAGTGCGGGACCGGCAAACAGGCAGCGGAACACGGGGACGGCTGCTGGGTTTGCGCTCTGAATCCACCGCTGCAGAGGAGCGTCAGTTGCGCCTGTACGCATGTGCCGGCGCCGCCGTGCACCGCAGAGGGGCTCACACAGACCACCTATGTGAACTTCTGGGACGATACTGACACTCTGCTGTCAGACTGCACTGCGTTTTGTCGTGAGGATCGTGGCATTAACAACCACATTGGACAAAGTGCTTTCTGGAGCACACAGGCTGAGAAGTTGGTGACCTAACCATCCACGTGCGCATGTGTGTGTCGCTCTCCTCGTGTCATGTCAAACTTTACAAAGTGAATGGACTGAAAAGAAGTTTAAGGATAAAGTGGATATCAAGCAAACCATTACAACACACGTGATCCTGGTTCTTCACCCTTTAACAGAACGTTTTATTTCACTGAGTCACTGTAACTTGTTTATTTGTGTTGTGAAGTCAGGTTGCTGCGTCAGGCAGAGGACAGTGGCGGACTCAGACTGTTTGAAGGGCAGGGGCGGAGAAATAGAAGGGCAATTCTGCGCAACATGGGGCCCCACCAGCGCGCAAAAAGCTATGAAAGCTATGATGCATCATGCATGATGAAATAGTGTTCATCCTTGATTACGGTTAGTATTTATCTATACTGGATATCGCTTTTCCACTACGGGTACGGGCACACTCTTGGTCTTTCTTCGGCACTTACATACGTAAGATAAGTCGCCGAGACAGTTTTTTTCATATTAACGGAAAAACAGAGACGTGGCTAACACTGATTAGCTCGCGGCAGTACGGTGAAGGCATTAAAACGTCTTTTTTAACCACTAATGCTGCTCAAAATAACAGCAAACCTCTGCAGCAGCATGAGAAGAGTCCCTACACATAAAACAAAGCACCAATGGGCTCCTTCCTTTTGGATTAACTTTGGTATTCAACTTTAATGGACTTTACTATGAGAGGAGCTGGTACAGGGGCCAGTTGGTAAGTCTTTAAAACACTCTTTTGATAAACTCAAGGTTCACTAAGTACGTTGTTGGTGTTTGGTTTTATGTGTAGGGACTCTTCTCATGCTGCTGCAGAGGTTTGCTGTTATTTTCAGCAGCATTAGTGGTTAAAAAAGACGTTTGAATGCCTTCACCGTACTGCCCCAAGCTAATCAGTGTTAACCACGTCCGGCTGTTAGTGACTCTCCTGGATTTCTCCGTTAATAGTTTTTACACAAAATAAAAACTGTCTTGATGGCTTATTTGATGAATGTAAGTGCAGAAAAAGACCATGGGATGATTTTGCGGTAGAATTACACTTTAATTTACTGAATACATACAAATGTGCATATCCAATTATCTGTCAGCATCGAACAGTATTGACTTTTCCCACTAAACTTACTTTTGAAATCAAAATCTCTGCACCTCATTAATTAACCACAACATGTTTCTTCGGTTTTCCATATTCTTGCTCTAGAGGGAACATCATTTATTGTTTGAAGGGGCACCCTAGAGGGCACTCAATAATGTTTTTCATGTGTAAAGAGCAGTCAATAAGGCACTTTCACACTATAGAGGGCACTTTAGCAACAATTGAAGGCACCAGGCGGGCATAAAGACACTCATTGACGGCATGTTATTGAATTTTCTTGTTCTAGAGGGCACGTCATCATAATATATTGTATGGAGGGTCACTCTAGGGGGCACCAAATCCTTTTTTGCATGTATAAAGAGCAGCCATTAAGGCACTTCCTCTTTATTTTGCCACTATTTAGGGCACTTTAGCACGCTTTTTCAACCACAGAGCCCTCCCCTGAGTCCGCCACTGCTCCCAGGTCACCAGATGTGAATAACAAGAGCCACTCTCCACCCCAGGACTGTGTGATCAGCATCAAGATGATCCTGCAGGACTCATGTGAACTCCCTTCAGTTTCTTTCTCACTTCACTTTCTAGCTGCAGTAATTTCTCATACAAAGCATCTGATGTTTCCAAATCAATGTCCATCTGCAAAGCGGAACAGAAGACACATTAACTCACTCAAAGACAATTTTAAAAGATTGAAAAAACTGAATTTCAATGGGTAGGTCTTGCTTTCTGTACCTTACGTGGCTGTGTGTAGTTGTTGCCGAGCCCAGATGTTAAGCTGTGATACTTGGCTCGAGGGTCCAGGGATTCAGGCTTTTGCTTAAACAGCCAGAACTGCAACAAAAGAGCAGCATCCGTGAATTCATTCGTACTAAAACTGTGTTTGGGAATTTGAAAATGTGTTTTAACCTACCAGAGCTTCAGCTCCATTATAAGAGGTGAGGGTGAACGTATTGGTGAACGTTCTTATCTGAGATCAGGAAAGAAAGACGTTACTGATCATTTAACTATCACTGTGTGTGTGTGTGTGTGTGTGTGTGTGTGTGTGTGTGTGTGTGTGTGTGTGTGTGTGTGTGTGTGTGTGTGTGTGTGTGTGTGTGTGTGTGTGTGTGTGTGTGTGTGTGTTTGTGTGTGTGTGTGTGTGAATAACTTGTCTGGTCTGAGCCGCACTCACAAGCCAAAAGACAGGCATGAGCAGGGTCCAGAGGAAGGAGGGCAGGATACCGTAGGTCAGATTCGTCATCACGAAACCAGGACAGATGACGGAGGAGAACAAACCCTAGAGACGACGATAAAAGCCAAAAAGTTCATTTTGCAGGTTGATACACACTGAAAAAAATACTTTTTAGTATAATAAAATCTATGAAATTAATCGTTCATAGGTTTTATAGAGAGGAAATTGCTGTTAATAAATAGATTTAACTACTTTTATCTACATTTTGACATGTTTATTTACTTAGTTGTATGAAGGTTTTTTTATGCAGTATCTCGGTAACAGAAGGACGCAGAGAGGAAGTTGATCCCTTAATTATATGTTTTCGAAGAAATGTCGCAGTTATCACAAATATGAGAAAGACATTTACTATAAAATGACTCATCCGTGATATAAAAAGATTTTCAGAGTAAAGTTGAATTAGTATTTCAAAGTTAATGTGCAGTGACTATAAATCATTTAAATTGTATTTTAAAATATATAATAAAATGTACTCTTCCTATTCAGTGAATTTATTACATGAGAAAAAAATGTGTAAATATTAAAATGTTTGCTTAAAATATTCTAGTTCCCACTGAATTTAAATTTCACTATGTGTAAATTACTTTTTAGATTAATTTGATACCAAAAAGTTTCTAATTTTGCAGGTTGATACACAGCATGAGGTGTGTGTGTGTGTGTGTGTGTGTGTGTGTGTGTGTGTGTGTGTGTGTGTGTGTGTGTGTGTGTGTGTGTGTGTGTGTGTGTGTGTGTGTGTGTGTGTGTTTGTGTGTGTGTGTGTGTGTGTGTGTGACCTGTTTGTTGTGGTGTGTGTTGAGCGCCAGGCTGAGCAGGTCGGAGGCATATTTGGAGGAGCTGTACGGCTGAGCGCCTCTCTGGTGCTGCACGTCCTCGAGGTTAAACGCCGAGCGGTGAGCGTTACTGGAGGAGGTCCAGATCAGCTGGGACGTCCGACCCTCGTGGCACAGGACCGGTTCCAGCTCCCTGATCTGAGCCACAACACAGGGGAACATAAAAAACATCTTAACAAGTCATCAAAGCTTAGTTCTCATAAAACAAAGAGATATTGCACATTTATTCCCCCAGATTGCTGATTTTAATTAGGAAAATTAGACTTAAAGGTCCCATATTACACTCGTTTTCAGGTTCATACTTGGGTTTGTACTAGAACATGTTTTCATGCTCTAATGTTCAAAAACACATACTTTTTCTCCTCCTGTCTGTCTGAATAAACCTGTATTCACTCTCTGTCTGAAACGCTCCGTTTTAGCGCCCAGTCTGCTCTGTTGCCCCTTTTCCACCAAGACATTTTAAGGGCCGGTTCAGAGCCGGTGCCCAATCTTGAACCGGTTCTTCCTGTTTCGACAGCCAAAGAACCGGCTCGCTGTCAGGAAAACTGGTTCCCGATCAGCACCAACTCGTCAAGAACCGGCACCACTTCTTGCATGCTTTAAAAAATGTTACGATTTTAATATTTGTGTATTATATTGTTGTTTTTTTGGCACAATGAACAACTTCTCTAAAGAGACATGTTTTCTTCAGTGTGCTTAATCAACAGAGAAACACCGTTTAAGTTAAGTTTTTAAAAAATGTTTGTTCACAGTTATGCACAATAATTAAACAGAGTTCCTTTCAGAAAATCAAAGAACTATTAACAACTCGGAAAGCAAACATAAACATGTACATGTTCATGTCTGGTGTAACTGCAGTTTTCATTGAACACAGCTGCAGCTGCAGTCGATTGATTCTGACGTCTGTAAAGAAATTAATCATAAATACATAAATTCATTCATTTTAACTGCAATGTGATCAATTGCAGGTAGTCTGTGCTAGGTTAGGCTAAAGTTAGCTCTAACGTTAGCTTCCAACAAAGGCTAACATTAACATCTATATTTAGTGTTGATTAGAATCAAAACATGTTAGATAATTACCTTTCTCCTCAAATTAAATCATCCATTGTATTCAAGAGGAGCAGCACAAAAGTGTTGTAGTCCACTATTGTTGTTGTTGTTGTTGTTGTTGTTGTTGTTGTTGTTGTGCTTGAGGTGGGCGTTAGCATTTCTGAGGAAACCTCAGACGTATACAGTGACGTAATGACATGGATCTCTAGCCTGCAAAAAACCTAACAGGTTCTGCGAATGTTCCCAAATTGAACCAACAGTGAACCAGCACCAGCACCAGAACCAGGTCTTGGTTGGTCGAAAAGGGGTATGATTGGTCAGCGTTACCGGGTCTTCCACATCTGTGTTCTCAGCGTCTTTGCACCGTCATCACAGTCAGGGAATGACCGTAACGGCACTGACGCAGCACTTTCTACTTAAATATAGTATAGTTGTGACATCACAACTGTACAGAAGTCCTGACGGCTCGTTTAAAGACAGTTTCTGAATACGGACAGTTTGCATTTCTCTGTGGATTGTGTCATTATCTACATCTTGGCATTCCCTCCTCTCCATTGTGTCTGCTCTGTATTTGTTTTGATCCTCGTCTCTCCCTTTCCCTGTCAGCGTTGTGCATGGGCGTGGTCTTCTTTCTCCTGCAGGTAGAGCCAGGTGCATCTCATCCCACTAATCAACCCCTCCATATAACATCCGGATTTTCAGCCACTCGTTGCTAGTTCATACGCTCAGCCTGAGCGGTACTTAGTTTGACACCGGCCTTTAGTTATCTCTTGTGTGTTTTCGCTTGTGTAGCATTTCTAACCTGTTTGATTTCTCTGTTCAGTTAATCCTGCTTGCCCGCCTGCCTGCTTGCTTCCATGCCTGTTCGTCTTCTCCTGCCACTGCCAGTCACTACAGCCACCCGAGCTCCATCTTGATCACCACCTTTTCACCCAGTACCACCAGCACTCCTCGTGGGACCCCGCGTAACAGATTGCGCATTTTGATACTTTAACAGTATTTATAAATCACCTCAGCATGCATTATAATAAAAAGAAACGACATGGAAGTCTCATTTTATACAATGAGGGACCTTTAATTTTAGAAGCTTGGTTGATTTGTGTGAGGGAACAGGTGATATTATTACATCTTACCCATATATTGTCACTTACAAATGCACTTTTACGCTTCTAAATCTTAAACAACCTGCTGAAAATACACTGTAGATTTTAAGCAGAAATGTTAAATCCCGGCCAAACTGTTTTGGATGATTAAAAAAAAGACTTTACCAAAACAATTATGTGTCACTTTAGCTCTTTTTCCTCTCTAAACTACAGCAGCAAAGATGGATTTAAAGTTCAAACAGGGACTTTGTGAAGGTGAACTCTGCGAGGGCAACTTAATACAAGTCAGAATGAAGCTGCAAGCGCACAGTCAGCAGAACTGTCCGCAGTGACCTTGTGCCTAGAACATCATTCACTTTAAATTTTTAATGAGTGACAGACAGATCCAGTGTCACCTGCAGTCCATTTATTCCATCAAGGGTAAACTCGATGGACTGTCCCTGAAGGGGCATCCTGTGTGTGTGGATGAAACCATCCTTCTAGATAATTCAGTAGTCAACTCAGCAGTTACTCACCAGCAGGAAGTGACCAAAGAGGTTGGTCGTGAACACTTCCTGCAGGCCGTCAGAGGTGACACGGTCTGTCTGCGTGAGAATCCCCTCACCGGTGGCAAACATGGTGATGATACGACTGCAAAAAAGACGTCAGACTAGAAACCGGAGCTATGGAAAAACAGTGTAATATGCAGAATCTGTTTAAAGAGATTAAAAACTATCAAATTAACATTTTTCCTTTAAGTTCACTTGTAGTAGGGGAACAATAGTGAGTACTATGTGTGACCATCAAACCGGGGATATGGGGTTTCAAAATGGAAGCACCCGTTTGTTTCATGCTGTCTTCTGATGAAGTAATGTTATGTTGAACGTATGTTTTATTAGGTCCTGTTTTGACGTCTTAATGTTTGACTTTTCTCATCACGTTTGTCTTTTCTGTGATGCGGTAAATGGAGCTGCTGCGATGCAAAACAAATTTCAGACTTCTGACAATAACGTCATATCGGGGGTGAATAAATATCGTATAGTATATAGTTGCAGTGCAAAATCAAACTTATATGTAAACTAGTTGTGTACTCAAAGTGTATTCTTACACTTAAAGTACGTTTACAAACTAAAAAGTGGGACAATTTAGTCCAAAGAACAATTGAAGTAGTACACATAGTTTCTACAGAGTATGGGAAATATGCTTGCATTGTACTTAATTTTCCTTAATAAACAATAGTATACTTCTTTTTGGTAAGTGTAAAATCAATAAAGTACCTGGAGAAGAGGCCTTTGAAAAAGGCTTTTACATCAAACTGTGGGTTTGGCATGATGCCTGCGTTCAGGTAGAGATAGTCCAACCGGTTATACCTGCAGTAGACACTTAAAGTCACACATATTCACCTCTGTAACACACATTAAACACAGTATCTAGGACATAACCTGTCTATTAAAGGCTGTTTGATGTGAGTGCCACGCTGTTGTGACTCCACATCCTAGTCCCACCTGAGTTTGACCTCCTGTGCAGCAGTGAGGACGGAGGAGATGCTGCTGGTGTCCAGCTGCAGCAGGGCCACCTGGGCTGTGGGGTGAGAGGTGAGGAGGGCGGAGCGAGTGGCCTGAGCCCGCTGCATGTTCCTGCAGGCCAGACACAGCTGGAGACCCTCTGTGTCCTGCGAGAGGAGACGCTCACACAGGGCCAGGCCGATGCCACTGCAGGGAGACACAGTGTAATGGAATACCAATTATTACAGCAGCTAAAGTTTACTTTTACCTACTTGACTCTCTTGACAAGATTTCAGAAAGTCATGCAAATAAATAACGTAAATAACACAATATCCACGCCTTTATTAATTAACCAAAAGTTAAGATCTTAATGAAAGGGATCTCATGTCATGAGCCCATCACACTTAAGATGCCAGAAGTTTCTATTAAAAACAACAAATGCAGCTGTTACCTATTCGCTCCCGTCACCAAAACCACCCTATTCATCTTTTCTGGCCCAAACTGTGAACAGAAAACACTTCATTTAAAGGTTCTTTCAAAGCAACACCTTCTGTGTCCTTTTCCTGGTGTTTCTTTTTCCCACTGATGTGGAGTCACATCTTTCCCTCCACCTCCATGCTGTGATTGGCCACTGCAGCAGCACTCAGCCAATCAGATGTCGATACCAGTCGGATCAGCTTCGAGGGCCGCCCACAGAGTCTCAAATAATCAGCGCTTATCAATAAAGCAAGAGCTCCTAAAAAGACTCCCTGTTTAAATTTTATTTGTATTTTTGTCTATCAATGTACAACATTTGTTTACAACGTATATAAAAACATTCTTATCGAACATTTGAGTACAAATATGTAATAAAAACATGAAATCTGTTACTTTTTTTTACAGCTATACATCTGCCCCCAAACTCATTCGTCACACCGAGAGGATCCAGAAGGACATGAAGGGGTTTCTTTATTACCACATCGCACAAATACCCAAATGTGTCTCCAAAATTAAGATCATATTTAACTTTTTTTTTGCCTGGATTGCAAAACACAGAAAGATAAGCATGACTTTGGCATAAAAGTAGAAAATATCATGCATACGGGCAGACGTGAGTGTCTTTTATGAGCAAGGTAAGTGGGGCAAAGGCCTCTGATAAGAGGGTCAAGCCTGTAAATACGTCTGCAGTGGCTGACAAACAGTGGTATGCAACATGAAGTTCAAGCTATTAGAGAGTTATACACAGAAATATGATAGAAAAGAGGAGGAAAGAATCCAGCAACAGCAACAAACAAAAGAAAGAAACTAATAACTAATCTGAAGCGGCCGTGCTGTTCCAATCAAACTCAATTCTCTACAATAATAAGGCACTTTCTGCACTTTCTTTGTCAACTGACACGAACCGTTAGCATGTCTGCAATAAAGCAAGACTTCACCATCAAAACAACTCTTTTCAGTTACACACAGAGGTTTGCCTTGAGTTCATAAAGAAAACCTTGTTTTTGTTGCACGCCTCCGCGGTGAATGGAGAATCTAAAAAACGAAAAAAGTCTTGATGCATTGAAGTAAATGGGGGCCGTGTTTAAAAACAGCAAAAACTAAATCAAAACATCAGTTTGCAAACTCATTCATTCATTCATGTTCAACTGCTTGTCCCTGTCGGGGGCGTGGGGGGGGCTGGAGCCAATCCCAGCCGATTTTGGGCGTGAGGCGGGGTACACCCTGGACAGGACGCCAGTCTATCGCTGTCTGCAAACTCGTGCGGTATAATCCAAGTCTCATAGTTCAGTCGTGTGATCAGTACCTCACAACACATGCGTTTTTGCTAAATACTTACAATTTATTAGCCTGGCTAACACGTCCAAATCTCTGGGAACCAATGATTCTTGTTCTCGTATTTGAGGCGTGGTTTACGATTGCACAGATCTGTTTATTGGGCGCTACGAATGTCTATCAAATGCGTCTGTATGTAACTCATCATATCAAGTATTCCAGATGACATATGTAGAGCGACAGAAATTCGACGAGTAAGAAGAAGCTTCGATGTGTCACATAGACATTGTCGTCGTCTTGCCGTCCCTTCCCGTCCTGTGATTGGTTCCCTCGGACCCATGGAGTCCAGGCTGCCGTGCAGGGCGAAGTGAAACTGCGCACAAGGCAGCATGGGTTCACCGAGGGGGCAGATCCGATGTCAGGATTGGGGGGGACACAAAAGTCTTTTTTTTGTTTTGGACATCGGGCGTGAGGCGGGGTACACCCTGGACAGGACGCCAGTCTATCACAGGGCACATAGACAAACAAAGACATTCACACCTACGGGCATTTTAGAGTCATCAATTAACCTAACACATGCATGTCTTTGGACTGTGGGAGGAAACCGGAGAACCCGGAGAAAACCCATGCAGAGAACATGCAAACTCCACACAGAAGGGCCCCAGCAGGGATTCAAACCAGGAACCAGGAACCCTCTTGCTTTGAGGCAAGAGCGCTAACCACCAGACCAGCGTGCCGCCCTATCAACGACAATTGGATTATAATAAACAAGTTGTGTGAGAGGTTGTGAATTGATGTTTCGATATAATTTGGTGAACGCAGCCTCCGTTTCCTTCAATGCATTAAGACTTTTCTGTGTATTCTTTTAAATCCTCTGTTCACCGCGGACGCATGCTCCAAAAACAAAGCTCGAGGCAACACTCGGTGAGTAAGTGACCATTTTGATGGCGAAGTATTTCCTGGTCTGACATACACGACACCTTCGGTAACACCTCCTCGATGATGCCGACTGTAAACACACACTGTAGCAAAGCACAGGCTGCATTTCCTGATAAGCACCGTGCGACATCTGATGGATCCTCAAAGAGCGATAGTTTGTGATCAATGCGAAAGAAAAATAAGTGAGAAACGAAGAATCCTCTGAAGTAGTTTGATCGGCGCTTCGATCCAAAACGTGAGCGGCAAAGTTACCGAACCACATCAAATATGACACTCCAAAGAGAATATTCATCCACAAATATATCACCGAAACAAATATGAACATATAAATATCAATACAAAATATTGCTATTTGAGACTTTTTAGACTTATCTATTGAAAATACACAGTCGTATACACTTCATGTTTAGATCACAGAAGGGAAAACTGCAGGGAGATGAGAGAGACGTGATATTTCCTTGTTTTTGTAAATGTGTGTCGGAGGAAACTGAGATGAAACACTTGAAATGAAAGGAAACCCAACACTCGTGGTCGGCTGCGCTCTACATTCAAGCAGTCTTCCAAAGGAAAACACTCCAACAATGCTGCACAAGTTTGTAGTCAAACACTGTAACACGGGAAATTTGAGCTCATTTAAAAAGAAAGAAAGAAAAGTGAAATTAAAATTTAAAAAGTGCCGTATGTCACTTGCTACATTTAATCCTGGCTTCGTAAAAACACACGTCACGCAAACCGTAATCGCGTTTCTGCGTGTGTCGTAAATCAAGAATAGAGTTTTCTAAGAATAGCTGTACGTCTATAAAACATCTTAGTGACTGTGCCGATCAAACTCAAACTGACACACACCAAAAAGTCTCCGGTAGTCCATCTTTGAAGAGTGTAAGTCCACGAAACAGTGTTTCCCAAATCGTAGCTTGGAGCCAGCGGGCGGCTCTCGCCCTGTTCCTCTCCTGAAACCAGAAAGCTTAAACCTGGACTGTGTCTGAATCATGGTCTACTCTTGTCTGCTTCTTCCAGAGACGGGCAGTCTTCAAAAGTCTCTAATCATTGCCCGAGCTTAAGGCTGTATTTCCAGGAGGGCTCGGTGTATTTCCTGGAAGGAGGGCCGCTCCTTGGTGTTCCTCCTCCAGCAGCTCAGCATGATCTTGTAGAGCGAGTCTGGACACAGCACGGGCTGAGGCAGGTAGATCTGCAGCACAGGGGCGGGAGCACACTTCAGGTGAACACAGGGCATTTTTAACAGATATCACCGCGAAACGTCCACAGTTGATTATTTACATTAAGACAAATACGTTTACGTTACATGTTTTATGAAATTGTATGTATAAAGATGCAAATTAGGCATTATCTTATGAAATATATGTACCAATATAAATGTGAACATTGGGTAAAGTTTAGTTTTATTGACATGTTAGAGTCAAAGGCTTTTACGAAGGGGATTTTGGATATCTCTTTTTAAAATCACTCAAATTTTGTCATACTTTTATTAATAAATGTAATAAATCAGGCTATGAATAATATATGAACACATAATTTAGATGGGAATAAAATTGGTAAGTAAGAAAGAAAGAAAACTTACTTTAAAGATACATATTTTAAAATTCATACATTTTGCAAGCCACTACGGGTGAACAGGGTTAAAATGTTAAATAATAGATATCACCAGGAAACGTCCCCAGTTGATTATTTACATTAAGACAAATATTTTTTGTATTACATGTTTTCTGAAATTGTAAGTATAAATATGCAAATGAGGCATTCTCTTATGAAATGTGCACTAATTTGTTCATTTCCACAACAGAAATGTGAACAGTGGATAAAGCCAGGTTCAACATTAATAATTAATTTAATTAATTTAATGTTAGAGTCAAAGGTTTTTACAAAGGGGATTTTGGACATTGTGCATAAAAATGTAAACTAACAGATATCACCATGAACATCGATCACTTACATTAAGACAATAATATAATATGTTTTTTGTATTACAAGCTTTCTGAAATGTATGTTTAAATATACAAACGAGGCATTATCTAATGCTAACTTTAAATTACTTAAGAAGAAATCTACAGACACAAACAAACAAAGTGCAGTAAAATAAAACACCTAAATGTGTATTTTGGATGTTTTCCTTCCACTCGTCTGAAAGAAAACACGTTAAAGGAGCAAAATAACAAAAAAATCTAAAATTAGACAGTGCATAAAAATGTTTTTGCCTCAGACGTCTCCAGTGTCTCTTTGTTTTATATATAAACATGTGGATGACGTTATTGTGACAGCACTCACCTGTCGTTTCTGGTCCCTGAAGAACTCCCCTGTGTTTTCTATCACCTGCTCGTCGGTGAGCTGAGAGTAGGGTTGCTCCTTGCAGAAGTTGAGTATCTCCCACAGGGTCACCCCGAACGCCCACACATCACTAGCTGTGGTGAATTTACCCTGCACAACAAAAGACGGGGACATGGTGTCAGCTTGGCAGGAAAACATCAAATAAAGGACTTTTCTCAACAATTAAAGTCACATCACGCTCAATTTCAGGTCCGTACTTGTATTCTGGGTTTCTACCACTGACCTAACGTCCCAGTATTTCCCCTAAGTGTGAAAATCACAGTTTTTATTTGTGAGCAGACGTTTTAATCGCGGCTTCCTGTTTGGGAAAGGTCGTAGACACCCAGTTACTTTAATTATTGTTATTTCATTTTTCACTTTGACTTCAAATGTCACAGTATTCCCATGATCAAAACTGAAATATAAAGTTTAAATATGGCAAACTTTTGGCGCTCTTGGTTCTTGTGCTTTCTGTGCACACATGGTTATCTACAGTGCAAATAAACGTTGATAAACTTAAGGTATGTTTGTTTGTTTTTTAAGTGGGGTTGTATGAGTTCAGTTTATATATGACAGCAGATAACAGTAAGATTAAAACCTCGGTACACTACATCGTTGTTGTTTAAAGGTCTCATATTCTGCTCATTTTCAGGTTCATACTTGTATTTTGGGTTTTTACTAGAACATGTTTACATGCTTTAATGTTCAAAAGCACATTATTTTTCTCATCCTGTCTGTCTGAATACACCTGTATTCACCCTCTGTCTGAAATGCTTCGTTTTAAAACTCGGCCCTTTAAGAAAAAGCACAGTCTGGTCTGATTTTTCAGTGTTTCCGAGTCTTCCACATCTCAGCGTCTCTGCATCATTGCAGCCGGGGAATGACTGTAACGGCACTCTCTACCTTTATTGTCGTATAGTTGTGATTATATATATAGCACCTGGACCTGCTTTATAATGAAAAAAGACATGGAAATCTCACTTTTCACAATATGCGACATTCAAGTAATGATCCTTACCAGCAGGATGCTCTCCCAGGACATCCAGCGTATCGGCAGTACCGCTCTGCCCTGGATGCGGTAGTAGTCACCACTGTACAGGTTTCTGCTCATGCCAAAGTCAGCTATCTTTATCGTGTAGTTTTTACCCACCAGGCAATTCCGCGTGGCCAAGTCTCGATGAACAAAGTTTAGAGAGGAGAGATACTTCATCCCCGATGCTATCTGAGCGGCCATGTAGCGCAGATTATTGAAGCTGGAGGGGGGAGAGAAGAAACATGTGTTGGGGTGTAAGAAAATATGGACACATCTGAGTTTGATAATTGTTTTTTGACACTGTATATCCATCTTCATCCATCTTCAACTGCTTCGGGTCGGGTCGCGGGGGTAGCAGCTGCAGCAGGGGACCCCAAACTTCCCTTTCCACATTAACCAGCTCTGGATCCCGAGGCGTTCTCAGGCCAGTGTGGAGATATAATCTCTCCACCTCTCTCCGGCCTCCACCCAGCTGTATAGATTAACACTATGCATGGATTTTTAATCAATAGTTTACCTACAAAGTTGTTAATTTTGTGTTGTTTTACAACCATGTATTCAAATGGTGTGTTCTTTATTTTATGACAGTTTTCCTAAAATTGGATTTAAAAAAACGGCGAAATATCGCCTCGCTTACAGTATCACAATATCTCATCTCATCTCATCTTCATCCGCTTATCCGGGGTCAGGTCGCGGGGGCAGCAGCTTTAGCAGGGGACCCCAAACTTCCCTTTCCCGGGCCACATTAACCAGCTCTAACTGGGGGATCCCGAGGCGTTCCCAGGCCAGCGTGGAGATAGGATCTCTCCACCTAGTCCTAGGTCTTCCCCGAGGCCTCCTCCCAGTATCACAATATACCTCAGTATATTGAAATGTAAGCCCTGTATCATAATACATAGCGTATCGCCAGATTATACTGATAAACCCAGGTCATGTGCCGGGACTACAGACTGTGTAAAGATGGACGACGCGGCTCAAGTTCTTCTCACTGTTGAAGCCAAAATATCCGAAATACGGCACCGCCATGTTGCAATTTTGGAGCCAGAGTCTGCGCAGTAGTGAACAGGCGGAGGAGCAGCATAATCAAAGTCTCGTCTATACTCCTGCCAGACCAAAGGCGAGTCGATCACGGCTATCAATCGTGACGTTTCACCCTGTTTTTATAGCATCAAATAACTAATCAATAGCGAACTTATTAGAAAAATAGGTAAAGTAAATAAAAACATTTGGAAAAATAATAATAATAATAAAAAAATAAATAAAAACTTCCTAAAACGACAGAAATCCTCTTTGGGAAAATGTATTTTTAAAGGTGATGTCCCATCTGCTAACATGGAGGGGGCGGGACTTATGACCTGTACTGCAGCCAGCCACCAGGGGGCGATCCAGATGTTTGGCTGCACTTTAGAGAGTCTGTCAAGTCTTCCATCATTATATAGAGTTTATTTGGAATAAAACACACACAAATAGACGTATATGTACAGCTGTTTGACACTTGTTTGTTCACCGCCACTCACCTGACAGTAGGTGCGTTGCTGAGCAGAGCGAGTTGTCCCTCAGGTTCGTGGCGGGACAGAAACTGGTTGAGATCTCCGTTCTCCATGTACTCTGTGATCATACAGAGAGGGTCGCTGTAGATGCACACAGCTAGCAGGCGAATGATGTTGGGGTCCTTCAAGCGTGACATGATCTTTATCTCTTTCAGGAAGTCGTTCCTGCAGAAACACAACAAAACAAGTGACTTACTTCACAGAGAGATCAGAATTATGTCACTTAACATTTTCATTTCAAGATTTGTTTTTTTAGTTTCAGGTGCAGGGGGGTAAAGTCGTACCTCGCATTTTTGTCGGCGTCTGAGCGGAGCATCTTCACAGCCACTAAAACTGGCTGGTCCTCTGGGATGTCAAATAAAAACTCTTTATTCATGAACTCCTGCATTCCCTCGGCTTCACACAGATGCACCTGGGAGGAAGAGGAACGAGGAGAGAGGAGAGAGGAGTGAGGAGAGAGGAGAGAGGAGAGAGGAGAGAGGAGAGAGGAGAGAGGAGAGAGGAGAGAGGAGAGAGGAGAGAGGGAGGAGGAGGAGGGAGGAGGGGAGAGAGGAGAGAGGAGAGGAGAGAGGAGGGAGGAGGGGAGAGAGGAGAGAGGAGAGAGGAGAGAGGAGAGAGGAGAGAGGAGAGAGAGAGAGGAGAGAGGAGAGAGGAGAGAGGAGGGAGGAGGGAGGAGGGGAGAGAGGAGAGAGGAGAGAGGAGAGAGGAGTGAGGAGAGAGGAGAGAGGAGAGAGGAGAGAGGAGAGAGGTGGGAGGAGGGAGGAGGGGAGAGAGGAGAGAGGAGAGAGGAGAGAGGAGGGAGGAGGGGAGAGAGGAGAGAGGAGAGAGGAGAGAGGAGAGAGGAGAGAGGAAGGAGGAGAGAGGAGAGAGGAGAGAGGAGTGAGGAGCGAGGAGAGAGGAGAGAGGAGAGAGGAGAGAGGAGAGAGGAGAGAGGAGCGAGGAGAGAGGAGAGAGGAGAGAGGAGAGAGGAGAGAGGAGTTAGGAGAGATGAGAGAGGAGAGAGGAGAGAGGAGAGAGGAGAGATGAGAGAGGAGAGAGGAGAGAGGAGAGAGGAGAGAGGAGAGAGGAGAGAGGAGAGAGGAGAGAGGAGTTAGGAGAGAGGAGAGATGAGAGAGGAGCGAGGAGCAAGGAGAGAGGAGAGAGGAGTGAGGAGCAAGGAGAGAGGAGAGAGGAGTGAGGAAGATGAAGAGGAGAGAGGAGAGAGGAGAGAGGAGCAAGGAGAGAGGAGAGAGGAGTGTGGAGAGAGGAGTGAGGAGAGAGGAGTGAGGAGAGAGGAGCGAGGAGAGAGGAGCGAGAGAGAGGAGCGACGAGGGAGGAGGGAGGAGGGAGGAGGGAGGAGAGAGGAGAGATTATTAGACAAAGGGCCCCTGGACTCAGACATGAAGAGGCACCTCAAAAGAGTCTACTTTTAGTCGTTTTGTAGTAATTTTAAGTGTCTTTACGGTCTTTTTATGTACATTTTTAGTTGTTTTGTATGTATTTAAAATCATTTTGCATCTATTTTTTAAATTTTACATCTATTTTTAATCATCTTGCGTGTCTTGGTCGTCATTTTTGTCTCTATGTGGACGATTTGTGTCTATTTTCAGTCATTTAGCATCTCTTCATTGTTGCTCTGCATTCCTATAATCTTTGTGGTGATTTGGGTTGTTTGTAGTCGGTTTCGTGTATTGAACTTGTAGTCATTGTGGATATATTCTAAAGTTTTTTTCATTTTATGACCTTATTGGCCCCGGTTCCTGTGCATTTATAGCATCACCTGTGCCTTTAAGCTCATCTAAAGCTGTAAGACGACCTGTAGAAGAAGGGCAAAGAGCACACACCTCTCCAAACTGCCCCTCTCCAAGCTTCTCCTTGAACGTGAGCATCTTTCGTGGGAACTCCTCCACAGCGACGTCCTTCCCTGACAACAGGTCCATGGTTAGCGCGGGGATGGCGTACGTGTTGCCTCCGGTCACGCCTTGCAGGTTTACAATGTCGGCCTCTGCATAGTGAGGGGCGCTCTCTTGGACCGCAGTAGTTGTGTTGGATTTAGAAGCTGCTGTGCTGGTGGAGGCTAAAACACAAGAACAGGGAACTGTGACGAAGAATCTCGATAAGATAAGAGGTTGACCACGTTGATACTCAATTTAATGGCTGTGTAAGAACATAGGAGTCCACCTACCAGGCTCCTCTGAGCTCTGAGCAAACTCCGGCAGCTTACATATGATGCGTGACGGCTCCTGGTAGTCTGGACCGAGGGGGAAGATGCGTTCATAGGTGGAATTAGACTCCTGCTCACTGGTTGTGCTCGACTGGTTGTGGTTGTAAGCGAACGTCTCACTCTGTATTGACAAACTAGCAGTTAGTTCATCGTCCAGCATCCGGCGAGAGGCCTAGAATGAAGGACGTGGGGGGGTGAAGGAACAGATCTGACCACCTCCCGAAAGAAGACTCAATGGAAATGCACAAAATGACTCGACATGCACGGGCTGGTATCAGTTTGATACCTCAGTGATGAGCTCACCTTCTCCAACATCTTCTGCCACACCTGCCTCCACAAGATGATGACAATGATGACCACGAGGATGAAGATGATCGCCACTAAACAACCAATCAGGATGCGTGTGTTGCTGTCATCTACTTTGTGGGTGGGGTCGTCCTCTGGGAAGAGGAAGAGGGAGAGCTTATTATGAAACCCACTAACTTTACTGGTAAGACCTGCCCTGCTTAAGACAGATGTCCGTCCTCCACAGAGCTGGGTTTGTTTGACGTTCCTGCCTGTTAGAGGGCAGGTTTTCATCGCCACTGTGTGAACAATTTCTGAATTAAAACTGCATATAATAACGATAATAATTATTACTATTTCTCTCAAAGGTTGTGCGACTTGTTGCTGCTCATGGTGGAATTGCTGGGTCTCTGTAAATCATAAGTAAGTGTGTGGTCTTTATCTACTCTATATGTAAAGTGTCTTGATTTGGCACTATAAATAAATTAGAATTGAATTGAATTGAATTGAATTGAATTGAATTGAATTGAATTGCCAAGCAGCAGAGTTTGTTAGACAGATGGTTGAGGTTAGGCTTTGACCTTGAGTGGTTAGTCAGGACAACCCCGTTGGTCGGGGGAAAGGACCTGAACGTGCGAGCGTGGCAACTGGCCGCTATTAACACTTGAATGCTACAAAGAGTGTGTCTTGTCAAAACATACAAGGGGAGAGACACCTTTTTAAGAGATTGCATATTTATAGCATATTGGTTTGTATGTAATAGGGATACGTGTTTATATATGAATTATGATGAATAGTGGATAAAGTGGGAGGAACAAACAAGTGCAAACTTCTTCCTTCTTCGAATATGAAATATTTAAATTTGTGTTGCATGTAAATAGGGTTGCAATATATTGTATATATTGTGTGATTGCATCTATCTATCTATCTATCCATCTATCTGAATTGAATTGTCTTTATTGTCATTGTACCAGTACAACGAAATTTACAGTACAGTCCCTTAAAGTGCAGAAATAATTTAACATAAAAGCATCAAAAAGAATAGGCTAGACCTCTATCTATCTATCTATCTTTTTAACATGTTCGAAATAAAGAATTTTCAGTCATTCTTTCGATTTTCCACTGACCGTACAGCCCGGTCTTACAATGTTGTTGAGGGAATCATGATGTCAAGAGTTGGGTTTTAAATTTCTGATTATTTTCTGCATCAAGACTTAATCTTTCAGGAGAGAATAGTGATGCATCTGAAAATCTACTCCCTTCCCCGACCCCTATTCAAACAAATCCAGACCATTCACCTGTTATTGTAGCCGGACTGTATTTATAGCACCAGCACTTATCATTTTCTTATTCTCTTTCTTTCCTCTCTCGAGGAACAAAAAGCTCTGACGCTCTCATGTCACTAACTCTGTCAAATGCTCGGACAAAGTTGTTTACAAAAGGTTTTATTCGTGGTTCACAGGTCTTCGTGAAGTGTGTGAGCGGAGCAATCACTGACCTGGCTGTATGTTCGGTGGCAGTCCTGTCTTGGGTGGAGCCAGGGTTGTGTTGTACATGGCTGTGTCTGAAAGAACAGACGTCACAGAGATGACGAGAGATGAAACGCCTCAAAACTGTCTTTATATACTCATAATAATGTTATAACAGTTTCCAAACATTTGCAGAAGATAAAGCGTCAAACTAGATGCTACCACAGATCCCCCTGCAGTTACAGATTATACACACGGTTCTTCAGTCTCTACCTGACTGGAAGGTGATCTCGCTGAACAGCATCCACGCATCAGCAAAGTAGAACTGGCACTTGATGGCGCTGGCCATGTGATTGGCCAGGTTGACGGTAACGAAGCGGGCGCTGGGGTTCTTCTCGTCCTCCACGGGGCTGAAGGAGAGCGGCGTGGCCTCCCAGTCTGCTTCGGAGCGGAAGTAGCACACCACCTGCCGAAAGGCCTTGACGTGCCGTGAGTACATGTTGTTGCAGTGGACCTGGATGCAGATAAAGACACGTGGCGAGACTTTTAGAGCTGATGAGACACATAAAAAAGGAAACACTGGGGGAAACGTTAGCTTGTAGTAGGGCTGGACAATATGGATACAATCAAATATCATGATATTTTGACCAAATACCCCGATATCGAGAGTTTATTTGTATTCATTCTCTTTTTACAACTGAATAAAAGAAGAATTTACATTAATAAATAAATCAATCTATACTATAACTAAGACTCTTAAGTTAAAAAAAATCACTTTACTGTAATGTAGCTTTCAAAACCAGGAAAAGAAAAACACTTTAAGATGAAATGTTACAAAAAACAGTGTGTGTCCAGCACACACAAACATATAAACTCTCTGACACACTCGCACGCACGCGCTCCCTGAGGAGGAATGAGGATCAAAGGAGTCTGGAGACCCTGGCTTGCTGAATTGTTTGTTAAAGTTGAACTAACTTGCACAAGCACCCTCTTTAAAAAAATTTTACGATAACAGAATTTTAGACTTTAATACAACAGCAGTACAAAATAAAAAGATACTCGATAGCTCTTCCCATACTACGGCAAAAAGAACAAAGTCCATGCCACATCAAATATGGTAATTATTTAATCCATGGTAACAACAATCTCTGCAGACTTTGGTATTTTCAATGCTATCAAATGTTGATCTTGTATTGTTTTAAACATGTCTTTATATTTAAAATATGTTTTCAGGAGCCTCACCTTCATTGTGGTGAAGTTGCGTATGCGATCAAACTCAAACATGATTTCAACATATCCACTGGAGAAGCTCTCGTTGGTCCAACCCACGTAGTCGTACCCGGGCCACACGTTGTAGACGTGACTGTGCGTAAAATCATCCAGGCCACAGACTCCATCAGTCAGCTGGCCCAAGCCCTCTGTCATACTGACAAACAGACAAACAAGTGTAAAAGAGAGGCAGCAAACACAGAGGAACAGCTTTTACACAAGGTTGCACACTTCCTTTCAACATTGGTGGGTCCTGGGGTCCTTTTCCAGGAAGTTTTGAGCGTCAAACTCTTAATTTTTTTGCAGTTTGGTGGATTTTTATGCACCAGTTTATGAGATCTTCGTTATTTATGCGAAGGGAAAACAGCTGACGATCAAAAATATCCAAATAACAACATGACTCGATCGAAGCAACCTATTTTATTATGACTTAATTCTCAGAACAGTGGTACTAATACTAGTGGACAGACTATAACTCTGTTTTTTATTTATTATTCTTGCTCTAAATTGTGGCTGTAGAGCAGCTTTTGCCGTGTTTATCAAAGTGTAGCCTCAGCATCGCCTCTTCTGTCTGTTATGGCAGACGGCAGACATTGCTTTTGAAGTTGCACACCGCACCCTACTTCACCAGAATCTACCAGTTCTCATCATCTCATCTCATCTTCATCCGCTTATCCGGGGGCGAGTCGCGGGGGGGAGCAGCTTTAGCAGGGGACCCCAAACTTCCCTTTCACATTAACCAGCTCTAACTGGGGGATCCTGAGGCATTTCAGAATAAAAATCCTCTGCTACTTTTATGATTTTATTGTGGGGGACAAATGCACATGCTCTTAATATTGACGGGGGCTTTGTACCCACGCCTGTATAAAAACTTCTATTAAAAAGGGTTTTTATGGTGCTGCCATGTAACACTAGGTGGCAGCATTGTAGAACCAACTCCTCACTTCTGCTGTTGGCTGATATCGTAATAAAGGCCATTTTCTTTTCCCCTCTGCAATGTTGCCTCCACAGAGAGCAGGAAGCCGGCCCGTGTCATGGAGGACATTATTCACCATGTCATGACCTAAACACTACCGTCAACAAAAGACTCATGGGTTCATTCCAGTTTTTAAACTTTAGAAACAGGGTTGACTCAGTCATTCCTATGAGGTATTGCCCAACTAAGTAAACCACCATGACCCGCTCACCACCGCCGGCCTCTTTGCTTTCACCATGGTGACAGGGCAACAACAAGGTGAGGGGGAAAATCACTGAGGACGGATGAGGGTAGTGACCCAGCAGTGTGTGTGAAAAAGAGAGGAGGGGGGAATAATGAAACACACACCTGCGGATGACTGCTCCGTCGTAGACAGAGTCGTTGAGATAAGCAGGGTAGGCAGGGGAGCTCATGTGTTCTCCTGCTGGAGAGTTGTACGATACGAGACCGTCTGCAGAGCACAGAAAAGTGTTAACATAACATCCATCTTTGCAAGACGCTCAAAAGCACCGAAGTTTGTCTTGTTTGAGATTTAAATGTTTACAAAATGATGCACAGGTAGGATTTTCCAGGGCAATTTCAAATACAGAGTATGTGATGAAGAGTTGGAGAAATGTTTTGTAGAAGGCCTGGCGACAAGGAGAATCTAATATATATCATACATCTTTACAACTTTTACACCAGGTGTGCATAATAAAAACATTTGAAATTTAAATCTATCAGCATATTCATTAAGTTACGCTCAACAACTGTGCTCACAGCATCATCAAGTCCGAGTTCATCAACAACATCCTCGTTCTGTTGTGATAACAATAGCATGAGCTTGACAAATCAACGTACCAGCTCTAACATAATTAATACGGCTTTGATTTATATAGCGTCTTTCTTGGTGCTCAAGGCGCTTTACAGAGACATACATGGTGGTGGTAAACTACGTAGTAGTCACAGCTGCCCTGGGGCAGACTGACGGAAGCGTGGCAGCCAATCAGCGCCTTCGGCCCCTCTGACCACCTCCTCAAACATACAGCAGTCATACACATTCACACAAGGCAAGGTGGGTGAATGTCTTACCCAAGGACACAACGACCATGACACAAGTAGGAGTCGCTCTACCAACTGAGCCGGAGTCTAATATTTCCCCTAAATGTGAGCACTTAGAGACCCGTTCATTTTTGTTTGTTTTTTTCACTGACTTCAAATTTTAAAAGCTCCCCATGTTCAAAATCTCAAGTTAAAATTTGGCACACTTGGGGAGGTTCATACCACATTTGTCCCTTTGTTCTTGTGCTTTTTGTGCACACACGCACATCTAAAATGCTCACGTACATGCTGTGCATCGAAGAAACTTTCCTAAACTTCAGGTGGTTGCTCAATATTTAGTCAGTGATTTGATTATTGCAGACAGTGTTGTTTAAAGATCCCATATTAAGCTCATTTTTAGGTTCATACTTGTATTTTAGGATTCGACTAGAACATGTTAACATGCTTTAATGTTCAAAAAACACATTATTTTTCATATCCTGTCTGTCTGAATATACCTGTATTCACCTTCTGTCTGAAATGTTGCGTTTAAGCGTCTGTCTCTTTAAGACCCCCTCCTGAAAAAGCCCATTCTGCTCTGATTGGTCAGCATTTCTGGGTCTTCCAGCATCACTCTCTACCAATAAACAGTACACCAAAATATAGATGCAAAGGTCCCATATTACAGAAGGCTCATTTTCATGTTCTTACTTGTATTTTGGGTTGCTACTAGAACACAATTATATGTTTTAATGATCAAAAAATACGTTTTTCTCATCCTGTCTGTCTGAAATGCTTCGTTGTAGCGCCTGTCTCTTTAAGACCCCCTCCTGAAAAAGCCCAGTCAGCTCTGATAGGTCAGCGTTTCTGGGTCTTCCATACCCGCACTCTCGTTATTGCAGCCAAAGAATGATTGTAATGGGACTGTAGCTGCACTTTCTACCTTTATATCGGCTCATTAAAAGGCTCAGTTTCTGAATACCGGCTCTGTGGATTGAGCGTTTTGATACTTTTACAGTATTTATAAAGCACCTCAACCTGCTCTATGATAAAAAAAAAGACCTGGAAATCTCACTTTTTACAATACGGGACCTTTAAACATCTGCTTGCACGAAAAGGTGACAGAGAATCAGCTGATCTTTCTATCTTTATGGGCTCAAAGGTAAGGACTGGTGTCTCAGCTCAGCTGTCATCTTTGCCCTCCACATCCTCGCTCATCCGTCCTCAAACAGCCTCTCTTTTTTTTTTCCATCAGTCATTTTTTTCCTTTCCACATTAGCCACCTCTTACCCAGCCATTCGCAGCCGTAGAGCTCCACTCTCATGCAGACGTTCATGGAGTGGTCTGTGACGGGCATGAAGCGGACGAAGCGAGCGATGATCGGCGGCTCGAGGTCCTTCAGCACGATGTCATAGGCGTTCCTGTTTCCTTCAATCACCTGCAGGTAAAACAAGCGCACCTTGACCTCATGAAGAAGTTTGCTAATGACTGAGAATGACCCATGACCTCTTTATATCATTTATAGATAATGAAGAATTAATGAATCAGTCCAATCTGCTATCTCTATTCCGACTATAAACACAGTTATACCAGGTACTTTATAAACAACGACAGGCCATAAAAGCATTACCTGACAGCAGATGATGTGTATCAGCACACATGGCGTCTTTATCATATTTGTTATAAAGGTTACAGCACTGACTGATAGGTCAACGTACCTGCTTGCCCTGCCTGTTCCTCCATGAGATCCAGCGGCTTCCATCACGGCTGTACTTAATCTTGTACATCTGGGCGAACTCATTACCGATGCCTCCTGCGTGACGACCCTGGGTGCCCACAAGGGTGATGAAGTGGAGCGAGCGCAGGTCAATCTGGAGAAACTCCTTCAGGCTGTCTGGCTCCACTGTTATCTCTGGACACCACGCACCGTCGCCCTCCTCAAAGTCCAACCTGGGAGAGAAGGGAGGGTGAGGGTGGGTGTTCATTTTGGAGTTACAGCAGGAAAGGGGTAATGAGCGAGGGGAGGAAGAAAAATTAGGACAGGATGGAGGGGAAAAGGTGAGAGGAAAGTGAAAGTGAGTGCGGTCGTGGTTATAACAACATCTCGGTGAAACTCTGCGTCGTAAATACTTTTTTTAAGTGTTCATTTTGGGCAGGGGGCTGGCAGGGGCGACGGGTCGGGATGGACAGGGGGAAGTGTTTTACATCATTATCTTGATACTTACTGAATGAAGGCCACCCAAGTTCTTACACACACACACACACACACACACACACACACACACACACGCAAACACACGCACATACACACGCCTCCTTAATCAAGTGGCTGTTAAGTAGAACTGATATCCCAGATTGTGGCTGACTAAAAATAAACAGGCACAGGCACCATGCAGGATAAGCCACGTGTGTGTGTGTGTGTGTGTGTGTGTGTGTGTGTGTGTGTGTGTGTGTGTGTGTGTGTGTGTGTGTGTGTGTGTGTGTGTGTGTGTGTGTGTGTGTGTGTGTGTGTGTGTGTGTGGATACATGTGTGTGTGTGTGTGTGGATACATGTGTGTGTGTAAGAGAGACCTACCTGCCATATCTAGCAGCGGTGGACTCAGACCACTGGCTGGAGGCTGAGATGTCCTCGTCCTGTATCTGCCCTCCCGTCATGCCCAGAGGATACCGACACACACCTGAGGCACAACAACATGTTCCATTAAAAGCAGGGCCCGATTTTAGATGATGACAGAAGTATTTTTCCAGATTTTTCCATATTTGCTGAAACTGTGAGTATATTCTGACAGAAGCAGCGATCTGTGAAATAGTAAAGCCGCTCTAACTCTCTCTGTCTGCTCCTAATGTCATCTGCTAGATTCACTGAGCTCGACCGACAACCAATCAGAGCCAAGGAGTCACTGTAAAACTAGGCAGCGCAAGTTAACGCAAAGTTACTGTGTTGCATATTTCTTACATGAAGTGTTTTCAGGAACATATTTTAGTGTACTGTTTAGCTGAGAAAGTTTGTCCGGGTGGTCGGCTGGTAGGCGGGGCTTGGTTTTGGCTCGACTTGGTCACAAACTTTCTTATTTTGCAGCTAAACAGTACACTAAAACATGTTTCTGAAAGCATGTTATGCATGAAATATGCAACACGCTAACAGAATTTTGATTCACATTTGATCAGTGGTGCCTAATTTCACAGTTTGATCGGCGTTCACAGTAGTTATTGACACTGTGTCAGAGACTCCTCGGCTCTGAGTGGATGTTTGGGCACCGTGGAAACTAGCAGATGCCATTCGGAGCAGACGGGAACAGAAGATGGAGATACATCACTTTTTAACACATTGTTAAAATAAATTTGCAAATCTGAGAAAAACAAACATTTTTTCATAGAAAGTTACGACTTCTGCCTAAAACCACCCAATGGTGCACACACTTGGCTCCGCTTTGGCCGACAATGGCTGAACGGCTGCATTATCACGCTCACTTCCCTTTGAAAAAGCGTTGAAAAATTCAAAAACGTACTCAAACACTCACCAGACACTCTCAGACATTTCTAAGACAGAACTACTTAATTCCCAGCTCCTGTCATGAAACCTTCAAAATGTGATGGATAGTGCTGGATGGAGAGGTGGGGTGGAGTACTACACACACGCACACACACACACACAAGCAACTATACACTCCTTGCACTCAAATTGTGGTTGTTTTATTGAAATAATAAGCTGGATCCATTCAGTATCTCTGCCAGTGCAAACAGTGCACATGTGCCAGCGTTAGTTACTGTGTGTGTGTGTGTGTGTGTGTGTGTGTGTGTGTATGTGTGTGTGTGTGTGTGGTAAAGCTGGCAGGTTTCAGCCCATCACTCCCCCACTGTGCGGTCAATAGAAGAAATATGCCCTCTGTTTCCTGCATGCCCGTCCGCCCCCTCACGTCTCCGCTCTCTCCTCCTGTGTGGTCCGACCCCTCCCTCTTTTCTTTTGTCCCCCTTCACCGGCGAGAGGTGATAAAAAGTTAACAGCATTATTTCGAAAATCTTTATCTCATTAAGACTTAGCTGAGCTTGACGCAGCCAGCGTGGTATCTATTAAGTTTTTACAAGGCTCTGAATGAATCTACTGATTTCTGGAGCAAGAAAATGAAAAGGCGCTTTTCCGTCCCACGTTATCTACAGGGTTGGGTTGATCTTGTGTTTTGGCCCTGACATCGATAACTCCACCTAACAGGATGTGACCGCTAGTTAGCCTCGTGTATGGATGAAAGAGCCTTTCTCTGTGTGTGTGTGTGTGTGTGTGTGTGTGTGTGTGTGTATGTATGTGTGTGTGTGTGTGTGTGTGTGTGTGTGTGTGTGTGTGTGTGTGTGTGTGTGTGTGTGTGTGTGTGTGTGTGTGTGTGCGTGATAGCGTTGGGCTTTCAGTGGAGGTGGAAGTGGAGGCTGACCCTGTTGGCCTGGCCCCTTGTATCACAGAAAAACCTTTGAGAAGATGCCAGCAACAGCAGAGCTCGCAGGTCTCTCTCTCTCTCTCTCTCTCTCTCTCTCTCTCTCTCTCTCTCTCTCTCTCTCTCTCTCTCTCTCTCTCTCTCTCTCTCTCTCTCTCTCTCTCTCTCTCTCTCTCTCTCTCTCTCTCTCTCTCTCTCGCTCTCTCTCTCTCTCTCTCTCTCTCGCTCTCTCTCTCGCTCTCTCTCTCTCTCTCTCTCTCTCTCTCTCTCTCTCTCTCTCTCTCTCTCTCTCTCTCTCCCTCCCTCCCTCCCTCCCTGTGTTTTTCTCTCTTCTCTCTTTTCTTGATCTCCAAATATTTGCTTAAAAGTCAAGATGTGAAAATCCCCTGAAAGTTTGGGACTGATGGTCTGATATGCTGCGCTCGTGTCCGTGCACACAAAACACACACACACACACACACACACACACACACACACACACACACACTTGGCAGTGACACAGTGACAGCTCGAAGGAGGCACAAATAAAAACTCTTCCAGATGTCTACGCCTCCTCTGTCCTCTTTTCATCTTGTCCTCTCTAACCTTTGTTCCATGTTGCCCTCTTCACTTATCCCCAAATGTTTACACCCCTCCCCTCTCCTCCACCCCACTCCTATTACTCTCCTCGCACCAGATCGCCTTGGCCATAAGCAGACCGCATCAACAGACATCATCTTCTCATATTCCCGGCATATTAGCGGTATCCTTCGCTGCGTAATTACGTGACCGATTTAATGATAGGTGCGGTGCTCAAACTGCACGTATGATAGCCGTAGTAAAACACAAATCGTCAGAACCTGCTTCAAGAGAAACAGCAGAGATCTCCAATAAATGATTTCAAATCAAATCAGAGCAGGATAAGATGACGGGGAACGTCAGTGTTTGAAAATGGAAAGGCTGGATTGATAATCACTGGCATCGAGGAGCTGCAAAAGTTGGTGCAGCGTTGCAGCTCGGCCCAGAGGTTATGGGGTTTGAGGTGGTTGGCGTTCCTGCGCTTGTGAGAGCCAATCACACAGAGGTATAAAGAGTGCAAACAGTCATGGAGACAGAGAAAGAGAGGACCACTGTGCAGCATCTTTTACTCTGTTTCTCACACACTGGGAAGACACACGTTAACATGCACAAAATGTTTTTTTCCCCGTATTCTGAAAAAGACAATATTCCTGCTAAGCGGTTTACATGGCTAATGAAAGATAGCTTACACTAATATTCCTTTTTACAGAGTTTTCCGTCAGTGATGGAGCTGTTCGACCATGCAAACACAGCCTTCAGTTTAGTTTATTTGAAAGGGAATTAATAATTAATAAATAAACATAAATACACATGGAATTAAAACACCTGAATTTGCCAAGAGGCCATTTTCCATCTGTAGTCCCGGGCCAAGGTTTTACAAAAGGCTTCCTTAAATACAACCTAGCAAAGACGACATACCATGGCATACAGTGTAAAGATTAGAAAAGGGTACACGGTTGTTAAAATCAGTCGAGCAGTGATGACGTAAACATACATACAAAAATCCAAAATCCAAATCACGCTCATAGGGCCGACCCTTGAAATCCGATATTTTCAGCGAGCAAAGAGGAAGTTTCCACCTTCAGCGGAAAAACGTGAAAACAACTTTCCCGTATCAAACGCTGCACGTGCATCGTTCTGCACAGTGAAGCTCACACATCCATCAGGGGGACCGAGAGGAGAAGGACGGGGACTTTAAACGTTACAGTTAAATACACAGATTCAATTTACACATATAAACAATGCAAACATATAACATTCAAACAGAATATGATGTTTACACGACCTGTATCAATCTATATTGTCAGAAAAATAGTGGACTCGTAAAGTGTGCATGTAAAAACTGCTCTGAGTGGAAATGCAGGGATCATTTTGTGTTGTCATGTGGTTTGAGGTGGTGTCATTTTCCTCTGAAGTCTTGCCAGAAAAATGCAGTGATACTAACAGACAATGCATCGTCACTAGTTGGGGGAAAATGCTGAAATTGCCCGGGACATAATTGATGAAAATAGGAGTCATTATCAGAGTCTTTAACCACATCCTCGAGAGAGTCAGAGAGACGGGTTTTAGTATATCGTGCCGGATGTGTGACCGCTCTTCCAAATGTTGGTTTTCACTGTGTTTATTTATCCACCCAACCCACTCAGAGGTGACCCCAGGGGTGAGCGAGGCATACACACACACACACACACACACACAGACACACAGACACACAGACACACACACATACTGACACACACACACACACACACACACACACACACACACACACACACACACCACCATCCTTCAGGCTCCACATTTGGCCACAGTATCTAAAAATATCACCACAGAAAAAGGTGGAAAAATACCAGCCTTGTGTGGCGGAGGAATGGAGAGAGAGAGAGAGAGAGAGAAAAAGAGAAAGAGAGATGAAGGAGTAATGGACCAAACCCTCTCTCTCACCTCTTGATTTTTTACCGCACCCTGACTCCTGAAAGGCAGGTTTGTTCTGCAGTGTTTGCTGTCCAACCGCTGGCTCCAAATACATTCACACACACACGCTGTGTAGTCACGCAACTTGACGTTCACGTTCGCTAAATAATAACTGCAGATTTAGTTGTGTTGCTTTTAAAATAACTTTCTGATTTATTTATTACATTTGTGTTACACAAGGTGCTTTAAAGCTGCAACATTTTTATACAAACATTGGATCAAATGACTACATATAATATTTAAGGGGTCGCTTGTGGTGTGGTGAACTCACAGAGAATAATCAAACAACTGCTGTTTAATCAGCTCTACGGAGCTTTTCCGCTCTCATCAGCTTTGTTTCCAAAGACAGTAGCAAAGAAATTCAGCTTTTTTAGCAGCTAGAGAGAGGAGTTGAGGGAGAAAAGCCGAGCTAAAAAGAGAGTGAAATCAGAAACTCGTGATTTAAATGTGAATAATGTGTTTACCTCAAGTGTAGTTCCTCCATTTTGGCCACTTGAGGCCCCAAAAGCGAATCAATCCCCACAGTGTCCTAACCTGACCCCGCCAGATGGATTGATTCTCATTGTCTCAGCATTTCCATCTGGGAACTCTCCTTTTGGGAAGGGGCGAAAATACTGGTTGCTGATTGGATAAACCATCTGTCCATCACCAACATACGGGCCAAATCAACCAATCAGATCAACGAAGTGTACGACGTGCTAACAGCATCGAGGCAAAGCTCACAAAGTAAACAACATGTCGGTAAAGGATATTTGCAGTTTGTGTAACGCAAATTTACAGTTAAAAGGCACAAATTCAGGAGCCCGGTCCATATTCTAACAGAAGGATCACAGAGAAAAAAGCGTTGGAGAGATTTGCCCGATAGCTGCGCTCATCTCATCAGCGGAAGCCGCCATGTTGTTTACACTGAACAGTCGCTTCTCATTGCGTCACACTTCGACCCACCTCAAAACCAACACTGATTGGTTCGGTCGCTTGGCAAACTTCTCCAAATTTTCTCCGCCGCATGTTACCAGACTTGTGAGTAAAATACAATGGAGCTCAGAGATCAGGACGGTCTCGAGAGGCTTATATCACGCCTGGGACCAGCAAATATTTCGATTATCTGCATTGAGGCCCATTCATTTTTTACGATCTCAGAGGTCCCATGGGGTCTAGCGGAAGGGGCGGGACTTCACCACTCTGTAGTAGCAGCATAAGTAGTCAGAAGTTATAACGTCAGATGATTTCTTCTTTCAAAAGTTACATAGTTTCACTTTAAGTTAATACTTTCACGGTTTTCTGCAAACATCCTCACGAGCAGAAGCCCACACAATAATTGCACTGGTTGATATTTGGCTGCTCTGCCCGGGCCCCGGCTCATGTCCACACCTCCTCCCCTTCCACAGTGAAATAAAGTTCGCCCACTCACGAGTAAAATGGGAAAGACAGGGATGGTATAACTCCATTGCTTGGGAATTTTAAACAGGGGAAAATTGGCATCACTCAACATCTCAGCTCTACTAAATTCAGCCATGAATATTTCCAGACCGTGGAAAAATCACCCTCTTCTCAACGCGGCAGAACTAAAGCATTAGACAGAATTAAAGGTGGATATATCCTGCTTCCATATATTAGAGCAGGTTGTGATTCAAGCTTTTAGCGACACTGGAGTCGTTTTTTTAAAAAGTAATCATCATCGCTGGTGTGTTTTTCGAGTGAAGAAATCCTTAGAGTCAGATTACAGATACAAAACTTTGTGTTAAACGGTGAACTTGTTGAACTTTGACCATGATCGGATGCACAAATAGTCCTTTCCATGACTTATGAGTGGTCAAATACTGGGAAACACACACACACACACACATACACACACACACACACACACACACACACACACACACACACACACACACACACACACACACACACACACACACACACACACACACACGCACACAAAAGTGTTGGGGAGAAAGACAGAGCTTATTTCAATGGACTTTCCTGCTGTCAGAATGTCTGGTATGCATTAGCCACAGACTCCAGTGGGATAGCTGGATCCACAGTATGCGTGTGCATGCGAGTATATGCATGTGAGCAGGCACACACACACACACACACACACACACACACACACACACACACACACACACAAACACAAACACAAAAGAGAGACGACCAAAGAAAGTCACTCCCACAAGGGTCAAACACTCAAACGTTTAATTAAGTGTAGTTGAGAAGATGCCTCATAAAATATCCACCGGCAAAAGTTTTGAATGCTGAATGGTAGAAGATCTAAGATTGTGTAAAAAAAACAATATTTTAAGCTTCCTACGTTACATCCACATCTGGTTAAATAGGCCAGAAATGCAGCTATTAATATATATATGTGCAAGGAGAACTCTGCATGAAAGTAACCACAGCATGAAACTCCTTCTATAAACTATGATCTCTATCTCGCTCACCCTCTCTGTTTCTACTTCTTCCCTCGCTTTAAACAAAATAAAGGAAAAACATATAAAACTCTCTTTTATGCTGTTAGCTTTGGCCCGAAGAACAAATGCATGACAAACAGGGAAAGCCAGGTTTAGAGCGTGTGTTTGTGTGTTTATGTGTGAACGTCTGTGCAGCTCATTCGAATCATGAACGTAACTTTTTGTTTGTTTTATTCTCGGCTTGAAAAATGTAACGTTGGTACTTTTGATTCAGCGCCACTGACCGAGACAACCCCAGAGGGCCTGTCATCATGACCTCATGTTTGTTTTTATTTTCATACGCTCTCAGAAAAAGAAGTTGGACGTTCAGTTGAAGAACAGTGATTGGGGTTAGGGTGTGTTTGGCGCTTGGCGGCCCGTCGACCAGTTTCCAATTCACATTGAGAATAAATTGATTCACACTGGGATTATTTTTGTTCTTTTAATGTAAAAAAGGTGCAAAAGTGCATAAAACTGCATCAAAACAGAGCTTGTTTCAAAGAAAAGTGCCAGAAAAAAAGTCCTAGAAACTTTGAACATGTTTAGTTTGTGTCGTTTTTTAATTTTTGCGTTTATGAGACATTTATTTATCAAGTTATAATCCAATTTAATATTCTAATAATTTTGGGGTTTTTATTTTTTATGTGGCTGTAAATGTTCAAAATAAAATATAAAGAACAAGCGTGAAAGAACATGAAAGTCAGGCCAGATTTAGAGAATTAAGTCATGAAAGAGTAGGTTGTCATATTATTATAGATTCTGATTTTAAAGATCCTCTCTGGACATATATTAAGACATTGCTTGGAACAATAATGTCTGTCTGATGTGTTTTTTCCATTAAAAAAGTCTATTTTTTCCCACATTAAAAGGCATCTTCTCCTTCTTCCTAATTAAAAATTCCAAAAACTATGAATATTCAGATGTTTTTCATTTCTAAAGACACAGCAGGTCTTCGGCTTCACTGTAAAACTCGTTCTCAGCTTCAACTTTCTACGTCACACTGATAAAAGTTCAATATTTAACCAGAACTGACTTTCAGAGTAGTTGTGATGTCACAAACCGTGCTCGTAGGCCGGCACCTTTATCACAACTACTTTGAAAGTCAGTTGTGATGTCACACAACTTCTTTAAATCAGATTTTTAGCGAACTCAGAGACACTTTGCACCTTCAGCAGATAAACGTGAAAACAGCCTTGTCTCTTAAGATGAGATTAGATAAGATAAGATCTTTTTTATTATTCCCACAAAGGGAAAATTTCCCTTTACAGCAGCAAAGTGAATATCAAACATAGAGGAAGCATCAATAAGAAACAATAATTTATAAAAAGCAACATAAACACGGACATATAGTGCCAAACTCTGCACAGTGAAACTTAAACATCAAACTGTAGGAACAAGAAGAAAAAACAGAGGGGGACTTTAAATTGTCACCAGTTTTTTCCTTTACATAAATAAAAAAATAAACCATAAACTGATGCGTAAAAATCCATCTGAATGTGTTTAAAGAGTTCGACGCTCAAACTCTTCCCGGAGAGGAACGCCGGACCTCTTAGAACGAAAATCTGCGACCTTGGAAAGGTTCAAAACAGGCAGTTTGTTGGAAAAAGGCCTTTTGTTTATTAACAAATTTTTTCTGTACTTTACTGTAACTAACTTAGTTCAGTAAGAAAGGCTGCTACACTTCACTGCACTTTACTGTAACTTAGTTCTGTAGGAAATGCTGCTACACTTTTAACACTGTTATCACTTATCGCTCCTTCTCACTTATTTAGTTTGTACTTATTTTATTTCTATCTGCTGCTAAACTGCACGCTGCGTATTGTTGTATATTGTATAAACCTACGCTTAACCACATTGTCTGTTGCACTCTGTCACACTTAGTTATTGTTTGATTTATTTTATGTTAGCTTTATTTTATTTGATTTATGTTTTTATGCTTATTGTCACTCTGATCCTTTCCCACCTTTGTATTGAAACTGTTGCACAATAATTTCCCTCGGGATAAATAAAGCTTCTTGAATCTTGAAGCGGCCCCTGGCCTGATAACATTTTGCAAAAGTTCCCCTCCGGGCGAAGCACGCTGAGTTTCATTTCTGTAAATATGATGTAAAAAGTTTTATTCTGAAAGTGGAAGTGGGCTGGAGCGAGGCGGGAGGATGTGGAAGTGATGGGGCGTTTTTTTTTTTTTTTTTCCACTGTTATTTTATTCTTTTTAAACACTGCTTGGCAGAGTGAGGTCAGAGTGACCTGCAAACTCTGTGTTGAACCTTTCTGACAAAACCATCATGAACAACTGTTTAGATCTGAGCACATGCAATCCATTATCCTTTCAACAATGGAGGAAACTCAGCGTGATGACAGAGGCTCTGAGACTGAAGTCATAAACAGTAGCCACATCGAGGTTTTCACTGGCAAATATCTGCTGTATTTCAACAATAACCCCCCAAAAAAACTCTCTCGGGTTCCCATTTGTCTCTGTCTCTATTTCCTTGTTAAAAAATCATTGGTCCTTTTTCATTGACATCACAAAAAAACACCCGTTCAGTGGAGGGAGAGCTGCAGAAAGCCGTGCATGCTGGGATCAAAGAGGCCAAACCAGAGAGAGAGGACCACAGGGCAGCACTTATCCAAAATCAGAATCAGTCGCAGTCTGGCCCGGAGCCCCAAACACGACCAAAAAAATCACAAAACTCCTTCGACAGCATTCGCAAACTCTCAAATAAGATCTCATTGCAGTCAGAAACAACAGCAAAGGCACAGACCTGGGTTGACCTGTGACGTGACGGCTCCCAACAGGTGGAGGAGGATGAGCAGGAGGAAGTGGACGTCCCGCAGGTGCTTCATCCCAAACACACGCACACACACAGGCTTCCAATCTGAAAGAGAAGACGCACACAGCAGGTTAAGCAGATGTAGGATTCAAACACAGTTTAATGTGCAGTTTCACAACGAGGCTAAAAGGGTGAAAACTAGCTCAGTTTGTTATTTTGTTATATTCTCTCCTCTGTCTTCATGGGAACCAAACATTTGTTTGGGGAAAATAGGAGTTTAATTGGAAGCATGTTTTTATTCCACTCATTAAAAGACACAATAATTGCCACCAAACTGAAATTTCCATTTATTTAGTGCTTTATCGCTCTCTGAGAGACGGCCTATTAAACTCTAACAGTGGTGATATTTCAATATCAGCCACACGAGACAGAGCGCTCTCAGTTCATGAGATGCAATTAAAATGAAGCTTTTTTTTCGTTTTATAATTTTTCATATTACACACTAATTGTAGGAACGAATGATGAATGAATAAATGATGCAGGAAGGGGAGAAAGAGACACTGAGTCACAGACATGACTTCAGCTGCACGGACGCAGCGCCAACGCGCCGCCTCCGACTGACCACTTTGTCCAACACAACCAGTTTCAGCTAGTTTCACATTTGTGCGACTTCAAACAAAGAAATGCACGCAGCCTTTTCTTATTTACAGCTGACAGAGGGACGAGGATGCGTTCAGTTTTTATCCTCATCAGCAAAACCTTCCACTTTTAGTTTGCTTCACTTAAACAGTGTGGTGCAGCTATCTGATCATGAGCGGGTTAACTACTTAGAGAAACCAGCTGGGGCTCTTTTACTGCTGCTCAAAGTCTCTGTTATATAAGTTTTATTGTTCACACCATGTTATTTGCGTCTTATGTAACAAAGCTGTGTATTAAATGAGACACTTTGATGTTCGTGGAGAGAAGAGGGCGCATGTTATGCTCATTTTCAGTTTGTATTTTGGACTAAAACGTGTTTATATGCTTTAATGTTAAAAACAAAGTATCTTTCTCATACCGTCTGTCTGAATATACCTGTATTCACACTCTGTTATAGCGCCTGTCGCTTTAAGACCCCCCTCCTGAAAAAGCTCAGTCTGCTCTGATTGGTCAGCGTTTCCAGGTCTGCGTATATGTGTGCATCGTCAGCGTATCATTGCAGCCAGGGAACAACTGTAACGGCACCATCAGTATTATTAGACCTGGATAGGACGCAACCACTCAGCCTTTATCCCCACTTTATACAATATGGGACAATATGTTTGTTTGTTTAATTTAAGTTTTTTAATGCTTTTGTGTTTTTTTTGCCACTATCTGATGATTTAGCATCTTTATCGTCTGCAGGCGTCAAGCTTTGTGCTACAACTCCAATGTAAATACTAAAATACATCAACAAAGACGGGTCATCTAAACCCAATTACACATGACACAAAACAAAACTACCTTAGCACTGTGGGAATTTTCTCTGAGAGACATCAGTGTGTGTGTGTGTGTGTGTGTGTGTGTGTGTGTGTGTGTAGGTGAGTGTGTGTGTGTGTGTGTGTGTGTGTGTGTGTCAGACGTTTTCCTGGTCGTCATCTCCGGCCAAAATCAACATTTTCCCATTGAAATAACAGAAGGATCGGCAGCACGCTGCAGCGCTCCGGTCAATGGAACAAACCTGGACTCCAGCACAAATATCCATTCACATCGTGTTCAATCTGCTGTCAGTGACTGCGCATTACTGTACAACATTCTTTCTTCTAAAATATCAACATATATGCTTCGCTCTCGTCGCTTACGTTCAACAGGGGGTCTCCTCCGGCGGTAACTCTGTCTGCTACAGTTAACCTCTGTCCACATTCATCTCTGACACATATGAAGCGCAGGTTCTCGTGTGCTGCCTGTGGGAACTAAATCCAGACCTGTTGATTTTGAGTTCACGCCAAAATGTGCTCTAGTTTTGACCGGCAGGCTTGATTTTATAAAGATACCTGATATATTGAAGAACAAGTTCCTCAGCTTTCCACATTGCCTGGCTCCAATAATTGGACATGTTCGTTTGGAAATATTAAAAAAAAAGATATTTATAGTTTGTTTTTTCCAAAGATAAATCCTCTGGATTAAACTGAATCCCCAAAGTCTCTTGCATTAAGAGCCAAATGCTCAAGTGGACCTTTGAAGTAATCGTGTGGTAAAAATGTCCTCAAACTAAAGTCGTGCGACCAGCGTCGATGGTCCGCCCACTGAATCCTGTGACCCTAATTAAGGCCTGACTTGCCTCCTTCATTGTGCCTGAACACATAATCCCATTGCTTTTCTTACTTCCTTTTCCTGCAGCTTCAGATTACAGCCACTTCCCACTGACGCCTTGACTAAGCTTAACTCCTCTTGGCCTTTCATAGCGAATGAAACACAAACACCTGATGGCTTGTGTGCATTTGGAAGTTAAGAAATGTGTTTACCATGTGCTGGAGAACCTTTATGTGAAGACTGCTTGTGCTGTATCAGGGAGGTGAACTGACCTTCAGTTCGCAAAGGCCCATAATGGTGTGGTTGCATGTTTTAGCCCATTTACTGCAAATCACATACATTTTAAATTACAGCTCACTGATTCAGTATGCTACGAGTGGGTCAGCCTCTCAGTCTTCAACAGCTTTGGTCCAGATTGAGATCTATCCAAAACTATTGGACTGATTATAAAATGTAGCACAGACATGCAGAGGATGATTCTGACTTTTCATCAACAGGTAGAAAAGTCCACTTCTCCAACACACAAGACACATTATCTGTAAACGTAATGATCTATCTGCCAGTTGCCCTTTGAGATCAGGGGCCGTATCCACAAAACATTTTATCTCAGCACTAAAAGTTCTTGGTTTTGAGTCATTCCTTCAAACCTTTTCCCAAAGCCTCAGAGACCAACTTCTACAAAGGAGTGGGAGGGACTCCTGAGCTAAGACTTGAGGGCGGGGTCGACCTCGTTGCTATGGATGACATCATGTGTATCCCTTATAAGCCCACAGTGATTGGCTGAGAGGGAATGAGTACCTAAGAGTGAATCTATGATAGAAACACTTCAATGGGGAAGTGAATAAACAACCGCACTGGAGTCTGAATAGGACGTCTGGGGCAAAATCCTCCTGACCCACAGCTGAGAGACTGAAGATCGTCTGCGTTGCACAGCTGCATTTTTTTAGGACTCCTACGTTTTTATAGATCTAGGAGCTACTCTAAGCACTAAAATGCTTTGTGAATTACACTTATCTTAAGAAGTTACTCCTAAATCAGCAACTTAGGACCTACTCCTAGCCTTAAGATGTTTTGTGTATACAGCCCCTGAAACATAACACATGATCATGCTTTTGTTAGCATGCTTACATGTTAAAGGTTAATCTGGAAATCTGTCTGAACGGGAGAAGGGCTAGACGTATCTACCAGAACAAATGAAACGCAGACAATTTGTTTAAACATTAGTCCTTTGAGTTTTCAGGCGTTCAGCAACACAAAAGCAGCAAGCAAAACCGTTCACTCTCATTGGATACCATCACAAAAAGCCGCCCAAGGCTGCTAAATAAAAATGTGTTCTGTCTGATCAGGCCTTAAAAACGCCTTCACACCAAACTGTTTGCTTTGGTTCCTAGATGAGTATCGCACCAGTTCATGAACAGCAGCAGTACAACACAACTGTGATGGATAACTTATGTACGTAAAGTAAAGTCTCTCCATGTGGATTTTTTTACATTTGGAAAGTGTCTGTTCTTATAAAACGCCGTCCTAGACAAATAACCAAGTCCAGTTGCTTTTGACTGAAATTGCTTTGAGGATAACGATGACCTGGACACAGGAGAACATTCACAGGCTTATTGTCTGTTCTTATACTTTGAGTGTGTGACGTTGAGTGTACAGTAAGTTCAACACTGGAAACTTTCTAGATGGTTTTTCGTGATTGTTGAAATGTGGAAATGTTTTTTCTGTGCATCAGTCGTGTTGCTGTGGCCTCCCCCGGATCCAGCTTTGTCCTCGATACCTGTATATGACGTGAACAGCTGTCGTTCCACCTCTGGCCTCTGTTATACAGTTAAGTCAGATCAGTCAGCAGCGCGCAGGTTCACAGCTCTGGAAACTTCTCTCTGTTCTCGTCTTACAGGAACACAGCAGCAGAAACTTACTCACGTCCTATCTCGGTTGAAAAAGTCACTTTCAAGGACATATTTCATATTTTGAGGGGAAAGTGTAATAAGCTTATGGAAGCATTATCAAATCATCTCAATTTCAACTTACTGCTGATACAAAAGTGTCCTTAGCATTTTTTTTTATTATACTCTATTGTTATCAAACGTATAATCTCTATCTTTCTTTGGGCCGTGTGTGCAGAATCGTGTGTGTTCCTGTCCGCAGCTAATCTTGCATTATACTGGACCCCTCAGTTTAATATTTCTTGTGCACATTTATGACCGTGTGCTCAAGGACCTCTCGTGGTTGCGGTGTTGGGAACATTTTGAAAAACCTTTTTTATTCACTGTTTCAAACCTTCATCAGCTGCTGCCTCCTCACTCCTCTACGCTACAAGGAAGCCGTGTTTCACTCTGTTGGAGGCCACATTTTGTCCTTTGTCTTGACTCAAAGACTGACATCCATAGAAAAGTTCGGTCTCATTTTGAACCCGAGCATCTGCAGAAATGATTCCATACTCGATATGTTATGATCCACTAACGTTAGGCACAATACGAGATGAATAAATCCCTTTTTTTCTTATCTTGACTTGTTGATGAGGTCGGTAACACAGTGGCGTGAAACGACCCAGAGCGCAGGCATAATTATGTGTAATTTGTACTTTCTATCTTTTTTTTTGTATATTTATTTTTCTGCTGCTTTTTTGTGTGGTTAGTGTCACCCACTTTGTTACTTATACGTCATTGTAAGAGTAATGTTTTGTTATTGTGTAACAGGGAAGTTGGGTGTGTTAAGGGAGGACATTGTCCTTTTTCATCTATGTTCAAAAAGAAAACTAACAAACATTGTTTACAAAACAAAAAAGACAGTGGCGTGAACAGCGCAGGGCGGCATGTCCACAAGTCCATGTTGGGCTGCGGTGTTTTTTCTTGGTTCAGCAGGTGGTAGGGAGGCACAGCGGTGCATGGCCGGGTCAAACAAACACATGACTTTAACACAGAAGTCGTCCCGTGTGAAACCAGTAAAAGAGAGGCAGGAACACCTGGTGGAGAACTGCACTTTTCTAGTTTCATAATCAACTTCATGCCGACGAGCAACTTAAAAAGAGGACAATGCTTTGTAAAGATCAATTCCAACAGCTACGTCGTGCTGTAGCTGAAAACACAAGCAGCCACGGTAAAAGAGGGATGGTGGGACCGGAGACAGAGGAGCACAACGAGGACCAGCTGCACAAACCCTTGACTGTTTGATTTATTCTCATAGCTCCTGGGAGACAAACGCAGGAAAGAGACAGGAGATCTGCGTCACGTACAATAAGCCTTCCCCACCTGTATGTGGGAGCAGAGCACAGAGAGATAGAGGGTTCGACCTCTGGACTCTTGTAATTTATCATGCAGGAACACATATGCTGTGCTGAAGTAATGCTGGAAAAATAAATCCTTCCATGTACAGTATGTCTGGTATTTTACTGCTGATTAAGCGATTCAGACATTAACAGGCAAAGTTTGGTTTGGATATCACTGGTGTGAGGTAAAGTCTGCTCTCCTCTGTCGCCATGGCGCCCAATTAAACTGGGTCCACCTACTTTTTGATGAGTGGAGCTCAACAGTTTGTCACAGGCTGCTAACTAACAAACAAACGCAGCCAGTCGCACATGAACTGGTACTAGGAGAGCCGCTGGGGAATAAAGGGGGAATAAAGGAGAAGTGCACAAAGAGGAGTAAAGATGCCACTCTGGGCTTTAGCTACAGGGTGGAGGCAAGTATTTGATACAGATGCCTGTCCAAAAACCACACCACAGTAATGCAAGGTTGAGCGTAAGGAGTGGGTTTTAAAGTTTACCCTTGAAACAGTTGTAACTGTGCACCACATTTTGCAAAACACTTGGCATCCTTGGTCTGTCACGTCTAATGGGTTACCGTAGGCGTCAAAAAAGTACTGTTGGATGTTCTTAGTAAAACAGTGTCTCTGTAGCACAAGAGGCTGTATAGACATTCATTATAATGCACCGAATGTTGTGTATTTTGTTTGTTAGTCTGTCCACTGCTAATAAGCGAATGTCAGCATGCGAACACGTTGCACTTAAGCCCTTTTCACACGTGCGCTGCAAAATTAGAATTTTCTAGACATTTTCAAGAGGAGCTGAACGTAAAAACGCAAATGTCCGAATCAGTTGGATCGGATATTAAACAGAGTTAACCTGCCAGATTCAAAGAACGGCTGAGATTATGAACCGGCTATGTGACCGTTCCCAGACGTCATCCTTATGTTCCCCGGTCACATAAGCCTCAGCATTTTGTTAGGGTCAGGGTTAGGCGGTAGTGTTTGAGTCGACATAGGCCTATTTGACGAGGAATTCAGCACTGATTGTGGAAAAAACAACAGACCAGGGAACATAGGACCAAAGAACCTTTATTTAAGAAAAGGGTCCTCTGTTCCCTGATCTCATACAAAGCGGCGAACATAGGTGCGCTCCTGCCTGAACCACACAGAGTATTTCCAGTAGGTGAGAAAACATGTGACACGGACAATCTCTTGTTGTGTGCTACATATTTAAAAGGGAAACTCAACAGACAATCTGGTCTGGACATTGTCCCGGGTTCATATTAGAGAATGGCAAGAATAGTATGAATCAAACTTCAGCATGTATGCCTTGTTATCGTGTTAGCATACCAACATTAGCATTTAGCCGCTAGCGTGGCTGTAGACTTTGAGTCAAGTTTTAAATTCAGCCTGAGTGGAAAAAAATAAAATCAAAACTGCCTCTGATCTTGTGTCTTTTAACCTTCATGGAAGTCTGCACCACGGCTCAGCTCACTCCAGGGTCACAGTTATCAAAATAAACCAAAGTCAGGTTCACTGACGCGTCCAAAAGCTTTCAGAAAAGGGACAAAAACAAACTTGTGCTGAAAGTGTGTATAAAGTAATCAGAACGAGGTCCTTTAAAGCGCAGAAGCATGTTTGACACATTTTAAAGGTCAAAGGGAGCAAGCGTGATACACGTTGTTCTATGAGAGCAGAGTCAAACGTTTATAGGACAAAGGAAGAAGACGGAGAAAGAAAAAGAAAAACATGACTTGAGTGCGTTAAACAGAGCTCTGGTTGAGATTCACATCAGGTTTCACCTTTACTGTGCCGTACCTCCACACTTCATACGTTATACATGTCTGGCAATGACGCAAAAAGGAAAGTTGGCCTCAGATATCCCCACAAATTTCACTAAATGACGTTTAAAAAGTATCTTCTGTCCCTCAGTTACGTATGATCCTCACTCTGGTCTATTATAGAACATGGATCCAACCCACTATATGGTGGATTTTAGTCTCTCCCATCAGGCCGCAGGTACAAAATGCCTGTCTGCAAAACAAATACAGAGGCCGTTTTGTTCCCAAATAGTAATTAAGCTACACGCCAACTTATGAATTAATGGTACAGCCTTCTTAATCTATCAATTTTTGCATTCTGACTTAGTTTTTTGTATCTGCCATGAGGTCTTGTATTCGGTTTTTATCTTTTGATACTAATACCTTTTTGTATTTTATCCGTTTAGATGCCCGAACCACCTCAACTGGCTCCTTTCAATGCAAAGGAGCAGTGGCTCTACTCCGAGTTCCTCACGGATGCTGAACTTCTCCCCCTCTCTCTAAGGGAGAATCCAGCCACCCTCCTGAGGAAACACATTTCAGACGTTCGTTCTTTCGGTCATGACCCAGCTTTCATGACCGTAGGTGAAGGTAGGAACGAAGATTGATTGATGTTCTAGTAGACACTCAAAATACAAGTATAAACCTGAAAATGAGCGTAATCTTATAGAGTCAAAATACATTTAACAATAAAAACAATAACCAACAGTTACCCTGCTTTTCTAAGTCTGAAAATCTTTTCATGCCTAACAGTCGATTACAGCACGACAGCCGTTTAACAGTCCTGTTACTTTCCCCCAGAGGGCCACGTGTAAAAACAAAACCATATGTGGTAAATGATCCCAAATGTGGTGGCAAATTACTGTATCTACTGTACCAGTGGGAGTTATGGCACGTCATTTCACAGTAAATATAATATCTAACATGTCAGTCAGTCACTTAGACTAATAAATGTCTGTAGATGTTTTCACAGATATGTTCAAAGTGCTCAATCACAGCAACACTCAGTCTTGGGCGTATCATGAGACAAAGGGCTCCTGGGCACAGACATGTGAGAGGCCCCCACTCCACATGACAAAGAGTCGACTTTCAGAAGTTTTGTAACCATTTTGTTTCTCTCTGTGGTCATTTAACATCCATTTTTAGTTGTTTCGTATGACTTTTTTGATTGTTTTGCACCTATTTTTAGTCATTTTGCATCTTTTGTGGTGTTTTTAAATCTATTTTAAGACATTTTACGTTTCTATGTTGTCGTTTTGTTTCTCTCTGTAGTCATTTTATTTCCATTTTTAATCATTTTGAACGTCTCTGTCGTCATTTTCTGTCTCTACTTGGTCGTTTTGTCTATTTTCAGTCATTCAGCATCTCTTCGTGGTTGTTTTGCATCCCTATAGTCATTTTTCATCACTGTGTGTAAACTCATGGTGATTTAGCATCTCTTTGTTTAGCCAGGGCCTAATGATACGGGCTCCTGACCTTCAGTAATCCATTCATGCATTCATACCGACAGTATTATGACTAGAACAAACTTTGACTGGACCTTTGTTTGAATTCGGGTCATTATAAACATTAAATGTTGATAGGCAGCAGGCAGAGTTTATTGTGTCGACTTAGAGCAGAACGTTCCTGAATAGACTATTGACCTGATTTTGTACTTCTGGGGTGGAGGGGAAGCTCTGTGCCCCATAAATATCAGCTCCCTCTTGGCTCGTTCAGGAAGTGGTGAAGGACAAATACTCCCCTCAGAAACCCACAGAGCTCAACCGTGAAACACAGAGAAACCTGTACTCTACTGTACTGTACCTACAACTTGAATCTGAAGAACAAATTAAACGCATTGGAGATTCACTGACGAGTTTCCAAATACAAACGTCGTAAATAACTTTTCTTCACACAATGAAATCGACCTCTTCCTCGTCTTATAACCCCAGAGACACTCTCATCTCATGCATTCAGAGAGAGCTCGCCGCCGCGTCCTTTTATTTAGTTTTCCCAGGCTTTCGTGTTTGTATAAATAAATCAGATTTTCTTTGGAGGGTCGAGCCAAGCACACAGAGTAACGTCGGTGTACCACCAGCTCCTGCACCCTGCCTGGGAAAGCCTGAAATGTCAACACGCAGGTTTACCTGGCTCTGTTCCCTGCCTCCGCGTCTGTGCACGCACAAACACACACACAGCAGCGTCAACACTGGGGGCTTTACACGAGCCGCTGCAGAAGAGGGTCCAGAAGAACTGAACGCTTCACCAGATTACATCTCCTCGTTCACACAGGGCGGGATTTCTGTTCAACAATATGACTTCAAATGTGAAATGAAACCACAATACTTTCAATCAAATAACAAGGTGACAAGTTCACCTAACGTGTCAGTCAGTCACTTAGACTAATAAATGTCTGTAGATGTTTTCACAGATAAAAGTGCTCAATCACAGTTACATTCAGCCATGGGCGTATCATGAGACAAAGGGCTCCTGGGCACAGACATGTAAGAGGCCCCCACTCCACAAGACAAAGAGTCGACTTTCAGAAGGTTTGTAACCATTTTGTTTCTCTTTGTGGTCATTTGACATCCATTTTTAGTTGTTTGGTATGTCTTTGTTATTGTTTTGCACCTATTTTTAGTCATTTTGTATCTTTTTGTGGTGTTTTTAAATCTATTTTAAGACATTTTACGTTTCTATGTTGTCATTTTGTTTCTCTCTGTGGTCATTTTATTTCCAATTTTAATAATTTTGCACGTCTTTGTTGTCATTCTTTGTCTCTACTTGGTCGTTTTTGTCTATTTTCAGCTATTTAGCATCTCTCCGTGGTTGTTTTGCATCCCTACAGAGATGTTTCTGTCATTTTTGAAACAATGAAATGATGAAAATCAAAATGCTTTCACATCATTTGAATAACAATGTGACAAGTTAATTTGCAAGGTAAACTTCTTACGCTGAACATATTATATCAGACAAGGATGTTGGATTCTTGCTTTTTCATCAACCCCCACCTCCTGTACTTGATGAATGGAAAAATCTAATCATTGCTGTGTATTTTTCTAGTTACCCTGCAGTGATTGTCATTGTTGCAGTTGTGGTAGCGGCTCTTTGAGGCTGTTCATAAAAGGTAATGAACAGACCAGTGCATCACTCACGGTCATCACTTATGAACCACTAGAAGTGTTCTAGAGACCATCTGTCTATCAAAGGCTGCCGGCCCATCGAGGAAAGCCATCAGTGCCGTTCTTTGCTCTACTCTCAATAAAGAAACACTCTCCAGTTCTGATATGGCTGACGCTTCTGCAGCTTCTATATGTGAACCTGTGATTCTCGCGGCACCTCCCGTTATCGCAATTATTTAGCTGCTGTGCAAGGTGATCTTGTAGCAGCGTTGCTACAGGTGTGGGTGTATTTATTTGTGCTTTAGTACCTTAGGCTGTAAAAAGTAATGGACTTAGCCACTGTGATGTCACCCCCTGGTTTGTGGGCAACCGTTTTGAAGCCTGGGGTTTGGCATTTGGCCGTCGCCATTGTGACGGGAATGACTATTAACATGTTTTAGTTTTTAAAACACGTGACAAAACACATTCTCTATCTCGTTGTGATGCAGTTTTATTTATCTCTGCATGCGATGTACAGACCTGTATATCTTGTGAAGATACTTCCCTTTAACCTGTGATACAATTGTGACTAAAATTTACAGGACAAGTCGCCCTCGTGTTCTGATATGCTGCTGTAAACGTCAATGTGTATTCAAACTCTACAGAACCTGACCTTCAAGGCACTCTTCCTGACGGGAGCCGTTTATGCCTGCATCTTGAAGACGGCTTTCCTTGCAAGAAAATGATTTGGAATGAACTCACACGGAGAAAGAAGATCTTATTGTTTCTTCATCTGTCTTGATCGACCCTTATTGACTAGTTTTCCCACAACACCATCTTGGTATTTTGGACAAAGAAGTGACCGTATTTGAAAAAGGAGGTGGAGCTGGGGAGTTCTTTCTTTTTCTCCCATCTCTCTCAGTGTCTGATCGATACTGACGTCTTTTTGGAGCCTGTGCAGTCGTTGAAGAAATCAAGTTTAAAGCATTGGCTTTTATTTTCAGGCCTGGAGGCTACGTCCATTGTTTTTTTCAGTCTAAGTTTAGAACGTAACCGCAGTAAAACAATAAAGTTTTACGAGATACAGGTTTCATTCCTCTGAATCCCTGCTTTGTTCTCACTAACACCATTCCCTCTCTTCATTCACTCTCTAGCTTGCTCAACCACCACTTTCCTCTCTTTGAATTGCACAAAGATGCCAATCAGCCAATTATAACTACTTTGTAAGTGTGTGTTTGATCCCATAATGGTATAAAAGTATGCCACATGACTGCTTACATTTCTAAACAGGGGCCACGGATGAAAGCTTGCTTTTGGCTCTATCAGGTGCCATAAATGTAGCATGTGGAGCGTCCGGGGCTTAGAGCCATAACACCACATCCCTGGTTTAGTTGCCAATGTGGAGGTTTGTATTGTGTTGACCTTGTTAAATAACTAATAAATGATGGCAAACGTTCTGGGTATATGAGCTGTTAAAAAGATCTTAATTGCAGTTAAAAGTTAAATAATATCAACAAATCTTACTCAGTTCAGATCTATTTTCTGAACCCAGACTTCATGCTGAGGTTCAAAAGCTATAAACTGCACATACACCGTAAATAAGTGTGTGTGTGTTTATGTGCACTGTTGGTGCTGGGCCTGATTGCTTTATAGTGTGCCTGTATGCTGCGCACCGTAACCATCCACATGTGCTTTCTATTATATCCTCCTGTTTCTCCCTGAAGGCTGAACCATAGCATCACAGATATTTTACTTTTATGGGAATGCATGAAATCAGAATCACGTTTCCCAATCAGACCCAGGTGGAGTCAAGTAAACACACGGCAGTAAAAGCTGAGAATGAGGCGCGAGCACATGCATGCAGGCCTACACACACCCCCCCCCCACACACACACACGTAATTAAATGTTCTTAACTGGAAGAGAAAGCTGCACAGAAAACAATCATCTATTGTCTGGCTAAGATGCAACACCTGGAGACTGTTCTGGTCTACTTTATGGTAGGATCCACATACGCACATGTTATGATATACAGATTTTTAATGTTTTGCTCCGCGATAGAGTGGATGAAAACAAGACTCTGCTTCGTAGGCAATAGTTTTACAGTAACGTGAAACCAACAGCTGAAAAAGCTAAGGGTGTGCTGCTTCACAGGCTGCAGGGCTTTAAAAGGTCACGTCTCTTTTATTATAAAAGTATCAAAACACTCCACGGAGAAATGCACACGACTCGTATTCAGAAACTGTGTCTTTAAACAAACAGTTTGGAGGTGTCACAGAAATATAATTTAAAGTGCAGCTACGGTCATTCACCCGGCTGCAACAACGGTGCAGAGATGCCGAAAGTGCGAATGTGGAAGACCCTGAAACGTCGACCAATCAGAGCAGACTGGGCTTTTTTTAGGGGGGGGGGGTGTCTTAAAGAGACAGGCGCTAAAATAACATGTTTCAGACAGAGGGTGAACACAGGTATATTCAGACAGACAGGATGAGGAAAATAATGTGTTTTTTGAACATACACAAGTATGAAAAGATGCAAATAATAACACCTGAAAACAAACATAACACGTCCCTCTTTAAATCCAGCTGTTGAGGCGTGTAACGAAGCAGAGTGTAAGGTTTGAGGTTTGACTTTAACACTCTCCAGCAGGAGCCCTCCTGCTGTAGCTCCTCACTGATGCCGCCATTAGGGAGCTGTAATTGCCCAAGGCATGAACTATTCACGCTGGTGTGCAGGTGCTTGTGAAGGCTACCAGCTCAGCTGAAGCTTAGCGGCCACAAGGGAGACAGAAAACGGTATTTTATCTACCTGCAAAATCTACCAAATATTTCAGCAAGGACTTGTTCATTGTGAATATCCTGCAATGACGAAGGCTGTGTTTGTTATGTAAGGAGAGCAGCCCAAAATCTTTGACTGGAAATCCATTTTGATTGAATATCCAGGCCCGCAACTTTACGGCTACACTGTCAGATTGGAAAAACACCAGCCCACGCCAAGAAGCTCTTTCTTTCCACTTCCCCGTTAAAGCAGAGGTCGATCCCCTGCACGTTGCTTAAATCAAGAGCATTGGTGCACTCGGCTATGATGAGAAGTGCTCTCTTCAGTTTCAACAGAAAAAGGACACCTGTAGTCTTAAACTACGTGTATAATATAAAGTGGAAGTATTATTTTTTGGAATAAAGTACCAAAAAATACGCATACACCACTTTACAAACCAAGGGAAAGAGCTTTACATTGTTAAGGACGATTCAATCGAAGGTTTTCAGTACAAAAGGATTTTTCAGCTCAATGTTTAAGTATCTTACTATTTTAGCTGATTGGGGAGAAGCTTGTTTGAACCACTTTATACACTGTAAAGTATTTTAGTGGCTCAGTGGTTTACACTGTTGCCTCACAGCAAGAAGGTCCAGGGTTCAGTCCCCAGTCCATGTTCTCTCCGCGTTAGTGTGGGTTTTCATAAAAAAGGTATTGAAAAAGTGAGATTTCCATGCCTTTTTTATTATAAAGCAGGTCATGGTGCTATATAAATACTGTGAAAGTAAAAAAATGTGATCAAATTAATAATTTTCTCGATTAATCGATAGGTTGTTCGGTCTATAAAATGTCAGAAAATGGTGAAAATTGTCAATAAGTGTTTTTCAAAGCCCAAAATGACGTCTGAATCTGTTCACAACTCAAAGATATTCAGTTAACTGTCATAGAGGAGTAAAGAAACCAGAAAATATCCATGTGCTTTTAATCAAGCCGACCGAAATAAGAATGATATGGAGCCTTTAATGTAAAATGAATCAGCAAAATAGTAATAGTTGTCAGATAAATGTAGAGTAGTGGAGTGAAAAATACAATAGTTCCTTTTAAAACGTAGTGAAAGCGTCTCAAATTTAACTTCAAAAGTATCTTAATGAACATACTTTCCACGACAGATGACACATAGATCCACTCTATTGACATGCAGGTGAAAATATCAGCAGAGCAGATAGTAACAGCTAAATAAGAAGGCAGATGTCGTCCACACAGCCTGATACGTCAGCAGTGACAGCTTCTTCCCTCCCCAGGCTCTCATTTGCACGCAGTGGCCGCCTGCAGCACGTCATGAGGTCCTTTTGATGTTGAATTATTACCTCGGATCTTCCCTGACAGCCTGTAATTAGGTAAGTGAAGGGGAACCGAGAGACAGCGAGGTGGAGAGACGGACAAACAAAAAGAGACTGCCACTTGTAAACAGGAGAGAGAGAGAATGGGGAAGGACTGAGGCCACATGTGCAAAGACAGAGGAGGATTTTAGGCACCGACGACTGTGTGTTAACGTGTGTGTGCAGCTATCTTCTAGCTCCTCTACAGCTATTTCGTTATTGTCGTTTGAGTAGTCTTCTCTGTGACGGGCGTTTGAAAGGGGCTTAAAGTGTAATTCTGACACAAAATCATCCCATGGTCTTTTTCTGCACATAAACATATCAAGTAAGCCATCGGGAAAGTTTGTTTTGTGTAACAACTATTAACGGAGAAATCTGGGAGAGTCGCTAACCGGCGGAAGTGGCTAACACTGATTAGCTCGGGGCAGTACAGTGAAGGCATTAAAACGTCTTTTTTAACCACTAATGCTGCTCAAAATAACACCAAACCTCTGCAGCAGCATGAGAAGAGTCCCTACACAGAAAACAAAGCACCAACAGTGTAGTTAGTGTTTTAAAGACTTACCAACTGGCCCCTGTACCAGCTCCTCTCATAGTAAAGTCCATTCAAGTGGATTAACAAAGTCAATCCAAAAGGAAGGAGCCCATTGGTGCTTTGTTTTATGTGTAGGGACTCTTCTCATGCTACTGCGGAGGTCATGTGTTATTTTGAGCAGCATTAGTGGTTAAAAAAGACGTTTTAATGACTTCACCGTACTGCCCCGAGCTAATCAGTGTTAGCCACGTCTGGCTGTTAGCAACTCTCTAGGATTTCTCTGTTAATAGTATATATATGAAAGAACTGTCTCTATGGCTTATTTGATGAATGTAAGTGCTGAGAAAAGACCACGGGATGATTATACGCCGGAATTACACTTTAAAAGCAGGACCCTTATGATTAACCTCATTAATTATTCCAAAATGGAAAATATCACAGAAGAAATGTCATTTTTAACATATTTACTGTCACTAGAGCTCAGGGTCAGAGTCAGAGACAAACAAGTAATTGAAGCTTCGACATAAGTGGGGCAAATGCAGTCTGCTCTAGGCTACGAGTAACCCAATCCCCCTCAAATGGTAGGTGATGTGTGGGGCGCTGGTTTGGGCAGGGTCGAAGTTCAAGCACGTGTGGGATGCAGAGTCAACAGCGCGGCATTTAAGGGATGATGTTCCCTGAAATGCCGCTATTTATACCAAATTACAGCGTGCACCTCAGCTAGCGAGTGCACAGCTGGTTTTCTCTTACCAGAGGCATTGATTTGAAAACACTTCCAATCAAACGACGTCTGCGTTGAGTTACAGCTAAGCTAAGTAAGCACCGGGTGCCTCCAGTGCAGTGTTTTGAATGTGGGGTTGAAATTACAGCCTTTGCTGTGGTGTGTGATTAGGGTCTGCATGTATGTGAGGATGTCAGTCAGCCTCCAAACTCTGGAGGGAAGGGCTGCTAATTAAAATGACATGTCAGAAAGATGCAGTGATAACACACTTTACTGTGTGTGTGTGTGTGTGTGTGTGTGTGTGTGTGTGTGTGTGTGTGTGCGTTTTAGCTTATATATGTGTGTCAGAAAGATGCAGTGATAACACACTCTACTCTGTGTGTGTGTGTGAGTGTCTGTGTGTGTGTGTGAGTGTGTGTGTGTGTGTGTGTGTGTGTGTGTGTGTGTGTGTGTGTGTGTGTGTGTGTGTGTGTGTGTGTGTGTGTGTGTGTGTGTGTGTGTGTGTGTGCGTTTTAGCTTATATATGTGTCTGAAAGATGCAGTGATAACACACTTTACTCTGTGTGTGTGTGTGTCTGTGTGTGTGTGTGTGTGTGTGTGTTTGTGTGTGTGTGTGTCTGTGTGTGTGTGTGTGTGTGTCTGTGTGTGTGTGTGTGTCTCTGTGTGTGTGTGTGTGTGTGTGTGTGTGTTTGTGTGTGTGTGTGTGTGTGTGTGTGTGTGTGTGTGTGTGTGTGTGTGTGTGTGTTTTTAGCCTATAAATGTGTGTGTGTGTGTGTGTTTTAGCCTATATATGTGTGTGTGTGTGTGCATCAAATATCAAATTACAGCCAGATAATGGAGTGATGGCGTGGGATCAAATCCAGCTTTAACATTGTCTCCCTCTCTGTTTTCCAACTGTCTGGACAAATAAAAAACACCGAATGTGAGTTCATTACCCACTCCCCTCTGACATCCACCACAGGCATTTCATATATTTCCCTGTCATAAGCAATAAGTCCTCCTTTCTGCTTTGACAAAGAGCTTATTGACCCTGATAAAGATGGTTTCCTGTTCACGCACACAGCCAAGAGAGCCCGCCACACAAAGGCCTTTAAGGAAAAACCCACGCCTGTCACTCTGAGGTAGTTGGTGCGTTCCCGAAACTTCATTTGTGGTCAAGTTTCGTAATTTTAATTTTTGTTTTCCTCAGCTTGCTTTGTCTACTTGTGCCTTTGTTATTTCTTTGTTACCCAGAAGTCAGTACTGCACAGAGGTGATCCAATATGAAAGTCCCAATATATGATGGTCACGAGCACAAACATGAATATTTAACATTTCTATGATAAATTGTTTACTTTTGAGGTTTTAGGTGCTAGATAGAGATATTACAAGATAAACAATTTTGTACATGAACAGAAAATGCTGATATGGCATCTTGTTTTCTAACAAAGCACATTCACAAAATCATTTTTACAGCGTTTAAGCATTTTAAAGAAGATTTTCTCCTTAAAGAGGAATCATGCTCATTTTCAGGTTCATACTTGTATTTTTGGGTTTAACTAGAACATGTTTAGATGCTTTAATGTTCAGAAAACACATTATTTTAATCATCCTGTGTGTCTGAATATACCTGTGTTCACCCTCTGTCTGAAACGCTCCGTTTTAGCGCCTGTCGCTTTAAGAAAGAGCCCAGTCTGCTCTGATTGGTCGACGTTTGTGGGTCTTCTGCATCTGCACTCTCGGCGTCTCTGCACCGTCATTGCAGCCGTGTGCTTTTCTCTGTGGATTCAGTGTTTTTTGGTACTTTCACAGCATCTACGCACGCCATAACCTGCTTTATAATGATATAACAATTAAAAAAGACATGGAAATCTGTCTTTTTACAATATAACACCTTTCAAATGACAGCGGTGAAAGACTTATTCGCAGTTCCATGTTGTACTGGACATTTGAATAAACACCCAGCCTGTCAGCCAGCATCTAATTATTATACAATATATATACTTTTATATTAAATTAACCATTCAGTCTCACAGAAAGCACAAATTTCCCATCATGAGTTACCAGAGCACAAAGTCTGTTCGATCAAAAGAGACATTTTTTTTATTTAACAATCGGAAAAACCTTTTTTTATTTGATTACAATGTAAATTTAAGAAAAGGTGGAATAATATTGAAGAGGCTGCAACAAATGTTCGGGTTTTTTTGTGTTAAATGACATAAAATACGATAAATCTGAAAATATGCAACTGATTATTTTTCATCAATCGACTCATCAGGAAGAAATTGAGTTCTGCTGATGTATGAAGGCACTCAGCAACAATAACACACACACACACACACACACACACACACACACACACACACACACCCTCAGCATCACCTTGACCTCTCTTTAACAATTCCTCCATTGATCGGCGCCCGACTCCAGACTCTGTCACTGTTCAAATCTTAACTCCTCTGTAGAGAAGAGGCCTCTGTGCTGAACATCTATGAGCCACATACCACAGGAGGACACCTACATACCACCTATGTAACACCCACATAACACTGAGGCGCACACACACACACACACACACACACACACACCACCTCCATGACACAAAAGCGTGAGGACAGGAATCTTTTTCTTTTTTCAAAGCTGTAACTCGAGCATCCAACATTTCACCAGCTGACCACAGTAAACCGTAAATGAGTCAGTTGTTTAACTCTTCCAAAACATACTCCTGACTACCCGCCACAATAAAGCAAACAAAAAAATGTGTGTGAGCTTGATGCTGGGCATTCAAATAAGAGTCACATCATTTTTACATTAGTTACACGTCTTCTCTCGCTTGTAAAAAAGAAAGAAAAAAGGAAAGAGCTTGAGCCTTTTTGCACAATAGAGAGACGTTTGTGTGATGCGGTAAACGGCTCCAACCTCCAGACAGACACTTAAACACTTAAACGTGTCTGTTATTTGAACTTGTAAAAGAAGGCGGTGGACGCAGCTTCCTTCGTTCATATTCTTTTTTCTTCCAAACTGATTATGACGTGAAGTGAAAAGGTGTTTAAATAAAGGAATGAGCTCTCCAACCACAGCAATGTAAAACTGTATAATGGCTTCAGTTGAAAGCAGCTGGATCTGCAGCAGAGAGGCGTTTGAATCGCTCTGCTCTGCTGTCCACTCCTCTAGTCTGCCATGCAAACAGCAGCTCCTCCACACAAAAGGTACATGGAGTTCAAACAGGCAGCGAAGGCGCCCAGTAAAGAAACACTTCAGGGGGACTTTGAGGTACTTTCACAGGCTTCGTTGAAGAGTTTAGAGTCCAGACGATGGTGTTAAAGAGTCAGAGTCATGGTGAAAAAGTGTAAAAACAAAAAAGGATGACTTACTTCTGAGATGTCTTATCCTTTCAGACCATTTGTTTGGTGGTTTCAGATTATTCCAGTGAGAGTCAGGACGGCTGGACGGTACAATCCAAGCCCTTCTCTCTCTCTCTCTCTCTCTCTCTCTCCGTCCGTCAGTTGCGTTCAACAGGGCTCTCTGGGCTGATGTAAGACACCCCTGCACATAGGAAAAAGAGAGAGAGAGAGAGAGAGAGAGAGAGGAAAGAGAGAGAGAGAGGGAGAGAGAGAGAGGGGGAGGCAAAAAAGAAAACCTTCACATTCTGTGGATTCTTGGGAAAATGCCAAAGTCCCAGAATTCCACATGCCACACATACGGTTTCAATTAAGGCCGAATCCAGCGTTCAATCAGAAAAAGCTTTCCTGCTCCTGAAAAGAGCCTTTCTTGTGACAGCTAAGGCTGAAGCAACCATGGACTCACTCACTCCGTCATTTCATTATGAGATTTATGGAACTTTAAAGTTTGTTGCTACTGTTTTTTCTTTCCAAACCGAGCGTGCGTTTTGAGTTTAGGGTGTTGTAAATACACGACTTTAATATCAAATCGATGTAATAATCAAGACAAGGCAGCTTTATTTGTATAGCACAGACTCAAAGTGCTTCACAGCTCAACATGTCATGAGTTAAAATGCATTACAGAAAGACAAAGAGAATAAAAACATAGACAATAATCAAAACAGTGCGGACGTTAAAAGTGCAAAGATTTAGCAGAAAGCTAAGGTGAACATAAAAGTGTTCAGTCTAGTTTTAAAAGTGGTCACAGTGGGTGAAAGTCTCACATCTTCAGGACGTTTATTCCAGCTGTTTGTTGCATAATACACAAGAATAAAACACGGATGAATAACAACATGAATAAAACACGGATGAATAACAACATGAATAAAACACGGATCTTTAACTGAGAAGTAGAAATACCCAAGAAGCAGCAACTCAGTGGCCTGAACAAAGCTTTAATAGTCAAAGCAGACCCATGAATCGGGGCGGTAGTAGCTCAGTCCATAGGTGACTGGGCTTGGAACCGTAGGGTTGCTGGTCGAGTCACTGTGTGGACCATGAATGGAGTGAGGACTGGTGGCTGGAGAAGTGCCAGTTTATCTCCTGGGCACTGCCAAGGTGCTGTTGAGCAAGGCACTGAACCCCCAACTGCTCCTCGCTCTAGCATCTCTCCATTGGTTGCATGTATATAGGTCCTGTCTGTGTATTGCGGGCGTGTGTGTGTGTGTGTGTAAAATGAAAAAAATAATAGAGTGAAAATTGAATTTCCCCATTCACAGGACAAATAAAGGAATTCTTCTTCTTCTTCTGAAAAGTATGAGTCAAGCGTCAGAGAGAGGTCGTCCTCTACTGACGTCAGAAATATTGTTGTGCTGCTGATGTGGCCTGAAGCGTCCGAGCAGATTAAAGCCTACCGACGGTTTCAAACAGGAAAACCTAAACATTGAGAAACTGCAGCTCGTCTAAAATGCAGCAAAGCATTTTAACAGTAATCAGGAAAAGAAACATATTGAAACATTTAGGCTGCTAGCTTCGTTACACTGGCTACCTGATTGATTTGTTAAAATGTTTGAAAATGGTTTAGCACCTTCATGCCTCGCCGACTGCTTCCAAACGGCGCCGTCAGGTCACCTGGTGCAGGTGTTGTGCCGTATTCAGCACCCCTGCCGTGAAATGCACCCCCTCGCATTATAGGTGATACTCTGGATCAGAAGGCTGTTGTTTCCACCTATAGGAGTAGTTTATATACAGGGACACACTTTTGAACCTATGAATTGCAAGAAAAGCTGGGATTACATTTAGGAAACACTGAGTCAGGGGTGTCAAACTCAGGCCCGTGGGCCAAATCTGGCCCGCGGTGTAATTATTTTCGGCCCCCAAGATCATATCAAGGTTCTCTGAGAGCTGGCCTGCAAGTATAAAGCGCATACACGTCTACTTTTCTGTTCACAAACATGAGGATCCATGCTACCAGTCTCTGCAGACACACTGAATCCACCCCTCCCCAAAAATGTCCAAAAGAAAGATGGAGGACAGCAGCTTTCAGCAGCGGTGGGAGGCAGATGTTTGTCACCGTGGCTGTAACCAAAGAATCAAACAGAAGAAACACCACGACAAGAACAAGGACCTGCACTGGAAAGGTTCAACATTACACATCTGGAGAGAAGGGAAAACCTGCACATTTGCAGTGTTTTTTTTGTTTTTTTTGTAGATGAGTTTGGCCCGCAGCTTTGTCCCGGTTTTTAAATTTGGCCCAGTGTGAATTTGAGTTTGACACTGCTGCACTAAGTCAAACACATTCAACTTGCTCAAAAGATCCATTTCATTCATTTTGTAATTATGGCTGCAGAATATTTCCACAGAACATACAGAAAGGTGTTATTTGGTGTTCGCTATTATCCAAGTTTGTGATTTTAAACTCTTTAAAATAGTTTAAAGACTAAGTAACCAATGTTCTGACCGTTGTGGGTTACCTGTATATAAATTACTCCTATAGGTGGAAACAACAGCCTTCTGATCCAGAATATCACGTATAATGCCAGGGGGTGCATTTCACGGCAGGGCTGCTGAATACGGCACAACACCGGCCTGCTAAATGTGACAGGGATAAATAACAAAAAGCAGCTTTCTGTTGTTGTGCTCCTACGGTTTGGAACAAACTCGCCACAAATCAGACAAGAAACGTCTGTTGATCCAAACAGAAACAGCTCAAAACATGTTTTTAATATTGATTTTTTTATTTCAACATCAGCTTTTTGGTATTTATCTTAAAATGTATCATTACTAGTATTTTCCTGTTTAGGATTTTATTGGTTTTGCTTCTCGTGTTTTCTGTTTTAATGCCCGTTATTGAGTTGTTTTTAAGCACTGCGTTTTGTGCCGTGTGAATTAAATGTGTTATTTGGTTATTTCAAAACCGGTGTGACTTTAGGTTTGTTTCCTGCAGGACTCTCGTGACTGGAAGGAATTTATTGGGATTTAAAGATTTTACATTTTTATGCTTGCTAGCCCTGCAGAGATGTTTGTGTCAGTCCACCACGTTGGTCCAGACTGAAATCTCTTCCCAACTATTGGATCGATCGCCACAACATTCGTACAGACATTCAAGGTCCCCAGAGGATGAAGCCTTCTGACTTTGGTGATGCCATGACTTTTCCTTTGAGGTCGACATTTGTTGGTTTTTGGTGAAATGTCTCGACAACTGTAATTTGGTAGTTTTACATGTTACCGCGTCAAATTAAACTGTAATACCTGCAAAAACTTCTCTTTGAGTTTAGCTCCAATAAGCAAATGTTCCCTTTATAACACACTAGGCACGCTTGAACATCAGCATGCTAGCATTGTCACTGCAAGTGTGCTAGCGTTAGCATTTAGCTGAAAGCACTGCTGTGCCAAAGAACAGCCTCACAGAGCTTCTAGTGTCATTAGACACTGAACAGAGCGCTCTGCAGGAGAACTTTCACAGTACATTTAATATGTACAGAGACCCAAATGCCAACTAGGATATCGTCAAAGTGTTTTTTTGCTAAAGTGCCCATACTGCAGTTATTTCACATCATAATGCAGTTATGGAGCTGGAGAGGAAGAAAGAAAATGAGTCAGAAAGGAGCCACAAAGAATATTTCCTGAATAGCAGCAGCAGCAGCAGCGTTGCATGCCCCGGCCCATCTTAAACATAAACCATGTGCTGGAAACTCTGATTCAAGACACCAGGAGCTATAATGCAAAAAACACAGGCTGCAGACACCGAACAGTGAAACTCACACATTCACATATTGATGATTTGTCAGATTACGTACACAATACTTAAAAGGCAAGTGCGTTTATCTGCCAAATGTGCAGCACACACACACACACAACACAACCAGAAGGTTTTCCATTAGGAAATTATTTATTTTTTCTTTAATAAAGATGATAGAAATCATAGCATCTCTTAAAGCTGAATAATATCTCATCTCCAATGATTACAAGCATAAAAGAAGCAGATATTATAAATACCCCCCACAGTACCATGTACCTTGATTACATGCTAGTAAGAAACAGATTTCAGGTCGTTTCCTCGCCGTCCAATGTTGTATAAAAATCACCAGGTAAAATGAGTAGGTGGTCAATTCCACCTATAGAGCAGTACTATCAGTACATATAAAAATAAGTCTCATAAGCAAAATAAATAGATGCACCCGAAGACTGCTTCATCCAGTCAGTGTGACAGGGATCTCGTCCTTCATCTCATGCTGTGTTTCAAGTGCCCTTCAAAACAAAAAGTAACCGAGTGTGACATCAACATACAGAGCAGAGAAAAAGTAAACTTCACCTGGCCCGTTCATTGGTCTCAGAGAGGACATTTGTCTCTTTCGTGGACGCATTCACGCGACATTAGTTATTGCACAGTGGTGACATCACAGTTTCTCCCCGCAGATGTTTGAGAGACAAAAGGGAGGTTGGTCTTTGGGTTTTCCCCTCTATCTCTGCCTCCCTCCTTCATCGTCGTCGTCGTCTAAACTCCGTTCTTCACTAGCTCGTGGACTCCATTCTCGTCGATCGTCAGGGTTGCGTGAAACTCGCGTCCCTTCACCAGCTCTTCGAGACCCTTGAGGTAGTGAACGACACCGTCAGGACATAGTTAGTGAACGTGCAGATTCTTAGGAGCAGAACAACATCTGGAGTTTCCACAGAATTAGAGATGAAACGGTCAAAAAATAAGGTACTAATGCACACCAACTTTAATAGCACAAACTGCAAACAGATTTGGCAGCATAAACATTAAAATAATAACATCCTTTTGCTTTTCTTTCTGTACGTTCTGCAGACGGGCTGACCATCCTCGATCAAGTTTCCCTCAGCACTTATCAAACACAAAATACGGCCACACGTCAGTCTTAGGGCCTTCCACACCAAGAACTATAAAGATAACGATATTGATGTGAGCGTCGAACAATGGAGAACCATGAAACGCTCTGTAAACAGCGTCACCATCACGCTGCCAGAGCCCTGCATCTTCTGCATTACTGTGTTTCCTAAATGCCATCAAATGAGCTTAAAAGAGGCAGATACAACATTTATAAAGCACTTGATTATGCTTTTATTTGTCATTACTCTGACATTAATAAGAATATAAAGAGAACAGTTGAAAAGTAGCCGCTGCTATGAGTCTTTCAGGTGTTGATTTCAGTGAGAAACACTTTGTTTATTATTATACAGAGTTTCTGTCAGTGTTTCTGTTGTTCAACAAATCGCTCTGAAATTATCCTAACAATATGATTACCACTGTTTTTGTTGTTGTAGTTGTGGTGTGGACTCCGCCATCCACTTGAGTTAGAACGACTTTTAGAACTATATATTTATATTTATCGTTCTTGATGTGGACGGCCCTTTTACTCTCTCCTCTCTGAGAGCAGTGTCACCGCCTTCTGCCATGTTTTCATTGAAGCTAAACAAACCCACGTTGCTGCATCTGCGTCGACGGAGACAGTATTTACAGTCAACACACGTAAATCGAACACGGTTTTAATCAATTAAAATTTGAAGTGGCAATACTAACTGTTTTATCAGGGTCTATCATTGAACCGATAACCGTTTCATCCCTGTATTGAACACAGTAGGCCTCGCCTCCTTACCTCTCCCCCGTAGGACACCAGTGGGGAGATCTCACATTTGATTGGCAGGTCTGTCCCGTCCTTCAGGCTACGTTGGGAAAGGAGTGAAATCAGGGGAGGATCAGAAGAAGACAAAACATGAAACGGAATGAGTGATTGTCTCATGAAAAGGCGGACGGACTGAAGTTGAGAGAAGCAGCTGTGCATCCTTCACACAGCTGTTCTTCTACTGCGGCTTGTGATTAGACTCCAAAAAGGCAGAGAATTAGAGCGTCATCATTCCCAAACACGACCAGTGATTAGCCCTCTGACCCGTAACAGACTTCCTCTAGAACAAAACAGATGAATGACAGGTGATGCAGTGGTACCTCCTTCCAGTGCTTCTGGGAAAAACCAAAACTGGAGGAACTCGCCACCACATTCCCGTCACTCAGCTTGTTTATTTCTAGACAATCATTACAGACGCCAATCACTGATCACACATCAGGTGTTTTCTGAGCGGCTGCCCACACAGCTGTATCATTAGAGAGAAGGAAAAGCTGAATGATTGAGGAAAAAGCACACCCTTTAAGAGCCAGAATAACATTCACGGGCGCCATGAATGTCACTGAAGCACATGCTCATTTATTGTTATGTCTTGGGGAGAAAAAAAAAAGCAGGTGGATTTGAACTCAAAGACTAGCAAGCAACGAACAGCTGGGGTTGTCGTTTACACGCAGATCAACAGGTCCACCATCTATTGCAGATTTGCCACAAAGTGTGACCGATGCCCATTATCCAGCATGCAATATGTGTATTAGTAGCAACCATCGGAGTGGAAAATGATCCTTCAGCAGGTTATTATGGCTGTAGATCATCTGACCAGGACGCTAAGAGCACTGTGTTTTCAGTCGTCTAAACTGATCCGAGCTTTCCTTTCCTTCATCACCTGATTGTAAAGAGACAGAGAAATGGCTGCTGACTCGCATGCGTCCACACAGATTCCTCTTTTCAGCAGGAATGAAGGAAAGAGGATCAGATGTAATGTTATATAGTGTTAACACGTCTGAGCGAGCGGAAAAAGAGAGCCAGGACCCCATCACCATGCACTCAGTACTGCAGGGGGATAATAATTACTTTCTGTTGCCATCATCTGTGACACTGCCTGCCGCTCCGTCTCTGGAAACATTTGAACGGGACACACAGGAGCAAGACCAAGCATGAGAGAAGGGGGAGTGAGAGTGTGAGGCTAAAAGAATATTACGTCTATAACACAAACAAAACAAACAAAAAGCCAATGCATATGGTTTGTACACAAAGTGTGAGGAGTGACCGCGTAGAACCCGTTTCTGTGTTCATGCCGAACATGATGTGTGTGTCTTGTGAAGTGACGTGACGTGACATGCATGATGCAGGATGGCCGTGGTCACCTGGGGATGGCGGGCACATGTCTACCGTTCTCGTCGATGAAGTGGCCCCCAGCGTTGAGCACCCAGCGGTGGTGGAGGGACATGAGGGCGTGTCTGGCTGTGGTGGGCGTGTCCTTCGCGTCCTGACTGTCTGCATTCTTCAGCGGAGAGAACTCGTCCTCCCGCAGCACCTCATACACAACAAACGTGCTGTTGGACACACACAGCAGCAAATCAGCACTCACACAAACACAGCAGAAGCTAATAATCTATCATACAATACCAAGCCTTGCTTTAAAAACGAAAGGATTAGCTGTTATGCAGGAAATTAATCAGAAATGTATGTATTAAATGCATTATATGTGAGCTTCCGCTGACTGGGATTTCTCAATCCAAACAACAACAAAAGACAAACTTCATGACGTCGTAAAAAAACGTAAGATCTTCCCCACTGTCGTCATTGCAGGCAGCTCCAGGGTTCATGGTTCTGGTAAAAACACTAAATGAAGCAGTGTTTATCCGACGCCACAGATACAGGACGTCCTCGAGTGGCTGCAAGCCGAGCCAGCGCTTGCTCAGCTTGTTTCACTGATAACTTTAGATTCAGACGTTTGATGATTAAAATCCTTCATCCAGCTAAAAGTTAGAAATTACCAATATCTAAAATGTGTATCGTAAAAATAGGGTTTAAAATTGGATTAAAAGTTATGAAGCTTCTGGCAGAAAACAAAAATGATCCACTAAGAGGCGACCTTGAATAAAATTACAGATTTCTCAGGGTTTGAAAACTGTTTGGAACATTTGGGAAAATGAAAGTAAAAAACTCAGCAAAATATGTAAATGGCTCAAGTTGTTTTTAGACATCTTTCATGCAGAAATGTACAAATTTAAGAAACTTCACAATGCAGTCTAAGATGGCGCACCATTCACTCCTATGAAAGTTGCATATTTGGCACATACGGCTAAAAGTTTCCATTACCAAACCTTTTTTCCTTCCTGATATCTGCACTTGCAAATCGGACGATACTGAGTACTGATCCGATACCAGTGAAACAAAACAAACATACTGAATATATTACTATTATTTAACAGCTGTTTACTGCTAACCCAGTGTGGATGTGATATGATGGTGTGACCTGGCATAGAACTTGCTTTTATTAAGAATGTCAGAACGTAAAAAGAACGTAAATAAACTGCTTTAAAGTAGATTTGTTTTCGGGCAAAGTTACGGTATCATGGTATCGGATCAGTGCATTGACTTTGATGATATAGATACCAGCATTTTAGGCGGTATCAGAGGCATTTCTATTACTGGTTTCAAAACAACTATATTTCCAAAAGATCCATCATCATTTTACAGTCATTCAGGGGCATTTGTGACACTCCGAAAACTGTTTCCTTTGATTTACAGACGTTCTTTTTGTAGGGTTTGTGTATGGACGAGGGAAAGTCTGGACCAGCGAGCTTCACATGATCCTACAATATTATTTAGAGAGTGTAACCAGCACTGTATCCGTGTGCTTGATCCAAAGTGACTGAGTCAAAAATGATGCATTACATAGAAGAAGAAAATTAAATTATCCTAATGACATTATCAACACTTGAACAGTAACCACACATGATATATGGAACATGTGGCCACTCAACAGACTATGAGATCCTCGGCCAAACAGCACCGAGAAATAACAGAAACAAGTGGGACTGCAAAGTGAGTCAGCCCATCTGGATCCTGCTAAAGCTGCCAGTCTGGGCACAACCGTAGTCCATCTCCTCAGCAACACAGAAAACCATTTATCATCCTTTTTACTTTGAAATGCAACAAATAAACCTCGAAGGAAGCTGGACATGTCTGCAGTGTTTCTCCATGCGTCCATCATTACAGGAATCCTTTCATTAGATGTATATTTCTATTAGTGGTGACGTGACTCAAAGCTGATGTCATGCAACACTGGAGGAGGTGGAATGAGTGAACAGCTCATAAACATCCATCCTCCTGCAGAGAGCTTGGCAGCCGGACCAGACCTTGGAGCTATGGCAGGACTGGGGCTGGTGGATGCGGATCGAGACTGGAAAAAATGGGTTGGTGCACGCATGGAAGAACAGATCAAGGACCAGTCAAACCCAGAGCCTGAAGTTCTGCCAGAAGAACATATGCAATCCAGCCGACTCTCAAGCGGAGCATAAGATATCCATTGTATTCTCAGTGCTTTACGGCCTTTTAGTTTGAGGTGAGTGGCTGTTTGAGGACACTATATGGAAAAGAAGCACTGTAACTCACTTGGCGAACTGGAAGATGTCAAAGACGAACTTTTCCATTTTAATCCCATTTGGTTTGTCTGGTTTGATTAGTTGACCGTGCACGTCCACAAAGGGGATCTTCTTCTGGGCCACGTGGTGCTGCAGCTTTGGCTCGTACTTCCTGTTGTATAAGCAGAGAAAAGAAGCTTGTTCACTGCAGCATAATTACTTTGTAATAGTGTGGAGCTACTGTTCTTGCTACGAGAAACAACAAACAAATGCATTTATTTTGACAGAAGAGCGCAGACCGCATGAAAGCCTGAACGGGTGTGTTATGTTCAGTGTGCATCAGTCTTACTGTACTACGTCTCTGAGGAAGGAGAAGCTGAAGAAGTGATTGGCTACGTTCCCCGCGTTGAACATCAGTCGGCCGTCAGAGCTTCGCTTCTCAGCAGTCGCCAGGGTGATCTCGCTGTACTCCACCACCTGATAACGCCCATCCACCTTGCAGACCACGCCCACCGCCTCTGTCGGATTGGTTTTCTCCACCACCTGGAAACGATGACACAAGAAGACTTTTGTTTTTGCAAATTGCTGACCTGAAAACGGTGCAACTGAACTATTAACACCTCAGCATTAATGGTGCAAAAAAGGAGGAATGAGCAGGTTAAAAGCTACTTTGCACGACAAAATACACAAAACAATACAAAGAATTTCCCTTATGTTCCCCTTTCATCACATCTTGTGTAGTGGCAGAAATGATAGGTACACAAAAGCAAGTTTCTTTTTTTTATTTATCAGGGTGCAACCATTTTGAGAAAATGTCAATCAAATTTTTGGTCTTTTTTTGCCACTGATGGCAACGACTTAACATATAAAATGCAGGGCCAGCAAACAGCAACACGTGCACCTTAAATATATATATACATTTATAATCATTTGTTGCATTAGTGAGATTTAAATATTGCTGTTACAGTGGGAATAACTTATTCTTGACTCCTAAAAAGGGCGTCACTTTTACTTAGTCAGGGATATGTCCAAGATAGAGGGATGTGAATGTTGTACTGATACTAAACCTTGATTGAAATGATTGTTGCTACTTCCTTCCAGAAAGTCTGAACAAAGGGACACGACCAGAAAACATGAGCATGATCAACCATGATTTCTGAGCTCCTCCTTGAGCAAAAAGCCGTCACAGATGGCTGAGAAATGTCATGGATGTGTATAAAAAAGATAAAATAAGCCAAGTTTAATATTTAAATAAGACTTTTGGAAGTTTATTCCACTTTTTACAGCCAGTGGGTGAAAGTCTGAATGAAAAAAAAAACCCTCTCCCCATCTGCTGGTTGCTAATGACAGAGTGGAGTCCTGATGAGGGGGTTGGTGAACGGGGTGGAGTGTGGGGGTAGGGGGGTGGTGGTGGCGAAGCCGCATGAACTGAAGTGGAGCTTAGTAATTTATGATGTGAGGGTGGGACTCTGCTCGGATCGGATCCTTCCATCTCTGCTCCACCGCACAGCTCGTAATGTCAAACAGGAACGGGGTCTGGATGATATTTAGTTCCACAAAGTTAAATATTTAAATATATTCTGCGTTAGACGGAAACAAATATACTGTGGTGCTGCTAATAAATGTGCCTTCACACAGAACGACATCTAGCAAACATAATTTATAAGTGATTTTGAAGAAGAAAATCAATGAATTCCACTGTTTGTTTCATTTCTTGCTGTTTTGTTAAATCAATAGACGTTTTAAATCAAAAGTGCTACCAAAGCTGTGCTCACATGAACTGAGAATAGAAGAAAATATGTATTTGATGAAGTTTCCATGGCATAAAACATGTTTTCTAGATCTAATGTGTCACAAATGCATGAACAACTCTTAGATCATATCCTATTGCCCAATCAGGAGCTCTAAGACCTCATCACCACCAACACTAATATGAGTTAGTTTCCTGGTTGTTGCAAGTCTCTCTCCGGTTTATTGTTTATTACTATTTGGACCTCCTATTAGTGGCAACCGTGGCAACAACTACTCAAACTACTTTCACAGCAGGAGACCCAACTGATATCAACACTGTTCTACCAACAGGTCACTTACAGATTTGTTTCCCTCTCCACTATCGACTGCATTTCTTCCTCCATTCCCCTGAATTTTAATCGTCCAATTTCCCCTCAACCTGGGAACGATGTTGCATTTCATCTCCCAGCTGCTACTTCCCCCCCAAAGCGCTTCAGTAGGACAGCAGCGTGTCACGCCCTCCCAGAACTCAACCACTCAGCACAGGCTCTCCAACTACAGATACAGATATGCATGTTCACTACATACCATCAGAAAACATCTACAGTTAAGCAGTTTTGATGGACTCGTTCGCTGCCTGCTTCCCTACATCTTTAGTCATCGTTGTCCTGTAGGAACCTGACAACGTCAAAACAAGCAAAGCGTACAGCCATACTTCTGTTTATTGCGTCTTTGACCTATCGCAGAAATATCACACAAGTATCGATATCAGCTTATATGTTTTCCGAACATATAATGCAGAAAACAGTTATTGGGGTATTCATAATTGGTGTCTTATAGCTATTTATTTATGTATTGACTGATACTGAACACACAGTACTATAAAGCTGATTAATGTATACTGTATTTAAAATTGTCAGCAATTGACTGATACTGAAAATGTTTATTTAGCTATTTTTTTATTTCTTATTTCTTTTGTCAGTGTTAATTTCAGGAATAAAGCGATTTTAAATTCATATAATTGTACTTATTTCCATGTAAAACTTTCCAGGTTCACAATAATTTGTTGCTTTTAATCACTGAATGTAATCTGTGTATGTATAATAGTGTTAAATATTCTTGAATAAAGTTATTTGTTTAGGCTCCTGAGCACATTTTCAGAGTCATTTTGGTGCAAAATCCTCACAGAAAAGTTATATTTTCATTCCAGCTCATTTGTGCTTTTGCAGAAAAGATGCAAGTTTGAATTGTGGCCATCTATAATGTAATGTGTTACTTTATATAGCCTTATTTGTTTCCTTCATTGTAGCAAGCTTTTCCAGTGGATCGTCTTCCTGAATTAACTGACCTGTTCGGTGATGTTCCCTATTCCTTGTACAGTATGCTGTACTGACACATGTTACTAGCCGGACAAAAATGAGAGGATTATATAACAAAAGGGGGAAAAAAGTTATAATTAATCATGAATATGGTTTTATCCACTAGTGGAAAAAAGTTTCCAGTTCAGCCGTTGTACCCTGAAAAGAGTTTTTCCTTTCCCAAAATGAAAAGACACTCTGTCCAAAGAAACTGTTTCGGAAAAAGTGGCGTCTCCACATCACACTCGTGTTATCTGAGCCCATGATGAGTGAGGGGCAATTCAGGGCTCAACCCTCAAATTTCCTAGAAAGCTGTAATGGATTTATTGCTCCAGAAGATGACAGGAGGAGACAAAGTGGCGTATAGCACCACCCGGTGGTGACATGTCAAAGGTGCAGCTGTCTTTAAACTGACAGTTAAAGGGGAACACAACTCATGCATCGTCTACAACCGTTCGTTCCCAGCTGACATCGGGCGTGAGGCGGGGTACACCCTTGACAGGACACCAGTCTATCACAGGGCACATAGAGACAGACATAGTGGACATTTGACCTAACATGTGCACGTCTTTGGACTGTGGGAGGAAGCCAGAGAACCCGGAGAAAACCCACGCAGACGCGGGGAGAACATGCAAACTCCACATAGAAGGGCCCCAGCACAGATTCAAACCAGGACCCCTCTTGCTGTGAGGCGACAGTGCTAACCACCAATTCAATTCAATTAATATCTGTGAACATGAGCTGCTCTCACTCAAAGCCAGAAACCAGAGAAGGAAGTCTCAAACCATCAGGTAAAAAGCCTGGAGCTGCTCCATAGACACTGAATGGGAGACAGATTTTGTGGACCCTTTTTTTATACCCAAATGAAGGTTAATCTTAGTTCTTTTACAGAAAATTTACATAAATTGACAACCTTCCTGTGGGTGCTCGCAGTGTCATCTAAAGCATATTTCCCAATTCATCATCTAAGGAACAGCTCCACACAAATCTGAGTGTTTGGATTTGGGAGAGAGCAATCTCAGAAATTATCTGTTTGATGACAATTTAGCCTCTGGGGGCAGGACTTCCTCTTCTATTGATAACGGCCCGATTAGCAACTTGAGACGTGAGAATAGAGTTGGAGTTGAGAGACCGCGTCTCTATAAACAGATATCTGCATATGAGAGCTAATGAAAAGCTAAATCGTGATCACACAATTGCCGGTGGGCTCGGTGACTGCATGCGTTCCTCCTTGTTTCTGCTCTCCACACAAACTGTTTACCTGCATACAACCAAATCACGCTCAAACGTGTTTGGTCAATACTACTTGGACTATGAGTGAGGAGGGTTGGTTAAATGTCTGATCAAATACGGGGAAACACATGAGAGAGAGGCGAACGGGAAAATTAATTCAGTACAAGAGAATTCATAGATTTCATTTCACCCCTTCAAAACTACATAGAATGGGCTTCATAGGGAATCATTGATGTTGGAAGTGTCGGAGTGAAATAGGAGTGACATTTTTACATCAGGTCTAGCCGTTTTAGGAGAAAGTACTGGAACATGTGAGTAAATGGCTGGGTGTGGAAGAGTACAGTTGCCCCAGATGTTAAAAAAATGGATGGAAATGATGCCAGAAGTTGCTTCATATGAACGCATGTTGGCTAGAATTAGCAATGAATTTAATTCAATTTCAATTCAATTCTATTTATAGTGCCAAATCATAACAAAAGTTATCTCAGGACACTTTACAGAGCAGGTAAAGACCACACTCTATGACTTATTTATGATTTACAGAGACCCAACAATTCCCCCGTAGAGTACGGTGGCAACGAAAACCTTCACTATAACAGACAGGAACGTCAGACAGACCCAGCTCTGTGGAGGACGGACATCTGTCTGCACCGGTTGGGGAGGAAGAAAAGGAGAGAGAATGAGAGAAAAGACGGACAGATGGATTTTATGGGGGCCTGGAAACATAATTTTTGTAGGTAGGGCATATGGAAAAATATGTAGACATGGTGCTGAATTTATATTTTGCTTGTTAAAAAAAGAAAATGTCAATTTGCAGGAGGCCTTTGTATATGGGACTGTATGCTCGATATACTGATGCTGGGGTTAGTGTTGTGTTTTTGTGTTTGATTGTATGTTTACATGTGTATGAATAAATAAAAACTTTAATGACAAAAAATAATACTACTTGGATTACAAACGGTCCAGTTGCTTAATCTGTTCATAAAGATTATGGAGAGTTAGTCATGTTTAGGCATTTATTTTTAGACCGTTTGAGATCACAGGAATAACGTGTATCGATTTTCAAAATGGGCGTAGTGCCTCTTGAAACGGCTCTGAGCGCAAACGGACCACGCCTTTTAATACAAGAAAGACACACACCACATCCGACACACACATTCCAGCTCTAGACTAAACTAGACTGACTGATCAGACTGGAAATCAGGGGTTTGACTGGAGACAGTTCATTTCAGTTTAATAGATTATAATCCTTGTGTGCATGTACTTTTATAATGTTATGGTAACTTCCCTTATCAGTGTTGCAGGTGCACAATAGTGAGGGCTCATTGTAGGAATCAACTTTATGACAGGAAAACTGCTGCGTCAACCTTTGTTCATCTTTCCTCTCCTAAAATGTAGCATCTGACGTTCAGGACAGACTTTTTAAAGTCTATCAGCACAAAAGTAAATGTTAAAGGTGACGCTTTAGGCGACATAATGAGTCAGGTGTGATCGAGGTGGCGGACTCAAACGCTGTGGACCCACAACATTAACATCTCTGTTCAGTTTCTTCTGAAGTCCCTAAAAAGTGCTGCAGAGAAAAAGACGACAGGAATAGACAGAAAGAGCAGGAGGTGTGACCAACCTTAGCTCCACAGTCCGCTCCCTTCTTCACACAGAAACCAATAAAGGAGGGGTCTGCCACTTTGACCAGGATGTTATCGACACAGTACACATGGATGGACTCAACTCCTCTCCGCTCCATGTCATCCATGATGCCCTGGTTCCCCAGAGCTCTGTAGAGACCCCCGTTTCCGTCTGAAGTACAGACACAGAGACGCTCATTTGAAACACACACACACACACACACACACACACACACACACACACACTCACTCTATTTGGCGAATAAGACACAACAGCACTGTGAATGGATCTTACCAGGAGCCATGGAGAGCTTTCCTTTGCTCTCCAGGATGATCTTGCCGTGGTAGTCCATGGCTGGGAGCATGCCCTGCTGAAAGAAGATGATGTTGTTCTTGTCCAAGCCAAAATAGTTATGTTGTAAGAAGTAGTCCTTGGTGGCCTCCATTGTCCTTCCACTGGTCATGATGTACCTGAAGGCAACACAGAAGGAACTTAGAACTGATTCATGCATTATTTGCTTTCCTCTCTAATATATCGTTGCTGTCGGGTGGAAAAAAAAGGTTATTTTTCAGGAATGTGAAGTTTTGCTGACAGTTTGAGGATCTTGCGATGTTGCTAGATTTTAGTCACAAGCTCTTATTAATACTTTTCACTGGTTAAACCTTATAAAACCCCACTAACAGACATAAAGAGCACTGATTTATGAAGAAAAATAAAAACATAATATGGAGCTATGAGGTTTCAGCCAGACAGCGGCGTAATACACCACGTGTGTTAAACAGGATCCTGAAAGAAGAGGATACATACTCAGGAAAAACCTTCCAAGTAGAAATGTATTCAGTGCCTGTTCGCATAAACTGACAAAAATCTAACATCACACCAGCTCAGAGACATATAAAGTTAAAGTATATGATGGAAAATAAAAATGCAGCAACTCCCTTAGAGACTTAGACCTGCTGATAATTATGTCACGTCATTTCTGACATAGTGTAACCTGCAGTGACTGTTAAACCCTGACTACAGCGATATGCAGACTTTATGCACTCGACTGGCTCCCTGTTATCTCCATCTTTAAAACTTTAAAACTGTCCTTTGATCTGCTCCACAGGGAACTAATCCTGTTCCAGGAATATGGAAACTTCCCTGACTGACTTGCCTTTGAGGCAGGGACTTGACCCCATTAATAATCATGCAAACACAACCAGGACAAACAGTTGTGGTGCTCCTCACAAATAGAGAAACAGTATTTGATAGCTTACTGAGATCCATTTTTCTGCAGATAAAGCAACATTTTAACTGTCAGGCACACCAACTAAATGCTTTAGTCATCTCCTACTAAACCCCCTCCCACAGCACAACATGCTGTCTTACCAGGGAATACAGCACTTCATTTTCTGATTCTGCTCAGCCAGCTGTTGCAGCTTCAATATGCGCTCGGCCTGGATCTGAAAGAGGGTTTTGTGGGACGGCAGCCCCACGTCGTACATGCCTTTGGGGTAAGAGACCCCCAGTCTGGTTCCCTGGCCCCCAGCCAGCAGCAGGACGGCCACTTTGCTCTGAGAGATGCAGTGTAGACCTGAAGGAGCACAGAGCAGAATATTTGTCCTATAAAGTGTATTTAAGGTAGTGATACAGAAGCATGATATCTAATCTGTAATAATGGTCATAAAGCATTCATATTGCCTTTGCCATAAATAATAACAAGCACCACCTCAACATCACCGATAAAATGTATTAATTAAATGTAATATGCCATCACCTTACATTTTAAGACTAGTCCAACAGGACTTTGCCCACATTATAAAACTAGACTTTAATAACTCTATGTGAGTCAGTGAGTGCCTTTATTGTGTTTCACAGGGTCAGTGGTTTATAACAGTCTGAGATTATCTTACATAAACTGCTGCTACGTGACTTTATATGCAATATTCTTACATGTGCCAACAGACGAGGTTTATACCCTGCTAGACTTTGACTATCTTCCCAACCTACAAACACACATACACACACACACACGCCCTGAACGCAGAGTTGGTCCTGACAGAGCTGAGTTACCTCATGAGGGTCAAACAGCAACTTTATTTACGTCACACCCAAATCAAGACCAGATGTTCTCTGCGACCCGCCTTCGCTGTCATCCTCCCCCAGGACAAAAAACCTCAACACACTCACTGAACATTCAGAGCCCCCAATGCAAAGGGGGATTGCGCAAAGCATAATGAACAATACAAGCCGACTACAAATCTACGCAGGAGACAAATAGTTTGTGAGTTTGTACAACCACACAGGGAGCAAAGGCGGAGTTTATGACGCTGCTCAATGTGGACTTTTTGATCAGTTGTTATATCACATAAGGTTTTATTAAAGATGTTGCTTTTGTGTGGGAAGACAGTCATCTGAAAATTTCAATAACAAAGGTTAAGCCCACTGTCCCATCTCATCATCAAGGCATCTGGGTTACCATGTTGTTTTAATCCTCTTTCTGACACCAGGACATATGTTCTCTCCTTCACCTGTGGGCCATTACTGTGGAAAGTTCCTCTACACCAAGACTTAATTGTTCGCCGTCCGTCTCTCTGGAGGATTGTTGTTCCTGCAGTAACCAGCCAAGTCTTACTCTTTACTCACTGACGTCCATTTCTATCACTGAAATCATTCATGACTTACTTTTATTGTGCGTCTTGGGTGTTCTAGTTAAAGAACTTGTACCACAGTAAGTTTTTACTGTATACTGTTTGTTATTATGCTGTTTCTTTGTTTTGACACGCCAAGGGACAACAGATGTGTATGAACTTAAAGCTATACTCTGGAACAGACATTTAAAACTGTACACAGACACTTTTAAATAACTGTTAATCGCTCACATCCTCACTCCTACTGTATGACATTGTTATAATTCCAATAAAACCAAATATTGTCAATAATATCCTCTTTGTTTCCTGTGCTACACTGGTGAAAAATGGTGTAAAATGAAGGCTCTTGAATATGAATGCACTTTTTGGGAGCAGAAGCAGTGTCGATAGAGCTCACCTGCTAGCTCCCAGTCTTTTAGACTGTCTCTGTCCCTCGTCACACTCCCCAGCACCTCCCGAGGCACGGGCTCCATGCGGGCGTCCATCTTCTCCTGTTTGCTGCCGCATGACGTCTCCATGGCTTTCTCGAAGAACCCATTGATCTCCTGAAAGTCCATCCCCTGCAGGTCAAGGGTCAATTCGCCCTGCTCCTCGGGGCTCAGCTTTTCCCAAAACTGCAGGAGGTGAGACTGGCCGGCGTCAGCCAACCTCTTGGCGAGTCCGCTGGCGTTTGGGTCCATGATGAACGGTGCTTCTGATTAACTCTGCCACACTGAAACACAAGTGTTTTGTTTTTTTAAATGAAATTGAGCTTTATGAGCAACCAGTGAGGATACCGAGGTCACGTCCTCAGCCATATTTCTGGAAAAATAATATACATAAAAGGAGTTTACATCTTACAATTACATGTTACATGTTTTGATTGTGTTATTCCCTAATGTAGGAGAGAGAACGTTTTGGAGAATAACTAATATTATATACAAACAGGAATATTAACAGCCTCTACCTTGACAGCATACTTTACATTATTGTTGAAGGTCTTGACAGCACAACCCTTAACTGCGGCAGAGATACAAGTACACAAGAAGAAGAAGCATAACTCGGCTATTACACAATAATAAACCGAGTGATTGCTGAAGTGATATTCTCTCCTTTTTTAATTCTTTAATTTAATTCAGTGTTTTGGGGTTGGATGGGCGAATGACGGGATTTATCTTCCTTTTGTCAACATAAGGTTTTACCTCTTATTCTGTCTAATAAGTGTAGATAGCACGCTAAGTCTTTTTGTTCTACTTTTTTTTTGGCTTAGTGTCGGGTGGGGTGCTCAAGACCCGGGTCCTGAGAAGCCTTGTTGGGTAAAACGAGACTCCTAGATCACAGGCACAGTTAGTTGTTTGTTGTTGATCTCAATGATCAAAAAGGAGGGAACGAAAAATATGATCAGACACCTTAGTGTAATGAATATGTCTGGGATTTATGCGTACGTCTGTGATTGTTTGTTGTAAGTCTCCAAGGGCTGAAGAAAAGGTTGTTTTATTACTCTGATGCCTTAGATAAGAAGGTCCTTGAGACGACTCTCTCTCTATATTATGGGATTTTCTTTGTATTCTTCAAGCTTGTACCGAGACCTGCACAGTCCTATCCGTGTGAAATGATGAACCGAGAACATATTGGTGTTAAACAATATATACCATGTAAGGAAATCTTTGGGTTGTTCGAGTTATTCTTCGTTCTCCATCGGGAAGAATCGTACAGTACAAGTTTCCCACATCCGCTTGTAAAAGTTTAAAGTACTTAAGAAGAACAAAATGCAACACCCAGCGGGACATTTTACATCTTATCGAGAAACTGGAGGCTGAGCCGTGATTGAAAAAGCTAACGTAACTGGAATGTCTAATTACTGTCTGAACCCCACACCCACTGTGACCAGGAAATCATCACAGCACTGACAGTTACACAGGCTGATACTTTTATTTATTTATAACACACACATTTAGATATATTTGTTTTATTAGTGCATTCTTGACTGCAGTAGTAACACAGCCATGCTCTCATTTTAAAATCGTCTGTATAGTATCCTACAGTGATCCCTCAGTGCAGTATTTCCCCTGAACACATGCTCTCTTATGCACTTTTTTAATATTTACTGTAGATATTTGTGTACTCAGTGTTTCTATATTGTGTGTTGTTGTATGTGCAGTGTTAAATAAAGTATGTATCTATCTATTACTCCTGAGGAGGAACTTTTACCATTTGAATGGGATGCTAAGGGGCTACAGCAACATACACAAGTACATTTGCTTACAAAATGTCAGCTGTTCGACATAAACATGGTATAACCCTAAAGTATTCGTGACACTTTCACACTGTGTGTTTCCAGGGTGATGTGTGAAGCCTTTAACAGTAGCAGAGGACATGAAACCTTAGTATCAGCGTGGTTTAATGAAGCAGGCTGCTGTGATAGTCACAATAAGCGCGTGCTCTGCAAACTGCATTACATGTATCATTGTTGTAGCTAAAAACATTAAAGAGTGAAATATTAAATTCTTACCTCTCTCACGCGCTCCTCTTGACTTTAACACCATTAATGCCAGTCTCTGTGTGTGTGTGAGTGTGTGTGGTGTCTTGTACTGGCTGGGTCGCCTCCCACACCCGGATGACACCTCCTGCTACGTCACTTTTGACGTGGCACAGGCAGCGGCGTCGAGCGTGGCTCCGTGCTGCTTTCAGGTGCTACTCGGAAATTTAAACAACAGAAGAAACACATGCGTAAAAGTTATTTATTTGATTTTTGGAAAACTGCTTCTCCGAGAAACTAAATATTAATATAGAGGGGTGGAAAGTACATTTGCTCAAGAACTATACTTATATATTTCAGGTTAATGTACTAAATCTGCTTTTTATTTATTTTTAAATAACTTTAGTCAATATGCTAAATCTGCTTTTTATTAATTTATTTTTAAATTTATTTAGTCAGTGTATTTAATCTGCTTTTTATTCATTTATTTTAAATTGATTTATGATTAATTTAAAAATAAATAAAAAGCAGATTTAGTACATTGACTAAATTAATTTAAAAATAAATAAAAAAGCAGATTTAGTACATTGACTAAATTACTTTAAAAATAAATAAATAAATCAGATTTAGTACATAGACTAAATTAATTTTAAAATAAATAAAAAGCAGATTTAGAACATTGACTAAATAAATTCAAAAATAAATAAAAAGCAGATTTAGTACATTGACTAAATTAATTTAAAAATAAATAAAAAGCAGATTCAGCATATTGACCAAATCAATTTCAAAGTAAAATTACCTCATTGGATTTTACTATTATTTGTTATGTGTGTATTTTATTAATTTTTCGCCATGTCAAAGCACTTTAACTGTTGTTTTTAAAGGTGCTACACAAATAACGTTATTATTATTATTAATAATATAAATATACGTTTAACCGTGACAGCAGGTGGCGATAGTGCAGCTAATCCCCTGGTTCATGAGGCGGAAGCAGTTTCTATCAGCTGATCCAAAGTGTTGTTTTGGTGCTCCTCCCAGCTAAGGTCCGAGTTAGCTAGCTGCTCTCCATCTGTTTGGTTTTCCTGCGACACTTAACGGAAATGAAGAAGTTTCTCGATGACATTAAGAAAGAGGTTAAGTTTAAATCTGCGGGACCTGGGAAGAAGCTAACAGAAGACACCAGGCAAATAACAAACTTTACTTTTCACTGATGCTACAACGAGACAGCTACAGTTAGCCACATAGCTATCGGTCTACGTTTACAGCAATTAATCCACAAATAGCTGCTGTTCATTAAGGATTATTGTGTTTTAAAGCTCACTGGAGCAGCGCTAATGAGTGATTTTCAATGTAACGTTATGTTATTAGCGTATAATGGGCTGATAACTGGATTATATAACGTTAATGTTAAGACTCACCGCAGCGGGAGGGACCATCTAATTTCAGAGGAGCTAACGGTTAATCCCTCAACAATCTAATTTACCCGGTGTGTCGGTTTAACTGGTGACCGTGTCAACTGGTGTCTTTAACGCATTTGGTCTTTTAAAAGTATAAGATGTTTTGTTCTGTCTTTAATATCTATGTATCTGACCGTTTATAGAAGTTCAATTATGTTCAGAAGACGTGTTAAATTCTTGTAATGTATCTTAAAATGTGAGAAAGTCACCATTAACACGGTCACCAGTTAAACCGAAACACCGGCGGTTGCTTAGTAACGTAAAGTGACTTTTCGTGGTTAAGCTAGCTTTCTTTATAACAGTTCGGCATCATAATGATATAAGTACATTTAAGAAGACAGAGTACTTAACTACACAATAAAAAACAATTCAAAAGTTAAAAATAATGCAAAAAATAAAGAATAAATGAATTATTTATTCTTTATTTGGATCCCAATTAGCTTCCTCTAAGTGGTCGCTAGTCTTCCTTGGATCCACACAGGAAACGACAGCAATTAAAACAAACTATAGTAAAATATCACGATATCAATAAAACAAACAAAAGGTATATTCTCAAAACAAACAACAAGCTCAGCCTCATAAACACAGATTAAGCAAAAACACACCACAGTAAACAAACAATAATAGCTAATAGTAATCAACAAGCACGACTGCTGTAGTTAAATACGCATTGAAAGGTAGTTTATATGATCACATTTCCTTGAATAAATCGTTTAGTATTTCAACTGTGTAAATACTTTTCTTCTAATTAATTAATCATTTGGATTTGGACTCAATAATTCTGAAATTCAATTTTGAACGGATTCAAATTAGGCCGGGATTTTAAAAGTTTAGCTTTGTTTAGATGTGACATTTTAAGTTGACAATCCAATGTATTGATTTGTTTTCATAGATAATTACATTTTTTGTTTCCAATTTAATGAAGTAATTGTTTTTAATGTTGAAATAGTCATAATTTTTTTTGCCCAGAATGCCAAAGTAAACTGACACTTCCAAGATAAATGTATAATAGTTTCACATTTGTCACCTAACTTCTGTCTAAAACACACTTGCTGAGATTTGAGACCCAGCGATCACTCACTTTTAGTTTAGTTTGTTGTTTTTAAAGATCATTTTTGGCAGTTTTTTTAGCGTTTATTAGACAGGACAGACAGGAAATGTGGTGAGAGAGAAGGGGAGACATGCAGCAAAGGACCGCAGGTCAGAATCGAACCCACGGTCGCTGCCTCAAGGACCTGCAGCCTCTTTACATGGGGCGGCTGGTGGCACAGTGGTTAGAGCAGCAGCCCCAGTCTATTGTTTATTTGACAGGGACAAAGCACAATGGTACAATTGTTTCAGACTCAGCTAACAGCTAATTAGCATCTGCAGTCCCTGAGCAGACAAACAACAATAAATACAGCATTTAAAACATAATGTGTAACAATCTTTCCTCTTAACGCTGTAGTGCCAAGCCTGGGGGGGTGCAGAGCGGCTCCAGTGGGAAGCATGTTAAGCACGCTCCCAGTGAAGGGTCCCAGAGGGCCGGAGCCGCCGCTCTGGCCAGGGTTGAACAGCATCCGCGGCCGAAGGTCCACACCTCTCAGGACGCCATCAGGAACCAGGGTGAGACAGACGACCCCCAGTCCAACAATGGCTCACTTACAATGAGTTGAATGTCACCCCCTACTCACATCAATGTTACTTTTGTTGAATAATGAGATGTGTATGTTTTTGTTTGTGTTATTACATGTAGTTGCCATAATTAAACCCAAATTATATCAGATTATAACATATTAGTGTCAGTACTATTATCACTGATGCTATTCTCCTAATTCTGATATTTGTGCTCTTCAATTTAATTTTATTTATAGTCAAATCATAACGATAGTTAAAGGTTGAATATGGTGAATGAGCAGAACACCGTCATCTAGTGTCTCAAGATCGTAGTCGCAACAACAAAATATAATTCCAGCAGTCGGGTTGCCAGGTTTGTTGCAGTGTCAGCGATCAGCCTGCGTCATGTCAGTGATGAATCAAACAGGGTCATAAACAGTTTTTAGCGTGAGCCAGTCTTCAACTGGAAGTCTTTCTTTGAGGTGTGTGTAAATGATTAGCTCTCAACTCAAATGGTTCCTTGTTTCAGTAGCAACAACAGACAACCATGGCAACCCGCAACGCCCAACGCTATTGGCTGATACAAGTCAACAGAACGTGACAGAAAGTCGTTGTCAAACCTGAAGGAAAAAAAAGTAATATATTAATTCAGACTAAATATATTTTTTCATGGAGAAGCAACTTTCATTCTGTACCCCTCAAGCGCCCCAGTGGTGTATCTTTGTTTTTTAAATATAACTTTTAATAAAGATTCTACATATTTAGCCTTTAACGCAAACACTTTCCACATAGAGACACACTCTGATTTATTTATGTCTTACAGACACACAATTCCTCCATGAGCAAACAGTGGTGACGGAGACCTTCCTTTTAACAGAAAACATCAACTATATTCTCCTCTTAAAAACAACTTAATCACTAAATCTGTTTTGTAGAAAAAAAACATATATTTACTTTATATTATTCATTGGTTTGAGACGACTTGGATTTTGTTCTGAGGTTTTTTTATTGGTGCTTTTATAATTAGGTCAGATTATTTGTTTTTTCGCTTGGCTGCTGTTTATTTTCTTTCTGACGCCCAAAACATAAAATCCATTAAAAAAGGACGTGGATGTTGTTGTTTTTAAATAAACGAATGGCCTTTGAATTTGTGCAGAGGTAATGGTTCGATAAACAGGAAGACGTTGTTGTTAAATTGTGAATTTCAATAGTTTATCGTATTACTACAGCTTACTACACTAACAGCTTTTCTTCTTCTGACTGCAATATAAAATTATAATTGAGTTTTCTATTGCTCATGATCTCCTGTTAAAGGCGCTGGTTACTAGAAAAGACACATTGCCTGATTTCCTGTGTTTGCTTGTAGTTAGAAGAGAACTGGAGGCGGCGTCACTGGCTGAAAAAGCAAAGACAGACACAGCTGAGGTTGGTATGACGGGTCTCTAAACTGAAATGTGATATGTCTCAAAGTGATTTCAGTTTTTAAAGTTTAGTCTGACGTCTGTGAATGCTAACTCTCTCCAGGGGTCCGACGTGCCAGTGAAAGACCCCGCCTGTCTCTCAGTGTCAGGTGTGTATTTCACCTGTCCGCTAACTGGAGCCACTTTATCTAAGAGTGAGAGGGAAGTTCACATTAAAGAGGCCATTTTCATGGTACGTCCGAAGACACCTGTTGTTGTTTCAGCTCAAATTAGAACCTTTTTGCAACTTCATTTAATCTGGATATGACCGAATGTTTCAGTGTTTTGCTGTGTTTTTTACTGTTAGCGGTTTGAGGAGGATGCGGTCGAGGCCTCCGTTATGATGATCCACACATTTAACAAAGACAGAGAGAAGGTGAAGGCTGCTGTGGACATCATAAGCAAGTAAGACACTTCATCACTTGGGGTTTTGACTAGTTTTCTACTCTTGTCACAGAGTTTAATATCTTCATTAACTCATGTTCCTTCATTGTTTTGTCGACAGGTATATAGAGAATATATGCAAGAACCCCACAGAGGAGAAATACAGGAAGATTAAACTCAGCAACAAGGTGTACCAGGTGAGTTCGGCCCGCTCCCCTTTGACTATAAGCATAAGGAAGATTTTTCTTTTACGTAATTTCCTGTTTTGATTGATTTCAGGAGAAAGTTCGATGTGTGGAGGGCAGTAGAGAGTTCCTGGAGGCCCTGGGCTTCACAAGCATTATGCTCCCTGTGGAGGGTCAAGGTAAAACTCCTTATCAAGAGGGCGTCGTCAGTCCACAGAGTATTTAAAATGTCAACATGGCAAACAAAATTTCTCATTAACATTTGGACCGTTTTTGCCTATTCTGATTTGTGCTTACCTTTCCTGGGGATCAGAGGAGGAAGAGGAGTTCCTGGTGTTACTGGAGCACAGTCCCGATGCCCTGGAGCTGATGAAGGAGAGGAGGGATCGTCTCCAGAGAGGAGAGCCAGTCCGAGCTCAGCTGGACAGACAGCCTCAAGTATTCAAATCCTCTCCCAACGCCCAACGCTTCGAGCTGCCGCCGGACTTCTACAACCTGACAGCGGAGGAGCTCAAGAAGGAGCACCAGCAAAGGTACGAGCCCCTCTGTAACGGATGCTACGCTCTAAATGCTGGATGATATGCACGGACGGCTGCGGACACCACAGACATGACGTACTTCTGTTTATACTGTCCGCTTGGAGAGAGAGTTCGATATTCACCGTAGTAGCTCGTATATATACGTCCAGACACGTCACGGACATCAGAGCCTACAAGGACATCTTCTCATCTTCAGCCGCTTATCCGGGGTCGGGTCGCAGGGGCAGCAGCTTTAGCAGGGGACCCCAAACTGCCCTTTCCCAGGCCACATTAACCAGCTCTAACCCGAGGCGTTCCCAAGCCAGTGTGGAGATATAATCTCTCCACCTGGTCCTGGGTCTTCCCCGAGGCCTCCTCCCAGCTGGACGTGCCTGGAACACCTCCCTAGGGAGGCGCCCAGGGGGCATCCTTGCTGGACACTCACTATTAATTACGGTACTAAGTTCAGCTTAAGTTATAGGAACTAAATATCGTTCCACAAATTAAGTGCACTCCAGTGGCACCGTGTCATTTACATGTCAAGGATGTGTATTGCAACACTTTTTTGCAGAGGCACATTCTCTCTAGATAAACACAAAATGTCCCTGTTGTACACATCTGATAGCACAGAGAAACACATTTCTCTAGGTGCCGGGGCGTTAGAGTAAAGATCAATATCTGATTCCTAACATCTGCATTTCCTTAGCTAAGTAACGCTCTGTCAACGTGTGATGATGCAACCCTGATTAACAGATTCATTCTTGCACAAGCAACGATTTGCTGTTGCAAAAAAGCCACATAAATGTCTGCACATCAAAACAAACATCAGGGGAGGTCGGATGAAACTGATCTTAACGCATTTGTTAGAGGTTGACCTGTGTTTGTATTAAACAAAATGTCATTGGTCATTTTAGAGAACCTGCACTAAATGAGCCTCAATTCTCGTGTGTTTTTTAGGAGTGAGTTGGTGGAGAAGAACGCCATGCTGCGCACTAAAGCCATGAGGGAGAAGGAGGAGCAGAGGGAGAGAAGGAAATACAACTACACTCTGCTCAGGATCAGACTGCCTGATGGAAACCTGCTGCAAGGTAGGAACGATACAAAATGACCCCACAACCTTAACTGAAATGAAAGTGAGTCACTAAAGTTAATGTGTCACCCCAGGGACCTTTTATGCGTGGGACCGGCTGCCTGTGCTGTTTGCGTTTGTACGGGATTCATTGGTGGACGGGTGGCAGCCGTTTGAGCTCATCGCTCCCGGAAGTCAAAAACTACAAGAGTCTGAAGAAGTCGCTCTTGCAGAGTGTAACTTGGTGAGTGGAAATCTCATGAAACCGGCCTACATGGTACAAAGTAGTGTATCAAGATTACAGTTTTTGTCACATGCATTAATAATTGAATGGTAAGAGCGTAGATATTTAGTTTTCTACTGTTAAAAAATAATGAAAAGGTCAAAAACGCCCACAAGCTGGGCTTCATCCAATGAAAATTCCCCACGCAAAGGACCCGCGTAGTGTGAGAGTCTACTAGTATGTCTCTGAGCCGCTGGTATTGGTCAGTGGAGCGTTACCACGGCATCTGATCGTACTGGAAATTAACCAGTGGATATTTCCACTTTCTTTCTTTGTTATAATTATTATTTGTCAGCATTACTCTGACTGGCACCCCATTTCCTTAAACACGTAAAACCAGCTACACCTAAAAAAAACAATTAAAACCCTCCTTCATACGTTGTCTTGATGCCGTAAATACACACGAGGGAAACAACTGCGTATTCATCCACTGCTGAAAATAATCCCCAACAAATACAGTCTGCTTAAAAACCAAAGTGCCCAACTGTTTCAGGAAACCTTTTTGTTTTTTAATTAAATGAAAGTGTATGAGGCTATTTAAAAAAAGTAAGTCTTAGTAAGAATCAAATTTTCCTGGGATTTTTTGACCGGAAGAAAAAGACAAAAGCCAGATTTTTACTTGAATAACTCATCTCGTAAAAACAGCAAACATTTGTTGTGTACTTTGTGATATTTCGAGGCTCTAGGGATGTTTGTTTGTCATTATTTTACCGACTGTATTAATGAAACAAACAACCAACAATGAATATAATTGTGAGTTGCTGTCTTAATACAATCCCTTATTTTCAGTTTCCTCGGTTTATCAAGTTGTGCCTGTGTGTTTTTAGGTCCCTGCAGCTCTGCTCACGTTTGCCTGGGATGCAGCGGTGCAGGCGGATATCGCAGCCGCAGGTGGAAAGAGCCCGTCCCTCCTCAAACCAGAGCTGTTGAAAACCATTCGGACCCTGAGCTGAGCAGACGCCATCCCCAAACTCTCCCTGCTACCTACCCCCTCTGGCACTACTTGGGTGGAATTGCCCCTCACAAAATGACGAGCGATACGTTTATTTCTGCAGATGCTAACTTAAGTCAGTAGCAGTGTGAAGACTGGGGGCAAACTCACCCTAATGCGCTTGTTTTGCTGAGCATACCCTTCTCCCTCCATGTGGGGAAAATGTTACCCTGCAGACAGTCTCAGCAGTCACACTGAAGGAAACATGACAAACAGATTTAGATGAAAGAGAGACAAGTGTTTTTTGTTGCATCCTGAATGTACGTGCGGTGTAGTAAACGGGCTGTGGCAGCCGTCCTCTGTGCTCTAAACAACAATCTACCAGTCAGGTATACTTCACGTGGCATGTTCGAGAGACCTTGATTTAACTGTGTCCACACTTTCTCCCCTTGTTTGAAGTAAACAGTCCAGCTTGCTTACTCAACAGTTGGATTAACGGTGTGGCTGTACAGTCATGTAGAGGAAGGTAAATCAGATACTGTTGTGACATTGAATTTGGTGTCAGACCTAGCTTCTTCCATTCAAAGGCTGCTGGGTTTCTGTGCACTGGCTATGACTTGAAATACTATTTGTATTGTTTGGCGGAGCTCAAGTGTAACGTGTTATGGTTGTCCGATCTGATGTGATGCGAGTCTGGCTTCCCCGTTTGTCCTCTGCACTTCACCTTGTTGTACAACACACTTCTATGGTTGCTTCCATAATTAAAACTAAAGTTTATTTTGGTGTTTGAGCACAAGCCAGAATCCTAAATCACACGTTTTTCTGAAAAACTGGAGCGGAAAATTGAGGCTCATCATTCGCAGATAATGTGATGCAAATATTTTCCCCTGCATTTCACAAGTTTTAAGCACTTTTCCAGATTATTTAAAACTTTATAAAACACTAAAGAGTGCCCTAAATGTAAAATTATATGGGGAAAAAAACATACTGCTTTATCCACACCACTCTAATGTTGAGGCTCACTGCAGAAGCTTCATGTAACCCCGCTCTGGCATGCAGGCAGGCATGAATTACTCTGTTTAAACTGGCAGCATGGACTCGTGTTGTCTTGATAATGGTGGTTTTCATTAATCTTGAGTCTTGTATTTGTTTGTATCAAACACATTTCCTTGAGATAAAAAGGGTCTAGATCTCGATCAGTGCGAGTAGATTTGATAACACCTCCCGTCGCGCTGACAGAGATGAGAAATCAAAGTTGTGAGTTTATAATTTCAGTGTTTTAGATCCACCCTTTCCTTTATAAAGAAAGCATTGACGGTTATTACGTTTATTTTGGTAGTGGTTTTGCTGTACATGAATCTATGCCAAGTAAATCTGTAAAATTAAATTATAGTTGCTTCTGGTTGGATGGATGACAACGATCTACCTCTCATTGCAAATCTGTCCAATACGTCCCACGTGATTTGTGCGCAAACGTGACAGAAATAGATCCTGGAGGTGTTTTTTTTTACAGTGCAGTTGATCGTCCCCACTTTAAACCTGTGCTAATGTTGGTTGCAACACATCACAGCAGCTGAGTTATAATTTCAAGCGTAAATGAAAGTCCCGGCATTTGTGAGGCCAAGTCGACCATTTCTGCACTCCTCTGCTGCCGTCTTAGGTGTTAAATGAAGTGTGTAACTGTTTCATCAGCTATGTGACATTAAAATAATTAGAGCGCAGTTGTGAACTATCCAGATGGTCTGAGTTGTATTCTTTTAACCTGTCTGTAATATCGAGACTGCTTGCATTGCATCTTTGTTTAATAAACATAATTATTTAACTTCAACGTGTACCAAAGGGGAAGCTACTTTACAACTGTGAGCACATACTGTGTACAAGAACCATTACAGTGCTGACCTTCCTAGAAAGCTCTCGGTCTGAGAAGTGTTTTGTATGCTAGTGTTGGACGTGTAAAAGTATTTAAATGATGCTCTATTGAAAACAAAAAACAAGACGTCTTAAATGTGAAGATACTACTCCACCTCAAACGTGAATCAAAACAAATGACTAGACCAGAGTGGTAATGCACCACGCCTTGTAAAGGTGATCACTACCGTGTTTTAATCAATGAATCGACCGCAGATTGTTTCACAGTAAATAAAAAGACTTGACGTAAAAGAAAATCACTAAAATTTGGTCTAATTGATGTGGAAATGATCGTTCAGTGCAGGGTTCCCACACATCCTGAAAACATGCAGAATGAGAGGAAATGTAAAACTTCCTGGAAATGTATTTCTATAACGTTGTCATCTGACAGTTATGTTCAGGATGATATTATAGTGCAAATGATAACGTTTAGTTTATGGACAAGAGCATTTTGAATCGTAAAGTATGTTACAGCAGCTTTATCCGAGTGATATGAACATTTATAGAATCAGATCGTTGTATTGTCTCGCAAGTGATGATCCAGTATTGTAGGCGGTATCTGAGGCATTTCCAATATTTATGTTAATTTTGGCCACTTTAATCGTGAAATGAAATTGTCCCAGTTTAATCTCTACCTAAAGGAAAACCGTGACACTTTTACCGCACTGGTGCAATAATCCAGCGATCCAATAAACACTTCAGAACAAAAGCTCACCATTCATGACCATAAGCAACCGAGCTGTTCTTTCATTCGAAATATATTTTCCCTTCAATTAGTACAAAATTACATCTGCCAATATTGCATGTCCACATATGCAAATATTTAACCTGTAAATATTGTATTCAAGGGTCGAATACGTTTTTTGTTGTAAAAACTGTCCGAATGGCGACATGTTAGCGCCACACTATTAAAAAAGGCACCCAGAAGAAGTGTCGCGGAATTAACAAAATATAAAAGTGCAGTACTTTTATTCATGTTTAATGAATTTATCCTGTTCAAGTATTCTTGAAAAAAATACACAAAATACATACGTATAAAACATTGTGACACTGGAACTAACTGTACAAGTACAGATCTAGCAACTACTCCAGGGAGTTGTCCGAGTTAGAAATCGCAGAATAAATGCACCCACTGAATTTTTAGGGAAATGTAGAGATGGACTTTCAGCCTCATTTCCCAACTCTTTATTTCTGGTAATCTATATATATATACACATTGAGACTAGAAGAGATCCAATAACGCCATAGATTCACCCTTTAAAGAACCGTAAACGTTACGTTTTTGATGTCTTGGATGCTTCTTTTCATGAATATGGAGCATTTCCGTTCTGCTCTTCCTCCGTCTGTTCACTCTGCTGTAGCTGAAGCAGCGCTAGAGACCGAACACGCCTGACTGAAACTTCAATGCAAAAATCAATCACACAGTTAATGAACATTGGACAAAACGTCCCCTTAATAATCAAGTCACACAGTCCTGATTTTATGCACATTTTACAAGCTAGATGACTCCTGACTCCTTTAAAGAAATAAGGGGAGAGAAGACTCTAATACTGGGCAGTAGTGAGTCACCTGTACCAGAGTGTGCCGCGTCATCTCGCTTGAAGACTTGATTCTGTCTTGGACACGGTAGAGTTCATATCCAGGAAGGAGAAATTTATGAGGGAAACGGGGTTAGCTTGGTTGAGAGGAGCCGGCCTGTTCTGTCCTCAGGCAGTGGCGAGGGTAGGAGCAGCGCTGGACACGGGGAGAGCAGCTGTGTCGGAGGGGGTGACTTCCATCAGACAGTCTCCCTCACTGGAGGAGGTCTTTCCGGTTGAGCCTATAGAGTAAAACATACACACCCAATTAAAACAGGAAACTATGGTGTTCGTTAACAAATGACTGAGACAGGGGCCTAAAACACAGGAGGCCTCAGAACAGGAACCTGCCGCTGTATCTGTACATTATAAAGGCTCCTGAAGCCCGGGGCGACCATCTTTCTTCACAGTACAGCACAGTAGTGCGCTTAATTTAAGACGTGCTGGTAGATTCATTTTTAACTAGCTGTCTTCAACGGCTCCCTGTCTTTATACTTAGCTAGACTAATTGTGTCGACTCAACCAATGTTCTTGACAAAGACACGACAGTCGCATCAATCCTCTCGTCTGATGTCTGGAACATTGTTCGCCGAGCTGCACTCAGGTGAACATGCACAGGGGCCGTTAGTGTGGTCCTTTGTTTTATACTTGTACTCTTTACAACACACTTCAATTCAATTTTATTTATAGTGCCAAATCATAACAAAGGTTATCTCAGCACACTTTACAGACTAGAACACTTACTTATCCTTTGTTTCTGTTCTTAAGTGTTTTAAACCTAACTCCAAACAGCAGTTGGATTCACTTATCAGGAGATTCAGGAGGGGTGCACATCAGCTCCTCTGTGACCTACAGTTAGCCATAGGGCCGGGCGATATATATCATCAAAACATTTTTTCTATATTGTTTTTACCAAAATGTTGAAAAAACAGCAGCTGAACAACATTACAGATATATTTATATCATTTGGATGCCTTTGCGTTCTGATTATTGCACTTCATCTTCATTTTGCACTAACATATGCAAACACAAATATACTTTACCACGTGGTTATTTCATACAGACTACTACTTTATTAAATTACTAGAAAAACATGTGTAAATGTGTTTTAGATACATCTAGCCAGTTTGAGTCATATGTGCTGAGGCATACGTCTTAAAAATCCTGATGATGCAAAATCTCATCTCCAATGGTCCAAGTAAACTTTAAAATCACAGCTTTTAATTGCTCCTGTGCAACTCACCACTCTGTGTGGAGACGATGACACAGTCTTCATCGTCATCTTCCTCATTGTCCGCTTGAAAACCGTCTGCCTCCATTGCTTCCGTCTGGCAAATAAAGAGATTTATGACATTTTAGGACAGTGACAGGCAACAGTTAGCAGTTCCAAAATGGGCGACTGAACTAAGTGCAAAAATAACTAAAAATGTAAATCATGGTTACTGAAAAATGAGTTTCTCTACCCGCTCAGTGTCAGTACATCTCTTCATGAACTTGGTGATTGACATGCTGCCCGTGCTCTTCCTTTTGGAGGATGAAGACGATGTGGAGGAGGTCTGTGGTGTAGTGGGAGAGTTTCCCTGAGAGCCTGTGGCTGCCTGGGGTTCTTCACGGGACTCTTCTCGAGCTCCTGTGGTGAGGTAGGTCCATTGGCCGGGCACAGGGAGAGCCTCCTGCCCAAAACGGGACAGGACCTCTGCGTGCACATACCAGCAGCAGCGTCTGTAGGTTGAGCGCTTCTCATAAACAGCATTGCTCTTGATGAAGCGCCGCACCTGTATTCTGATGAAGGAAGGAGGGAAAAGTTTTTAATTAGTTATAAATACGATGTACAGCAGGTTGTTGAAGCTACTTGTGGCCAGGCATATTTGTAGAAAAGAAGACAACACTTTGCTCTTATGTGTAAACCATAAGAGGTAGGAAAGAAAATGTGGTTCCCCTGTAACAGCGTTAATGATTATTACGGCAAAACTATGTTTGTCAACAATCTTTTTTCCATGACTAGGACCGCCGTCATTAAACGATAACTGTGACAATAGCAACATGCAATTTAGTTGACGGGGTAAAATGTTTTTTTTTTAATATTAAAACTCAACATTTTCATCACCTTCCACATTTCTGCCTTTCTCTAACCCCGACTAAAACTAGAATAAAACTATGAAGGGTGAAAAAGACGAATACGCATTTTGTCACAAGACTAAATCTAAAATAGCTGCCAGAAGTTAAACATGTTTGAGTGAGTAAATGATGATTACTATCAAGATACTGATAATGTTATGTTTTGCTTTAGTTTCAGCCAAGACTATTATTTGTTTTTATGACATGTTTGCACTGAATTTGTTATCACCAAGTATTGTTGTTTCACCTGGTGGGGATGTTTTCCGCTGGGCTCTGAGGGCTGGACAGTTCAGGAGGCGATGATGAGGAGGGCGAGTTCTGCTGACGACAAAACTCCTGAAACTCGGTGATGATCACTTTGCTGCTGTTGATATTACCGTGCAGCAGAGGCAGCAGCTGACCGAGTACTGAGGAACAAAAGAGCATTAATAGATTTTTTAGAATACATCACGAGCTCAAAAACAAGAAAATTAAAGTATGTTTGTTACAAACTCTAAACAAACAAACTAAACCAATTATCCCAACTTCCACAGAAACACATTTTGATTACTCAAAAGAAAGGTTTTATCATTCATACAGGTGTAGTTTTTAACCAAACAGCAATTGCTCATTAGTAACTAACAACTATAAGTAAACTCAGCTTACATTAAGAAAATAGACCGGCATTTATAGCAACATTAATACACAGGATTACTGTGAAAATAGCTATATAGTATAGTTTGAGATATCCCCTATCCAGACAAACTAGCAGAAGTTTAAGTTAAGTCATATACTCAAAATGTAAAGAAAAAGGGGCAACTGGCAAAGATGTAACTGCTGATGAGGACACAAAAACTACATGCAATGTCAGCCTCTCAGGCAACATCCACACTTCTACGTCTTGATTCAAAAATAGTGTTTCAAAATGAAAACAATTTCCATTCAGACCAGAGATTAATTTGCTTGGACTGACGAGAAGGTGGGAACTGGCGGTGGAAGAAGTGGAAAACGCAGATAAGATAAGATAAGTCGTATCATCCATCGCAGGAGGAAGCCTTGGCAACGGTAAAGGAGCAGCCACACAAGAAGGACGACAAGGTATTTCGGTCTACCTAACCGATGAAACTGACTGTTGTGTCTCTGCGTCATCATTTCTAATGGTCTCCGTTTTCACTGGTCCAGACAAAAACGCGACCCTAAAATTTCTGAACTCAGCAGCGTTTTGCAAACACCTCTAGTTTGGGGGCTCAGAAGACAAAAGCAGAAGAAGTATTCGCGTGGTCACGAGAGAAACGTAGCAAAAGATTTGCATTTTTAAACAAAAACATCGGTGTAGCTTCGGCACCTTAAAGACAACTGTCGACTCCCTAATGGATTGAAAGGCAACTTCAATCAAAGCGAACCACATCCCACAAACACACTTACATTGTGCTTCTCTCTGGCGCTTCTGTGAAAGCTCCTCTGGGCTGGGGCTGGTGTCGACCTTGGGTAAAGGCTCGACCAGACACGCAGCATAAGGCTGGAAGAGCTGCAAAGTAGGTCCTTCTCCCTCCCAGACGCAGCCCTTCACCACTGGGTCCAGCACCTTCATCTTCTTCTTGTTGGACATCAGCTCATCCCACTCCCTTGCTTTCAGTGTCTGACGTAGTTTCTGCTTCTCCAGGTCACCACCACCCTCCTGGGAGGTTGCATGTGTGTTAAAAGTGGTGCAAACAGAATCGCAACAAAGAAAGAAAATGAGAAAATCCTAACAGGACCAATATGTCACATTGAGTGGAGACAAATTAAGATTTATTGGAGAGAAACAAAACAATCCTGCAGCTCCCATCGTACCTCTTCCTCTGGAGCCCCTTCGTCATCTGAAAGGTAGCCATGAGGAACGAAGAAGCCGTCATCGTCATCATCATCTTCACCTCCTTCTTCTTCATCTTCCTGAAAATTAGCAACAGTTCAGTCTTTAAATGAGATAAATATGTACAGTGTGTGCTTTGTAGTTAATAAAACTAATAAATGTCTGTTTTTGCTTCGACCGTGTTTAATTCAGAAAAGACCCTCAAACAATCCTTAATGAAATGCTTTTACTATTACTCAGATATTACTTTCATTTGACTGAGATACAGATTAGCTTACAAAGGTCAGCTATACTGACATAAGCAAAACTAATTTATGGTACTATTTCCAACTCAAAACGTGTATTTTTCTAGATACTTTTATTTGAAGACTTTAAAAAAGGATCAATGTTCTTGCACGTTTCTAGTACAGGGTTTCTACTTCTTTTCCAAAGTCAAATTCAAGCACTTTAAGGTGCATTTACACGCTTCTACGGCACATTACAGCCGTGGTTAATAACGTAATTATGTTTATATAAAGTACATAAAGTGTATATGTGGTATACTGATAATTGCACTTCATTATATTACATTATATGTTATATCCTAACCTAAAATTCAAGTGTTTTCAAGGATTTCCAGCACCCGTGAAACCCTGAAAGTTTGTTTTAAAAATGACTCAATTTTCACCTTGATTCATGCCAAACATGAGAATCCATCAGTGAACATTTTAACTGTCTTAATGCTTTTTCTGCTCAAGTTGCGTTAATGATACATGCAGATGTAAGCAGAGACCATTTTGAAAACTCAGCCAGCTCTTCTCTCCTGTTCAAAATGTTTTGCCTATTGGTTAATCGAAAAAAAAAAAAAAGCTCAGTTTCAAGGCCCTACAAGTAGATTTGTGTGGTGTATTGAGAAAAAGGGAAACCGTGGCTTTGGTGATTTTGTTTTCGACAATGTTATGACAAAGATTTGACAGCTGCCGCCCTACTTCCAATGAAACTCACCCCTTCACTATGTGACAGGGACTCTCCTGGTTCCTCTTCCTCCCATTCTTCATCGCTGTCGACCTCATAGTCCAACAAATCCTGTGGTGACAGAACAGTGATTAGTGTCACAGCTGAGCAAATTCAATTCTTCAAAATATAAAATAAAAGCACAAATCTTAAAAGCAACTGAAAAGTAAAGCTTCATGTGTTGATACAGACTTCTGCATTGTATTTGAATACAGGCCAATATAAAAAATTATTGTTTATTATGTTTAGTTGGGATTTGTTCTTTGTGAGGTGACGAACTGAAAGTTTTACCTTGTCTCGTCTGAGGGGGCAGCGAGGAGAGATGTGTGAGCTCTTCTTACTCCAGGTGCCCCAGTACGCTGGACGGTAGTTCGCATGGAACTGCAGCAGCTTCATGGGTCCATAGCGTTTACGATCCGGTGCACCATCTGGTGTAGGCCCTTCTGTTGCTATACAGTCACTGAGAGAAAGAAAAGTCGACATGGAGAGAAAGAATGTTTAACTATAAAGGTACAGGAAAATGTATTTGGGAAGTGCATTTGTTTTTTAAATTCTGTACGTAGACACACATGAGATACAGCACAAAGTATCTGAAGTTACACAAAAACAATAATAAACAGCATCCTTTGTTCTGGCTGAGGTTGCTAAGACAATGCATGAACATCGACACACAAAAGTTAAATGTAACGGAGGAATCCCAGTCAGTTTTTGGAGCCAGGTGAGCTTTAATAAACTGTACTTCAATGAAAAGTCTGTTTGGTAAAAATATATGTAGGTTGCACATATAGAAATCTGCACGAACAGAACACATTTTTAAAGGATTAGCAGAACTTGATCAGAGATAACGGCTCGGAAATGTTAGATGTTAACACTTTGGAGAGGCTGCGAGGAAAGAGTTGCATTCAGTGAAGCTTTCTTATGGAAACACTGTGTTTTATACAAAGCACTTTGAATTGACTTGTTGTTGAAAGGTGTTATACAAATACATTTAATGCATTTCACATAATTTAAAAAATATGAATCCATAATGAATGTCATGAGTGAATGTCAGCTGGGATCGGCTCCAGCCCCATCGCGACCCTGACAGGGACAAGCGGTTGAAGATAAATGAATTGAAGATGAATTAATCTATAATAATCACACTGTATAAACATAAACATCATGGTGTATGAATGCGTCCACTTCTACAAACAGAGGCTATACAGATTTTACAATTTGGGGGGAAAGAGCTCTGGTATCAGCGTTGGTATTTAGTCATTATCATACTAACATGTATACCTTTGTTTTTATCAGTAGAGTGAAAAAAACAGGAAATTTAGGAACAATTATAAATTTAGAGGTCACTGGACACGGGGCAACCATGTGGAAAGCAGAGTGCATGAACTGGGATAACCGCTGTTGCCAGTCTTACCTGAGTGAGTCTGGGTTGGTCTGTCTGGGTTTGGTGGGTCCTGAGCTGCGGGGTGCTTCAATCCAGTCTTTCAGTCCATTCAGGTTCTCAGCAGGATTCAACAAAAACTGGTCCAGTTCCTCCAGAACAGAGTCCTCACACTGAACCCGGCACAGCGGTGCCAGAGCCATGTGTTCCTTTATCTCAAATGGAGCAAACTTCCCACACGCAGCTGCGAGTTTCTGAAACGGTTCATATTTTGATAAGATGGCGTCACCTCTTACTCATCGTCTCACATCTCTCGCTGAAGTAGAACTGACGGAAGGGTGAGTATATTATATATATATTTTTTTTTATCTATTTGACTTTTCGTTATTACAGCTGTTCCTTGTGCATTTGTTCAAGAAAACAAAACAGAGCAGATTGCAACGCTGTTCTACACACGTGTATATGGAGGTAAAAGTTCAATGTGTGCACATAAACCTGCTCAAATAAAAAGTATTTTAAAAAGGTTTCTGAAACAGCATTAGCAGTTAAATTATATATTATAGGGGGTGTAAGAGCATGTGTTACAACTCTGTCAAACATTATAACCTTTGAGCTGATATTGATTATGCATATCAAATGTTTAAGTTAATTGCTAGCATTAAGGCAACAACATAGTTATGAAGAAAGTTTACAGAGGGTTAAATCCACCTTAATAACAACAACAACAGAAAACCCCATTTGTCTCTTCTAAAGTGTGGCGTTCACTAACCTTTGGAGCCTGTTGGATCTTGGGTTTCTGCAGAAAACGTGTAATTTCTGCTTTCTCAGCTTTGAGGCGCTGCAAACACACACACGCATCGGTTAACAGACCACCATTAAGAAACAGGAACATGAAAATAAAAAACTTTCTGACATAAACTCACATGCTTCTCTTCTTTCAACCGTTTCTCTTCTTCCTTCATCTGCTTCTCCTCCTCTTTCTTTCGTTTTTCTTCAAGCTTTGCCCTGGAGCAAGTTTAAAGGAAATATTCAGCACACAAACGCGACTTTTGGAACTGAAAACGCACCAAATGGACAAGTTTCAACGTAAGGATCGATATCATATCAACTTTGCATCACTCACTCAAGCTTTGATTTCCTTAGCTCCTCTTTTGCTTTTAACCGGTCTGCCTTTTCCTTCTCCTCCTTCTCCTTTTTCTCTCGTTTCTCTCGCTCCTCTTTTTCTTTTTTCTCTCGTTTTTCCTTTTCTCGCTCATCCTTAAGCCTGCGAGCCTCTTCTTTCTTTTTCTCTTTCGCAGCCTTAGCCTCCTCCTTCTGGCGTTCTTTCTCCTGTCGTTGCCGAAGCCTCTCCTCTTGTTCATTTGAACTCTACAATTGCAAAAGTTCAGTCAGTTTTTCTCTTAAATGACAAAGTGGGCGACAATTACGATGCATAACAAATCAGGAAGCAATGTTATTAAACAACTAGTAATAGATTTGAAACAGAATTCAAAAGTACACATCAAAAGTCACCTTCAATGAGCGCCTTTTGATCGTTTTCTGGTCCGATGGGATCTTGGGGGTGGTCTTTGGCTCCTATGACGATCGGAAGAAATGAAAAACTGATTATCATTGCTACGCTTTATAGCTGACAATGATTGCAATTGTATTGATACTGTACTATATTTTAAACTTTGAACATATAATCTGTTGGTGTTTCACAAATATTCTTGTACGTAAATAAAAATACCCACAATATATCTGAAAGGACATCCTCAAAAGGCTGTCACATTATATTATTACAGGTATTTGTCTGAATACAACTTTGACTTTGTCAATATAGCCAGTGTCTAATGTGAAAAGAGCAGTGGATAAATAATCTACATGACTAAGTTACCAAGTTATCAATCATTATCCATTTATCACCAAATATCAAGGCATTAATAATTAACATGTTACAAATTATATTAACAGTAGAAAGCAAATGCAAATCCAAATCTAATCACAGAACCACAAACAGCTGATTGTTCAAAAAACTATTTCCATCCTACTTTGTTTTCCCATGCTACGGTGCTAAAACCATTTGTTTCTTGTGTGATGTTTGCATACACACATTACTACATTCACTCTTAAAAGTACTGAAAAATGTACATTTTTGTGATGTTGCATCTGTTAATAACACACAGCCCTAAGAGGGATTAAAGTAATGGGAGGTGTACATACTGTAGGTGTGCTAGTGGGCGTGGGGTCGTCACACTTGGACTTCTCTGGCGAGCTTTCAGATGTGGAGCTGACTGGTGAATCTGACAGCATGGACTTGTTTCCTAAACTGGAAATGTTCCCTGACTCATCCTGCTCCTCTGTCTCACTTTCAGAATCCTGCGTTGTGTCAAGCTGCGAAATGGATGCTGTCTGATCTTCTTCTTCTTCCTCCTCCTCGTCCTCCTCATCATCATCTTCTTCTTCATCATCATCATCATCATTATCTTCAATATCTAATGTGCAGTCTAAAGTGTGTGTTTTTGGGGTGTGATCAACATCGCTGGATTTCCCAGGTGTCGTTTTGTCTTTGCCCTGATGCTTGTCTTTTGCTGGGAGGCAGGGAGAGGCAGGAGCAGGTGACACAAGGCGCTTTATGGGAGACGAGGTGTTTTCATCGGTCAGATCTATAATCATGTTCTCATCGGAGGGTGCAGGGCGCCTACGGCTCAAGAAGCCATCAAGGGGCCCGCGACCATTAACCAAGGGTGGTCCACTGTGCACAGGGAGTGGCGAGGACTCATTCTCATTCTCCCCGTCTGTGACGCCCGGTTCAGGGCAGGCATGCGCACATGGGCGTTTGGGCGGCTGGTTCTCTTTAGGTTCAGGGTTCATGCGCTTGAATGGGAGACGAGCTGCAGGAAGAATAACAAAAAACCTGTGTCATAATAATGGCTGTTGTGTTGCACATGTCTGCATAATGTAGAACAGAAGATGTGACCGTTGGAAAGATGTTCATCAAAATGCAAACGTCAAATTTTTGTTTAAGTTCATGAATGCGCTAATTGAAAGGCACTTGCACTATTTCTTTTACTTTGTGATTTTCTTTTTATAGTTATCTAATGATCATAAGTGGAGGGTGCCTGAGGCGTCAGATTGTCATTGCCAAAGACTGCTTCAGTAATTATTATGTACATAATAAGAATAAAGAACATCCAAAGTAATGTCAGTGACAAAACTCTGATGGTTTTAACAAATGTAGGTCTCAATACCTGAGTTTTTAACTTAATACTTGTATAAATAACGATACTCCATACCACAGCAAAAATAAATAACGTCAATGGCACAAAAATAGGATATTAATTCCCATTGAATCAAATTCCTACACACAGTGCTAGTTTAGAAAAGATAATGAAACATGTGGTATTGAAAAGTATTGACGTATCGATAGCTTAGTTAAATTTCCATGATTTGAGCTTGGCTGCTAATTATAATAATAATAATAATAATAATAATAATAATAATAATATTAATACAAACAGAATGGAACTAAATACGTAAAAGTAAGGAATAACCCAGAAAGAAGCAATTTACACAGCAAGTGCATTAATCATTAATAGAAAATGTTGAGTTAAAACATAGAAAGTATTAAAATGATCCAACACTCCATACTAGATTAGCATCAATGGCTTCTGATAAGGTTTTATTAGATTAGATAATATTTAAATAGTGTCAATTACCTTGGATAAGTTTCTTGTTGGCATTGCTACTTGACTTACAATCCGTGCCTGAAAATGAACAAAAACATGGGTACATCAAAAACAACACATCACATAAAACCTGACTGTCACAGCAAATCCAAAGTTTTGACAACTGTGGGCTTTTGTGCAGTTTTTTTGCAGCAGATGAAAACACAATGCTGACAACCAAATAATGTACATGTACATAGAGCTTTCAATATGAAACTCATCTGAATGATTAGCTTGAAAATAGCAATAACCTAGGAACGCATTAATTGTATTATTCATTTATTTCAGACTTGTAATCCAAAGATGAGAAAAAAAAAAAAAACACATTGAGAAGAGAAAAAAGAAGAATTAACAATTTACACATACAGTCTGAAAAGGGGATGGAAGGAAGCAACGCTTATAAATTTCCAACCCCTCACCCAGCACCACCCAACCCAAAATAACATATTATAACAATACAATATATTGTAGTGACAAAAACAGATATACATGACAAACAAAACAGACATATAGACAAACAGACAGACAGGCCCAAACTTTTTCTGCTTCTAGACCCTCTTCCCTCCAGAACATATAGGCAATAGAGCAAATGCCAGACAGGCAATTAGACAGATAGACAGGCATTCAGACAGACAGGTGTTTAGACAAACACAGACCCTCAGACTGAGAGACAGGCAGGCAACTCCACTAGGACTTTTTTACACTTTACAGCAACGAAAGTATCCTACTGTAATAACCACATGCCAGTGTTTATTGTACTGTATTGGTCTTAAAATCCTAACCACCCTGTGAAAGTCTATGTAGCATTAAAGGGCCCGAGAGTACCATTTAAGGTGTCGCATTGAATGTCACATTAGTGTGCAACGTCGGTTTGCAAAGATCACAGCGTTACAATACATTTAATGGTTGTGTTTGGTTTGTTCTCCCGCCAACCGGTTTATTCTTAGGTCCTGCAGGCTCCGGTAAAGTCTGCAGGGTTGGCAGTCTGCAGAACAGGCAGGCAAACACAGTATCCCCCTTTAAATCACTTCTTAAGATGTACTTTTATCGTTCGGCTTTTACTAAGGGATGTATTGTTTTTAATTATTTTAACTACTTTATCTCGCAGTTGCGTTGCTGTTTTTTAAATCATATGTTTTATTGTTAAGGTGCTTTGAAGTTTGTTTACATCAAATGTTTTATTGTGAAGCACTTTTGGTGTTTTGAAAGGTGCATATAGGTGCTACAAATAAATGCATTATTATTATTATTATTATTACTATTATTACTGTCTGACACTGGCAAAAGAAGCACGGTCGACAACAAATCTGAAAACATGCAATAAGTGTTGCATTTAAGTTACTGCAGCTTTAATAAACGTGTGTGTGTGAAAGAGAGAGGACAACGGAGCTGCTCTGGAGGTTTTTACCCAATGACAACAGCTTTCAAGTGAAGTGCTAAGAAATGCTAATGTGACTAGCTTTGTCTGCTTTAACCTTACAAAACCAGCTACTACTGACTCAGGTACCTTAATATATGCTTTGACCTAACAAAGCTACGGTAACAGAGCAAAACCTGTGTGATTTGCCACCAGATTAACAAGCTAAAATGGTGAAGTCACAGTGCTGTGACTGGGGGAGAAAATGGGAGTTTGAGGCCTAACTTTACTTTTACGTGACGTCATTTGGTATCAAAAGTTACCGAATACGGTGATAACATGATGACATTGTTATAAATCCCCGGTAAGAGGTCAGCTGCACATAGGTGGACATGTTTGGCTCGTTGGTAGAAAAGCCTGTAGGCTATCTTCAGAAGTTCACACATTAGCATTAGCATTAGCATTACCTCTCCTGCGGGGAGTCGACGATGACAAACGTCCGTCCACGGGTGAGTTTTCCGCCGCCAACATCCTAACGACTAAAGCCGGTTCTCCTGTCGTGTAGCGATATTCTCCGGTGAAACAACGGCGAAGGTTGTTGCGTTAACACCTGACAACACCCCCTAACAACGAACCGACAAGTTTTCTGCTATTTAAACGACATGTATTTCTAATTTATTTCACATTAAACATCCTCTCTGCGCGTCTCCCACATACTCCCGTTCACCCCGCTGCACTGCCTCGCGCTCCCCAGTCGGAATTGGCGGGAGTGCGTCACTTGCGTCACTGACCGCCGCTGATTGGTCGAAGCCTGGTGGTGACTGATCACCGGCGGAGGCGTTTGTTTTGTATACCTGCGCCGCACTATTTGTTCATGTGGTAAAAGTTTTGGAACATTTAAAACTAAAACAGTTTTAAATGTTTGGAGGATTAAACGTGACTTACATCTAAATAAATAAATGCATAAATAAATACATGAATAAATAAATTAATTAATTAATGCAGGAATAAATTAATGCATAAATAGATACTTGGATAAATAAATAAATGCATAAATAAATACAGGAATAAATAAACAGATACATAAATAGATGCAGGAATAAAATAAATAAATGCACAAATAAATACAGGAATAAATAAATGCATGAACAAATAAATAAGTGCATAAATAAATACAGGAATAAAATAAATGCACAAATAAATACATGAATTAATAAATAAATACAGGAATAAATCAATAAATGTATACATAGATACAGGACTAATAATAAATAGAGGAATAAATAAATAAATAAATGCACAAATAATTACAGGAATAAATAAATAAATGCACAAATAAATGCATACATAAATCAAACCTGAACATTTATTGTGTTATTTCTTTATTATTTCTGTATTAGTTAATTAATTTATTTATAAATGTATTCATGCATTGATGCATTATGTGTCATTTATTTCTGTATTCATTCATTCATGCATAATTTATTACTGAAATTATTTATTCATTTATACATTTATTTCTGTATTTATTCATTTATTTATGCATTCATTCATTAATGCATTTATTTATTCATTTATTTATGTATTCCTGTATTTATTTATTTATGCATGCATTTATTTATTTTTGTATTTATACATTTCTCTACGCATTTATTTATTTATTTATAAAGACTTAAGTCATGTTTATTCTTCAATACAAATTAACGTATTTAATACTTAAACTGTGAGCTCATTTCATCAGTATCTTCATCTTTTTATCTCTTTAACCTCCACCCTGCTCAGACGGGACCGGGGCACCCTGTGCTACAAACCGAATGACGTCAGTGGTGACTCACAAGGCCACGCCCCCTGCCTGGTGTTTGGGGCTTTGTGATTGGCCGAGGACTTTGACTTTCAGAAGTCAGGGTTGCCATGTTGTGGAGTGAAATGAAAGAAAGGAATCAAAGCAGCAGCCTGCAGCTTAACAATAACCTTACATATAATGAATATAAGGGTATATACACTTTAAATAATTAGTTATAGCACATTATATCCAGAATACATTTGAGGATGACTTATTTTAACATCACTTTTACACATTTTTAAAGTCTAAAATAGTGTCACTCTCACCACCCAGTTTGATTAGTATCAGTGATAAAGTTGATAAATGTTGATAAATAACAGCAACAAGTGCTCGACGTATCTGCTCCAAGATGAAAATACCCTATCCTCGACTGTTTATCCGAAGATTATCAAAAATAACCGTGTCTGGTTTGTGTCTCTGACTGTATTTGCATGAGTGGGATTCAGGTATGGAGGATTAAACATGTCTAAATCCAAAGAAAAAAAAGCTTAAGTACATGTATCAATAAATACAGAACTACATGAATAAATGAAGAAATAAGTACAGAAATAAATGTAGACGTAAAACGTTATACTATTTTTTTTATTTATGCATTAATTATTTATTTAGTTATTAAGACTTAATTCATGTTTAGTCCTCCATACTTTTCAAACTGTAGCACTTTAAAAGGTTTCAGCATTAGTTAATAATTTATTTGTTTATTTTTGTATAATTTTTAATTTAAAAAATGTATTTACACATTTATTTATGTATTATTTATTTATTTAATAAGACTTAAGTCACGTTTAGTCCTCCATACTTTTCAAACTGTAGCACTTTAAAATGTTTCAGCATTAGTTAATAATTTATTTGTTTATTTTTGTATAATTTTTAATTCCAAAAATGTATTTACACATTTATTTATGTATTATTTATTTATTAAGACTTGTTTATGTGTGTGTGTTTAGTCATGTTTAGTCCTCCATACCCTTGGGTGTCACGCGTGTCATCTTGAAAGTCACGCGGTTTCCGTTTACCGCCCTCGTGACCTCTGGGACTTGTAGTTCTTCTGACCCCCAAACACGTTCGATAGAGACTGTTCAGAACTACAAATGCTGCCGTTAGGGCGCCGCCGCAGTTATGCTCGAAAGGGGTCGAAAAAAGCGCATCCTGAATGAGTCCCGGACCCCTGCAGCTGTCGACGGAAACGTGAGGAGACCAACGCCACCCCGGTAACATTGATATACCTATATTTACGGTTTACGTTGAGCCGTTAGCTGCAACGGTCGTTTGACGCCTTGTTAACGGGCAGTCAGTTAACGGCGGTAACGGCAGATGGAGCGTCACGGAGCTCGTGTGTTCTTCCGTTGGTGTCTCTGAGCTGAGCAACGCTATTTAGCTTTTATTTACTGTAAACTGTCACAAAGTAAACACTTCACCTCACACAGGTACAACTTAAGAGTTAGGAACCGAACTGGGGCGTTTAACGTGTTTGTATTTGCACCGTTTTGACCGAAGTTGTAACTGCTGACAGTAGTTTAAGTCACTAATTTACTTAAACTGGCTGAAGGTTCACAAGAGCTGTGAACTATAAACCAGTGAGCAGCACTTTATACACAAATCATCTGTTTTCTATTACTATTTTCTACTTGTACATAATTTATTCTGGTCTGACAGGTTTTAAGTTGAAATGTTAGTTTTAGTTTAGTGTTTTATTTCCAACATGTGAAAAAAATAACAACATTTATAGAAATAATGTAACAAAAAGGGCGGAAAACAGCAAACAAACAAGAATAACAACAAATTCAGTCAGTCAAAATCAATCATAATCAATATTTTGACAGTAATTAAAACACAAAAATAACCAACAACATATTCAAACAGTTTAAAATGTCCGAAAAGGAGTATTAAGAAGAATATATTAGCTTTATGTGTGTACTCTATTTGTATTTACATGTTTTTTGTGTTGTTGATTTTATATTTGCACCCTTTTTTGTAGTATATTGTTTTGTGTACCAACATTAGGAAAGTGTTTATTTAAAATGTGTCTGAATTATTATTTAATGGATGCGTAAAAAACCACATGTCACAATTTGTTCACGAAAATACGCTGTGTTAAGTAATTATTTCCATTTCTGTACCAGTTAAAGTCACTAATTTACCTTAACTGGTTGATGGTGAACGATAGCAAGGTTATTTAGCTGTTAAGTAAATAAAAAACAGCAAAAAGGAATATTTTATACATAATAATAATGATAAACTTTATTTAAACAGCACCTTTAATACAAAAAAATGCAGTGTTTTAAATGAAAAGCATTAAAACAAGAACACTTATTGAATTTAAAAGTAAAATTCTAAATAAAACAGAAGAACAAACAAATACTTTCAAAAGTATAAAGGAACTGAAGTGACGAGCAAAAATTATTGATCAAATCATACAATAAAACACAAAATAGAATTTAAAAAATGCCATAAAAGGCATAAAATGTCTTAGAATTGGTGGGATTTGTTTTTTTAAGACATGGTGTGGGATGTAAACAAAGTACAACGACATAAAAAAGTGTTTATTCCCGTCTGGAAATGTATCAAAGTATGAGTGTTAAGTGCTTATTTCCATTTCTGTTCTTTCTTATTATCCAGGAAATAACTGGGATTTCAAAATGGCAGGTTTGTCACAACTTTAATCTATTAATCTTCTGTAAAGTCACATTCAGCCTCTCACCTTTGAACATGACTCTGCCTCTGTAATCACACGCGTTGTGACATTCTCACATATGAGATATTAAGATAAGTAATACCATGGTGACACTTTCCTTTCTGTCTCAGAGCGCGTGAATAACTTCCCTCCGCTGCCTCAGTTCATGAGAATAAAGCCGTGTTTTTACCACAACATCGAGGAGGAAATCCCGGCCCCTCACCAGCAGTTGGTGCGCAGAGTCTACACACTTTGGATGAGTGAGTGTTTCCGCGTAGGCTACACTTTCTATCTTTGTGGTTGTCATTTCTCAGAAGAAGAGCATGTTTTTTCCCCTCTACTGATACGTTACAAAGTCGATCACTTCCCTTCTTTTTCTGTCTCTTCTCCCCTCCCTCCCTCCCTCCGCAGTGTATTCAGGCACACTGTGCATAAACGTGATCTCGTGTATCGCTTGGTGGGCCGGGGGTGGATATGCCGCAAACTTCGGCTTCTCCCTACTCTGGCTCATCCTCTTCAGCCCGTGCAGTTACACCTGCTGGTACAGACCGCTCTACAAAGCCTTCAGGTCAGTGGATGTCATGAAAACACAATGATTTATGAACTTCTACTTAGGGCGCACTCACACTGTCCACCCGTACCGTGCCCAAACAGGCTTCACAGGTAATGTCTATTCCGTTTGACCAGTGTGAGTGCAACCGTACCGCGCCTACTTGTGGCACGCTTGCTGGCCACGGCCCGTTTGGGAGAGGTGGGCTTTTGTAATGCCATTTGCACATGTACGAGCACGAGCCTGCGCACGTGTACGAGCATGAGGCCTAGGGTGGTTCTGAGGTCATTTTATGTGCGCCTGTTCGGACATAGAAAAAAGAAGGAGGGACCATGCGCTGACATTTACATCAATGGCGGCGAAAGGTTCACGTTGGTGTGATGCGGAGGGGGAGTGTTTACTGCAGATTTGGTCGATGAAAAGATTCAAAAACAGTCGACAAGACGCACAAAAACTCCGAGGCCTATGGAAAGATCTGTAAACAAAGCGATGCATTGCGATGACGTCAATCTATGCGCGTGACGGGGTGATGACGTATAGGCAGCAAGAAGCATTCACGCGAGGCCCAGGTAGTGTGAGTACAAACGGGCCTGGCCCGCGGGGGGAGAGGGAGGGGCGGACAAGTACCCTAAAGCACTAGGCTCTGTACGGACGGACACTGTGAGTGCGCCCTTAAAGTTTAAATACGGCAGCATGAACTTTACTGAAACACATTCACATCTCGCCTTCCAGTCCGTCCCTTATGTTCCCCTCTTAAATCCATAAACACACACATGTTCCTATTGCACTTCTGTCCTCACCACAAGCCTGACTCCGAAGTTGAGGTTCCCAAATTCAGATTACAAGTGAACGCAGCGTAACTGTTGCTGCTTTCACTTGTAATCTGGGCGTTCGCGTCACTAACATGGAGGCGTATTTACATTTATTTACAAACTGGGATCGTTTAGACAGCAGCCTCTTTTAATCAGAGATCACGCAGCACTGTCGCAAAGAAGAGAGGCTTTGCTTTTTTACGCAGAACCAAACAACGCCGGTGTGTGACGCAAATCATCAGCATCTTTGCGTGTGTGTGTGTAGTCCAGACGTTGATCCGGCTCTATTGTGACCTCCACTGCGGGGTTAACGGTGGAAACATCTCTGTCCAACTATCCCGTATTCGCACCTTTTTATACAGAACGATGAGGCAGAATAACGGCGCAACTTTCCCGCTTTAAACAAACTGTGTGTTTCACTGTCGCTACTTACTAAAGGAGCTCGGGGGCTCATCCCTTCAGGATCTACAAGGGTCGATTATTGGACTAAACCTTCCATATCTATAGGCTGTTTTCATTAATTCGGTTTAGCTTTAGGAAATGTTAGTGTTGTATAACAATAATAAGATAAATATCTAGGACGTATCGCCCTGATTGTACTTTCATACTTTGGACAGTATGAGGTGAAAGAAGTGTGGATTTATGTTCTATGTGGTATTAAAAAGGTAGCAGGAAGCAGCATTTCAACCAAAATAGAATAACTCTTGGCTTGTTTGTGCGCTACTGTATCATACTCTCTTCTTTCCTGATCATAGGGCCGACAGCTCGTTCAACTTCATGGCCTTCTTCTTCGTCTTCTTCCTTCAGTGCGTCTTGGCGCTCATCCAGACTGTGGGCATCCCTGGATGGGGAACATGGTGAGTTCAACCAAACCGGCTTTGAAGACCATGTGCGCATGTTTGCCTGCCAGTTTTTGGTTTTTACCAGCAAGGGGGTCGTGAGGGCTTCTGTCAAAAGATCAAGGCAGCTGGAAAATGTGGAAAACTATTTTCACACACGATGAGGATGTTAACAGTTGACACAATATCTGTGGCTTTTTACATTCGTCTCTTTTAATGGTCAGTTGAAGTCTAAGTTTCTGATGGGGCTTAAATGTAAATAAGGGAAGAAATGTTTAAAGCGTCCATTGATTTCAAACATTAGTTATTTTATTTCTCTAGCTTATCTCTAATTTCTGGGGATTTTGAGCAAACCATCAACTCTAGGGATGGGGATGGAAAGGCCCGTTCCTTTTCTGTAAATGTAGTTCTGAAATCTGTTTCCCACACAGTTTCCTAGAGACTATTATTGCTATATTGTAAGATATTGCAACTTGCTGCTGCTCATAGAGGAATTGTTGGATCTCTGTAAATCATAAATAAGTCAGAATTTGGTCTTGACCTACTCAGTATGTAAAGTGTCTTGAGATATCTTTTGCGATGAATTGGCACTATAAATACAATTGAATTGAATTATCAGTTCTGCTTATCGGTCTGATTTATATATCGATTCCCTCATTGACTCCTGATCAAAATCTGTGTTGTAAAAAATGCCGGTCTACACAGTTTTCAGCATCAGTGCAACAGTTATCTCTGGGTCTGAACAGTGTTGATGAAATGAGATTTTAGACCTGCCTGTGTGGAGCTAATATTATTATAACGCCACACGTTTGACTGTTTTTCCTCTCCACCACGACTCCAGCAGCGTAGACGCATCAGTGAATAAGATTTCATCGTTTTGCAACTGTCAGAAAAACATGCCGGCGTTGATAAAGGGAATAGATAAAGTCAGTCATACGATTACGATTTCGATTCCAATTTGAAAGTTCAACAGGAAGTGGTTCTTTATTCCCGTCCCTAGTCAAAACACAACATGTCTCACATACACACACTCAAAAAAGTGCTGTTTCTAAAACTATTATACACTGTTATTCACTTAGATATTTAAAAGTTATTTTAGATAATACCTCTAACTGTGTTCACTTTCAATTCCTACAGTCAGAGTGCTACGTTGATCTTTTTTTGTTTGTTCTAAACACAAAAAAATGTATGCGTCCAAAAACCGAACAGCTGCTTGTTTACTCATGATACAGAGTGTCACGTAAAGTCAGTTTTACACTGGTGCGCTCTTTGCCACTGCATCTGTTTCCTCACTGCTTAATGGCTCATTAGTAACTTTGACATTTGTATTAAATCCACATGTCTAATTGCATTCTGTATGAAACACTAACCCGTACTACTCCATCTCACTCCCACCAACACATCAAAGCGGCTGGATTGCGACAGTGATGTTTTTCCACACAAATGTGGGCTCCGCTATAGTGATGCTTATCACAACTCTGCTCTTCACTGCGGTGACTGCTTTAATGGCACTGGTTCTCATTAAGGTGAGTGAACGCATACGCTGAAAACACACTTTCATTTAGTTTCCAGTAAAGTCCTCCACGTGTGTTTAAACCCACAGAGAAGCCTGAAACGCAAAAACACCTTATTAAATTCTTTCTTCTTTTGGTTGCAGGTGCACAGAATGTACCGCGGCGGTGGCGGTAGTTTGGAGCGCGCTCAGGAGGAGTGGAGCACCGGTTTGTGGAAGAGCGCCCCAGTGAGGGAAGCAGGGTTTAACGCCGTTGCTCAGACGGCACAGGGCCCGAGCTTGCCCCAGTACCCTGCCGCAGTGCCGAGCTATCCCGACAACAGTCACTGGTGATGGCTGAGAGTCGCCTCCAGGTGGAGACAGAGAGCCGGTCGTTTGTGTGGCGCTCAAGGGCGCACCAAAACATCTCAACCTTACATGACAAAATGCATAGACATGTTTTATTTTAATGAGATGATAGGATTGCTATGAAAAGTTTTATTAAAGAGGGTTTGTTTTTTTTCACCAAAGCTCATTGCTACACTACGTAGTGAATGCCATTCCATTTCAACTTTTGTTTACATGTAGTTCATTAGAATTAATGACAAAAACTACGATTTTATGCTCAAAAGTCTTGCAAATATGCAACTGGAAACTCAAAAAGAGTGTGAACTGTTTCAGGATAGAGTGTGAAGGATGTGTGCCTTATGGACCTTTATGATAGTTTTGTGTTTTGCCAAATCTGCATGCTAGAAATCGTAGTATGCGGAAGAACTGTTTGTTTCTTTTTGTTGTTTTTTTGGCAACAAGAGAATTTAACGCATTTTTTTTTCTGTGTATGACCTGTAAAGAGTTATTTTTTGTTACGTTGTGCTTCAAATCTCCACGCTTGCCTGCTTTGGCTGTGATTTCTTGAAATGCGCCTTAATATTGCGTGCGGATTTTCTACGTGACAAATATCCTGCTTGACTTTCGCCTTAACAAACGCTGCATTTATGTTTTTGTTAAACTGGACTTATGCTTCAGTGAAGCAACATACTGAAATATTTCAAAAGTTGTTTGTCACTGAGAACTGTTGTGCCAAAACACTTTCCGTGATTTTGATACTGAAAAAAAAGGTCACGCCCAGAGTAGATATTGTGTTGTGCTGTTGTTCTGTAATTCCAAAACTTCACTATTTGCTTTAAGTGGTCGGCGCCCTGCCGTGACAGAACGCTTATCTGCCGTTATCGATGTTCCCGTCACTTTCCTCCAGATACACTGATGTTATGGTGTTTGGTGACTGCAGTGTGCTTGCATGCAGCCTATAATGAGTGGGACTGAACAGGATTTTCTTATTTTAAATGACCTCATGTAATCAACACAAACAACTCAACTGACTGAAAAACAACTGTACAAGGATCAGCGGCGTAATGAAATCTTGCATGTGAACGCAGTCTCAGTGTGTAAATGCTTCCTGGTATTCATAACAAAAGTGTACTGAGGACTAATTTACTGAAATCTACACAATCATCGGTAAATAATCTGAATAAATCCAGTGAATGTGGCTTTTTTATGCAGGTTATTTTACATTATTTTTGGTTTGATGATCCAAAAACGCTTTATGAAGTATAGACACCGACAGGAAGTAAAAGGTGCCTCATGATTTGATTTGTTTTTCTTGTTACAAAAGTGTCCTTCATGGCTGACTACCGAGATTAGTGTTTTGATTTTTCTCAGTTATTTGATAGGTGACAATATAAAATGGACAATATTGCAACATTTAAATAAATATTCTTATTCCCAATGTTTCTGTCTGTTCTTTGGTGAATGTATAAGACATTTTAATTTAAGAAATAGGCATAATGTGTCAAATATCAGGTCTGCGGTTGATGTTTCAGGAATTTAAAGTGTTTAGGGCTGAAGCTATGACTGTTTTGATAATTCATCCATTGGTTAATTAATATTTAAGTAATTGGATTTAAAGAAAATAGTTAAATGGTAATACTCTCAGCTTTTAATTCAGAAAACTGAAATTACTCCTTGTGTTCTTGTTCAGTGCTCTTTTAAACGTTTACATTTGCATGTGACTCATAACATACAATGTTGTTTAAGTTAATAATTGCTGATGTAAAAGACAAGTACAAATAAGGCCACTACAATTAAAAAATAATTACATAAATGGACATTAAGGATATTCCCACCTTGTTAAGAAAGGTGGGAAAGGTTGATTGAAGAGGGAGGCTGTAAGAAGCTAAAGCTGATTTCAGTGGTAATTGAAACTAAAAATTAACAAATTAAATAATAATAAGCAAAGGAACCGGACAAAAAATATTTCTATTTGATCTCTTGATGCTGTGATAATTTATTCTGGGTTGTTAAGCCTCATTATGATGTTTGTGATGATGCTTTCGTCGTGTTTTGGGTTTATGTTTGTTATAGCGTCACCCAGTGTTAAGTGTGTGTTGTTTATTGTGACTTTCATTATGTTTCTGTCTTAGTGCTATGATTTTTTAGTCTAATTTAAAAAGTGAGCCATAAAAAAGGACGCAGGATGCAGCAGTGCCCTGGTAATCAAAGGGGAAAGTTACATACAAATTTAAGGCTCGTCTGTTTATAAAATCACCCTATAAACACTGTTATTTACAGTGGTGGAAAGTAATTAAGTACTATTTTGAGGTATTTGTGTACATATTCCATTTTAATCTACTTTATACTTCTACATTCATTATTGTTCTTTTGGCTCCATTACATTTATTTGGTAACTTTAATTACTAGTTACTTTACAGATTCTGATTATTAATACAAACTATTATCAACAAATAGGCTAAAAGAACATTTACTCAAGTACTGTACTTAAGAACAATTGCCACCGTACTCTACGGGGGAATTGTTTGGTCTCTGTAAATCATAAATAAGTCATAGAGTGTGGTCTTTACCTACTCTGTAACGTGTCCTGAGATAACTTTTGTTATGATTTGGCACTATAAATAAAATTGAATTGAATTGAATTGAATTAAAATATGATATATTGTCATAGATTAAGCTGCACAACAGTATATAAAGTCATTCAAATAAGCCCAACCTTTATCAGCTGCAACATTAGCTGTTCACATCAATCTCTCAATAAATATAAGCTGATAATATAAATACTTTTTACATTTATACCAATATATAACATATACATTTAAGTCAAAGTGCAGTACATACGAAATCATTAATAACATGGTTTCTACACAATAACATGGTTTTCTACACAACCTGGGCCTGAAAGTATGGAGGTTAGGATTATTTGGATAAAAAAAAAATTAAATGGTAAACTAAACTAAACAATAATCTATCATCAATGTGCAAAATATTCATTTGTTGGGACAGTAAACAAACTTTAAAGCCATTTTTTAGGCTTATTTTTTTCCGTAGTTACTGCACTGAGGCTTTGTAGGGCAGTATACTCACTATAAAGTACATTTTAAAACCAATACTTTTGTACTTTTACTTAAGTAACATTTTGAATGCAGTGCTTTTAATTGTAACAGAGTATTTCTTCTTAAGTTGTACTTACGTAAAAGCTCCGAGTACCTCTTCCACCAACCTATGTGCACGGGTTGCCGTGGAAACGACGTAGGCGCCCGTAACCATGGAGCTACGCTGGTGTTCTAACGCGGCCGGCCGCAAAATGAGTGAAAATTAACCGAATTTAACCACTAAATGTTTCATACACGCACTTTTCACAGCGCAGGAAAGCACATTGCTACGGCTAGATGAGTAAAAACAATCCTAAACACAGGTAAACACGTCACCTGGTCACACTCCCTGCTGCTCTCCACAGGCACGAGCCCCGCCACAGCGACTTCCTGGTTGATCCAATACGGAAGTGCCAATAACTGTAGTTCACTGAGTGTCCACTAGGAGTAGTTTGCAAAATAGAGCAGTTTCTCATTGAACCCCATGTTAAACAGGCCGTTTTCACAACATAACTAAACCTATTTAAGGCCAAAAGTCTGTATGTTTAGGTCATATCTCCATGACAACACAGAGGGGGTGAATTGTTTGTACCAGGCTAGTTTTTATTTTATTGGAGGTTAAAGTTTATGAATAATTTGGGGCGCGGCCTCTTGAGTGACAGCTAGCCTCTGGCCCTCACTTCTCTGCGGAGGCTAGTTGTCAGGATTAGCATGCTAACTCCGTCATCTCGACCTGGACCATGGTCATTCTTGTGGTGGTGTTACTATAAGATAGTTACTATGAATGGTTTGCTCTTCGATCAGCTATACAAACAGATGGTTTAGGAACACACCATGTTAGCTCTGTTATGCTAATTCAATAGCTGTACCTGCACAAAGACTTGCAATATAACGTTGACCTTCTATCGATGCCACATACACTAGATGCAAATCTGGAGCACTGGGACGATTCAGGGCGTGAGGGTCGGGGTTTTACACTCTATGAGCGTGGTACTGTGTTGAATATCGGTTTGAATCATAGGTGATAAATGCTGCCTGCATTTGACTCCCGGAGCCGGTGTAATCTCCGCTAGAGACACAGGAAGTTTGCATTTTAATTTGACTGTGGTGATCACGAATCATTGGCTAACGTGGGCGTGAGCTTCTCTTTACACTGCCACCTACAGGTTTAGCTCTTGACAGCATTTGTACACGGGTTAGTGTTAACAAAAACGGACAGGTGTTCACGAAGTTATTTTTGAAAACAAAGACTGCAAAATGTCCATTCGTGAAATAAGCCGACCACATGTAAACGTAGCCTCATACAGAAGGTGAATACAGGTATATTCAGACAGACATTATAAGAAAATAATGTGTTTTGAACATTAAAGCATGTAAACAGGTTCTCGTAAAAACCCAAATATGAACCTGAAAATGATCATAATGGGACTTTGAAGGCTAAATGTACTTTCCACAATCTATAAATACTGTACGTATGAGTGCTGTTGCATAAAAAAGTGGTAATATTGATGAGTTGTTTGTTTTCAGAACAAAACGCCTACAGCATTCATATGCATGTCTGTTTATAGATATGTTGTTTTCATATCAAGATGGCAACTCTATTATTCTTCAGCTTTTCCAATTCTTAAAACAAACTGACTGAAAACAGGACACCAACAACACCCCTTTTGGACACTGTTCACTTGCCCATGTGTCGCCTGGTTGTCCCACTTCTTTTATGCCTCGTCCTCAGCGTCCTCAAATCTTTTACCCCAGCAAAGAGATGCTGCTGTCGTATTGATTTATTCAGAAATGTAAGTCGTCAGAACTGTTCAAAGAAGCCGCGTGCGGGATAAAAAAAAAAACTAAACTAAAAAAAAGCCTGTGAGCAGTAAAGTACAAGACAACTAAAAGTAAGAGCTCATTAAATGCTGGGAGGAAAAGTAGGGCTGATGGAGAGGGCAGCTAAAGATACGACTTTAAACTTTTAAACAACTCCCTAAAAGTCTACTGGCTTTTCTTTTTTTTTAATAAAAAAAGACAAAGGCGAGATGTTTGTTAATTCCACAGTGGGAGTATGTAAATCTGCCCAGGTGCATTGACTATAATTCATATTTTTTGAGAGTTCATCACCTGATGAGATCAATAAACAACCTTAGTTCTGTTCGTGACAACTTCCTCACGCTGCACTGCTGAATAATTGAGCAGCGAGCCGCTTCGACCCTTTCATATCTGCAGCACGTGTTTGAGATGAAACATGAAGCGCTGTTGATAATGACAGTGTGAAAAAAAAACACAGAGCAGATCCAGGCTACGTTCCTGTAATTTAGCTCGCTTTCAGACTTTTTAGACAAAAACAAACAGGTCTGAGGTAACTGCGGAGTGGAGTTTGTGTTGATATTATCCCTCCACACAACACACAGGTAATATCTGTTGGAAGAGACAAACGTGAGAGGAGGTAATCGTTACTGACAGAGAGACACAATAAAGGTTCTTTTTATTATCAACAAGTGCTGTATTTTCCAAAAGGTTTGACACCAGGAAACAAAGTTCTAGTCAGTGCCGTGTCTCTGATGCAGAGTTGATTCACTGACTTCTACATCCCCTCGTCACTGCGTCGACGATGCAACATGTACTGGAGTGAAATCATTGAGTTCTTGTTGTGGTAGGGGTGAAGAGGTATGCAGAAGTAAATCTGTAGGGCTGGGCGATAATTTATCAACTTTCAATGATATTGTGAAAAAATCATATTCAGATTTTGTGATACGCAATTACAGCACATCAAGTCACCCCATGTAAAGAGGCTGAAGGTCCTTGAGGCAGCGGCTGCAGGTTCTACTCCGACCTGAGGCCCTTTGCTGCATGTCTCCCCCCGACCCCATTTCCTATCTCCATCCATCTATCCATCCATCCATCTTCAACCGCTTGTCCCTGTCGGGGTCGCGGGGGCTAGAGCAGATCCCAACTGACATTGGGCGTGAGCGAGGTCAACCCTGGACAGGACGCCAGTCTATCACAGAGCCCATAGAGACAAACAGAGACAGACGACCATTCACTCTCACATTCACACCTACGGGCAATTTTAGAGTCATCAATTAACCTAACACGTGCACGTCTTTGGACTGTGGGAGGAAGCTGGAGAAAACCCATGCAGACACCGGCACACGGACACATGCAAACTCCACACAGAAGGGCCCCAGCCGGGATTCGAACCAGCATCCCTCTTGCTGTGAGGCGACAGTGCTAATCCCACCCCCCCATTTCCTGTCTGCCCTACATAAAAAAGGCTTGAAAGCCTTCTCAAGCAACACGGAGCTGCCTGTGGACACCTGTCTGTAAATAATGCCGGGAAAAAGCTATCGCTGAACGCAGCAGCCTGCATCGGCCGATACACGGCCAATCGATCACTAATGAGGCCAGATGCAACATTTCTCAATGAGGGAGAAAGAGTTGATGTGCTTTTTAAAAACTTTCCATGTAGGAAATCCATGCTACACAAAAGGTTTTTTAACATTTTAACACGTGTCTGGAGTGGGACTTTAACTCACACAGGAGTATAGAAAATATGCTTTACCATGTGGTTATTTCAGATACATTACTTATTTACTGAATTACCAGAAAACATGCTGTATCGTGATTTATATCGTTATCGGGGGATGAAAGGACCTACAGTATATCGGGATAGAAGACTTTGGCCGAATCGCCCAGGCCCTCATCTGTAGTCTTGTAGTCTCTAGACTATTGATCGATCATTAACACAGCCAAAGACTGGACAATACGCCCTCTGACTGACGAATGTTGTCTTAGATAAACAGCCCATGAGATGAAATCTGCGTGGAGACTAGAGGTCAAAGTGTTTGCTACTGGTTCATAGTTGCTGACCGTATTTACAAGACGTAGGTCACAGGTGTAAGGATTGCTGAAATAAAAACTTCATTGCAACAAATAAATAGCAGTTGAAAAAAAAAAAAAGCTCTTGCCTGTACACAATATTTTACACATTCATTATACAAAAAAAAGACTTTTCAGTCTCAGCTGCCCAGTTAGACAGAGGTGGGACAAAATATTGATACGGAAATATTTGTATTACTCCCTCAAGATGCATTATCGAAAATATTGATATTTTTATTAAAGAGAGAAATGTGTATTTGTTTTAATTATTTCTTTTTTTAGTTTTCTGTAAATTACATATTATATATGTAATTTTACATTGACCTGAAAGCACACGTGGACCAGTTGAAGTCAGTGTGTGTGTGTGTGTGTGTGCATGCGTGTGTGCGTGTGTGTGTGTGTGTGTGTGTGTGTGTGTGAAGACTGTATTCACTTTGATGTACAACGTTTCATCTCATTGCACAGCAAAATGCAGTGAATAAATGCATAACACCTGCTTCTAGCTTTCTTTTTTAGGGGTATTTTACGCACACATGATGTACGGTAGATGATTGTCTTGCAGTGTATCGCCAACGTTACCGCGTGCAACATATCACGATCCCATCTTATCGCGAGTCGCTCCCACCTCTCGTCAGAGCACAGAAATGATAGACAGTGGAGGAAAGTGTCGAGGAGAGACAGGACACCAATCAAAAGAATTTATAATGTGAAAACCTTTTCTACCGCGGCACACCTTTAGGATGATAATCAGTGCGCTGTTGTCGGCCTCGGTCTGAATCCGATACCTCAGCAGAGTCAAATCTCTGACTCATCATTTATGTATCCAAGACCGTCCAGACTTGAAATGTTGGCCATAGGTGTGAAGTGGTGCTCGCCGTTCCCTTTGAAGTCGACAGCAGAGTGATTATTATTGCCACTGCACCCTCTTCCAGGCTCAGGCCCCAGGAACTTTATCTCTGAAGTTCTGTTCGGGATGTGCATGTATTCGGCTGACTGCTGTTTCCCCTCGCTTTCGCTGGAGCTCTGTGCAAACTTGAAGCAATCCCAGCGTCCTTTGCTCCAGATCCAAAACAGGACCCCCATCAGGGAGAGGCAAAGCAGTGACAGCAGAGCCACGGCCACCTCCAAACGAGTTACCTTGCTAGTGTCGCTTTGGTTCTCGGGGGTCGGCGGGTCCTCGTTGTCCACGGTCGGCACCAGCCCCGGTGCCGCTGTGTTCACATTATGACTAGAGTCTGAGGAATGTGTCACCTCACTGCTAGGAGTGGTGCGGCCCCCCACTCCCGGGCCAGAGTACAGCTTTAACTGATAAACCGCCACAGTCCGGTTGTATGTTCTGCCGTTGATCTGCTCCACTGAGTCACATGCATACAGGCCGGCGTCCGATTCAGAGGCGCTCAGTATGAGGAGGCCCCCGCTGTAGATGTAGTATTTGCTGTCGGAGTGAAGTGTTTGGTCAGCAAATCGCCACAGGACCTGCGCCAAGTTGGAGTGGAGCTGGCACGGCAGCTGGATGTTGTTCTCTGGGACTAAGGTCAAGTCCACAGCTGCGACTGGATCTAAAAACAGAGGTGAGGTTGGTCTCACTGCAGAGTAATGGACATGACTGCTGGTAACATGCATCCAAACGACGCACCGTTAACGTACCTGGCTGGGGACACTGTGAGACGTCTCCCTCCTTCAGACTCTGTGCTGCAGTATTTGAGGAGGAGGATAAGCTGCGGACTGAGGAGCACTGCTCTGCGGTGAAGTCCCAGGCACAGTAAGGATCTCTGGCCAGGATGCAGTCCACACAAGTGCCATAGCGGCTGCAGTTACTCACCGGCATCTGGACAGCACCAAACTCTGAACCTGCATACAGTTGGCCCTGTGTTTTAACACACGCACACACACACACACACACACACACACACACACACACACACACAGACACACACACACACACACACACACACACAGACACACACACATTATCAAACCGAAAGCATTTCATCTTTATTACCACTGAAGCCTCTCCGCTGCCTTTAAACATATTTAAATAGAGAGATAAATTCAGACTGAAGCTTATTGTACAATATTTGCCAAGGAAAACACCAGTAAATGACTCTAACAAACCGATACTGCCACTGCGTCGAACCTGTTGAGTTACCTTGCTGGATGAGAGGCGCAGGATGTTAATAGGCACGGGGTTTTCATACAGCTGGATTTCCTCAATGATGAACATCTCTCCAGCGTAGTTCACGGCCTTCTGAACGTAACCGTTTTCTATCAGGAGACATAAAAGAAGTTTGTTTTTCACATGTTTTTCCTGTTTTTTGTCCTCGTCCTTGCCTGAAGGTGATGTCATGTACTTTTGTGCACCAATAAGAGCTTAGCGACATTTAAATACGGTTGTTAAATCGTGACGTAACGCCCTTTCAAAATATGATTTCCAGACCCAAGCCTTGTATTTTTAAAATGCTGCAGTGTTGTTGTTTTTCTGAGCAAAACAACAACAACGTAACGTAAGATTACCACTTTTTCTATCAGCGAAAAGGTGCCTCACTGTTGTGTGTTGTCTCGTTGTCCGTTTTGTTCAACGGAGCGTTTGGGACGGGAAAACGCATTTTGAAAGTCACGTCAGACTTAACAGCCCCAGAGAGTGGACCGCCATGGGACCTTATTACGGAAATAAAGTATGTATAAATTATTTTTTTTATCCAGTTTGAATTGTGTCAATTTAAAAAAAGATCATTTTGCAAGTTTGTTTTAAAAAAAACAACAAGTATAAGACGGTGAAAACACTTAGTTAGAAAGATTACACACTCAAAAGTAGCGTGAGTCACTTCTAACTGAAGCTTTGATGCCTGTGGCTGTAGGATCTAACGTTACTCACACAAACTTTCTTTCGCTTCCTGGCTGATAAAAAGTAAAATAATCCTACGTGCGTGTGTGTGTGGCTAATGCTAAGTGACCTTTCTGTTTAATTAACCACAGTATTCACAGAGGAAACTAAGCTCATAATAGCCCCAACACCAGTTCAGGCGTACTCTCATCTTTGCATCAGTATTGTTTAAACATATATCCCATAGTTTACCAGTGCCAATGAACATGACCGCGTATCTCTGTCCGTCCAGCGCCAACACGCTGTCCACGACAATCCGCGTCAGCAAAGCTCCCCTCTTGAGCAGCAGCGGCCCTCCTGTGAGCGGGCGAACAGCCTCGTCCATGAGGGGGCGGTCCCTGATGAACTGGAGGGTTTTGTCAGGAAGGTCCAGAGAGCGATTCATCCCCATTTTACGTGCCACAGTATTGATGCACTGAAATATACACAACCTTAAGTTCAGACTTGCCCTTATATGCTTTAATGTCCAGAATCGCTCCTGTGCTGCAACAGAGACTCACCGCTCCTGGTCTGGGGACCGGCACCTCTCCGGTGTACATCACCCACTTGACGTGAGAAGTCTCCACAGCGACAGGTGTCTTGAACTTGCCCTCGTTGAAAATATCTCGGATGGCGGACACAGTATATGCACATACCGCAGACACCTGGGACAAGCTCCTGCAAACACCAAATCAAACACAATGAGCAAACTACCACATTTTTATTTTATTTGTATGAGAATAGTTTTTTAAAAGGTCCCATGTTGTAAAAAAGTGAGATTTGCACGTCTTTTTTAAATTATAAAGCAGGTTGAGCGGCTATAAACGTACTGTGAAAGCATCAAAACACTCAATCCACAGAGAAATGCACAGTCTGTGTTCAGAAACTGTGTATTTAAACGAGCCGTCAGGACTTCTGTACAGTTGTGTTGCCACAACTATATTATATATTAGAGAGAAAGTGCTGCTACAGTGCCGCTAGTGTGTCGTTACAGTCATTTCCCAGCTGCAGTGATGGTGCAGAGCGTGCTGACCAATCAGAGCAGACAGGGCTTTTTCTTAAAGAGACAGGCGCTAAAACAGAGCGTTTCAGTCAGAGGGTGATTACTGGCGTATTCAGACAGGATGAGAAAAATAATGTGTTTTTTGAACATTAAAGCATATAAACATGTTCTAGTAGAAACACAAAATACAAGTTTATGCAAATTAAAATTAGCATAATTTGGGACCTTTAAAAAACGTCTGTTAAATAAAACAAATAACCTCTAAATGCCTTATATTAACATGAGTAAGACTACTGCAAAATAGAGGTTTATTTTTCCTTTTCTTTACCAATAATTGTGTGAATATAGACATGTCATTCTTCCTCGCTACACATCAACACCCACCCTGAGCCGTAAAACTACAGGATTTGATTGAGAGGACTCACGACTGCGGAGTGAACACAGCGTAGAAGACGCTCTTCCTCCAGTCCTCGTCCTTCAGCAGGAAGACATCCTGGACAATGGGGGGCAGGCTGGGTTCAGGGAGGGAACAGTCCAGACGAGCCTTCAGGAACGACGTCCATTTCCTCTGCAGTGTCCGCTGGCCGCCCATATCCCCCTAAACACAGAGACAGAGCGCTCTGTCACACGTAACGCTGCAGATACTCCTCTTAACCACAACAACCAGACCAGTGTCAGACAGGTACTGTAGCGTGAGGCCAAACACAAATATGCACAACAAACAATGTTATTACAGCTTAAAGCAATTTTTATCTTTCTGGCATTTTTACTCTTTTCTTTTGTAATCTTATATTTTAAGCGTATGCCACACTAAAATGCAAAAGAACCAGGTGTGGAAACTCAAAAATATTCAATTCTCATATTTCTGATAAAGTCTGACCAATCATTTTATTCTGTTCAAATAAAATCATTTGCCGAGCTTCCAGCCTGTCATCCGTCGCTCCGTTTCACTTGTGCTGCGTTCAATTGTCATGGGAAGTCCGAAGTTTCGGACCTCCAACTAGGCAAAGTGCTCTGGAGTGCCTGTCAAAGTGAACCTCCTACTAGCGAATTTGGGGTAGTTCGATCACCGCTGAATTCTCTAGTAGGAGGTTCCACTTTGACAGGTACTCCAGTGCACTTTGCCTAGTTGTAGGTCCAAAACTTTGGACTTCCCACGACACTTGATCGCAGCATTTCTCTCTCAACGCACGTGACAGCGGAGGGACTAGGGTGGGACTTTGGAGGGAAGCGCTGAGTGCTCTACCTGCGACATGCAAGAAAGGTAAGAATTGCTTTAATGTCTGTGAAAATGCCAAAAGGTCTTGAAGACACTGACTATATATTTAATTATACCTTGCAGACGCGGGCCACCCGAGACACTGCAACTTTGCTGTAGAAGTCGTACTCCATGGCATTCTCACTGAAGAACATGTACACCTTGTCATCGTCACCATCAGGGCTTTTAAAACTCTCCCCCACAAAGTCCATGTAGACAAAGTTTGGCTCTGAAATCACAAAACGTGTAATCGGCGCTCAGGACAGGTGCCGAAAAAACATGAAAACCGTGTTAGATTAAAGGAGATCTAAAAGAAAATACTGCATCATGCTGCCTCAGCTGATTCCCTCTTAACTATTTACACCAGTATATAAAACTTTAAATGGTCAGTTTCTGGAGGAGGAGCTCACCACTGAGCCAGGAGCTCTTGAACTCAGTGCGGAGAGCCAAGTCTGAGCTGCGTAGAACCACCGGCTCAGAGCCCAAGAAGTTGATGGATGTAGCAGAATACAGGTCATTTCCTGTTGGACAGGAACAAGAAAATTCCTGGAAATCCATTATTCATATTAAGGAACAATATCTAATTTATACGTCGCCTAATGGACTGGCATTCAGAATGAGTGCGCATGTTGAGTGAGCGAATGTTTGGTGACGTTTGTAATGCATTTGAGGCTGTGGTGAAATGTGCTCGGAGTTATCAAACATCTTTTCTGTTGGTGCACTTTGAACGCTCAGCAGTCTTTGGTGCTTTGTTCCCGTTCCCAGCAAACCTGACTCAGACACTCACCGACCATGAGGGAGGAGTATCTCTGGAAGGGATCAAAAGGACACTTCCCCTTTCCCTCCTCCTGCTTTCCCTCCAGCCTCAGCTGTCCATTAACAAACGTCTGTCGGAAACAAAGAGAGAGAAGAAAGAAAAAACTTGTTAAAAGAAGGGGGAAATTTGACTCAGGCAGTATTGGGACACAGGACTGGAATTATAGGACTTTACGAGTGGTTTGCATGTTTTAGCCCGTTAACTGCAACCTGCACATTATCACTCACCATTTTCCCAAGTATATAAAACATTTAACAAGCTTTTAGATTGATCTCCACCCTTCAACGCTCTGTTTTATATTCTTGTCCAGCTGAAATAATGCAGAGGTTAAAGACTGACTGAGATAGATCATCCCTTAAAGTGAACATAATGTCGGCTTTTATTTGTTTTTATAAATGGTGGGTTATTGTGTTGAGACACCATTTCATTCAGGAGGCTCAGTCCTCTGAGATTTAAGTTCCTTGCATTCAGAAACTAATGGATGTCATAAACAATCAAACATTAGAAGAAGGAAATGTGTAGTAGGACCTCTCACTGAGAAAATGTGTTATTATAAGAGAGTTTTCTTCATTTAACAGTTTGAGTTTTTCAGAACAGGCACATATGGGCCTTTAAAGGAACTGCATCTTCATGGTTTTGTCCATTAACTGCAATATTCAACCACCAACTGTTGAGATGAACATGAGCACTGTATTTTATTTTCAGTCGATCGCACACCGTCCTGCTGCCGTTATACTTACTACAGCAACAATTATATGTGTATGAATCCGCAACCTAAAATAGTCCCCAACAAATGCCCCATAGACCCTGTATGAGAAATGTTTGCTAAAAACAAAAAAACAGTGAGCAGCTGATTAAGAGCCTGCTCACACCGTCCTTTTGGCCGCGGCCAAAACCGGTTTTTCAGCTAAAGCCTAGTACCTTTAAGCAGTGTGAGCGCACCCGCTCCGCGCTCAACTGCGTCCACGGCCCGCTTGAAAGAGGTGGGCTTTAGCGGAGCCGTTTGCACATGTACGAGCACAAGTGTGCGCACGTGTACGAGCACGAGCACGAGCACTACGGCAGTAGCGTTATGTGCGCCTGTTTGGACATGTAAATAGAAGGACGGACCATGCGCGGACATTTAACAACAACAACAATGGCGGTGAAAGGTTCACGTTGGTGTGATGCGGAGGTGGAGTGTTTACTGCAGATTTGGTCGATGAAAATATTCAAAACCAGTCGACAAGACGCACAAAAACTCAGAGGTCTACGGAAAGATTTGTAAACAAAGCCACACACACGCGATCAATGCGTATGACGTGTTACGGCTTGAAGGCGTATGGACAGCAAGAAGCATTGGCCGGCCGGCCCTGGCAGTGTGAGTACAAACGGGGCTGGGGCGCGGGGGGGAGAGGGAGGGGGGACAAGCACCCTAAAGTCCAGGTCTCGGTCCGGGAGGACAGTGTGAGTACGCTCTTAGGAAATCACTGAGACTTGAAACCTCTTATAGATTCTTCAGTTCAGACAAAGACAGTGAGGAAAGTACAGAGAGTTGGTTTTGATCTTTTCATCAAATTTACTGACAATAAAAAAAGATTTGTCTGGCTCACCAGCTGAATGACGTGTGTGACCAAATGTCAGGGCCGCCACTATCTATTGTACACCGGCGCCGTCTTCAGACGACTGTCACTGGTTTAAAGAAATACAAACAATTCTGAGCGTTTTTTTCTCCTATCTCAGAAAGATAAACCGGTGTAGCCAGAGCATACTTCAGCGCTGAGTATGGTCTGGGAATGTGACACTAAGAATATAGACGGCCATCTTCATCCTTGAAACATGCAAATCCACCTGTAAGGACTTAAAGGCCCCATATTGTAAAAAGTATTTATTTCATTATAAAGCAGGTTGAGTTGCTTTATTAATACTGCAAAAGTAAATGCACAGAGAAATGCACACAGCCTGTATTCAGAAACTGTGACTTTGAACGAGCCGTCAGGACTTATGTACAGTTCTGATGTCACAACTATATAATGTATAGGTAGAAAGTGCTGCTACAGCGGCGTTTCTACGGCGTTCCCGGGTGCAGTGAACATGGATGTATTAAGAGAACTGGACGCAACGTTCGACATGAGTCCCGTTCATTCCTATGAAGGATGCTCAGTGGAGCGCAAAGCAGAAAACAAATACATTTCTGCATCTAAAAATAGCCGGATGATCCGCTCTGCTTCCCCGTTGTTTGGCTCATAGGAGCGTACGCACTAAGACTTCCGCCAGCAGAGCCAGCTAGTTGCGTTTTAGCGATCCGGCTAACTTGAAAGAGGATTAAACGATCCCATAGTGCGGCTCTTCTGGACTTTCAAAATGTTATCGAGGCGAATCAGTCAGTGAAAAAAATGTATCCGTGGATATACAGTCGTCTCTTTCACCATGTAAGGTAGTTGCAACTCCACCGTTTGGCCACTATGTCAAATTAGCTTCAAAGCCCAGCGCACTTCCTGGGGGCCTGACAATGACGCTGAGAGCGCAGATGAGGAAGACCCAGAAACGCTGACCAATCAGAGCAAACGGGGCATTTTTCAGGAGGGGGTCTTAAAGAGACAGGCCCTAAAACGGGAACAGGATGAGTAAAAAATGTGCTTTTTGAACATTAAAGCATGTAAACATGTTCTAGTAGAAATATGAAGTGTGTATCAGGTATGAGTGATACATAATACAGGACAACTAAACATGTAAAACCACATGTTTGGACTTTAAAGAAGCATATCTACCATTAGTTTAAGTGGAGCACTGAAGCCAACGACTTTAGTACAGAGGTACTGCCGACAGAAAACATTTTAAAAACCTTCTAAACTAACTTCATATTCTGCGTTTACTCACCATGAAATCACAGGTGGGGCTGAAAGCATTTGTGCCACACACATACATCGTAGTGTCATTCACTCTGTGCAGCGTTCGAATGTAGTTTCGGCATTCGACCTGCAACGAGATCCAGCAGAGAGAATGCCAAGGTCAGAGCTTTGTTAGTTCAGCCGCAAACCCACACACACATGCACACACACGCCACATACACACACTGGATGTACCGGGGTTGAGCTGGTGACCCAAAGGCCAAGGCTGTGTACACGTATTTTCTTCTTGTGCCTTTATTTGGACATTCAGTACGAGGCTGTAAGCAAAGCACTTCAAAGAGAGTTCTGTGTAAAGACTTGAAAAGAAAAAAGACTCCCGTTTGATAAATGATTTACAAATGCACAGAGATAAACTGCTTTCAGTCAGTCATCCTTTTAAGGCAGTATCCTTAAACCCTAGATGTAAAAAAGTTAGCGTATTCAAGCTCTGTTCTGAGAGGCATTGCACAAACCTCAGCATGTTTTCCTTTGTACGTGCACTCCCTCTGCTTCTCCTCCGTAACTCGCCAATACACCTGCATCAACAGAGGGAAAGTTTCTTGTCAAAGCACAGACGAATGGTGTCGCAACCCACAGCGCGGCGGTGGAGCTGCAGCCAGTTTACCCTTAACACAATTCATTGTTTATCTAACGTCAAGACCAGTCAGTACAGTACCTGCAAGCCGGGACACTAAGTCCCTCTTCAGTTGTGACTGTTAGCTGTGTAACCACAATTATGAGTCAACAGACCGGTGTCTTTAAAGTTCAACAAGACCATTATTGATTCAAATTCCTCATGCAAATGTGCAGGGGCCACGGCAGAGTTGAAGTGGATGCTAATGTGCAAGCAGTTCATTACACAATCGAATGAGTTTCTGTGAAAGAGGGCAGAGAAACGATGCACTCACTGGAGGCACCGACTGATTATGAAATGATAGTGAAATGTTTAAGCAACCAGAAGAAGTCGAGCAGTCACAAACTGATTGAAGAGGCGTGAGAACGCAAAAATATCTGCTGCTTCTTTCTTCAAATGTTGGCTTTTTTTTTCTCTCTTGTAAAACGCTGGGTACTTTCAATTTGTTTGTCTCCAAAAACCTTCATATCAGAGATGCTGAGGGAGAGATTTAAATTTAAATCTGACATTTAGTTGGTTTAGGATTCAGAGATATATCCCAAGATAAAGGAAAGAGAAGTCTGGCGTACTTATTATTTGATAAAATGCCTTTAACCACCTTAAATATCAGAAAATATCATCCCGGCCTGGGCCTTTCTGTGTGGAGTTTGCATGTTCTCCCCGTGTCTGCGTGGGTTTTCTCCGGTTTCCTCCCACAGTCCAAAGACATGCTCGTGTTCGGTTAATTGATGACTCTAAAATTGCCCGTAGGTGTGAATGGTTGTCTGTCTCTGTTCATCTCTATGTGCCCTGTGAAAGACTGGCGTCCTGTGCAGGGTGTACCCCGCCTCACGCCCGATATCAGCTGGGATTGGCTCCAGCGACCCCGCGACCCCGGCCCCGGGATAAGTGGTTGAAGATGAATAAATGAATGATATGTCCAGGAGTCGATATACTCCTGTACTTTTTCCCATTCAACCCCCTCTCATGTACACGAGGGGAACTTCATTCATTCATTCATCTTCAACCGCTTGACCCTTTCCGGGCAGCTGGAGCTGATCCCAGCTGGCTTGAGGCGGGGTCCACCCTGGACAGGACGCCAGTCCATCGCAGGGCACACAGAGATGAACAGAGACAGACAACCATTCACATCTACGGGCAATTTAGAGTCATCAATTAACCTAACACCTGCACGTCTTTGGACTGTGGGAGGAAACCGGAGAACCCGGAGAAAACCCACGCAGACACAGGGACAACATGCAAACTCCAGGGGAACTTCAATAACCTGATTATTCCCTTAACCAGGGAAAGGCCATTTTCTCGTTACTGATGTGCATGTAAACGCACTGAGCGTTAATCATGTCTGGTTGCTAGAAAATCTCCGGGATTTCTCTGTTATGGGAGATCACCAATAAAACTTGTCTCGATGGATTATTTGATGTACATTCATGCTGAAAAAGACCGTGGGATCCATATTCTTACTTATAGCTGAGATAAACGTAGGTTCTCGTGTTATTTTACCATTTATTTTATTCATTTTCTTTGTAAGATACAGTCTTGCTATTCACTTTTATGATTAATACTACTGGAGTTACTCTTTAATTAAATCTAGCAGAAGAGAATTTGCATTTTAAAAAGGTCCCATATTGTAAAAAAGCGAGATTTCCATGTCTCTTTTTATTTGGAGCAGGAGGGAGGAGGGTCTTAAAGAGACAGGCGCTAAAACGGAGCATTTCAGACAGAAGGTGAACACAGGTTTATTCAGACCGCATGAGAAAAATAAGATATGAACATGAAAATGAGCACAATATGAGGCCTTTAATATGTAACTGTGTGTTTATGGGTTAGATTAAAGCAGACCACAGCCAGACCTGCGCATTTTGTTCTTTTTTAACGAGTCTCTTCACATGTTCTTACCGCAGCCTTTCTGACAGAGACGTTATTGATGTCCAGAGCATACACAGCCTCTCGGGCCCCCAGCAGCAGCACACCCAGGTCGTCTCTCATTAGCATAGTGGAGTAGTTGAAGACCCCCTCTTCTCTGAACAACTTCAGCTCGTCTAAAAAGAAAAAGCCTCTGTATTACTTCCTACATTTTATCTGCTTTGAATCTGTGCAGTTGGGAAAACGCTCCCACAGCAAAAACAAAAATGCTAATTCATTGAAATTTAATAAGCTCGCTCCAGCGCGCTCAAGTGGAGCCGCTAGTTCACAGGGTTTTAATATTCAAATACACCCTCTCAAACTGCAACACATTCAGGTGTTAACTGGTTAAAATTGAGGAGTAAGTCCTGCAGAAACACCGAATGCGCCGTGAGAGTGAGGGTTTGTGACTTACTCTGGTAGGGGACAGTCTTTCGTGGGGCACAGTAGTGAGTGTTGAGCGCACTGAGTGAAACATGGAGCATCAATCCACAGACGATGCTCAGGGCTGAGAGAAGAGACATGGCTCAGAGTCCAGGTGTGTCTCAGTGTGGAAGAGCTGCACAGTCCAGCTCTTTGCCACCTTAGAGACAGCACATGGTGCAAGGTCTCAGTCCAGATGTTGCTGCTGTTACACTGCGACGTCCCCGTCCTGGACACGCGCCGCTCTGGCACAAGTCATCCTCTGAAGTTAGTTCATAAGTGTGTTTAACCAAGCCTGTCGAGAGCAGCTCAGCCCGCTTCGGTTCAGTTTGAAGTCCTGGCGTGGCGAGGATCTATGTCGGCGTCAGCCTCCAGCGCAGCGCTAATGAGCTACTGGTGTCCTCTCTGGAAGGAGGAGCAGAAGCCATGCTGCCCGGCTACTGGTGAGGGACGCTGGGGGAGATCATCGTAATGGTGCCCAACTCTAGGGAAAAACAAAAAAACGTCTCATTAAATTATTAAAGACATCCACGGCATGAAAGGGCTGACTTTAATGCGCAGAACGGAGATGATGCACGCATTAAAAGATGGACAAACAGGAAAATTCACTCGTTTGCAAAATCAATTTCCCATTTTTCTGTTGTACGCTTCATCATTTATGGATAATTATATTTTCAACAATTATAATGTGAATGTGATGGCGTCAACAAAAAAAGAAGAAATTAAAGAAAGACATCAGATGATCATTAAGGGTCACAACAATACGATATAGTATCGATTCTTTGGACGCTACCACAACGTCTTTAACGCTGCGATTTCAAATTAGATCCAATTCAGGGGCCTGCGATCAGTGTGAGACGAGATCATCTGTACATTTGACATCAGTCACATTTATATCAACTAACAAAATACAACTTTATATACAATTTGACATTTTTATTAGAGGGACTAAAACCGTCATCACGGTCAAAGATATCCTGACTTTGAGTGCATCGTTTGAGACCAAAGAAACTGGATCCTGCAGTAATTCAACACAAACGTGTCTTTCATTAGATCCTCCCTGTCTGGTGAATACTAAACTCCAAATGTCCAGTCCAATTTTGTATCATAATATATATTTTTTTGATTATAAAGCAGATTAAGGGGCTATATAAATGCTATGAAAGTATCAAAACGCTCAGTCCACAGAGAAATGCACGTCTGTGTTCAGAAACTGTCTTTAAACGAGCCGTCAGGACTTCTGTACAGTGATATCCCATCTATACTATATAAGAGGTAGAAAGTGCAACTACAGTCATTCCCCGGCTGCAATGACGGTGCAGAAACGCTGAGAGCAAAGATGCAGAAGACCCAGAAACGCTGACCAATCAGAGCAGACTTTCTTAAAGAGACAGGCGCTAAAACGGAGCGTTTGAGACAGAGGGTGAAAACAGGTATATTCAGACACACAGGAACATCAAAGCATGTAAAAATGTTCTAGTAGAAACAAAAAATACAAGTATGAACCTGAAACTGAGCAGGATATTTGTCAGAAAGACACACGGTGTGCAAAACAGGGACAGAGTCGAGCACCACTCAGTCACAACAACTATGAGATCTTCACAGAGGAAACTGGTGTCAAGTGATATTCTGCCACGCTGCCCACCAACCCCCACTCTCTCTTCCTCCTCCACTCTCTGTCTTCCTGTCCTCCTCCCTGATAAGAACCTGCTTCCTCTGGGCTCAGCGGGGTTCACACAGCAGAGGGGGATCAGTTCAGGTTTGGGCATGCATGCAGATCACAATAATTCACTGCTTTAGCGCTCCATCCCTACCCTGGGAATCACGCTGAAGAGAGACCCACCGCTTCTTTGGGCGAGTTTCTTCTCTGTTTTTCACCAACTGAGCAGCGCGGCCTCATTCAAAATTCATCAAGGCACTTTTTCTCAGAATAACACACAAAGCAGACTTAAGAGCAGACTTGCGAGGTAAAAAAACTATACTCTTATCTTTTCCGCGCACACTGCTCAAAAAGCAGCCGCACCACACAGCTGCTTTGCAAGTGTGAGTTTCCAGCTCGCAGAGGGGAAACAAAAAAAAACCCAAAACCAGCAGATTTCACAGAGACGCCTCCTTTGAGACACACCACAGAGTCCTCGCGCCTGTTGACAGAAACTAAAATGACAGCATCCACATTTCCTCGAGAGACACCCAGGCGCTCGCTCCCCTGTGCCTGTGAACGGTTTTAACTGCCGTGCTCCCACCTTGTTGTTACTTGACACAGCGGGACGAGCTGCTGCATGCATCCTGTTGTCAGAGCGCTGATGTCTTGCATGCTTTTCCCCCTCAGGCTGCGAGGGGGGAAAAGCAAAGAAGCTACAGCCGAATGAGATGACGGCAGGTTGTTTTTCAAAGCATCTGACAGATTCTTACAAACAGTGCAGACAGGCAGGTATGGCTGTAACAACAGAGGGGTGTGCAGCGGTTGTCCCTCTCCGTTTACCCACAGTCACACACTGACATTGGCACGTTTGGCCAGGGCGTGTGTGTGTGTGTGTGTGTGTGTGTGTGTGTGTTCAAGGGGTGGAGGGTTGCACAGCTGAAGTTTTTACTAAGGGTATTAGTCACCAGTCCCACAGAGCTGCTTTTCCTATCAAATAAGACCCTAAAATTCTGTCCGTCAAGCTACTTAATTTAAATTAAAAGGCTTTTTCTAGTATGAAATTTATAATATAGAAAAAATCTCTTAAGTTGGCTAATTTTAGTTTAGTTAGTTGAATGAAACACAAGTAATTGCTTGTTTCGGTCTGACGGTGCACCCACACTGTCCTTCCGTACCGTGCCCAAATAGGTTTTTCGGGTAGAGCCTAGTTCGTTTGACCAGTGTGAGTGCAACCGCTCCACGCCTAGCTGCGGCCAGCTGTTTGGGAGAGGTGGGTTTTGTAGAGCGTGTTTGCACATGTACGAGCACGAGCGTGCGCACGTGTACGAGCATGAGGCCTACGGCGGCTCTGACATCAATGTATGTGCGCCTGTTTGGACATAGAAAAAAGAAGGAGGGACCAAGAGCGGACATTTAACAACAACAACAATGGCGGTGAAAGGTTCACGTTGGTGTGATGCGGAGGTGGAGTGTTTACTGCAGATTTGGTCGATGAAAATATTCAGAAACAGTCGACAAGACGCACAAAAACTCAGAGGTCTGTGGAAAGATTTGGAAACAAAGCGACGCATCGCGATGACGTCAATCAATGCGTGTGACGTGCTATGGCGTGATGACGTATGGACAGGCAAGAAGCATTCGCCCTGAGTTTCTTGAGTCCATTCGTGCTTTATGTTGGTTTTTTTAACCCTGAATGACGTATTTTCAAGAAACTTGAAGCTCATCTCTGGTAAACACAAGATTTAGGTTACGTTGGGTTCTTTATTGTCCCCGAGGGGATAATCGTTTTCACACGTCAGTTCTTTTTCACGTCAGCGTACATTTAAAAAGGCCCAACACATGGACATCACATCCAGATAACAAACCCTCTCCCCACAAATAACACAGAGACCCTCTTCACACAAGTCCCCAGAGCAACATATACGATCTACGTGTTTTTGTTTAGTGCCGTAATGATTTAGGGGGCAAAACCTCCTTAAAAATGGGCTTTTAAAGTTCTGCTTTTGCACGATTCTTCGTGGAGAAACTTAGTATTGACTAACTTTGAGTGTGTGACACTATTGTGCTGGGACCTCCTCACCCATGTGCATATTCAGGTACGAGGGACACCGGCGACGTTTCGTTTATTTTATATAAAGAAAACCTTTTTTTTGCAGCTAACTGCGTACACACATGTAAACACGCTCACTGTGAGGACCCCAGCAACCCCCGACATAGCTGTCCCATTAACAGCCTGACCCAATGACAGGCTAACTAAAAGATGCCTGACTAAATATTCAAACACTCAAATCCGATTATAGTCAACAAATGATCTTATTAACCTGTATTTTACACTCTTAAGGGAATTTATAACACTTAGTTTTACCCTCTGTTGATTCAATCAACTAATCGATTAGTTGAGTAATGTGTTACGAGTGTTAGAGGACAAAACACATATGTTCACTATAAATGTATTATGGTGAACACTGGGAATCGTGTTTGCGGCCGCCTGACAAGTCAAATATTTACACTTTTTAGGTCTGTTCGGGTCGACATGTGGCTCTTTATCTGCTCAATGCTTCACTTTCTGCAGCTAATTTCTAACTTTGTCCGTCAGTCGTTCAGTGCTGGACGGGAGGTTTATAGAAGTTTATCGGAACTTTATTTACTGAGAAAACAACTATGATGCTGCAAGTTTGTCAACCAGAAAAACAAAACTACTGCAGATCTCCGTGTTCTGGTTTGTCACTATGAGCAACACCGATCATAATGTTCAGAGTAATTTCATCTTTAGTTCATAAATCGATCAAACAAATCCATGTAATGCACAGTTGGCCTTGGAGATATGATGTATATTCTATTACCAATGTGAAAATGTCTGTTGTATATATTTTTATACCTCGTTTCTATCGCAGTGTCGAAAAACCAGAGGTAGAACTGCGTTAAAAGCAATATTTACGCTGTTTGGACGACGCTTTTCATTCTGATCTTTGTATATTATGTTCATTTTGTACTAAGGTTCTTAATTAAATGAGCAAATACTCTTAATCTTTTCTTTTCATTTGTGAAGTATTTAAAATCACACACAAATCGCTCTAACGTGGAGTTACTTTCATACAGACTTGATTTATTGAGATTTGACATCACCTATGATCGAGATAGAAGATTTTTGGCGACATGCACAGATAGAAGTAACTTTTGGCAGATTATGATCCCATATTTATGTCTCTACGTCTTCCACCTTTGCCGCGTCTTTGTCTTTTTAATTATTCAGGAAGGACCCTCCCATGGACCGTTTGACCCCCTTACCTTACGTGACATTATTGCCAGAATCCATTTGTTAGAGGCGCGCTCACATTAAAAGCTGCAGACTTGATGGTACGTTACAAAGTGACTTATGACCCTTGATTAATAATTATATAATTTAGCAGCTATTTTAACAGGTAAATGATTTATTAACCTTTAAATTTGAGCAAAATCTTTGTTCTCTCTTTCAGTGACCAGAATAATAAAGAAGTCTTGTGTTTGTACAGTAGTTGCTGGTTCCTGTAGAGCCAGCTAAACCTGTAGGCACACGTGCGTTATACAAAAGAAGTGGCATATTTATGAATGGGGTTGTTTATGAGGAGATAATACAGTATCTGCACACAATGAAGAACACTGTGGAGCATCGTCAAGCTGACATCTGAGGCACAAAGTCGGCGTCAGGGAAGATGAGCTTCTACAAAACCAGAACAAACAACAAGAGTGACTAAAATAGGTTCTTTACATCTCCCACATGCACCTTTACGCCGAGCAAAAGTCCTTAAAAAGTTATGCACTGTGGCTCCTGGTGGTGTTTTTTTTTACTCATCAACAACTGTGGGTTCAAAGGCCGCACATGGACGAGTACACCGCGCTGGAGAAGCCCTGCAGCATTATCTCCAGACACTCCAACAACCACTTGAAGCATGAGGATATTTATAGCCTGTTCAGGAGCCTCTCACAAATCTACAATACCCTCCGACTACGTGCTGCTGCGTACAGTGTAAAACCTCCAAACAGCAGCAGCCACCCTGTGAAAGAAACGTGCAGAGACAGGCGCGCCGTTATCACAACAAAGCTGAATCCAAAGAAGCCGTGTGAACAGTCAAACAGCTGGAGTGAAACATGACCGCACTACGCTGCACCGCAGGGCGAGGCCTCCTCCGGCTGTAACTGATTTACCTGAATGGCTGAATAACTGGTAACTACGGGTTTGATGCTGGTTGAGTCACTGGCTCACTGGTGTGTGTGCCTGTTTTCCAGCCACTCAAACGCACGCCGTGTGGCTTAGCGGCGGGCCCGGCTGCTGAGCTGGCGGTGATATTCCATCACAGGGGCCTAAACAGGAAACCGGTTGTGGGAGGCTGCTCACCTTTGACACTCCTTGTGTCACAGACTCTTGTTGTGAAACACTGGCTGGAAAACACACCCCAGTTCAGCAACGGGTTATATTTTTGCAAGCTCAGATGGCTCAAACAACCCATCCTTTTTACCATAATGACAGCCGGCTCGCCACCTTTTGTTCTGACGTGCAGGAGACTTGTAATTAGCGGAAAACAATGCTTCAAAAACCTGCCGTGTTCAGTTTTCAGTCCACACAAAAGGAGGAGATTTTGATTTGATGGTTGTCAGAGGAAACGTCACGGTTTCACAATTATTAAACCAGGGAATTTAATATTTGACACTAAGGAAAGTCAGCCCACTTACACTATACATTACTTATACTATACGTAAAGAGGGTTAAGCAAGTACGCGTAGAACTGGAGTTACATCCAGGTCACTACATCTCCCCGCATTCAGAAAGTAACAGTAACACATTTTTTTACCTTGAGTATAAAAGAGGTGGATGATTATCTCAAAGAAGTTGGAACAAATTCAGCGTTTGACCCTTTTCAGACATTTTTCACGACAATTTTCATAGTGACAAAGAAAAAAAGCCTCATTTTAATTTCAGTATTTTAAAATGAACATTTTTTGTTTTTAACATCTGTTTGTGAATTGAAAATCGAAAAAAATAAATCTTTTTCCGAACAGAATAATCAGATTAGTAACATAACTATTTGTCTCTGTAACATCAGCGAGTAAAATAGAAATGAAATCCAGTTTAAAACGTAAAAAACGTGATAAAACTCCCTTATTTTGTAGAAATGAAAAGCTCCCACGCTGCTTTTCTGTGGAATAAACGGCTCGAATGTCAATTCTCTCTGACATTTTAACAGCTCTTCTTCTTAACGCTCCAGGTGAGTGTCACACACACGCACACACACACGCATACGCGCACACACACACACGTTATGAATTTGTTAACCCTGACGTCTAAAGTCACCTCACGACCACAGTACCTACAAATAAATGCAACAACTTGTTCGATGAGATAGTTTCCTCTCTGCTCTGACAAATTGCTCGTCATTGATGAGACAAGTCTGGTTGAGTGTAAATATACACCTGAACACACACACACACACACACACACACACACACACACACACACACACACACACACACACACACACACACACACACACACACACACACACACACACACACACACACACACACACACACACACACACACACACACACACACACACACACACACACACACACACACACACACACACACACACACACACACACACACACACACACACACACACACACAGGCAAGTCTCAGCAGGAGCTGGGGCACAAAAGGAAAATATGAACATCTCTGCCTGCTCCACTGGTGTTGTGTGACGTTCACTGACGGACGGGAACACCCAAGAAAACTAGATGTGAGGGGAAAGTTTGTGTTTGAAATCAAAACCAAGCAACGGATTTAATTACTCCGTCGTTTTGTTCAACTCCTCCAGACCTGAGCTGCACCAACGTTTGTTTCAATATGTTTCAATTCTTAGATTATTTGAGTTTCGTTTGGGACGCCACATTGGAGAAGTTGGAACAAGGGCTCTGTAAACAATCAGTGTGTTTACATGTTTTTAAAAACCCGATGATATTCGAGTTAAGGGCACACCCCAGTTTCTTTAACGCCATGTAAACACTATACCCCGGGTAAAATTGGGGGTTTCATATCCCTGTAAACAGACCAAGAGAACTTCTTCAGTTCCCCATATATTAATGCATGTCAACAGCGTTCTTGGGTTATTATCGGGGTTCCCGTCTGCGCACGCTCCCCACTCCGCGGCAGTGGCTTTTGACCCGGAAATAAAATAAACCAGAAAGCAACGGCGCCGAAAACATGAAAAACAAATCAACAATAGAGCGTTACCTTCAAACAGAGGGAGGACTTCGCAAGTAACATTACCACCAAAAAGACCTGTTTCGGTTGTAATTCTGTCTAAAATTGATTTTTTGTGCATGTCAACAGCGTTCCCGGGTTATAATCGTGTTCTTGTCCTGCGCATGCTCCCCACTCCGCGGCAGTGGCTTTTGACCCGGAATTAAAATAAACCAGAAAGCAACGGCGCCGAAAACATGAAAAAAACATCAATAATAGAGCGTTACGATTAAACCGAGGGAGGACTTTGCAACAGCAAGTAACATCACTACCAAGAAGACCATTTGTGATTTTGACAAAAGTTTACCTGAAAAAAATTATGTATTCAGTCCAGCTGTATGTTGAAGGAGCGCCACCTACTGTACCGGAGGAAGAGTTACTTCGTCATTGTCCCATTCATCCCCGTTTCATGTATACGAGGGGAACTTCAATAATCTGATTATTCCCTAAACCAGGGTAAGGCCATTTTCTTACTGATGTGCATGTAAACAGTGAATTTCAATAAATTGTATCGTAAGACAATCATGGAAGTGCCACATACGCAGCTATCACATAATAAATCTTAAAGAGGACTAAATATGCTAATCCTTTAGGTTCATACTCGTATTTTAGATGTTTACATGCTTTAATGTTTCTCTCATACTGTCTTTTTAAGACCCCCTCCTGAAACAGCCCTGCTCTGATTGGTCAGTGTTTGTGACATTAACGGCACTGTAGCGGCACTTCCTACCTATGTATAGTATACCTGTGACATCACAACCTTACAGAAGTCCTGACGGCTCGTTTAAAGACAGTTTCTAAATACAGACTTTGTGCATTTCTCTGTGGATTCATCATTTTCACACTTTCACAGTCTTTAAATAACACCTGGACCTGCTTTAAAACATAAAAAAAACATGGAAATCTCACTTTTTACAACACGAGACCTTAAGAAACACCATGTCAGCCGGTCATGTGACAAACACAAACAGTAAACAGCTTCTTCCTGCCGTGGTTCTCCAGACTTAAGCTGTCAAATCTCTAAAAAGTCGCTTCACTGACGGTCTGAGTCCATCTGATCATGAGCGAGGAGAAGTGACAGCAACATGAAACAAAGCCTCTGTGTGTGTGTGTGTGTGTGTGTGTGTGTGTGTGTGTGTGTGTGTGTGTGTGTGTGTGTGTGTGTGTGTGTGTGTGTGTGTGTGTGTCCATCAACAGCAGCATGTTTGACAGTGACGCTGACAGACATCTGTGTGTTTTACCTGTGGAAAAACCTTTGGCAGCTGTTGTGTTTTTGTGACAGAGAACAACTAAAAAATCCCCTTTTCTTTTAACCTTTGGACTCATTTGATAACTTGCGATTACAAATACACGACTGTTTTGCACACAGTGAAATAAAAAGGTGCATCATTTCCAGCTGGGACCCCAGAGTTACAGTGTATTTGTGGAGCCGCAGCCCTGCCTTGACACCCTGTGACCTCTGAGCTGCAGTATGGCTGCTAAAATTGGGCAATCCTCGGAGCAAGTGCAGGGACAGCACTTCTATATCCTCTGCCCTCAGCCACACATGTGTAACTCTCACATACATACAACTACACACCCTTAAATATCAGTTAACCTCCTTATTATACATCCAGCTGGATCCAGTCACTGCAGGCAGCATGAAAACACACAGAGGCGTATCTGGATCTTCTGTTGAATGGACTTTTAGCTGTTTGTGTAGAGAAAATACACAATTATTCCCACACATTTGGGTTATTTCTACGTTTACAATGTGTGGAGATGTTAAATTAAGTGGTTTCTTCGTTGATTTTTAATGGTAAATCCGTGTATTAAAGGTTATTTAATGGTTGTGGTTCCACACCTTTTGCCCCCCAGAGGATTTAACCGCTTTCACACTTCGCCCTGAAGCTCCAGAGACCCGAGTTTCTCTCATGTGTGCGCGGTGGGAAGCGTTTGCCCGTCAGCCTAAACGCATATCCTACTACTGCTTAGTGTAGCTTTCGCCTGCTATTATTAGATTTATCCTATAATCTTAGATAAGACAGACAAGTTACAGTGCGCGCACCTCTCAACCCCACAGGTTGACTTCCCACAAACCAGCCCGAGCACCGCGGAGAAATAATAATAATAATAATAACAATAATAATAATAATGATAACAATAATGCTGTGAAGGGAATAAAAAAAACTGCGCACAAACAAGTCAATAAGTCACAACAGCGGCTCTGGTCCGCGGCAGACTCACCGGGAGATGAGAGAGAGACCTCCGGGGCTGCTGCTCTTGCGCTCGGCTCCACCTGTGACGCTCCGCGCTCAGCAGCTCCTGCAGGAGCCGGAGCCGCTCCGTGGGCAGGGCCTGGTCACGTGACTCCCCACTGCTGCCTGCACCTTTCCTCCAAAACACAAACTGACACCCTGAAATAGTGTTAATGTCCCCCCTGAGGACTTCTTTTGCTCTGTGTGTGTATTTGATCTGTGCATTGATCTCACGTTGGTGCCAAAGTGACATTATGACAGAATATTAATAATTTATATGACATTAACAGAACACAGAGTTTATAAAAGTATGTCACTGTAATTCATACTTACATAAATACAAAAAATAAGCTTATTGACTTCTACAAAGGCTCAAATATCATCAGTTTAAATAAAAGAAAGCATTTTGAGGCGTCCATCTGCCATCTACTGGCTCATTACAGATGTTTTACATGAACTGTTTCCTTAATTTTTTCTACTTTTGCTCTTGTTTTATTTTTGTGTGAATGAATCTCACCTTGAAAAGCAGAATTATATTGTGATATTTAGACAGGTTAGCTATCAATAACATATAATAATTAATATTTTACTGCAGATTCAGTGATAAGATTTAAACAATAACAAACAGTTGATAAAAACATTAACATGTCCCTGAAATCACTGCATGATGTAAATTCATCTTTATGTAATTCATATTTACAAACACAAAACTTTTTGCTTATTTACTGTACAAATGCTGCTGCTGGCGACACTTTCAAAAATCACCAGGAGTTTAAATAAAAGGAAAGGAAAAGTATCATGTTGAGGCCATCTAGTGGCTCTTAAGATGTTTTACACACATTCAAGTTTAAACAATAAAACAAATATAAAATACAAAGTAAAAAATATTCATTTAAAAATCCTTATTCATTTTATTTCATGTATGTGTTTACTGATGTGTGACACTGCTTCTTTTATTCTGTATTCGTTTATTCTCTTTACTGTGAAGTCTCTTCTGTAAAGGATCAAAGTTTCACAAATAAAGAATAAAAGAAAAAACATTAATAATAAGACGTAGAGCCGGGTCTGTTCCACGTTCTTGCTCGTTCAAAAGAAGCTTTTCGTCGCCACCGTGTGCACAAGACTGCTGGATAAATACTTTATACACATATATATATTATAATTATTATTCTTATAGCTGTTGTGACTTGCTGCTGCTCATGGAGGAATTGTTGGGACTCTGTAAATCATAAAGAGTTTGGTCTGAACCGACTCTTTATGTAAAGTCTGTGGAGATGTTTTCTTATGATTTTGCACTGTAAATAAAATGAAATTTGAATTAATAATATAAAAATCCTTCAGCTGTCACTGCGGTAAAAACATCTTTAACAGGCGTAAGTCTCAACACGAGGAGTCGATCGGGTCCGTGACGTCTTCACTCTTTGTATCGCTGCTTGCCTTCGTCGCTTCTCCGACCTGGACCCGGGTTCCTGAGGTTCTGGGAGGTGGAACCGGTCTTCAGAGTGACCGGCGCCGGCCGAGGTGAAGGCTGCTTGTTGGCCACAGGGCGAGTGTTTACGTAGATGGGATCTTCTCCTGCATTAAGAAGCAAAAATAGGAGAATTTCCGCCGTTTGGCTCAATAATCAACCGATATGTTTCACTGTTAAATAACTTAAATGTACATTTGTGAGTGCAGCGGAGAAGCTCTCGCGTTAAAACAACTCTGCATTTTATAAGAAAAGCACGACATTTCTAACACATGTTTGTTTCCAGACGTGGAGTCAGATTTGACCTCTGAGAGCCGTCAGAGGTCAAATCCAAGATGGCCGCCAGTCCGCCCCCCCTCCCCCTCCCCCCAATTCTAATGTTCTTGGGTGCTTCATTTTGGACTCAAACAGCTTAGAAAAACCTTTAAGGTGTGAGTGGAAATGACACCTTTTTTTGGTGATACTTTGGAGATCGCCAGAAATCAAGGAAATGCATTTAGGTGTTCAATGTTTGACTTGGTTTTTACTTTTAATGATGCCGTTTCAGGCGGCGTGGTGGTGGTTAGCACTGTCATCTCACAGCAAGAGGGTTCCTGGTGTGTGGAGTTTGCATGTTCTCCCCGTGTCTGTGTGGGTTTTCTCTGGCTTCCTCACACAGTCCAAAGACGTGTAAGTGTTGGGATAGACTGGCACAGGGTGTACCCCGCCTCACGCCAAATGTCAGCTGGGATCGGCTCCAGCCCGCCCATGACCCCAATAGGGAGAAGAGGTTGAAGATGAATGAATGATGGTGCCGTTTTGACTAAATCTGTCCTTCCTCTGACAGATGAATAAAAATAATAATGCTTTGATCCTGACAGTGTAAACAGGAAGGAAACCATATATTGTAATAAATTGTTGTGTCTGGGAACGAGCATCACGAAAAAACAGTGATGAAATGTCAGAAATGATCAAGAACTCGTGAAAACAGGAAAAATCAAATGCCCTGTCATTTTCCTGGTCATTTGTTTTACTTTATTCCTATTTTTAATTGCACCATCCATCCATCGATCAGGAAATGCATAAACACACTGACCGTCACTAGGAAGCCCCTCATCAGAGGTTGAATGTAACTAAACTAAGTACATTTAATAAAGTTCTGCACTCGTACAGATTTGAGGTAGACCACTTTACTTTACTTGAATATTTTTATTTTCTTCACTACAATTCAGAAGGAAATACTGGACTTTTTAATCCTTGTTTATTTGATGTATTTAATTACTCATTACACTGTAGATTCAATACAAAGTAGACTTTAACAGAGTATTTCTACACTGATACTAGTATTGCTCTTTCTGCATTACAGCAGCTTTCTCTCTTTTTTCATATTCTCAAAACATGAAGTGCAAACACCACATTAATTCAACATTTGACTGATGAAAGTAAAATAATCAACAGGTCCATCAATGCCACTTAAATGTGATTTCTGTTTACAATCAAGACGGTCAAATGCCAAAGGACCTGTGTCGACGTGCTGTATTTTCTATATTTAACTTCCCACTGAGACGTTAGCAACACAATTACTTCTGTTAAATATCAAACACACTCAGCTGAAAAGTGTCCGTCAAACAAACATCACAAGAAGTCCACATTCTCTGCTCAGGACGCCATTACTCCATTTTATCTTTACATAGAAAACACGTGTTTGCTGCTCTGAATATCGAGTGCAGAGCCTTTAACATTTATCACATGTTGTCATATTTAACTCACAGCTAAAGCTCATCTGTCCTTTCTCATATTTACACATTTGCTAAACTTGTTTTATTGTTTGTTGTTGGTGAAATAATTCATCAGACGTGACGAAGGGGCAACACGCCGCTCACGCAGAGGTAAAGATGTGTTAATGTGGTGTTCAACCACAGAGGGTGGAGCAGTTAGAAGAAGGACAAAAGCTGCAGACCCACACACAGGGGATGTGCGACAGGCCACAACAGTGACGCTGGTATTGTTTTTACCTTGTGAGTCATCAGGGCAACATGTGAGACAAGTGTAGCGGGAACTACCACAGAGGCAGCTTTCACTGTTTTCAGGGGTGTCACAACCGTGCAAGATACAGTCACAGAACTGTAATGAAAAATACGCAAAAAGACGTGTATTGGGGTGCCTGGTGGCTCAGTGGTTAGAGGGGGAACCCCATGTACTGAGGTTGGAAGTACTCGAAGCAGCGGCCTGAGTTCGATTCCCACCTGTGGATCTTTGCTGCATGTTGCCCCCCTCTCTCTCTCTCATTCTTGTTTCCTGTCATTCTTCAAGATGTCCTCAAATTAAGGCATGAAAAGACAAAAAAAAAACCTTTAAAAAGGCAAAAAGACACTTATTACTTACTTGCTATTTCATTAAAGCAGTTTTATGTAATTATACTGTCCTGCTGCCAGGGGCGTAAAGTGGTGCCCTATCCCTACTTCCCACCCCCCTCTACTTCTGATGCCGTTGCTTGGACCACACTAAACTTCGAACTCAGCCTTCATTTTGATCTCAACGACACACCTGAACAGTTCTGTGACGATTGTGACACGATAGCAGTGACAAAAATCCTCAAAACACTGAAAACCCTCTTTGGTAGTTCCCGCTACACTGACACTTGTCTCACATGTTGCCCTGATGACTCACGAGGTAAAAACAATGCCAGCATAGCTGTTGTGGCGAACCCAGGCCGCTGCTTCGAGGGCCTCTAACCACTGAGCCACCAGGCACCCCGATACACGTCTTTTTGTGTATTTTTCATTACAGTTCTGTGACTGTATCTTGCACGGTTGTGATACCCCTTAAAACACTGAAAGATGCCTCTGTGGTAGTTCCCGCTACACCTGTCTCACATGTTGCCCTGATGACTCACAAGGTAAAAATGCCAGCGTCGCTGTTGTGGCCTGTCGCACATCCCCTGTGTGTGGGTCTGCAGCTTTTGTCCTTCTTCTAACTGCTCCACCCTCTGTGGTTGAACACCACATTAGCACATCTTTACCTCTGCGTGAGCGGCGTGTCGCCCCTTTGTCACGTCTGATGGATTTACTTCACCAACAACAAATATTTAAAAAACACAAAAGTATGCTGCTTTTAGAGGGATACCAATTGTAGATGTATTTTGATGAAATAACGATTATAGATTAATTTATTGAATAGTTTCATCTTTGGGTAAAAATAGTTAAAGATGTGAGAATTCGCAAAATATTTTGACAATTATCTTTTTAAATGAGGATTGTGCGAAAGCAAGTGAGAAAACAATAGTGGGTGTTTTTTTTTTTTACACTTGAGTCATTGGAAGTAAAACCTCCATATATAAAGAACTTTTGCATGTCATACGTATTTATTGACCGCAAGATAATTCTCAGGTAAAAACTGCTTCATGACTGGCAGGCGGTGGGTGGGAGACAGGTGGTGGCGTGTGGGTGCTTTTTTCAGTTCTGCCAACGTCGATTCTGCAAATATGTGATATTTTTCTCAGTAGGGGTCAGTCGGCTGTGTTCGTTTTCCCCTCATGCACGGATCTCTGCCTGCAAAATGAGGTCTGTTCTCAACGTGAAAATCTCTCTGCATCATTACTGAAACCACACAGTAGAAGACAGACGACATGTCCTACATCGACACTTCAGACTGTTCACACTGCAGTTGAAACCACACAAACCACTCGCTCACTCGGCCATGAGTTGAGTTGGGCAGAAAATACCTGTTTCCAGTGCTTCCTCTGTGTCTTTTGTTCTCTCACTCAGACACAGAGACCCTGTGTTTGAAATGACTAAAGTTGTCTGTAGATGTTTGTTGGATTCTTTCCCTTGTTCGGCAGCTTTCATCTGCGGCTTCTCTTCCCTACAGAGTTTATCTACAATCTATAGATGCGTACTGCAGTTCCAGTAGATCGAGATAATTATCTAAAACTTCCACCTAAACAGTGAGACTGGTGCTGTACCTCTGCTTCCGCGATGTCTTCTTCTCAGCAAGACGCAAATGACCAGCAGGACAATCAGAAGGAAGGCAGAAGCCCCCAAAATGATCCACATCCAGCTGCTGATGAGCGGCAGGTTTTCTGAGGGAGACACAGTGGCTGTAAGAGAAAACATGTGTTCACGTTGTGTCAGTCAGAGTCGGCCAATGTGTGCACATGTTAGTCCTTAAGGGGGAGCATTTCAACTTATTAATACCACCATGAAACTTCCTGACAGGATGAAAGTTTAATACGCAAATGAGGTGTTATCTTTCGTTAACGTTGGTGGATTTAGGAGGATTCTAAAGATGGGAAATAAACACAATAAATAATTAAGAGTCGTTATCACATCAGCCAGCATTCAAAAATACGGCTATGAGATATACGCTTGGATGTTTGATCACTTTAAACGCTTTTATTTGTCCAGTGATCAGCTGTAATGTGTGAATCATTACGTCAGTGTGCAGAGTTCACACCTCACGGAACAAAGTTGAATGTCTTAGAATAAATTCGACCTCCTCGTCCCTGAAGTGTCATCATCTTTACGTACGCTTACTGACACACGTGCACACACCTTGTTCACCTGAAGGGTACGACGTATTTTCCTTGCTCTTCGCTGTCAAGGAGGAAACAAAATGATACTTTCATTATACATGTGTTCATCATAATAAGCTTTAAGGCAACACTTTACTTTAGGAACCTCATATTAAGCATTTATACGCAGAGTACAAACATGTAACAAATGTGTTATAAGCAACTACAATGCAGTTGTAAGCATCCGAGTTGGTTATTAACAACTTTAACTCCTGCTGTGCCGCCCATAAGTGGAGGCCCATGTATGAACAGACATTGAGAGACATTATAGTATTATTATAGAATACACAGTTGTAATAATGAGAAAAATGTCTCCAAAGGTGAAGTTATAAAACAACCACATTATTAAATGTTTGCACGCTGCTTCGAAATGTTAAATACAGGGAATTAAAGTAAAATGTTACCAGCTTCAGTCACACGCAATACTTACTAATAACTACTTCTGTTCCACTGCTGTTAATAAAGATTAATAAGGGAATCTCTATTGTGACTTTGCAAAAGTACCATCCGCTCTCTGTTGCGTTTGCCCAAGTGTATTTCGCCACAGGCTCTTCAGTGTCTTTCTCCGCAGCCTTGGTTTCGTTGGACGCCTCGGTGGAGGTCTTTGCAGAGTTGTTAACGATCTCTTGGTGAAATATGTGATCTTTATCGAATGAACGTCCAGAGGGGTTAAAATACCAGACCACCCGAAGTCTGTCGTGTGTCTTTGTCCTCAAACGGCAGAGGAACGTCACCGGGGAACCGTAAGGAACTTCCACTCTCCTTTGTGTTTCATCCAGAATCACAGGAGCAAGACCCGACACCACCAGGGCTGAAAGACAGAAACAAATAAAACTTTATATTTAAGCACAGTTTGGAGGGACTTGAGTTTTTCCATTTCTGCTAATTTATTCTTCTACTTATTCTTACAATCATTGTAATCATTAGGGGCAAAACAATTTGGGATTTTTGAGACTGATAATCGTCTTTCAGAGGGGAAAAATGACCAATATGACGGCCAATAAAGGGATTTTTGAACTGGAATGAAAATGAACCTTTTCAATGTAGATCGTTAGACGGATGCTTTTCAGATCAAATAACTTTATTAAAGATTATTTAAGATTATTATACATACAACTAGTTCTAGAGATGACAACTGCTAAAATAAAGAATAAATAAAAATAAATAGCTACAGTAAGTATTACTGTTGGTTTAGTATCAGTCATTGCTGAGCATTCAGATAAAAAATAAATAAATATAATATAGATAGCTGCCTTCACCAGCTGACGGACAGAAGTTTACTAAACCAAAACAGTTTTCATGTCGTCTCCATGGCAAGAAATCAACAGTGTTGACTTTATTTCCGCCCAGTGCAGCGTGTGAGGGGAAACCGTGACACGGACGCACACAGACTGAGCCGATCAGTCAATGTAGATTCATCTCATGTGATCAAAATAAGATGTATTTAATAACATAGGATTGTATCTGTTCTGTGAGATAAGAGGCTATCGTCGCAACGCTTCAGGCGCACTCGCTGTAGAGCAGTGACTGTATGGTGACAGATGGGGCCCTCCCGGGCAGCGAGCCCCCCACACACAAACCCATTTACGGGCGTGGCCCCTATAGGTCCATGACGTCCCACCTGGACCGGAGTGAATCACACCGAAAAAATGATCTACAGACTTCAGGATATCTTTTTATGGTACCGGACAAAACTCATTTTTCAGAGTGGCTTTAACTACAATTCAGAAGGAAATATTGCACTTTTTAGTCCACTGCATAATTTAGAACCTTTAGTTACTTTGCATATTAGATAAATATAGATATCAGATTATTAATATGAAACACGTGGGTGATTCCACCCCTCCATAAAAACACACTAAATGAGTCAAAGTTGAACAAACATATGCTAGATTAACACCTAAAAAGAAATGATTGAAATGGTGGAACAAACATCTTTGTTGGGTCATCTTGTCTTTTATTTATTGATTTATTGAGTTTATTGTGTTTTGTTTTTTTAAAACGCCAGTTAGTTCACACAACTTGGTTTGGACCTTTATATTTTGATATTCATCCATATGAATTAATCATAAAGTAGCCCCATACACTGTTGAGTAGAAATTACGTGCCTGAGACCGTTAAAATTATGATTAACTAATAAAACAGCCATAAACAAAAGGCAAAGATAAAAAACTTTACAGCCTCACTCTGCTTTATATCTGTCTACATGTTTGTCCAGTTGTGTTTGTCAATATGTGCATAATCTGTCGGTGTGCTGCCCATAAACTGTGCGGTGAAGTGGAGAAGAATTTCCCCCGGGGACAATAAAGTCTGACGTCTAAAGTCCAAGTAAGCTGTGATATCTTGGCTGTTTGGCACAGGAAATTATTCCATGAGGAACCAGGACGAACCAATAAATGATGATGTGTTATTACAGGTCCAGATCAGACTTTATTGATCCCAAGGGGAAAACTCATGAGCTACCTGGAAATATATATAGTAAAAAATAAACCCCACCTTTACCAGTTTTAATGTAAACGTAATGTTAACGCATTAATAATTATAGTCAATGATAAAATAAAGATTATTGGGAAATGTGCCACCAACACTTCAGTACGTTTAATTCATTTATATTGTTTTTTCTAGTGCAGAATCATAACAATAACTTAGTTAAGTAAGATTTTGAATGAAGGACTTTTAGTTACACTGTAGTTTTGCTACTTTGATTCACATTTAGTAAAAGATCTGAGAAATTGTTCCACTTCCACCCAGTAAGTAACAAGAAGGCAAATGTTTTTCATCCTACAGCATTCATTATTCTGGGTACATGAAATTCCGGTCTTACCTGTCGTGAGCAACATGAGAGTCGACCGCTTCAGCCACATTTCCATGGTGTTATGCGAGAGGTGGTCGTCTTCTTCTCAAACTCATCCTGTCTCTGCTGCCTGTCTGCACATCTGACAGGGTTAGACGTAAAAAAAAAAAACCTGTGTGTGGGTGGGAGGAGATTTTTTTTCGTCTGTCTTTTATAGTGTGAGAATAAGTTGCTGACTGTAGTGGAGGTTGCATGAACAACAACTGAAGATGGTGTAGGCTTTAGAAAAGAAGAGGGATTCCTGACCAAACACTTTACTGCACTTTTGTTTCGACTGTTTTTAGTGAAAGCATCAAAGCAGACGGCCGCTGCTTCACTGCTATAAATGTGCATCTGGTGTCAGGCACACTTCTGCAGGCTGGTGGCACACGGTGAATCCCTGGGTGCGATAAAAAGGCAGGTGCCGACTCGCTGAGTAAAAATAAAAACAGGGCAACGGCAGATGATACGAGGGGTTTGTGAAACCCTTGTGGGTTTTGGTGCAAGGGTGCTATAACACATTTCACCTCGTCCCCACAGCGGTGTACGAGGAGCCTCTGGCTTCCTGTGACAAGACACGACGGAGTATGATGAACTCTCTGATTCAATCCAACCACAATTAACAAGACAAATGCAGGAGATACAACAAAGTATAGTTCATGTATTAATGTATGTATGTTTCATGCAGAAGAGTCGAGACACGCACAGGAATAATGGAAACACACAATTAAACACACATATTAAAGTTAAAATCTGAAATCTGTGAAACACGGATTTACGCTGATATGAAGTATAAACTTCTTAAATTCACTCTTTTTTATATTTTTCATTGGCATGCACTTGTTTTTATATATTTTATTTACCGTTTATTATTATGAATATGTACCAAACACCAGTGGTGTAAAGTAGCTAAACATTTATTCAAGTACTGTACTTAAGTATAATTTAGAGTTATCTGTACTTTACTTGAGCAATTCCTTTATCCTATATTTCAACTCCACATCTCAGAGGAAAAGATTGTACTTTAATCTCCACTTCTTAAAAAATGTCTTAAATTGAATCACAAGTTACTTTAAGAAGAAGAAGAAGAACAGAGATACAGATTGAAATCATGAACATTTATAGTTATAAATATGCCCAGTAGCTCACCTGGTGAGTGGGTCCCATATACAGAGGCTGAGTCCTCACTGCAGCAGCCCGTGGTTTGACTCCTTTGTTGCATGTCGTCCCGTCTCTTCCCCCCCCCCCCCCGTTTTCTTCCTACCTTCAGCTGCACTTCAAATAAAAGCATAAAAAGCAAAAAATAAATACAGTACAAAAACACAAAAATACAGAAATAAATAAATATATAATATAACAAAATTTGAGAAATGTAAAGCATTTATTAATTATTTTATTAATTCCTGTGTTTATTTATTCCTATATTTATTTATAAATGTATTTACTTATTCATATATTTATGTATGTATGCATTTATTTATTTATTCCTGCATTTATTTATACATTTATTTATACATTTAGTTATTTGAGACTTGAGTCATGTTTAATCATAATAAAGGCATAAAAAAAAAATATATTAATAAAAAATACAAAATAGTATCAACAAATAAGATTAAACATTATTATTATAGATTAAAATACAACAGTATTTAAATCAATTGGCATTAGCCAAGCCTCTACCAGCTCCAAAATTCCAACCATAAATGCATTAAATTATAGATTATTATCCAATAATACATATATTACATACATACAGCTAATATACATCATTTTTGCTCAATGACTACTTAGACTTTCGGTACTTAAGGTATATTTTGATGCTTGCAGATACTTTTGTACGTGTAATGAGTAAACATGAGTAAAGGTAAAATCTTTAAGTATTGTTCACTGATGTATTTCTGCTTTTCCTTGAGTAAATGGTCTGAGTGCTTGTTTGTCTGCTGCCAAACACAGAGGGATAACCCTTGTATGTAAAAACCTGAGTCTGTTCATGACAGCGAAGACAAAAGGCCATGAGAAGAAACATCTAAAGTTTGTTTAACTCCTGAAACTGAACTTCAGAGAGAGCGAAAGTAGGTCCTCCTGTCTGTGATGTTCACAGAGAAATGATCTAAAACCATTTGTTTAGTGGGACAGGAGCTTCGAGGTGAGTGGGCGCTGTGGCTAAAATATAACTAACACTAGTATACCTTAGGTGGTGGAGTCTCCTTCTGTGTTCTCATGTTTTATGTGAAGCTTGTTTGGTGGTTGGAAACAATTACAGAACTGTCTCTAGAGCAAATATATGTTTTTGTGTTTCAGAATAAAATAAAAGTTGCAATATGACGGCAGACTATTTTAATCAAGAGGTTTTTTTATCATATTGCTGCAGTGGTTGAAACGTTTTCTATAGTTAAAATGAACATTTTTGACATTCATTTAACATAATGAATAGAATAGAATAGAATAGAATAGAATAGAATAGACTTTATTGATCCCACAGCGGGGAAATTCACGTGAGCAGTAGCTTACACACAGACACAGACAACACAGACCCTTAGTTTACATAAGGTAAACAAAGATAATTAAAAATAAAATAGAAGATAAAAATAAAGAATAAGAATAGAAAATATACTATATACAATATACAACATGGAGTAGATCTACTTTGCTTTTTGTTCTTCACTATAACGCAAATAATAAAAACCGCAGCATTGAGTCATTGTTTTTGCTTTAAAACATTTTCAAATGGATAAAGTTCACTTTCAGACAGATGTCAGATCAGAAACTGATTCTGTCATCTTACTTCCTGCAGCCTGGGAGAAGATGTTAAAGGGACATTGGTGTCGTGTAGATGCTGCTTCAGGTGATGTCAGGAAAAAGGGACGTGACCCGGAGGAGCTGGCTCCCTGAAGGAAAACTGACCTGGACCGTATTTAACAAATCACAACACTTTTCATACCGTAACCCTGATAAAGTGACGCATCTAGGACAAATGTTTAAAAGGTTAAAGGATTAAAAGACCATGATTCTCTGTGGATTTTTTTGGTAATTTTATTACTTGTACATTTGTTGGGGATTTTGATCACTGGTGCAAAACTTAAGACTAAATATAAAGATAAATAGAAACAGTTACGCTCTCTCGCTGCATTTAGAAAACTGACAAAGAAAAATTAGGGACATGAGTATTATAGTGAATAAGTGCTGGTTTGTTTCTGGGTCTTGTGCAAAATACTGTAATGCTATCCCATATATATTTTAGTATGAAACTGGTTGATTTTTACTATTCACATAATGGCATTACATTTTTTAAATCTTTTTAAACGCTCATCGCCAGTACAGAGGCAATACATATTGAAACTTGTTAAACCTGCCTTTGTTTTGACCAAGTCCAGTTGTTTTTGGGGTAAGGATGACCTGGAAGAATGAGAACATTCACAGGCTATGTGTGAATTTATTTATACATTTATTAATGCATTTATTTATTTATGTCTATATTTTATGTGTGAATTTATTTATTTATTGCTGCATTTATTTATTAATGTATTTATGCATTTATTTATTGAGACTTGAGTCATGTTTAATCCTTCATAATAAACTAAGCACCAAAGTAAATCCCTTCTCAGCTTTCTACGACAGTCCCTGAAGGCAGCATTACTCACCCGCGCAGCAGAAACACCAGTACCCAGAATGCTCTTCTGCCGCATGCGCACTGAGCACTACGGCCCAAAGGCGTTGGTGGTTGGTGTCCGTCCGAGGATGCGTTGCACTCCGGCAGCATCAGTACCAGCTCCGCCGCGCCAGTAAACCGAAAACCCGGGGGTACAGAGGAGAAATACCGGCGGTGTTTGCGGCTCTAGCGGCGCCGGTTCATCGGAGCGGCGCGATGGGAGACCAGAAGGTGAGCCGGAGCCGGAGGAACAGGTGTCTCTGATGGGGGGAAGCCGTTTCAGGGCGTAACGTTAGTGTACAAAGGAAGGAGGGGGACAAGCTGCGGGACCGGGGACTTTGTGGATGCGGTCCGGACTCGTGTTTCACAGTGGTGGGGTATATGTGAACCAGCGTTTGTCCGGGTGCAGGTGAGGTTCATCTGGAGCCGATTTGTCATCGGTGTGTCGGGGTTGTGGCCGGGGACGGGGGGCCTTGGCGCGGCTCCTCTCGCATCAACAAACATTACAGAGTCCTTCAGTATGAATGGGCTCGTTCAGTGTGGGACGGCCGGCTTGAGATGCAATATAACGGGGAGTGGTGACACACATCAGCGGTGTGTCGACCCTGTGTGTGTGCGTGTGTGTGTGTCCTTTGAAGTAAGCTGTTTAATGCATGTGGAGCATTGTGAGCTGCATTATTAGATTATAAATGCGCATCCTTCCGCCCGTGAAGTGTCCTCCCTGCCTGTGCGCTGAGGCTGTAGGTCCCTCTCTGATCCCGTCCGATCTGAAGAAACAAATGTTAATCATGTTAAAAAAAAGAGCTCAAAGCCTGAAGCTCCATTCAAACACTGATTAAAAACAAACTCGACCACAGAGGATGCACTTCAGTGTTAGAGGAGACACTCGGCCCTCTGTGCCATCAGAGGCCACTCGTTTTAGATTACATTAGAAACTGTTATTGTCATTGTACTGAACTGCAACATGATTAGAAATTAAAGACACGGGAAATAAATTAGCATTACAAAAGACAAAAACAACTTAAGCAAACAAATATCCACGGCAACAACAACATGAGGTTAAAACTAGAAGCAATTTTCACTAGAACAAGAGTTTTTATTGCCCTAGAATCATATAAAGTTAAATAAATGTAAACAATTCACTGGTGTTGATTTTATTATTGCGCTATAATCATATAAAGTTTAAATAAATGTAAATATTTCACTGGTGTTGATGTTATAATTGCACTAGAGTCTATAAAGTTTAAATAAATGTAAATATTTCACTGGTGATGATGTTATAATTGCACTAGAATCATATAAAGTTTAAATTAATGTAAATATTTCACTGGTGATGATGTTATTATTGCACTATAATCACATATAGTTTAAATAAATGTAAATATTTCAGTGGTGTGGACAAGAGTATACATGTTTACATATGTTGTTGTTACATATTCCCCCTTTTGTGAAAGAAGACAATAACTGTAATAACTATTTAAAAACCAGCCTCCCTTTATTACACTAACTTTGAATGAGCACAAATTCATGAAGCAACCTTTGATATTTTCATATTTTACATGAAAACCGCGGCTTCAAAAGCCCTTTTTGCTGCTGTACAACTAACGTGCGTGACAATCAATGTCCAGCTCTTACATGAATCCAAAGCATAAAGTAAATATGAACGTAAAAGCTCTTAAAAAGGCATTAAAATGATACTGAACCCCTCGTCCTCCTCACTGGAGAACGGCTGCTCATAAGAGTAAGAACAAGAGTAAACGTAAAGTAAACATGTTGCTGTACTGAATCAAACTTTACAGGCTTTGCTTTTCCAGTCTGAAAGGATCCAATTATGTCAAAATGTTGAATATTCGAATGTTAAGTTTTGTCTTTTCTGCAGGAGTCTCTGCGTAAGATCACACACACGCTGGCCATGAAGAACGAGGAGATCTCAAACTTCGTCTGCACTCTCAAACAGAACCTCGACAACTTGGAGGTACACAGACGCACGCGGCCGCTGAACTCAAGTGTAACCCCGGCTGCACACTGTTTTGGTTTCCTCCCTGTACTCACTCGTTTCTGTTGTGACACCAGGCGAACTCTAACAGAGTCCAGGAGGATCTTGAGTCGGAGTTCACCGCGCTCCACTCTGTTCTGGACGAGATGAAGGAAAACATGGTGACGCGCATCAAACAGGAGAAAGCCAGCCGCACGTACGAGCTGCAGGTAACTGCTAGGGTCTTTGCATTTCCATTCAATTTTATTTACAGTAAAAATAAAATCTTTGTATTTCTTTAGACTCACAGAATTATAGCAAATGCATTTTATTGAAATCACTAAAGTCCAGTTTTTATTCTAAGAAAAAACATACTTTATTAATTTATAGTGAAATTCATCGCTGCATGTAACGCATCCTAAGCATTCGTGTGTTGCTCAAAGACGTTTCGACGTGCAAATGTTTAAGCTTGTGCAAGAAATGTGTTCAAGTAAATATTAGAAAATGTGGAAAAAAGTACATTTTATGACATTCTCTCTCTTTTGTACATTATTTCTAGACACTAAACACATGACGCGAGGTAGATTTTAACCTTTCAAATGACTGAAATCACAAAAAAAATAAAAAAATTAAGGAAAATTAACCAAATAAACATATTCTTTACATAAGTTCAGTAACTATTCCAGCTTACTTGCACTGAAAATATGTTATTATGATTATAATTATGCCTCTCAGGTCAAATACTGTATAACACTCAGAGTTCTCTGTCCCGGTCTTTGGTGCGTGCAGCCTTAGGACCAAACCATGACTCTCAAATGATGCAGCGAACTCCGTCGCTTCTGCGGAGAACACAATAGTCCCATTATACTAAACGAAAAACGTGTTAGAGTTAGCAGATGTTCTCTTTTTTGACTCTGGGTTGGTAATTTTCTCAGAGTCAGCTGAGCGCCTGCTCCAAAGCCCTGGAGAGTTCGGAGGAGCTGCTGGAGCTGGCCAATCAGACGCTCTGCTCCTCTGAGACGGATGGTTTCAACCAGGTAACTGACTCACGGCACCACTGACGTAATGCTGCTCCCTCTGCTCGCTGTTTATAACCATGTTAATGACTGATGGTGTCCATATATGTATATAAGATGTCATCTGTCCCTCCAGTGGTGTCATACAGCACCGCCATCAGTGACTTTTTGTGGTAAATGACGACATGTTTGGCTACAACTCAGTTTTGTCTCTGCTCCGTATCTCTTCTCTCTTTTTTTCCTTCCCCTCTCTGCTTCTCCTCTCCAGGCGGCCAAAGACATTAAGGATAGGTATAGTACTCAGTCATGCTTTGCTTCCCTTTTGCCCTAGCCTTCTGTAATCATTGAGCCAGCATGCATGCATTCAAAACGTGTATCCAGTATCGTAGACAATAAGCAGTATGGAAAACTTTGCACTCGTGAGCCTTTTGTCTTTGTGTTTCCCTCTGTCTTCTTAAGTCTGCGCCATCCTGTGTCGACCCCCTATCCCCCCCACCCCCCTGGACGAACTCCCTCTCTAGCTCCGCTTTTAATCGTCCATTAGGTTGATGAGTTCAGTGGTAGTACCAGAAGTCTAGTTAGTGGCCTTTCCGTAGCGAGCAGTATTAGAATCCTGTTTTTGCCTCTGATCCCGTTGAATAATGGACAACGCTTGTTTCCACTCCGTGTGTTTGTTTGTGTGTTTTTGTGTGTCTTTCTTTGTCCGCAGCGTGACAATGGCTCCAGCCTTTCGCCTCTCCCTGAAGGCTAAAGCCAGTGACAACATGAGTCACTTGATGGTGGATTTCAGCCAGGAGAGGGGGGTGTTGCAGGGCCTCAAGTTTCTCCCAGGTCTGCTCCTCTTATATTACACAGAAACAGATGGAGAATGCAGCAGTGGTGTAATGTAACTCAATACATCCACTCCGGTACTTTACTTCCGGATCTCCATTTCATGCTGCTTTATAGGTCAACTCCACTTCATTTCAGAGGGAATTGATGTACTTTATGCACCAATACATTTTATTTAAGATCTGTAGTCCCTAGGGACAAAAAATAACTTAAAATATCTTTCTTAGTAAATCATTCGGGGTATAATGGATCATTTCTTCAAAACTTGTGATAAATATTCCAGCCTGTTTTCCAAGCAAATCAATTTGTTTCAGGTATTTTTGTAAAATAAAGTCCTGTTTGTAATCATTCTAGTGCAGCAATACGCCTCGTACCCGCTTGCTTCAACATACAATCTGTTCTTCTGCCCATAACAACATATTTTTGCACTTTTTTTGACCCAGTTAAAGACAGAATATATCATGTATATGCCATATATATACATATCTATCGACCAATATGAAATGGAAACCTCTACAGTACTTTTACTGTTGACACTTAATAATTGTGACTTATGTGCAAAAAGAGTAGTCAACAACTGCTGGTTAATGTTTTCTTATGTAGACACATCAGTAAACAAACAACTCAGCAGTAAACACACAGGCCCTGGTTATGCACAGTCTGGGCCTTTGTGTTAAACCATCCCAGAAAAACAACGACTCTATGTCAAACAAGCGCCGTGTTGCATTGGCTTCAATTAGCTCCACATATTACTTCATATACAAGTCAAATAACTACGTGTTATGTGAAAGGGGGTCGTTCGCAGCGACGAAACCACAGAGAATTATCACTCAACTCTGCAGCTGTGTGAGGCTTTTTAACCTATTTAAATGCACCGGTGTGGTTATACAGCCTATGTACTGTAGTCTCAGATTTCAGAAAAACGTTCTGATGCACGCCACCGGTTTTGCACCAGGAGACGGAGACGCAAGTCAGACACTAGCTGGTGAGAATATACAAATATTAAAAAGCTAAAGAGCCAGATATTTACCTCCAGAGAGTGAATACTACACTTCCTGTAGATGCATCAGGTGAACACAAACAAGACTACAAATCAGTGATAATGTGTTAGCTTGATTTGCAGGAATTGTGGTGAAAATCAATTGATGCAGCTGCAACATTATTCTCATGTGACGGCTCACTTCATGATATTTATAATCTTGATTTCACACAACAGCTGTTTCTGCAGTGAAATATCATTAAGACGCCTATATTCTGCTCATTCCCAGGTTCATACTTGTGTTTTGGGTTTCTACTAGAACATGTTTACATGCTTTAAGGTTTAAAAAAGACATTATTTTTTCTCATGCTGTCTGTCTGAATACACCTGTGTGAATCCTCACAGCTCATTTAAAGGCACAGTTTGTGTATTTCTCTCTGTGGATTTAGCATTTCCCAGTTTTTATACATCACCTCAATCTGCTTTATGATAAATAAAGACATGGAAATCATACATTTTATTTCAATAAAAGTGTTGAACAAGTATATAGTATAGAAAGTATATTTTTGATATTCCCTATAACGGACAAAACGTCTCTTCTCTCCAGTTCCCGCCACTCCAGAGATCCAGGTCTCGGAGTGCCAGGTGTGCGACAACACGGTGACTGTAGTTTGGACCTTACCGGAGCCTGACAGCAAGATAGACCACTACATACTGGAGCATCGACGCACAAACCACGAGGGGCCGCCACGCATCAGGGAGGACTACCCGTGGATGGTGTTGGAGGGGATACGAGAGATGGAGCACACACTCACCGGTAGGTGGAGGAGGATCGTAAGAGGTATTTGGCATTTGTTGTGTAAACTTTGATGAAGCTGACTCAAAAATGTTTTTTTATCATCAGGACTGCGCTTTGACACCCGGTACATGACGTTTAGAGTGAGAGCGTGTAACAAGGCCGTGGCAGGAGAGTTCTCTGAGCCGGTCACACTGGAAACCCATGGTGAGAATACACAAACCACGTGTCATAAGGCTGTTACTCTGTTATTATTTCACTATGATTGAGCATGAAAAGTCTGTGGGGTCTTTGTTGATAGAAATGAGACTATTGAATTGTGTTTCGTATATACAGCCTTCACCTTCAAACTGGACGGTGTTTCGTCCCACACGAACCTAAAGGTGGAGGACTTGAGTGTGGAGTGGGACAGCAGCGGAGGAAAGATACAGGACATCCGCAAGGAAAAGACCCGAACCAACTCCCCGATGCACTCTCCAGCCAGGTGTGTATGAATATACACTGAAGGATTTAAATTTAACCCGGGCACTGGCGATTAACAAGGGTCTAAAAAAAACCTTGTAAAAGGCCTGTGGTCATGTGCCTACTGTCCTTAAAGGGAAATTGCGGTGTAAAATCATCCCAGGGTCTTTTTAGGCAAATTCGGTTATCAAATAAGCCATAGAGACAATTTTTTTCGTGTATGAACTATTTACGTAGATTTTCAGAGAGACACTAACAGCCTAACACAGATAAGCTCGGGGCGGCGAGTTGAACGTATTAAAACCACTTTTTTAACCACTAATACCGCCCCAAGCTAATCCGTGTTAGCAACTCTCCTGAAAATCTACGTTAATATTTCATACACTAAGAAAATTGTTTCGATGGCATATTTGATGACCGAATTTGCCTAAAAAGACCCATGGATGATTTTATAAATATGTCTCTGTGAGTGTGTTGTTTACCATCTGTTTCATCTGTAATCAGGTCAGCCTTGATGTCACCTAAGAGAGCGCCGTCAGCCCGGCCCGGGAGAGACAGGTTTACAGCTGAGTCCTACACAGTGCTGGGTGAGAGGACACAAAGAACACAACAAATATATTAACTTTAATACTATGAACCCTTTTACACTGGCAATGCATTTAAAAAAATAATCTAACCTTAGTGAGATTGTAGCTATTTGAATATATATAGTGAAGATATGTTTGCATTCATAATGTTTATCTGATATTGACAGGATGACACAGTTGCATCTTCCAGCTCAGAACTATATCCAAAGATCAGGATCTTCTTATCCCCTTTTTTTTTAAGTCATCCATGCTGTAATATACTAAAAGCTTGATAATTGAACTCCCTATATTTTAACCAGGCCTCTATCCACCACGTACAACTGGCAGGTTTCAAAGATAGATTTTGACTTCAGCTTGAATCTAACTCCTAACGTTAGTCAGACTTGAGATAGATTTATAAATTAATCATCCAACATACAAAATATTTTTAAAATAAATAATGATAAATCAATACAAAGAAGATAAAATATTAATTTACAAATAAATTAGTAATACTAATATACATAAAAAAGCAGAAACATGCACAACATCTCCAAGGAAAACCTCACAAATTTATTTAAACAGAAATACAACTGTAAAGTTACACCATCTGAAAAAACTTACATTAAATAATGGAAATTAAGACTTTATGGTATATTTTGGAGCTGTTAAAGCGTGTCATTTTATTGTGAAGGACTAAAATAAGGTCCCGGATGTTTGGATGTTTTGATGCTAATTCAACGGTGTAAGCGTCCTTTTAAAGCTAAATTAAGCCGTTAAAACGATAAATGGTAACAAAGATGAAAAGTTAGACTTTAGTTTTACACCGTTAAATTAACTCAAAACATTGCAGCATCATTTATATTTGTAGGTTGAACAGATAGTTTGATAGAAGTTAGCCAAAAACTGTCCGACCGGTGACGCAGATCCGTTAACATTGCGTTGTTTTAAGCTACCGTCAAACACTTCTTTCAAACTGGACAGAAACAAAATAAAATATATAAATTATAAAATAGAACTCACCGAAACCGTGTTGGTTAGTTTTCCAACAATCACCATCTCTAGTTTAGGCGAAATATATTAAAAATTAATCGAGTTGGAGGTTAAATATTCTGTTTTTACAGCCGTTTATCCGGCCGTCTCAACCGTTGGTGTTCTGTACCAACGGTTGTCCTGTAACGTCACGTCAACGCGACCACTCGCAGCCGCCATCTTGGCTCAGCTTCCTGTTTGGATTATTTTTATTTTTTTAAATAACGGTTTTTAAAAATATACATTAAACTGTCAAATACATTAAAATTGTCTAAAATTTAAATGTTGGCACAAGACACGACAGGACACAAAAAAGTACAGGACATTGGTACAATAATACGAAATCAGAAAATATACATTAATTTAAACAGTTGAAGTTGGAATGCCATTGCTAGGCAACAGCCTCGGTCCTTGTTGACTTCCTGTCAGTTGATGTCGTTCACATTCACTGCAACAGGAAATAAACTAGGACACATTTAGATTGTTTATGTTTACATCTTTGAAAAAGTCTAAAGTTTTAAGTAATTTGAAATATGATATAATTTATATATATATTTGAAAATAATGAAAATAATACTGCCAGGATTTTTAAATACATTTGTCCGCAGAGATGTGGACTTGAGACCTGGTGACTCGGACTTGAAGTAACGGCTTGAAACTTGACTTGATATAAAATAAAAGACTTGAGACCTTGAGCGCTAAAGACTCCTTCACTTGAAACGCGATGACTCGAATGACTTGTCTGTGTTCATTTTATGTTTTTAGTTTAAATATGAACAAAATAAAAACGTTGGCATTTTGATTGAGAAGAAATTTAAAAATAAATCAGCAGAACAGGTTTGATAAAGTGGCCAATAATACTATTAGACAGGAACTAATCCTTTGTCTTTTGTCTTTATAAAGACTGTATACTGCAGCTAGGCCTACGTGACTTGGCCTATTTTGCATTTATGCACATATTTAAGTATTTTTTTCATATTATTTTCTTTTTGCACTTCAGCACAAACCTGGTTTCTTTTTTAAAGAGCTCTGACTTTGACCTGATCTACTTTTAAACCAGACTCAACAACTTTTGTGTCATTATTTGCTCGCTCTATATCCTTTTTTTCCCTTGTCTGGACCAGATTTACCTGTTTGTTGTTGCTCTTTCATCTGTTTCATGCATTCCTAACCCACCTCATGAATTTCATTGGCTGCTTCTTCTGTGAAACCGCAAACACAAATAATACTGAACAATGAAGGCAGATCATCTCTTTCCAACTCTTTAACAAAGCTTGTAATCACACCTCCCATTCCTACACAACAGATTGCGTTGACACTGTAAGACTACAAATCAATTATCTGGGCTTATGTCTCATGACAGCTGACACCATGATCGACGCTGGTCAACAGTACTGGGAGGTGCGGTTTGACAAGGAGAGCAAAGCCTTCGCCGTGGGTGTAGCCCTGCGGAGCCTCGGACGCTTTGACCAGCTTGGAAAAAGCAGCGCTTCCTGGTGCATCCACCTGAACAACTGGCTGCAGCAGAGCCTCACAGCCAAGCACAACAACAAGGCTCGAACTCTGGACTGTGCCATCCCAAACAGCATCGGCGTCTACGTCCACTATGACGAGGGTACGACAAACGCACAGAGCCGCTGATGGTCTGTTAAGTGTTGAGAAGCACTCCCCCACAAAAAAAACACTTTATGGTGTAAATTATCAGGTTATATTTTACTGTCTATCCGGCTGATAAGGTGTGGCGTTATGACCTTTCAAAATATGATTTCCGGGTACAAGCCGCAGAGCCGTGTTCACTGTTGTTTGAACAGATCCAAGTCTTTAAAAAACAATGTAATTGTCGTTTTGCCTCTTTCTTATCAGAGAAAAAAAGTGTCTAACTGATGAAGGAGGTGATCGTAATTGTTCACATGTTCGGCCGTTTTGTCTGTTTTATTTCAACGGAGCGTTTGGACCCGGAAATTTTATTTTGAAAGGGTGTTAAATCAGTTTTAACAGACCTTTTTAAAGATTTAAACATAAACATTCTAATGTGTCCTAGTTTATTTCCTGTTGGAGTGATGGTGAATGACATCAGCTGTCCAAGACCTTTTTAGTGGAAATCCATTGCTAGGCAACAGCCTTGGTCCTTGTTAACTTCCTGTCAGCTAATGTCATTCACAGCAACAGGTAATAAACTAGGACATTTAGAATCTTTATGTTTACATCTTTGAAAACGTCTTTATTTAAGGTCAATTATCGGTTAAGCATGTCTGTATCAAAAAGCACTTTTTCATATTTTTTAGTGCTTAAAAAGTTAATTCTTTATTTGTCATTCATTCATTGCTTCTTTTATCAAGCAAACATATTTACTAATTTGTGGTTCCATCTTTCAAGGTTTTGTGGATTTTATTATTTTATTAATTTATCCAAACTTAATTTGACCGGTTAAGTCTCTTCGGGGTCACAGTGTTTGTCTTTAGGTGGAGGGACTGCGGGGTGTGCTGACTAACTTCCTGTCTCATTTTGTGGTTTGATAAACATTTCGTGCCCCGTATCGCTACTTAACGAACTACTACTGTAGCTGTTGTATCTCCTGGGAACGGCGTGAATGCGGTTTCCATGGGAACTCTGAGGAGAATGAGACAAAACAATATAAAATCAGATAAAAAAAAACTACCACAAAGAGACAACTGCTGCTAGCTGCTCTGGTGTTTTAATATTGTTGTAAAATAAAATATAAATGTTTTTGGACTGTTGATCTACTTTTTAACTACAGAACGCTCGTGTGATTTGCTTTTGTTTATTTTGAACTCTCTCCAGGTGTTCTTTCTTTCTACAACGCCAAAACTAAACAGCTGATGCACACCTTCAAGACCAAGTTCCAGCAACCAGTTATACCAGCCTTCATGGTGAGAAATGTTCCTTCAAAGCCTTTAAATACCTCACCTGCATTCCAGTATCTGTACTACCATACTATTAGGAGGCCAGAGAAAGATTTACCACGTCCCATTACGTAATGTGTCAGCTGCAGTATGCCGAAACATACAAGAATGTCCTGCACGGTCGGATTTTGCAGTATGGAAGCGAGCATGACCCATGATCTCTGGAGCAGCACATTTGAGGGTCAAAGTTCAAGGTGAAATGTCCTGAAGGACATGTCTCAGTAGTCTGCACACTGCGTGCCACAGTACATACTTTCTAAGTGCAGCTGCAGAAGGAAAAGTATTTGATTTGGAACTTGGCCCATCTGTTATCTAACCATAGACTCTATAAAAAATGTAAATAGCCTCGCAGTCGAGGTCCCTCTTCTCAACCGGATCCAATCATACTCGCTTACGGGAGACTTTGACTCCGCCTTATTTCCTCTTACCAAAAAAGGGCATGTATGTGACGTTGGGGGGTAGGGAGATACATCCATCTGGTCAGAGGCTAGCTGTTACTCAAGAGGCCACACCCCTAATTATTCATAAACTTTAACCTCCAATAAAATAAAAACTAGCCTGGTACAAAAAAATTCACCCCCTCTCAGTGTTGTCATGGAGATAGGACCTAAACAGACAGACTAGAATGTTTTTTTTGTGCCTTAAACAGGTTTAATGATGCTGTGAAAACGGCCTGTTTAACATGGGGGTCAATGAGAAACTGCTCTATTATGAAACCTCTACCTAGTGGACACTCAGAGAACTGCAGTTTTTGGCACTTCTGTATTGGATCAACCAGGAAGTTGCTGTGGTGGGGGCTTGCTCCCAGACATCCTAGACATGACCACCACCCAACCCCGGTCTCCCCTACACTGCAGACTAAAAACAGACGACAGATTTTATGGAAAACACTCCTTGAATACGTTTGCGATTCAGATCTGACTCATTAACACATAAACTTGGTTTGCTAGTTAAGCCTTTAAACATATTAAATACTGTTGTTAGTTTCAGTGAGGCCTCAGGCAGGTGACTTCCATCCTTGAGAAGTAGGAGAAACTGCTCTATTATGAAACCTGCCCCTGGTGGACACTCTGAGAACTGTGGTTGGGGCTGGTATTTAACAAGAAAGCTCCATCATTCCTGTGACCCTTTTTTCTGTTTTTCAACCTCCTGCTGATGTGCTGTCTCCTGCAGGTGTGGAACGGCAGTTTTTCTGTAGTGACGGGCCTGCAGGTGCCCAGCGTGGTGCTGAGCGGCCAGAGAAAGAACAGCGGCACCAGCAGCTCCAACGCCAGCCTCACCTAAACCCATCAACTCAGCCACGCCAGCTGGACGCCTCCCAGCTCTGCTCGAACCACAGCCACCGCCCCAGAACATCACCTCTGCCATGGCTGCGGTCCAAACCATATCACGGAAGAGTAACATCGCTGGAGAACGATGGTTTAGCCTGTTCCAGTCTGTGTTACATAAAGGGTTTGAGTGAGTCATCTGCACCGTCAGTGACAGAAACTCTTCACATGTATGATTCCGGCTGTTGTGATTGCTTGGGACACATTAGCTGTAGTCTTACTAGTTTTTCCTCTCTACTCATGTCATTTAGCACTGTCCCACTGCTGCTAGAGCAAAGATTTAGCGCTGGCCGCTGCCCTTCCTTCCCTGCCATCACCAAAACTATCGTACTGTCAAAGCAGCCAGCTGCAGGTGCGGGGTCAAGGCCTGTCCTGTCTGCTCTCTCCCTGTGCCTTCCTTCTCATTTCCACACTGATAGGCCAAATTGGGTTATCCGTATAAACATGCTATTATCTCACAGCAAGAAATGATCTCCCCATGTCAATATAAAACAATGTATCGTGTCAGTGTCATTATAACCTGGTTGTAACGTTGCTTAATTGTAATTATCGCCTACTGAATCTGCCTCCAACCAACCTATTTAACCCAAACTGCTCCTAGACAACGCTACAGAATAGAAAGACGTTCATTAAATCAGGAATTATTAATCTCTACTTTGTCTGCAACTAGTGGATCATAAGAACCACACAAATTAGGGATGTTTGTGTTTTATTTCTTGCCCCAGCATGCAGACTTAGCAGTGTTCACTGCGGTTCACTTTTTGTAGTCAGGTCCCGCACTTTGCGTGTGAGAAACTGGGTCACATAGCCCCCTGCTGAGGTCCTGTTAGGTTTAAATCAGTCAGTGTTGGCTGTGGCGCTTTGGTCTGTCAGCCAGAGACTGCACAGAAAGTTACATGGGAGGTTTTATCAGTGTAACTCCATGTAGGAGTCATCAGATATGGCTTCAGAGTATTTGGAAATGACTGTACTGTATTCATTGTTCACCTGACTGCAGCCTAATGCTTGTTTGTACAGTGTGTATGTGTCTTTACCCCCATAACACCACTTTATTTGCCGAAGGGGAATCCCATCATGAGTAGTGGGGCTGTCTGCGGTCCAAATATAACAAATAGCTAGCAAGTAGCCTCAGCTAACACATTGCTTATGAGTGAGCTAGGTTTGGGGTCCACCTAGGTGAGAAACACTGATGTTATGAAGTATTTTTTCTGTGCACAACCCGACCTCTTGAGTAGCGTCCGTGTCATAGATTACACACGTTTACAGTCCTTGCTTTGCCATGTTTCCCCCACTGTATGCATCTCCCCGAATAACTGTAGCCTGCAATGCTTTAAAGAAGAGTCCGACTGAGATTTACGTTAACTTTATGTCACATTTTATTGTAAATAGTTACATTTTTCCACTATAGTGTATCAGTCATTGAGGAAATAAAGGAGCGAGAGCACTTTGTTCTTGGATTTCTGCTTCAGCAAAGAATAAAACTAAGAAACAAATGTCAGCTGTATTTAAAAGAAACGCGTTAAACACAGGAATACAGGCACAGAACATCATTAAACATGTGCATGGCACATACTAGAAGTTGCTTATTCACATGTATCTGACATGTTATACGTTCACAAACAACAGGCACAGTAACCCCAAGCCAACTGTAATTTCTGTTCTCTCTCATCCACACTTTTAAATTAGTTATGTAAAAATATATACACACATTACAATTCAGCTGATTACACAAACAATTACACAGACAGTCTGCGTAGGAAAACGTACACCATTGTCAGTGGTAAATGTGCAACATGTACAAGAGAAACACGAAGATAGTGAGACACAAACACGGCTCGTTACAGCTGATTCATTTGCTAACGAGTGTCTGAGAAGGGTGAATCAATAACGTGTTAATCTTCGGAGAGACGCAACTCCTGACAGCCAGCTGACGAGGTTGAGCGGAGCCGACGTGCAGAGGAGGAAACAGCTGCTGCTCTCTGCTCCTCATGTCACGCTCCATCTTGCTGGGACAGACCGGTACGACGCGCTCCGTACTGGTGTGAGTCACTGGTGGGCAGATTTTTCACACGTGCTTTGAGAGGTTCCCACCAGGAGAGGTCACTAATGACACCTGGTCTTTTGTTCCAACTTGAGTTTCAGCTCAGATATTGCTGCAAGAGGAACTACAGAGAAACACCAGACAACAAGCTTCAGTATCATTGGAAATTACATAATTGGAAAATATGAATCAAGACAGAGAATCAAGGTTCCTACACATTTTCCATTTCAATATTCAATACTTTTCCAGACTTCTCAGGATTTTTCAGTCAATATTAAACATCTGAATATCAATTGTGTGATATTTATTGAGTGAAAAATGGTGTCAAAATCCAACTTTTAACACTTATGAATGGATGCTTTTGCCGCTGTATGTTGCTTAAAATTGCCGCCTCCCCCACGTTGGAGATGTGAAATATTTCAAGCATAGTTCACATCTTTATTTTCCTGCTTTTTATCCTTTTATTTTTCTCCATGAAGCCAGCCCTCGCAAAACTCGCATTAACCCAGTATAATTAGTTTCATATCTACAGGTCAGCTATGTTGCGTTAGTAAGCTTGTTTTGATTTTTTATATATTAATATATTTTAATTTAGAAAGTGAGATAATAGCCTGGAAACAACTCAAACATTTTTCCAAACTCTTTCCCCCTTTTTTCCAAACTGATCCTTAACCTGGAAATTACTTAAATTAATACTTTTCCATACTGCGTAGAAACTATATCTGCACAAGTGAGCATCTTACTCTGCCCCAAAGGGTCTATGAGGGTTTTCTTCCTCTGATCCCGGCTGTTTGTGGAGGAGGTGGAGGAGATGGAGGGAGTGGAGGAGTTGGAGAAGATGGAGGGAGTGGATGAGATGGAGGGAGTGGAGGAGATGGAGGGAGTGGAGGAGGTGGAGAAGATGGAGGGAGTGGAGGAGTTGGAGAAGATGGAGGAGGTGGAGAAGATGGAGGGAGTTGATGCAGGAGCGGACATTTTGCGAGGAGCAGGAGTTGGGGGCATTATCGCTTTCTTTGGAGCTTTTTTCACCAGTTCTGTAGAAAACCAAAAAACACAATTATTCACGTACATTATAAAAAAATAGGATCTATTTCAGTCATGAACGGAAACACGAGAGAGCGAGAGTTTAGATGAACACACTTGCAGCCATTCATTTATATACAAAACATTTACAAAAAACATACACTTGCATATATCCATGCATACTTTTGTTAAGGCAATAAAATGCCAGTTTACAACAGAAACTACATGTTTTGTCCCATTCGGTTTTGTGTTGTAAAGTCTGACTGCTGTAGGAAGAGTTACTGCTTTCAACCTGTTTGTTCTGCACTCAGCGCGTGTGAGATAACGCGACTCTCTAACATGGAAAGATAAGACTTACGTGACGGTGGAACGGCCGAGGAATTCTGCGTCTCTTTCTTCTCCACTGTTTGAACAAAGATGTAAGTTAGAGATAACAATGGAAAAAATGAAGTCACACCTGTTCCTGTTTGCGAGACAGAGGAGCAAACAGCAGCAGGAGTGATAGAGGGGTTGATTGATGAGGCTGTTGGCAGCGGAGTTGTACTCACTCTTGTCATTCTGATACTCGTTCTCTTCTACAGCTTGTTCTGGCGCTGGTTCAGGGGCCGGTATTCTCAGAGAGACTGCAAAACAAAACATGTAATTATAATTATGACAGAGGTTACATAATGACCGATACACCGTTCATTCTGTCACAGTACGCTTAGACACCGAAACCCCAAACTGCAGCGAGCGGAGCCAGGCAATGGTTATAAACAGGTTTTGAGAATGAACACATACAGTTTGTTTTGTATAATTAAAGTGTAATTCTGGCGCAGACTCATCACATGGTTTTTTTGGCACTTATATACATCTAATAAGTCAATGAGGCAGTTTTTTTCATGTAACAACTATTAAAGGAGAAATCACGGAGAGTTGCTAACAGCCGGACGTGGCTAACACTGATTAGCTCGGGCAGTACGGTTAAAATGTCTTTTTTAACCACTAATTCTGCTCAAAATAACACCAAACCTCTGCAGTAGCATGAGAAGAGTCCCTACACATAAAACAAAGCACCAACAACGTAGTTAGTGAACCCAGAGTTTATTAAAAGAGTATTTTGAAAGACTTACCAACTGGCCCCTGTACCAGCTCCTCTCATAGTAAAGTCCATTAAAGTTGAATACCAACATTAATCCCAAAGGAAGGAGCCCATTGGTGCTTTGTTTTCTGTGTAGGGACTCTTGCCATGCTACTGCAGAGGTTTGGTGTTATTTTAAGCAGTATTAGTGGTTAAAAAAGACGTTTGAATGCCTTCACCGTACTGCCCCGAGCTAATCACTGTTAGTCCAACCGGGTGTTAGCGGATTTCTCCGTTAATAAGAGCATGGGAAGATTTAGCGCCGGATTTACATAACATACATACACTTTAGGATGAACATGTTTTGTAGTCATGCTAGCCCCGTGTGACGGCAATGTGGGTCAGTTCAGAATGAAATATCTCAACAACTACTGGATGGACTGCCATTAAATTTCCTACACACATTGACGTCCCCCGGGCCCCGAAGGATAAGTATAAAAACTTGACACATGGTTTGAAAATCTCTGATACACCCACGGATACAAAGTCATACATCACTTTTCCCGAAAGTGCGTCAGAGGTTTTTAATATAAAACACAATATTCTACAACTTAACGGTTATTTTTTGGCAATATTTGGGGGGAAGAGAGAGGGGTAACAAAAGTCCCAAGGTGGTGATGCTTCACCTGTGTGACCACCTGGCTACCAAGGTGCTTTAAGACGTTTTATTTATTACAGGCTTCCTACACCTTTTCCGAAGTCAAAGTCAAGCACTTTTCAAGGTGCATTTTCATGCTGTTCAGGCACTTTACAGCTGAGGTAAACTGTATTTGTATACAGCACATGCAGCATATTCAGTATATTTATTATTGTACTTGTTCATCACTTTAAATTGATGTTATTGTGATAAAAAACAAAATTATCTTTTTTACAGAAGGGAGACAAATTAAAGGACAACAATGTTTTTCATGTTTTTAAATAGACTTTCTGTTAGAGCCGAAATGATTAGGTGACTCATAGACCGACAGAGATATAACCACCGACTATTTTGATAAAATGTTTTTCATGCAAAGATTCAGTCAGAAAATGTTTTAATCCTCTGTGTGTTATATCATATATGCCATCCCATACAACCTACAAATCCCATCCACCTCAAAATCCAAGCACTTTTCTGTTTTCAACGATTTCCAGCACCCATACAAACCCTCTAGTTTTATTGTTTTTGAAGTGGCTTAATTTATTATCTAGAGCATGGGTGTCAAAGTCATTTTCGTGTCAAATGACTTGTTGGAAAAAAGTTTGTTTGTTGTAGAGATGGAATTTCCAGATAAGAGCCGCAGCAAACAGGTGCGGCTGAAGGAGTAAAGAGTTTAGCGTCTGTGTGTTTGAGTGTGTGTGTGTGTGTGTTTTTGTGTGAATGGACACAGTACCTGGTTTGGGGGGTACACTTGGAGGGACGAGATATGACGGGGCCTGCTGAACGCTCCTCTCTCCATTTTCATTATCAGATCGGATAAAAGCTGCAAAAAAAGGCCAGAACTTCAATTAGTCAAGTATACCTTTTAGTAAATCCACGTGTTTGATATATGCAGCGGTGGAAGAAGTACTCAGGTATTTTACTGAAGTAAAAGTAGCAATAAAACAACGTGGAAACACTCTGTTACGGGTTAAAGTCTTGCATTTTACATGCAAGTATGGGATTATAGATATAGATGCATTACAAACAGAGATAAATAGAGTGAAAGAGAAAGTGAGATGAAAACGTACAGATGTTTTTCTCATAGGCCTCCTCCATGATGAGAGGAATCAGGACTCTGTCCGTTTTTTCCACTAAATAGTTGATCACGTCCCACAGCGTGGCACACGGGACCTGCACGGAGAACAGCTTTTCTTTAACAACTCAAGTGCAATGACAATGAAATGGAATAAAACCGGTTTTTAGATTAGACATGACTCAACCGCAATAACCATATTAAAATTCTTGCATCCGTCATCACATTTTATTGTTACGTTTAATTGCTGGCTATGTATCATTAGTGCCAAGAAGGAAGTAATGTAGAATTATGTCCGCTGCAGCAGAAACACCTGTGCACACATTAACACACACACACACTGCATACACTGATACACACTGCACACACTGATACAAACTGCATACACTGATACACACAGCGTTCACTGATACACACAGCGTCCACTGATACACACTGCACACACTGATACAAACTGCATACACTAATACACACAGCATACACTGATGCACACAGCATACACTGATACACACAGCGTTCACTGATACACACTGCATACACTAATACACACAGCATACACTGATGCACACAGCGTTCACTGATACACACTGCATACACTGATACACACAGCATACACTGATACACACTGCATACACTAATACACACAGCATACACTGATGCACACAGCGTTCACTAATACACACAGCATACACTGATGCACACAGCGTTCACTGATACACACTGCATACACTGATACACACTGCATACACTAATACACACAGCATACACTGATGCACACAGCATACACTGATGCACACAGCATACACTGATGCACACAGCATACACTGATACACACTGCATACACTAATACACACAGCATACACTGATGCACACACTAATATACACTGCATACACTGATACTCACTGATACACACAGCAAACACTGATACACACTGCATACTCTGATACACACAGCACACACTGATACACACTGCATACTCTGATACACACAGCACACACTGATACACACAGCATACACTGATACACACTCAGGGGCGGGGCTTGCCAACAGGCAAACCAGGCAATTGCCTGGGGCCCCGGCTTCCAGGGGGCCCCCACTTGGGCATCCTCCCCAGTGACCGGTGCCCCAAGTGCTAATGTACGGCACAGCAACGACAACAACGGGCATTTACTATGAAAAAGCGCCGTAGCAACCCCCCTTGGGGGCCCCCACGTCACTTCTGCCGTCGGCGCTGTCTGTGTCAATCAGCGCGAACCGCAGGTTTGATTGTTTGTTTAGCACCGAGCTCTGCCCACTTACACCGAGCTCCGCGCTTGCGAAAAGATGAAGAGGAGTTATCCCAGCGGGGCAGAAAAGAAAAAACAGAGGAAGGAAAGGGAGGAAAAACGAAAGTAAGACAGTGGTAAGTGCATTGTTATGTTTTTCTGACTGACTGTGTTGTGTTGTCACGGACTCCATAGCGGCTAATAAGCTAAAAACTAAGCTATGACGAATGCGTAACATGACACAGCTACATGAAGCTAGCTAGCAGGAGGAGATGTGCACCACTCTCCAGTCTCAACCAGCAGAAAACAACAGAAAGTTTAGTGAGGCAGACAGTCTAACAACAACAACAACAACAACAACAACAGCAACAACAACAACAACAGCCTAATACAGTGGAAACCGCTTATAGTGATCACGGATATAGTGATCAACCGCTTATATGGATCAAAAGGCTTGGGACAGAATCATTTCTATACAAATGCTGTTTAAATAATTCGTTTATAGTGATCGAGAAATCCGCTTATAGTGTTCATTTTTTTTCTCATTTTATGAATGAAAACGTGCTGGACGTCTGCTTCTGCCGAGTGAGCTAACAGCTAGCTAACGAGTGAGCTAACAGCTAGCTAATGTAAGGAGTTGACACCGGCAGCAAGCGCGCGAATCATGGCTGGAAAAGGGAAGTCATTGCCACCTGATGAGAAACGTCTCCTCAAGGCTTATGACAGATTTTTTTTTATCGTTTTGAAAAAGCAGTGAACTTGGTGTTAGACAACACTGATCCATGGAAACATGTGAAGTGACTTCTTAACGCGGCGCAGCGGAGCCGCAACACAAAACAGACGTAGCTTAACTCTTCTTGATGCCGTTGTTATCTTCTATGTTGTTGTTCTATGAAACAGTGTTTCAAAGTTTATTTTAAGACTTGTTTTAAAAAAATGCACCGGCTTCACGGCAGAGCCGACGCACAGAAGAAGTTACTGTATTTGTATTTATGTATTTATGAGTTATGTCTGCGCACTGCGCAGTAATATAACTTGCATGGTTCCTCTCAAAAGGAGCATTTGAAACGAATGTGTTTGAAACCATAATAAAATTCAGTAAATGCTGAAACGGTTCGTTTCGTGCAATTGTTATCATTGAAAAACGATACAAATGGCGTTTAGATAATATTCTGCATAAAAAATGTGAAATACTGTAATAAGAATTCGGTTATAGCGACCAACCGCTTATAGTGATCAAATTGGCTCTGGACCAACGTGATCACTATAAGCGGTTTCCACTGTAGTATGTAATACTAAAGTACACCTTCTATGATAAGCTTTGCATAATGATGAGATGAACTTAATAGTGCCAGAAAGGGAGAAATATGTGTTTGGCAGTACATATGATATGTGCACCCACCACAAGAGTACATCAAGTGCATAATACATGTTGAACTTAACAATATGTTTCCCTCTCATCTCTCCTCAGGATCATTACTGTCTTTTTTAAACCAACACATCCAGGGAAGGATGATGTTCCCCCTCCCATCCCTGATGACAACTGTAAGTTCATTATTCCACAATTGATAATGTTATGCCTTAATATTCTTCATGGCAGTAGTATTAAGCTGTAGTAGTAGAAAATGCTGTGCACATACATAATCATATGCCTGCCCTTAGAGATTCTCATATGCCCTGTTGTTGTTTTTTGAGTTTAGTTCCATCAACATCCACCTCCAGCAGCACAGTGGTTTCCCAACCTCCTGCGCAGGAACATCCAACCGATGATCAGAGATCAAGTCCAACTGCTGACACAGATGACTGTGAGTTAAATAATTTTTTTTTACTTCCATAGAGAACATATAACAATGACAATAATAATAACTGCAACAAGAATTGCTGTAATTAGCCCATGCTATTAAAGATTATTTATAACAAATATACCCTGTTGTTGTTTTTTTTTCTTTTTTGTCATCAGCTCCATCAAGACCCAAATGTGAACAGTCAATTTTATTTTTGTATTTATTTTATTGTTAACAACATTCAGATTTCTATTTTTTGTAATAAAAAAAGTTCATATTTTATATTGTGTTGGTGTCAGTTAATTTACAACAATTATTGATAGGCGTAGGGTTTTAAGAATTTCTGTTCCTCCCTGAAATTCACTTTGAGAACCCCTAATCTCTTCTAAAGTATTATTTTCAGTATACATATCAAATGTCCCAGAAATTGTGTGCAAAAAACAATTTTTTTCACTGTGGAGGGATGGGGTGGGGCCCCCACAAATTTCTTGCTTGGAGCCCCAAAGGACCCTTGCCCCGCCACTGTACACACTGCATACACTGATGCACACAGCATACACTGATGCACACACTAATATACACTGCATACACTGATTCTCACTGATACACACAGCAAACACTGATACACACTGCATACTCTGATACACACAGCACACACTGATGCACACAGCATACACTGATGCACACAGCATACACTGATGCACACAGCATACACTGATACACACAGCATACACTGATGCACACTGCATACACTGATGCACACAGCATACACTGATACACACAGCATACACTGATGCACACAGCATACACTGATACACACAGCATACACTGATGCACACAGCATACACTGATACACACTGCATACACTAATACACACAGCATACACTGATGCACACAGCATACACTGATACACACTGCATACACTGATGCACACAGCATACACTGATGCACACACTAATATACACTGCATACACTGATACTCACTGATACACACAGCAAACACTGATACACACTGCATACTCTGATACACACAGCACACACTGATACACACTGCATACTCTGATACACACAGCACACACTGATACACACTGCATACACTAATACACACAGCATACACACTGCATACACACTGCATACAGAACAAAGAACAGAGGTGAGTCATGTCACTGGCAGCAGAATTAAAGTCACGTCCACACAGAATACAGGTCAGAAGAAACACGACTGCGGTCACTGGACTGAACGTCACGTGCCATGTTTATCGCCATCTCTGTGTTTGCCGGGAATTAGCCGCCTCTTTGGCCGGGAAGTCAGGTGCTACAATTCATTTGATATTCACAGTAACAATAAAAAGCTTCACCTATGCCCTACTGTTGAGACACGTGAGGTCAAGTTACACGCAGAAAAAAGTAGGCCACACACACACACACACACACACACACACACACACACACACACACACACACACACACACACACACACACACACACACACACACACACACACACACACACACACACACACACACACACACACACACACACACACACACACACACACACACACACACACACACACACACACACACACACACACACACACACACTTTGATCAAGTAATAGAAAGGCAGTTTTTGCGTCTAATGAATTTCATCCAAGGAAAACAAAGTCACCGATACTCCAAGCTGCCAAACAGTGCAGACAGCAGACATGTATCTGTAGTCCAAAGTACATTGAGCACGATTTCTTTTTAAATACTCACAGGATTTTCCACATCAATGGCGAAGCCCCCGTCATGTTTGCGAGTCACGCGGTAGTGTTTGAACACAGGTCTGTCAGAACACAGATGAAATGAATAAATACACAGATTACATGTGCAAAGATAATCCGATTCAAGGTATTAAAACTCTCATTTGTCCAGTTATAATCTCATCTAGTAGTAAATCTATTCAGAACTGAATTTAAGGTCTCATAATGCTCAGTTTTTGTTCATACTTGTATTTTGGGTTTCTATTAGAACATGTTTACATGCTTTAATGGTCAAAAACAACAACATTTTTCTCATACTGTCTGAATAAACCTGTATTCACAGTATTTATAAAACGCCTCGACCTGCTTTATAGTTAAAAAAAAGACATGGAAATCTCTCTTTTTATATTTTGGCACCTTAAAGTGATAAAGTAGTTGTGTTTTAGCGTCCTTTCGAGTGTCTAATACACATTCACACGTACGTATTAGATGTGTGTTTATGTTTTAAGTACGTGCGTACCCTTCCAGGTCCTGTCTGGTGGTGATAGCGAAGGAGGTCCCGTTACTCCCGGGTCTCAGCAGCAGGTTTCCTTTCTTGGCCTCTCTCTCAAGCAGCAGCTCTGCCTCCAGACGGGACACGCTGTGGTAACAACTGCAGGACGCCGCGGACATGAGACAAAAGGAAAAGCTTTAGCCCTCACTCTTTGAAAACTGACTTTGGTAGATCATTAAAGAGTGCTGCATCCAGACCTCACACACACACACACAGGAGAAAGTCTGAGCAGATCCCAGAGCCAACTCTTAATTAATTAAAAACACTTGATCTAAAGTTTTACTCCATAAAATTTGAGATGTGTTGTTTCTAGCGGCCTCTTTGGCAGTAAGATGTAGGGGAGCCTGTTCCTTCAGAGCCCTCCATCTTGTCACGTTCACGGTCACTATGTGTGTTGACAATTATTATAATTCATTTTTTTTGCCTCTTTTGTAAATTTATTGAGACAGATTCACCTCTCTACTTCTGGTCCGTCCCCTCTTATGTTCCCATTACACTTCTGCCCTTACCACAAGCCTGACTCAGAAGTTGGAAGCTCCAGATTTCCGATTACAAGTGAACGCAGCATAACCGTAACCAACCGTTGTCAGCAGCGTCACTAACATGGCGGCCTATTTACATCTAGCCCGCCAATGTAGCCACAGACACAATACTCAGCAAAAAGGCAAGTAGAAGTGCTTCCATTAGTTGGTCACATGATCAATCACTGTTTTAACTCACTCTTTGATAGATAGGACCTTAAAAGACAGTTAAACAGATGAAAATCTTATGGAGTACATCTAAGCTTGGAAAACTGCATTTTTAGATAATTAAACAGGGTTTAAGATGTTTTTTGGAGACAGTTCTGAACCCATAAAAGAGGATTTCATCCATTTTGTCGATCTGAAACATTAAAACTCACCAAATATGCTTTTTTCCCTGAACATTAACGCAAATGGTGACCACTACTCCTCTCACACTGAGCGCTCAGCATCTGATTTTGTGTTTGAAAGGGTTAACACGTGGTGACTGATTCTGATTCACAACCAAGGTCAAGTACCAGATAATTGGTGTGCATCGCTCCTGGGTTGTACCTCAGGTCTTATTTGAATTGTCACGACGTAGGTTTAACCCGAGTCGACTGGCTTTGTTTCACTCGTGCGTCTTGTTTATACTCACGATGGCATGTCTGCTTGGGGGACGACGTAAGCACTGGAGTCCGAGTTGACAGCAGGTGGGGGGACATTTTGTAATCTTTCCTTTTCCTTTTCCACCACCTCTTTCAGCATGTGGATCTGTCCCGGCAGCAGATTGAGGGAGGATGGCACCGACAACTGCAGGGACACACAGTTCATGCTTTTAATTATCTGCTGTTAACTTCATCCAAACATCGACCATGTTAAACTTAAAGGTCCCATATTATAACAAGTGAGATTTCCATTTTTCCCTTATTAAAATGATTATTATGCAGCAGGTGGATGTGCTGTATAAATACTGTGAAAGTATCAAAACGCTGAATCCACAGAGAAATGCACGTATTCAGAAACTGTCTTTAAACGAGCCGTCAGGACTTCTGTAGTTTTAATTGGTCAATTTCACAAACATAAAGCTAGATTCTCCTCTTCTTATTGGTTGAATTACATTTGAATTTAAATTTCTACCGTAACATGCACATTGCTATATTTTAAAGAATTATTTTCTGTAGCCCCTGATTAAAGTGTTTTTGACTTATTATAGTCATTGCTTAAGTTTTATGTTTAAGTATCTTATTTTCTATATTTAGGTCATTTACTTTTTTTATGTTTTATTTAACTTTGTTTAATTGGTATGCACTTTTTGCACACTGAAATCTTTATTCTGTCTGTCAACGTTCAATAGAGTTAAATAAAAAAGAAAGAAATAAAAAGTGCCGCTACAGTCATGCCCCGGCTGCAATGATGCTGCCAAGAGCGCGGATGAAAAAGACCAAGAAATGCTAAATTCAGAGGGTGAATACAGGAATATTCAGACAGTATGAGAAAAATATGTGTTTTTGAACATCAAAGCATCTGAACATGTATGAACATGACAATAAGCATAATATGGGACCTTTAATTAAGTAAAAACATGTTTATCGTCCTTTGTTGTTTCTATAAAGTGAGCTAACGTTAAATGTTAAACACCACCGACCTCGGCCACAGAGCGGATGTAGCCTTTCCACAGCTCACGAGCTTCTGCATTAGGAGCCTGTCGACACAACAAAGAGAGAAAAAATATGAAAATGAGAAATTATTCTTAAAAAAAAGAGAAGAAGTTGATTTAGATATTTTATACATGTTCCCTCACAGTGAATTTGATATTCATGTCCTTCATCTGGAGGCTGAGTCTGGCTGCATCCAAGTTACGATCCTGGCTGCCGTCATCTGTGACCGAGATCAGTCCACGGAGATCCACCTTCTCTACGTACTGAAGAGACACAGCGACACATGGAGAGACACATTATCCCTGACTACTGACTTTATCAGGGAAAGTTTTGATCAGTAATTCATCATCCACATCTCTGGCTTTTAGCAAAGATGTAATCCAGAAGATTTTCCCCTAGTTAACTATCTTTTAAGTTCCTATCCATCAAAGAGTGAGTTAAAACAATGGTGATTGATCATATGACCCACTAATGAAAGTACTTGTTGCCTTTTTGGCGACTTTTCCAATTTCCGTGTCTGTGGAGACATTCTCTGCCTATATGTAAATAGGTGTTAGTCTGCGGTTATGCTGCGTTCACTTGTAATCAGAGATTGGGAACTTCCAACTTCTGAGTCAGGCTTGCAGTAAGGGCAGAAGTGTATTTATTTACTATCTTTTCCATGTTCTGTCACTCTCCCTGTGCCTGTTTCTTGCTGTTCTGCTGCATTAACTTCCATAACTTGTAAGTCATATTTACATTGCTTTAGCTATCACTATAGTCACTGTTACTTGGAAGTGTGTCTCTCTGTCTCTCTGTCTGTCTCTGTCCGTCTTTTCTCTCTTTCTCTCTTCTTTTCTTCCTCCCCAACCGGTGCAGACAGATGTGCGTCCTCCACAGAGCTGGGTCTGTCTGACGTTCCTGTCTGTTATAGGGAAGGTTTTAGTTGCCACCGTACTCTACGGGGGAATTGTTGGGTCTATGTAAATCATAAATAAGTCATAGAGTGTGGTCTTTACCTACTCTGTAAAGTGTCCTGAGATAACTTTTGTTATGATTTGGTACTATAAATAAAATTGAATTGATACATAAAAAATAGACGCTCAAACAGAAAGCAATTTAAACAACACTAGAACAAAAGCAATTTATAGATCAGCTTATTTGAAGCTACCACACTTACTAAATAACTTGCTCCCCTGGTTTGTACCCTAATTGTTGAATGCACTTATTGGAAGTGGCTTTGGACAAAAGCGTCAGCTAAATTAAATGTAATGTAAAAGAACATCACATTAATAGAAAAACAGAGGGTGGAAGATGGTGGGATTTTTAGTTGTTGTAAGTGATCCTGAAGAGATGGGATTTAATCATAATAATAATAATAATAATATGAACTTACATCAGTGTCTCTCTTCTCATTGAAGAAGAACAGCGTGTTTCCACACAGGCAGGTCCACAGCCTCCGAGACGTCTGCACAAACACACACACAGAGAGAAGTACTGAGTGAATGAAAGCATACCAGGACTAAAAAACAGGACATGGAAATGAACGAATGAATGTCACACTCTGCAAAAGAAGAAAAATAAATGCAAGACACGCAACAAAGACATAAAAAGGTGCAGTCTGTGCGGGTGTCAAACATTTAACCACAACAGAAACCCTTAGTGTTTGGATTGGTGGGACCTGAAAGGAAAGAGTAAATGAACCTGTGTCACAAGCTTTAATTTGTTTGTTCAAGTCGTGAGTGTTGCATGAATCACAGCACAGTCACAATTGTCTGTCTCAGGTCACCACCGACGCTTTGTTGATGATCTAATGTAAAACTATAAGTGCTGAACTGTAAAACCGTAAAAGACTCTGATGTAACTTTTGTCGGGGACTGGGGCAGTTTGAAAACGTATAAAAGCACTTGGGTTTTCCGTGCTCTCGCTGGAGTGTGTTGACTCTGTTATCAGGGAGGGTTTGGCAGAACGGCACGCAGGATTCAGTATTTACAAAGCCGGCCTTTCCAGTTAGCGCCTTTACTTTTCTGTCAGTTCCTGGCCTGCTCTAATCTTTATGGGCACAATGAGCAGAATTGCAGTCAGACCAGTTGGAGACACGCAGGTGCTGTTCCCCGTCTGCACAAAAACTCAACGTTAAGGTCCTCACAATTGATAAGAAGCTTTTTAACGACAGAGGGCTCCACCCACGGAAAACAACACTTCACCTGAATGTGCGGTGCATTGACTGTTTCTAGTAAGGTTGTGAAAATACCATCACTTTAAACAAGTTTACTCTTTTAAGGCTGCTTTTGAGTTTCATTGTATTGCATGATAAAATGACAATAACCTAACTATCTATCTAACAAATTAACAACATATATTTGTCTATTTATCTATTGTACCTGCACAGGAGGGAAGATCCCTGGCATTTTCTGCACACTGTTGAGATGCATGTTTGTCTGTCTGCGTTGCACACACACACACACACACACACACACACACACACACACACACACACACACACACACACACACACACACACACACACACACACACACACACACACACACACACACACACACACACACACACACACACACACACACACACACACACACACACACACACACACACACACACACACACACACACACACACACACACACACACACACACACACACACAGTCCCGAACTTTGATGGAATAAACATTTGTTCTTTCTTTTTTGACGTACATTCGTCTGTTTCTTCAGTTTTCAGTAAAACTTTTGAGGCTTTGTTTTAACGTGAATGACTTAACTGATGTGATAAAACAGAGAGAGAGGGAGAGAGAGAGAGAGAGAGAGAGAGAGAGAGAGAGAGAGAGAGAGAGAGGGGGGGGGGGTGACATAACTGACCTACTTCAAACATAAGCAGTCAGTAAAGCTGAAACAATAAGTTGATTCATCGATCCGCAACAGTTTTTCTTCTTCTTATTTTTTTGTTTAACCAGGAACTCCCATTGAGATCAAAAACCTCTTTTACAAGGAAGCCCTGGCCAAGTTAGCAGCCGTACAAAATTACCTTTATAAAACACATACATGATATACAAATGAACAATAAAACCACAATCACATTCCTCCCTCACTGTATTCTTTATATGACTGTTTTTAGTTTTAAAGTTTTTGGGAGATTAATCCATGAATGGTTTTGACAATTAATCGATTAAATTATAGAGATTATCTTAATCTTGTATTATTTAGTGCTGGTTGGACAAAACAATCTGATCCTCATTCTGCAGGAATAAGTGATGGATATTTTTCACGTCACTGACATTTTACAGAACAAAAACAAATAACATCCAGTCTTGAAGTGTCTCTGATAAGATTTGTAACTGTTTCCGTGACACAACAGCACCTAAAAACCTGCAGATGACCAACAGATACGAGAGCAAAGCATCATAATGATAAGAAGCTTTCTTGCGTCACCAACAGAGTCATAATTGTCTGCCTCAGTGTTTGCTCAGAACAACAAAACAACAGGTCTACCTTATCTTTGAACGACCTCTTCTCCAGGTAACCCTCATAGTAGCAGGAGGGCAGCTGGCTCCTCTGTCGTGCTGTCCGTGTTGCCATCACGAGTCTGTCTGACTGTGTTGTGTGCGTCCCCATGAACATAAGCTTCTGCTCAGTTGTAGTGAAAAGCTCTCTTGTATGTGAAAGTGAGGAGGGAGAACCTGTGACAGCGTCCCGGCCGCTGATTGGTCAATTTGTGCATGTGGGCGGGTCTTTCTAAATATAGCCACACAGGTGAGACTGCCTTCGTAGGGAAATCACCTGCCTGAGGCCTCACTGAAACTAATAACAGAATTTAATATATTTATAGTCTTAGCAGGAACTGGCAAAACGAGTTTATGTGTAAATGAGTCAGATTAAGCTGCAAAAGACTTTACCCGCAAACTCTTTCAAGGAGTGTTTTCCATATCTGTTTTTAGTCTGCGGTGTATACACCCCCCCCCCCCCCCCCCCCCCCAACGTCACATACATGCCCCTTTTTGGTAAGAGGAAATGAGGCGGAGTCAAAGTCTGACAGGATGGCGACCCCCGTAGGCGAGGACGATTGGATCAAGTTGAGAGAACGGACCTCGACTGAGATGCTACGTCCATTTTTTATACAGTCTATGTGTAGGCTCAGGATTTGCGAAAGAAAGTCTTGGGAGATGTCGTTTGTGCAGCCAGAGACATTACACACATAATAACCTAATGTGGCAGCGCGGAGAAAGATAGCCAGAAAGATAACCGTAACATGACAGCTAGGTAGATAGCTTAACGATAGCTTGGTAGACAGCTTGACAATGAACGATTAAAAAAAGATGATAGATAGATAAACTTACTATAGATAAATGGATAGGTAGATAGCTAAACAACTAACTACAGACGAATAGATAGCTGATGTTAGCAAGATAGATATATCAAATATGCAATATAGCTAGCTATACTTTCAAAAGTTGCGCCATGTTGGAGTGAACGTTGAGTTGACTCCGAAAAGAAGCATGAGCAAAGAGCTTATATAAGAAAAATTACCTCATAAGTAACATCATAATTTTTTAATGAATATGACCATGCCCACTTCAAATCCAATGAAGGTTCTCTCAAGTTTTTATAAAAATCCTTAAATAATCTTCAGGGAAAGTCCTGGTTTCATGTTTGCACAGTTGCTCATACCTGCCGATCACTCCTCTTTACTCACAGACGGCACAAACACGTAGATGTGCGGAGTGTGTATCACTGGAAACACAAACAGACACAAATTTGTTATCAATATGGAAATTGGACTTGAATGCGTCATCATGATGAAGAAAACTACAGCGTCCACTGCTGCTCTTTTTCGTACATGTAACGTGCAGGTGAAAAGTTCAGTTGGTCCTAAAGGAAGAAAGAGGAAGAGATGGGGGCTCCCTCTGCTGGTTCAATGGTTTTATTTTCTAATCATGAATGAATCATTAAAATAAATCTATATCTCTTGTTTCTAAATGTAGCACCTGAAGCAGTCTTGGTTTTGTTTGTTTGATGAATTTACACTTGATTCTTGACAGTTTTGGGAAGTAACTCCGTGGTTGGATGCACTTATTGTAGGTTGCTTTTGATAAACGCATCAGCTAAATTAATGTAATGTTACTATTAGTTAGGCCCTTACCATTAAGCTATTTCTGTTAGTTTAACTGCTGATAAGGATCATGTGAAAGCTCCAGAGAAAGATAATGAGCTGTCAAGTTTGTATTCTTAGTTAAATTAATAATATTTCTTTAAGAAGGAACTCTGATGCTTTATAAAAATATATTCTTTCAGACAAAAAGAAGAATTTGAAATTAAATTTGAACCTTGAGATGACAACCTTTAAATAAGTAATAATTGACTTGCAGTCTTGGGCAGGATGGTACATTACAATAAAAATCAAATAATTAGTAATTCATCACTCATAAGAGTCCTAATCGACGTCTTGTGTCATACATTTCTACGGATATGAGGTGTGACAATGCAGGGACCGCACTTCTCAATAAAAATAATAAAAATTAAAAAAAGACATGCATGTTTTACTGGAGAAGGGCTTGGCTTTATGAAGTTAGATTTGTGCCAAATTAAATAAACAAAAATAGCTTTACTTCTTGGGTGCGGCTTATACCTTATAAGTGCTGTATTTCAAACAGGGCCAAGGAAATAGCCTCCATCTCAAACTTTTACAGAACATATGCCCCGCTAAATTTACAGACATTATTATTCCCTGTACATTCTGTAAACAGAAGATGAAAACCTTTTTTTATTGTGTGATTGCCAAATTCTTCATTCATAAGCAGACATTTTCTAATTCACTACACCAATTTTGCCATTTCTCCTATTTGAATTCAGAATTCATTAAGTTTAAGCTTCTAGAAAATAAACTTTTCCCCCTGAACTGTCTGACTAAACTGCTTATGATGTTATTTGTGTGTATGTATTATTTACAGGACACAGATGTAAACGTAAACATCCTAAATGTGTCCCAGTGTATTTCCTGTTGCAGTGACAGGAAGTTAACAGGGACTCAGCTGAAGTTCTTTTCACTGCAACAGGAACTAAATTAGGACACAAAAGTCTTTGAAAAGGTCTATTTTCATCATGTTTTTGTATCACTCATTTTTTAAAAAGACCATTTCAGAGATGTAAACATAAACATCCTGAATGTGTTCAAGTCTGATTCCTGTTGCAGTGAACGACATCAGCTGACAGGAAGTTAAGGTTGAATATGGAGAATCAGCAGAACACCGCCATCTAGTGTCTCAAGATCGTAGTCGCAACAACAAAATATAATTCCAGCACTCAGGTTGCAGGTCGGTCAGACCCGGCCCAGTAGCCTACAGGAGACCGGAGTCTGTTTGAGACTGTTTGAACCCGTCCCCTCCGGCAAATCACACCATAAAACAAGTATTACAGAGGAGTTTGACTGACAGTTAGCGTTAGCCGTTACAGCTAAGTAAACATGAAAGTTAGCTTACCGGAAAAGGAGAAACGTAGCCATTTCAGCGTGCGTTTTAATGCCGTTGAACTACTTTATCTCAGTCCATGGAGTGAATGCTTGGCCTGTATTGACTCTGGCTTTGGCCCGTCTCTTGTCACCCAGCTGCAGGATTGGCAAACTCCACCTCACCCAGTGCCACCCTACAGTAGCTGCTCGGCACAACAGATAACCCGGGCAACCCGCTATGCCGGCAGGTTGTTACCATGGAAACAGAACGTGACAGAAAGTCATTGTCAAACCGTCAAAAAAAAAAAAAAATTAATTCAAACTAAATATATTTTTTTTATGGAAAATAAATACTTTCATTCTGAACCCCCCAAAACGAACAGTGGGTGTATTATTTTTAATATTATTTAAAATATAGCTTTTAATAAAAAATCTACACATTCAACATTTCACAAAGACCGACGCTGTTGCCTAGCAATGGGATTCCATTAAAAATGTGTTCAGCCTATATGTGTAATATCATGTACCTGAATCTTTGTATTTTACATTTTGTCAATGAAAAAAACAAATATACCTGTAAATTAACGTAAGTAACTGCGTTGACGCAACTCTGCGCCTCCTGCGCAATGAGCGCATTGTCTTGTGTCAGAGCCGCAGCAGCAGCAGCAGCCTGGTCACTGGGCAGGAACACACTTTACACATTAGCACCGCGGTCTCAAACAGGGTGATCGAGGTACCTGACGATGGGGAACAGAGACGACGAGTATGACTTCTTGTTCAAAGGTGAGAGGAACAGAAACTGCCCGTGGAGAACCTTCTGTGATGTTAATTAGCAGAGAGACTGAGGTTAGCACCGATGCTAACAGCCAGTGGTCAGTTCTAATATCAGCTGGTGGTGGCAGCTAACTGGAGCTAGCTTCTCCTAGCTAGTAACGTGTTTTCAGACCCGTTATTTTTTAATATTCCTCACGTTTATGTTTACTTAAGACGTGTTGCTGTTTTTATTTGCGTCACGGATTGTTGGAAATCCTTAGTTTTGCTACATTTAACAGAAAGTAGGGCGCACAGTGAGGGAGTTAGCCCTGCAGGCTAGTGAGTTAGCCAGCTAGTCCAAAGGGTGGAGCTATTATTACTTTTACAGTAATTCAATTAAACTTCAAAGTCATCTATTTATCACTAGAACCACAGTATAAAAACACCAGCACTGGCGTGTTTTCTTCAAATAATGCCATGAAATCAGATATATTTAATGGAAAAGTAAACAAGAGACTCTCCATATGAAAGAAATCAAGAGGAAACTCATGTAGCTTTGGTTTTCTGTGGCTGCTGCAGGTGTGTAGGGGATTTCAAGTGGTGGAAGACATACTTCAGTAACAGTAGTGATTCCTCACTGTAGAAATACTGTTACAAGTAAAAGTATCCTGCATTCAAAATGATACTTAAGTAAAAGTATGAGCATCAAAATGCACTCATTTTGCAGAATGGTCTGTTTCAGAATAATATAATGTCAGAATATAATTATTGATACATTAATATTAATATCTGATGTTGTATCTGATAAACGTGGGGCTAATTTGATTTAATTTATACACTGCTGTGTCGCTTAATCTGTAACACTAGTCCAAAGGATGGGGCTATTACTTTAAAGTAATTCAATTATACTTTGTCATCTATTTGTTCCTATAATAGTAAGCATATAATAGCAAAGTATAAAAGCACCAACAGTGGCGTGTTTTCTTCCAACCGTCTCATGAAATCAGATATATTTAATGGAAAAGTAAACAAGAGTTCCCTTTGTGGGAGGAGACTCTCTCCATATGAAAGAAATAAATACTCTGTTACAAGTAAAAGTCCTGCATTTAAAATGTTACTTAAGTAAAAGAGCATCAACATGTACTTAAAGCACAAAAAAGTAAAAGTACTCATTATGCAGAATGGCCTGTTTATAATTATAATATATTATAATTATTGATAGATTAATGTAAATTATTGATAGATTAACGTAAATATAACTTTTATGTTGCAGCTGATAAAGGTGATTTGATTTACTTTATACACTGCTGTGTAGCTTATCATAGCTCTATAACAATATATGTTATTTAATGTGTTGATAGTATTTTGTATTAATAATCTGAATCTGTACAATAACTAGAAACTAAAGATATCAAATAAATGTAGTGGAGTAAAAGAACAATATTCCCTCTGAAATGTAGAGAAGTAGATTAAAATGGAATTACCTCAAAAGTACTTAAGTAAATGTACTCAGTAACTTTCCACCACTTTGTCTCTGATGTCTGAAGGGCATATTTCTGTACTGTTTATATTAGATTTGACCAGATTGGAGCACTGAGTCACTGGTCACATGGTCCTTTTACACCTTGGCGTTCAGTTTCCTGATAACACGTTGCTGACCTTGCTGTCTTTGTTGAAGCACTCCACCGCTACAGAAATCACATGATGGCTTTAAGGGGGAATATTACGCTCATTTTCAGGTTTATACGAGAACATGTTTACATGTTTTAAAGCACATGAGGCCAGTAAATCTATCATCAATGTTGTGTAAATCAAACTGTATGTTTGCTTTCATAAATGCGCAGTTTTGTCTCATGCATAACATCTTGAAGTATGCATAGTTTACAGTACAAAAGGAGGCCCAGGCCAGTGTGGCAGCTGGATACAGATTAGATATTCTGATGACTCGTCGTAAATAAGCAGGAAAAGAGGCCTTGAGAAACCGTTGAGTCAGATTTCCCAAAGAGCAGGTTTTGTCAGCTTCTTCCTGCATGACTCCCAGCAGGCCAACGTCTGATAACGTATTGTCAGTGCAGAGAGAAAAGCAGCAAACAAATCCGCACTTTCACTTTGCCTAAAAATGGCCACAGCTGAAGATAACCTGAACACAGAGCATCGCCCGTGTTTGTAATTCTGCAGTTAAAAAATCATCAGTTTGATCAAACGTGGCACATTTATCTTAGTTAATATCAACATTTATAAATGTATACAACTACCCTGATATGTGTTTTGATAAGAAAATGTTTTTGTCTCTAGTCGTGCTGATCGGAGACTCTGGAGTGGGGAAGAGTAACCTGCTGTCCCGTTTCACAAGAAATGAGTTCAACCTGGAGAGCAAGAGCACCATCGGGGTGGAGTTCGCCACCCGCAGCATCCAGGTGGACGGCAAGACGATAAAGGCTCAAATCTGGGACACAGCTGGACAGGAACGCTACAGAGCGATCACCTCAGCGTGAGTGTCTTCTCTGTGTATATTGATGCAGATATTGCGCTGGAATAACGATGATACAGTCGTTGTATTCACCTGGTTTACGCTGTCGACAGATATTACAGGGGTGCAGTTGGAGCTCTCCTGGTTTACGACATCGCCAAGCACCTGACATACGAGAACATTGAACGCTGGCTGAAGGAGCTGAGGGACCACGCTGACAACAACATCGTCATCATGCAGGTTGGAAACAAGAGCGACCTCCGCCACCTCAGGGCAGTGCCCACTGATGAGGCCCGAGCCTTCGCAGGTGAATCACCAAAGCGCTGTGGTAATAAAGCCAGCAAAGCCAGTCTAATAATCTGTCAAATGTGCTTAAAATGTATCTTTCTTTTCTTCCCGCATCAGAAAAAAACGCTATCTCATTTATTGAGACATCAGCGCTGGACTCCACTAATGTAGAAGAAGCCTTCAAGAACATTTTAACAGGTAAGAAGAGCGAGACGCTTGTGACGTACTCTGAAGACCTCAAACTTAAATTGGAATTCCAGCGCAAAATCCTCCAATGATCTTTTTCGGCACTTACATTCATCAAATAAGGCGTTTCGTGTATAAACTATTAACGGAGAAATCCTGGAGAGTCGCTAACAGCCAGACGTGGCTAACACTGATTAGATCGGGGCAGTACGGTGAAGGCATTCAAACGTCTTTTTTAACCACTAATACTGCTCAAAATAACACCAAACCTCTGCAGCAGCATGAGAAGAGTCCCTACACATAAAACAAAGCACCAATGGGCTCCTTCCTTTTGGATTGACTTTGATAATCCACTTGAATGGACTTTACTATGAGAGGAGCTGGTACAGGGGCCAGTAGGTAAATCTTTAAAACACTAACTACGTTGTTGGTGCTTTGTTTTCTGTGTAGGGACTCTTCTCATGCTACTGCAGAGGTTTGCTGTTATTTTGAGCTGTATTAGTGGTTAAAAAAGACATTTTAATGCCTTCACCGTGCTGCTCCGAGCTAATCGGTGTTAGCCACGTCCGGCTGTTAGCGACTCTACCGGATTTCTCTGTTTATAGTTCATAAAAAACTGTCTCCATGGCTTATTTGATGAATGTAAGTGCAGAAAAAGACCATGGGATGATTTAGCGCCGGAATTAAGCCTTCAAAGCAAAAGCTTTTAAAGCTCCTTAACTGAGACATTAAACCATTCATAAAGTTTAAAGGAAACAAGAGCATCACTGTGTGTTTTTTTCTCTCTTGGATTTCCCCGTCTGCAGAAATCTACCGCATCGTGTCACAGAAGCAGATAGCGGACAGATCCGCACACGACGACTCCCCGGGCAACAATGTAGTAGACATAAGTGTCCCGCCAACCACTGATGGACAGAAGGGCAACAAACTCCAGTGCTGCCAGAGCCTGTGACACTCGACCACCGCTCCACCTCCATCACATCACCCGTGCACTTTTGGTTCCCATTGCTCCGCTCACGGCCAACTCCCTTGTCACTCTGTCCTTTTCTTTCTACCTTTCATTCTGTTTGATATAAGACGTCTGAACGCACTCGTGCTCTTCTCTTTTGCCATGAAAGAAAACTTCAAGAAGCCTTTGTGTCACTTTGTCAGTCGAGTTGCTCACGGAGTCAATGTGAAGGCAGTCGGCGCTGTCTTAAAGAAGCCTGTGAGGTCGTTTGAACTCAAACTCTGTTGTGAAACACATTTCGGTGATGACCACTAGATGGTGCTGTGTAAATAAACTACAGGCAGTTACTCCGACCCTGTGAGGCAGTATTATTGTGCGTTTGACAGCGCGGTCTTCTCGCATCAGATAAGTTATCATGCCAAAAATGTCCTCATGTATTTATTGAAGAATATTTGGCTCGTCATTGTTTTACTTTAAATTTACAAACTGTATAAATTTACAATAAAATTCTTGACAAAAGTGAAGTGTTGAATTGATGTATTCTTACTTAAAAATGGTGTTTTCTGTGATTTAAATCTGGTTTAATCAAATTAAAGCTGGAAAGCATCTTAATACATTTACACAGGTTCTGTATGAGTATGATTTTCAGGTGTATCTCACTTCACTACCTCTATTTTCTGCTGGTTTATTTTTCTACTCCACTTCATTTATCTGACAGCTGTTGTTACATTTAAGAGCAAAATTCTAAAAGTGATTGGTTCATAAAACATTACAGATTAAACTACCCATGAGTACATAAAGTAGACCACGATTACAACAATTATACATCAGAATCAGAAAACCTTAAGACCTTAAAAGACGGGGAAATTCTTTTGTCACAGCAGCAACAGAATATTACAAAATAAGATAAAAAATAGCAAAAATAAACAATAAAGTTAAATTTAAAAAGGGAAGAAATGGAAATAGACATATATATATATATATACATATTCACATGATATGATGACATCAGTAATGGAAATCCAATAATGTCCTCAACTTTCCATATTGGCCTCAACTTCCAAAGGTAACAGGTTTTATTTGAATGCTTGTATTAAACTAGCCTTTATTTCTAACTCCCTCAGTTTGATTGTATAATTGGTCATACGTTCAAAAAAATATATAAAGCCATAAATCTGACTGCTGGGTGCACAGATGCTCATGTGAAAATCACCTTTAGCATCTATGGATTGACAATCAGTCCAAGACAAACATTTCAGTGATTTAATTACTTATTTAGTTACTTACAGCTTCTTCAGTCTTGGTTTCCCTTTAGGAAAAGCTAAATCCGTTTCCCTGCGCAACCAGAAACACACTTTCTTGACAACATACTGACGAACCAGCGGGTGTTGAGAGGCTGAACAGACTGGAAGTTTCGTCCTGTTGTGAGTAACGTGAGGATGGATGCACCTGTGCGTCGTGGGCGTGGCCGACTCGGTGTACCTGGAGGAGATAACCAACAGTGTTCACATCCACTGGAGCTGAGAGTAGAAAAAAGTGTTGAAAATCTGACTTCTTTTTGCTCATAGATATAACTTTTACATATGTTTACCTCATGTTTGGGAGTTTGGGCCAATTTTAATTTGAACATCTGACATTGTAAAATTATAAACATGACAGAAACTCAGGAAGAGCGCATACAAACTCAACACAGGGCGGCAGTAGCTCAGTCCATAGGTGACTCGAACCACCAACTGCCCGGGAAGCTGATCCATTGGCAGCCCCCTCGCTCTGACATCTCTCCATTGGTTGCATGTATATAGGTCCTGTTTGTGCATGTGTGTATTTCAGGCCTGTATGTGTGTGTGTGTGTGTGTGTGTGTGTGTGTGTGTGTGTGTGTGTGTGTGTGTGTGTGTGTGTGTGTGTGTGTGTGTGTGTGTGTGTGTGTGTGTGTGTGTAACATGTATAATAATAATAACAGAGTGAAAATATTGAATTTCCCTCGCTGGATAAATAAAAGGAATTCTTCTTGAACACTTCCTGTATCGGTGCCAAATTAACAACCAAATGTTGAAAAAAGGTGATTATATTGTTGAATTTATCAAATTAAAGCTGATAATGATAATGTTTATTAGACCAAGCATGTGACAGCCACTGTGAGTTTATTCCCCCTGGATTTTCCCGCAGTCTTTATTTGTTTGTGTTGAAAAATATAATATAAAGATCACATTCGAGAATCATTTACTTGAGGAAATACGGTTATGATAATAATCACACTTTTCCTTTTGATACTTATATTTACATTTTGCTGACACTTCTGTAATTTTTCAAATGCAGCTTTTGAAAGCAGGACCTTTACTTGTTTATTTTACTGTTATTTTTCTACTTTTACTTAAGTATCTTATAACACCTCAGTACTTCTTCTCTGTTCAAGTTGTGAGTTTAAGTTTAATTTGTCATAAAAAGCAGGAAAAAATGTAAAACGTTCTTATAATTGGAACATGTGGCAACATCAGGAAACCTAAAAATAACTTTGATCACTAATCAGCAGCCAATGAAACGGTTTTCTTTTAATTCCTGGGGAGCAAAGACCGAGCTTTTGCACCAACATATATTATATTATGATAATTATCACACTTTTCCTTTTGATACTTATAGTTACTGCTGACACTTCTGTAATTTTACGAATGCAGCTTTTGAAAGCAGAAACTTTACTTGTTATTTATTTTTCTACTTTTACTTAAGTATCTTTAAACACCTCAGTACTCCTTCTCTGTTCAAGTTGTGAGTTTAAGTTTAATTTGTCATAAAAAAGCAGGAAAATATGTAAAACATCCTTATATTAGGAACATCAGGAAACCTAATAGTTTTCTTTTAATTCCTGGGGAGCAGAGACCGAGCTTTTCCACCAACATATATTATTTTGAGTGTTTTTTCTCACTAAGCTGCTTATACGGTATTTTCCCAATGCGATAGACGGGACGAGGGACGTTCTGCGAGTCTCCGCATGAGCAAAAGTTGACATCAGCAGTTGTTTTTCATGGGGATTAATGTTTACATTCAGCTGTGTTCAAAAACAGACTTATCCGCTCTGGACTAAGAGGATGATCTGTCAGCAGCGCTATCATCGCATCTATACTGTGACGCTGCAGCTGAACCACAGACTGCAGATCTCTCCACGATCATCATTGACACATAAACAAGAAAACAACCTAAATTAATGTTCATCCATCATTTATCATCATGTTTTATTTGTTTTGCAAACAATTCTTGGCTGTTTGCAGGTACCAGTGTTCTGGTGACAGGTTTTTTTCCACGGCACACCAAAAACAGTCATTTTTAAAAATGTGAATACTGAAAAAAAACATAAATTACAAATGATACATGTCGACGCACCCTCCAAGAAAAGACACATGGGAAGATTACAGAAACGTTAGATAACATAACACGACAAAAGTAACATTTACATGTCCACTGGTGAAATAACGAACAACAAAAAATATGATTTTAAAATCCCTTTCTGGATTTGAAACGCGGAAGCTTTATAAATTAAGTACAAGATTGTGGTTCAAGTGTAAAGACACTTAAAAAACTCTTTGGAAAGTTTCTGCAGGGAGCTGAAGACGATGTTGCATACTTTGTAGGGAACTTTTTACAAATGTCCAATACTATAAACTTCACTATCTTTTGCGTTGACCTACAAATTCAGTTGTTTTGTTGAGTGACTGCACCTCAGCTCTTTACGTTGCCTCAGATCGGCCTCGTTCATGACGAACAGTAAACACATGAACGGCTCTTAAGCTTGTAAACGCCTCTGGTGCGCTGCGATATTTCAGGATATAATCCTTTGTTCTGAGATCAGTTAAAAACACAAACACATGATTAACTGGGGCAGCGTGTGGGGCAACGCACCAGGAGCTGAAAGTAGCAAAGTGTAATGTTGGTGTCGACAAAAGGCCAGGACAAGGAAACAGCGTTAACACCCAGTGGTTACCGGTAATGTTGCACCGTCAGCAGCAGGTTGCTCAACACGACATGATGGTGTCCGTTTCCCACCAAACAGCACTACTGACACGCACCCTGTTCCTGTGACTAACGTTTTACAACAACCCAGAGGAGCCTGTAAACTTGTAAATTCATTTCAGATCACAAGGTTTCTGTAGCGTGAACACTCACAGAAGAAATGTATTATTTATAGACGATACCACACTTCCACACACCACTTTAACTTAAATATGTTTGGTCAAGCCTGATTGTTATAAACAAAATGCATACATATTTAAATAAAAAGCATGAATGACAAAATTGTGCTTAAAATCCAGACTTTCGGCCTCTTTCTGGTGAAGTTCTGCATGTTTACAATGTGCAGAACAGGTCGACGCCTTTACTTTGAAATTAAAGTAAGAAAGTTAACCAAAAGCACATGAGGAGAACAAATCATGATCAGCATGTTAATCGTCATTAATCATTAATAAAGATGATAATCAAAAGCATGATCACTCATTAATAAAAACTATAAATGCCATTCCACTGAACAGAGAAAACCCAATAATTGTGATCTTGGAAAAAATGAATAATCAACCAGTTTCACTTTAGACTAGTTTTACGCTTGTTTCTGTGCTTGTTCTTTGTTAAAGTCATTTTTTATTGCACCCCACAGTTTTGCACAGTTATAAAGGAAACACTTCCAAATAGTAAGATCTGCACAATAACACTGAATTATGTGCTTAACACCTGCATCACCCCACAAGCCAGAGTGTTGCAGCCTATTGTCAGGGGTAGGGAATTCTGGTCCTGGAGGGCCGCTGTCCTGCATGTTTTAGGTCTCTCTCTGCTCCAACACACCTGAGTCTAATGATTTGCTCGTTATCAAGCAGCTGATGCTCGTCACAGTTTGATTATTGATAGACTCAGGTGTGTTAGGGTAGGAAGAAACCTAAAACATGCAGGACAGTGGCTCTCTAGGACCGGACTTGCCTACCCCTGGCCCAGATGAAGGCCATTGGTTTTAGCATAAAGTTGTTTTCTATTCCGTGAAATGTTGTTGGCGTTTCCACCTTCAGGCTTCTCTCCCTGTTCACAGACCACAGTGTGTTCACATGTCCATTAACCGTCTTTCCATAACCTAAATTAAGTGCGTAACTATGTTCAAAACCGGGCCATGTTACGACCCAGAAATCTGGAAACCAGGCAGACGCTCTGGTTTGTGTTTTCTGACTCCAAGTGACGTGATTAGAAACTGCACCAAACTATACACACACGAGAGAGAGGAGGGAACTATCTTTACTCTCCCAAACAGACCGATACAGACCCGAATGAGTCTTTTCAGTAACATCACAACGACGAGGGGGAGTTTGCACCCCGAACACGTCGACATCAAATGGATTTAGAAAAGCACACGAGCATCTAAAGGCTTCCGTGAAAGAAAATACAGAAAAAGCCAAAGTCAGATTAAGTGTCAGTGGTGCTTGCATAATGTACCCACCGTGAAAAGTCACCGTTGGCAGGTAAAGGTTACGTCTGACTGGCAGAAGAACTAAACGCCAGCACAGAACATGGTTTTTCCATCTGATCAGAGACGATGTTTGACTTCAATGATAAACGCTCGCAGGAAGTTTCCCTGATTCTTGGTGTGATAATGGAAACTAAACACTTTAGATTTTAGAAACTGAAGCAGAACGAAATAGCAGTAATTAAGTACTTTAACAGGCAGTTAAAAAGATGCTCAAGTACACGGCATCAGCCACTAAACACCTGTGGAAATGTTCCTCTTAAGTTCCTTTCATTTTGATGGCGTTTTCTATCGATCTATACCGGACCTACTCTCTAAGTGCTGATCATACAAGGAACCTCTGTGAGGACCCAGTTCATCCCTACCTCGGTAGGAATCGTAAATCTGTTAATTATTAAGTAATTTAAGAAATGTTTTTGTTTAAACTACAAAAAGATTTTACAATACACTGACAAAATAAAAAATCCCCCCCCCCCCGAAACTCCTAAACAGTGCTTGCATGCATTAGCGTGCGTGTTGGGAGACGTCTCTTCATGAACTGTGAAGACCTCCACGTCCACAGTGTTTTATTGCACAATCTCTGGCTTTACTAACGCTGTGCCGCCACCCGTTTCTCGGATGAGATGTAAAAAAAAAAAAAGTACGTAGGGTCAAAAACAGTCCAATAGGCTTGTGCTAAAATTAGAGCCTCCTCTCAGACGGCATCCTGGCATCTGGATTGTGAATAAATCAGAGATTGAAGCTTTTCTTTCCCAGCTTAATATGGGATCACATATTAATTGCTTGAAAGAGTTCCTCAAAGGGAAACTTTGTGCAGAGAATGCAAGGCCTATGTAGGTACGGGCACGCCCAGATATGACATGTTATCTCGCAGTTTCATCAACGCAGCACAACAGTTAACGGAGCCGCTACCCTCCAGTCGTCCGTGGACCACCAAGAAGAACAATATTTATAACATTTCACAGTCCACTAAACGAGTTAGTTTGGTCATTTCTCATTCTACTGTTATGTTAAGTTATCATCGCATCCATGAGGACGAGACTCGTTCCCTTGTCTCTGTACTTCTCCGTGTGCTGCTCTGCTCCTCAGAGCCTTTGCATAAGACGGGTCAACACTCAGACTCCGTTTACATCCTGCCCCCACAGAGGACAGATTTATTTATTAATTAAATACTGATGGGGCAAAAAATGTTTTCGTTTGTAAAAAAAGCAACAACAAAGTCCACAAGTGCTTCTTTGAAAGGCCAGCAGGCAGCATCCGCGCACATCAAAGACACCATCAGCGTCTACCTTCTCCATTTGGTCTCATACTATACTGTCATTGGCTGACTTCTTCATCAGTTTGGTAGAGAGCAGGGAATGCTGGGAAGAGTTTGACTCCTTGGCTTCGGGAATGAGCAGACGAACTTTCTGATTTGTTCTTCTCCACTCGGAGTAGAGCTGACAGTGGTAGCGGAAAGATACCTGCACACACGACCAGGAGGAGACGGAAATAGGAGGTCAATTATAAACATGAACCTTAAGCTGGTTATTTAAGGTTCGTACTTGTTTTTCCAATCTGCTTTATAATAAAAAAAACACATGAAAATATAGTCCGATCTGTGTGTAAATTAATTTTTACCAGGGTCCACAGGACATAGATGGTGAAGAGGGCGATGGTGAGGGCTATGAGGCCCACGGCCTGCAGCCAGCTGCCCAGCTGAAGATGGTCCTGAGCGCCCCTCAGGCACAGCCAGCCTGAAATGGCTGCTAGGGGCGTGATGAACAGGAAGCACACCATGTCACAGAACAGCGTCCTCTTCTCATTACGAGGGCCGGGGTCCCGCAGCCACTGTGGAATAAGAAGCAGGAGACAGAAAAATAGAGAAGGGGAGAATAAAGAGAGGTAAGGGAGAGGAAGACAGAAGATGTGAAAGAGATCTTAAGTCAATCAAGAAAGGTAAAGACACAAGCAAGCAAGCCGAATGATGATGAAGAAGAAAAGCTACTACGTCATTCAAACAGCTGACCAACCCAAGCTGAAATAAAATAAATAAAAATAACGAGAAGCAGAAAGATTGATGCAGACAAGGCAAAGGGCATTGACCTTTGTTACCTCTGTGAGAGGCCTCGGCCGGCGCTCGACGCTGAACTCTGTGTGGCAGAGCTCGCAGTAGCTGGTGTTGGAAGAGGATAGCCACTTCTCCAAGCAGCTCTTGTGCACCGTGCCCAGCGTGCCCGTGCAGTCGCACGGAGACAGGAGACTCTCACTGCTGCCTCCTTCGTGACAGATACGGCAGATGGGACCATCACTGGAAAAAAAAAGCCAAATGCAAGATTTTTTCCCCGCAGTTTTCAAGCCTTTATCAGATAGGACAGACAGGAAACGGGTGAGAGAGAGAGAGAGAGAGGGGGACACATGCAGCAAAGGGCAACAGGCCGGAGTCGAACCTGCGACCGCTGCCTCAAGGACCTTTGGCCTCTTTACATGGGGGCAACCGCTGTAACAACTGAGCCACCGGCCGCCTCAAAATGCAGTTATAATACTAAAATGCAAACAGAGCCTGCAGCACGTCAAAGACACTCAACTGTGGATCATCTTAGAATCAAGAGGTACATTTGAACATATGTGGGAGAAATGTATTCAGCGTCTTCTTCATCAGGTTTGCTTTTCAATCAGCTGCTGTGATGCAGGGGAGCTGAACCATGTGATCAAATGACTCACACAGTCTTTAAAGTGGATGCAGGAACTTCAAACACGGATCAATATCTAATGATTAGCCAGTTAGCCCCGTAGGTGGGACGAAATAAGCTCAAATGTATCAGTCATTATTTAAAATTGACGGATACACAAATGATTCATTTATTTTACATTTCCATCACCATCAGTGGCATTTTCTTCTTCCTTTATAAAAGGGACACAGGTCACATGTTTTATACTTCTTGCGAACAAAATTCAAGTAATCTTATTTCCATATTATGCCTTTTGTATAGACACTTTATTTTGAAAACCACGCATCCTTCTGCTAACTTCACCAAGCCCGTTGGGTTTACCCTAACCCTCCTGGGCCGTCTGAAGTTGTGATCTCTGATAAAAACAGTTATTTGCCTTTTGTGATGAGTTATTTCAGGATGACACGTCTCATTTTCTCGCAACGTTAAGAAAACATTATTGCGAGGACGGCCGTTCTTGGCCTCCTTGCCCCTGTCGTGTGCTTGTCCTTGATATTTCTGTTGTAAATTCACCCCGTGAACGTGGTCTTACCTTTGCGTGCTCATGGGTTTGAGCACAGACGAGAGCAACCGTCCATCTATGGCTGTGACCTGGGTGACGTAGAGCGCCTGGCACCCGTCACCACCTGCTTCCTCCACGCTCTTCCACAGGCCCGCGCTGCTCGCACAGTCGCACAGAGAGCCGGGCAGGTGGCAACAACCCCCTGTCGTCATGGTTACAGTGGCCAGACGCTGGCCGTAGAGACGGAGCGAAGGGGGGAAACCGGTCAGAGGCGAAGGTTGACTTGAGAAACTCTCCACAGGTTGGGAACGGTTAGTTTCTAAAGGAGAGAAAGAGACAGATTGAGAATTACTACAAAATATTAAACCAACAAATAAACTATGATGTATTATTATAGCTCTACCTAACAATGGCACCCCGACCAAAAACACACTTTAAAAGTCGTTTATTTATGTTTCCTTTCTATTCTTTTTCTAAATGACGATTAAACTAAAGAATTCAGAGAGTTCATTCATCTCTATATGTATTTGTTCCTGTTTTACAAAGTACTTGCAGGAGCTGGGCCCCACAACATCACATCCATACAGTATTAGTGCTACATCTGATAAAAAATATAATATCTAATATAATATCTTGATATCGACCAATCCCGAGGTGTCTGTTGGGAAAAAATCATATTGGACCATCTCTAATCATGTCATCAAGAGTTGAATAGTCCTGTGTAAATATGAGGGTTTTGTCAGTACGGTGTAGCTCAGGGTAAACGTAGCGTTGTCACGACAGCGTTTCATGAACTGTTCATTTCCTGCCGTGTGAGGATAACTACGGTTCTCTACAAACATTTGTGTCATTTACAAGGAAGCTGTCGGTTTGGAGGCGAGCCAGTTTGCCCAAAGCAGCTGCTAATCCTTTATAACAGCAAGTGTAATCGTCAGAGGCGGCGAGTGTGATGTGCAGCGGACTGATAAACAGCTGTCTCCCCTCAGATAACCCCTCACTAAAGATAAGAGACGGCTGAATGTGCCGCGGTGCATTTCTCATGCTCTTTGGAGACGATCCTGGACAGTAACAGTCGTTTTGACCCTACAACAGACACAGTTATGAGTTATTACAGCTATTAAAATGAACAAAAAGTAGGTCTGAGATACAAATAGTGGGCCCCTGCTGTTCATAGAAGGCCAATAGATGTATACACGTCATTATTAAACCATAGCATTACACACAAACTAATAATATACATATATAATCCTCCGTACTGGTGTTGTTTTTAAACAGGAGGTCGAAATTCTGGTGTTAATTAATGGGATTTTGTGTCTTTATTCTATCTCCTTATAAATAATTAATAAAATAATTTACACTCTACAATCATTTAAGCAAAACAAGATCTAATGTAATTAAATAGCCACAAAAACAGAACTTTTTTATTATATTTGAGAGGGAAACAACGTGTCCGGAAATGTTTTTTAACTGTATAAACAAAACCACACTTGGTCCATTAGATATGATTGTTATAACATTTCTACGTCTTATTAAATTCCACTCATTATTCCACTATTTTCTTCAACTTTTATAAACAACCACAATGAACTAGCTGTTTGTAAAAAAAGTATCATATAAACTTGCTCACACTTGGATTAATTAATCCCAAATTAACAATAAAGGATTATCTTATCTTAACATCTCTTATACTTCTTGTGAACATATATTCAAACTGCATTGATTTAAAAAAGAAAATAGACATTGTTGTTAAGCGGGGGCCTTTCCCCGGTTTACCCCTGCTCTGTGTTGTTATTATATATGCATACTGATGTAGTGTGGGGTGCACGATTAAGAGGCCCAATCCCTGACCCAGATAAACAAAAGGGTCGCCCCCAAACACAGACAACAACTACATCTGTTATGTTTCTGATTCATGTTGTTTGTAAACACAGGCATTAAAAACAGACCAGTTCTGATCAGCTGAGGAACACAGAAGCATGTATTTATTAAATCATTTATATTATAAATGTGACTGTAACCTGATTTTTCATCGGTTCATAAGTGCAGATATATTATGATTGATACAATTCCTACTAACAAACTCGTTTTGTTTTCAGTTTCACGCGTAGCTAATAGTCTGCATCCAGCTGTGATCCACACTGTTGTCTTTGACAGCTGGTGTCACGTCAATACAACAATATACGACCACATCAATGATCTGTGTAAAGCTACACGTCAACAACCGTCATCCACGCTCTTTCCATTTACACACTGATCAGTTTGAAAACAAATATAGTCAATTGGTGACCGTTACAGCTGATCAGTTACAGCTGATCAGTTGGTTACAGCTTGTCAGTTACAGCTGGTCAGTTGGTGACCGTTACAGCTGGTCAGTTACAGCTGATCAGTTGGTTACAGCTTGTCAGTTACAGCTGGTCAGTTGGTTACAGCTGGTCAGTTACAGCTGAACAGTTGGTTACAGCTGGTCAGTTACAGCTGGTCAGTTGGTTACAGCTGGTCAGTTACAGCTGGTCAGTTACAGCTGGTCAGTTGGTTACAGCTGGTCAGTTACAGCTGAACAGTTGGTTACAGCTGGTCAGTTGGTTACAGCTGGTCAGTTACAGCTGAACAGTTGGTTACAGCTGGTCAGTTACAGCTGAACAGATGGTTACAGCTGGTCAGTTGGTTACAGCTGGTCAGTTGGTGACCGTTACAGCTGGTCAGTTGGTTACAGCTGGTCAGTTGGTTACAGATGGTCAGTTGGTGACCGTTACAGCTGGTCAGTTGGTTACAGCTGGTCAGTTGGTGACCGTTACAGCTGGTCAGTCGGGGACTGTTACAGCTGGTCAGTTGGTGACTGTTACAGCTGGTCAGTTGGTTACAGCTGGTGGCTGTTGGTGACTGTTACAGCTGGTCAGTTGGTGGCTGTTGGTGACCGTTACAGCTGGTCAGTTGGTAACTATTACAGCTTGTCAGTTGGTGACCGTTACAGCTGATCAGTTGGTGACCGTTACAGCTGATCAGTTGGTAACTGTTACAGCTGGTCAGTTACAGCTGAACAGTTGGTTACAGCTGGTCAGTTGGTTACAGCTGGTCAGTTACAGCTGAACAGATGGTTACAGCTGGTCAGTTGGTTACAGCTGGTCAGTTGGTGACCGTTACAGCTGGTCAGTTGGTTACAGCTGGTCAGTTGGTTACAGATGGTCAGTTGGTGACCGTTACAGCTGGTCAGTTGGTTACAGCTGGTCAGTTGGTGACCGTTACAGCTGGTCAGTCGGGGACTGTTACAGCTGGTCAGTTGGTGACTGTTACAGCTGGTCAGTTGGTTACAGCTGGTGGCTGTTGGTGACTGTTACAGCTGGTCAGTTGGTGGCTGTTGGTGACCGTTACAGCTGGTCAGTTGGTAACTATTACAGCTTGTCAGTTGGTGACCGTTACAGCTGATCAGTTGGTGACCGTTACAGCTGATCAGTTGGTAACTGTTACAGCTGGTCAGTTGGTTACAGCTGGTCAGTTACAGCTGAACAGATGGTTACAGCTGGTCAGTTGGTTACAGCTGGTCAGTTGGTGACCGTTACAGCTGGTCAGTTGGTTACAGCTGGTCAGTTGGTTACAGATGGTCAGTTGGTGACCGTTACAGCTGGTCAGTTGGTTACAGCTGGTCAGTTGGTGACCGTTACAGCTGGTCAGTCGGGGACTGTTACAGCTGGTCAGTTGGTGACTGTTACAGCTGGTCAGTTGGTGACTGTTACAGCTGGTCAGTTGGTTACAGCTGGTGGCTGTTGGTGACTGTTACAGCTGGTCAGTTGGTGGCTGTTGGTGACCGTTACAGCTGGTCAGTTGGTAACTGCTACAGCTGGTCAGTTGGTTACAGCTGGTCAGTTACAGCTGAACAGATGGTTACAGCTGGTCAGTTGGTTACAGCTGGTCAGTTACAGCTGGTCAGTTGGTGACCGTTACAGCTGGTCAGTTGGTTACAGCTGGTCAGTTGGTTACAGATGGTCAGTAGGTGACCGTTACAGCTGGTCAGTTGGTGACCGTTACAGCTGGTCAGTCGGGGACTGTTACAGCTGGTCAGTTGGTGACTGTTACAGCTGGTCAGTTGGTGACTGTTACAGCTGGTCAGTTGGTTACAGCTGGTGGCTGTTGGTGACTGTTACAGCTGGTCAGTTGGTGGCTGTTGGTGACCGTTACAGCTGGTCAGTTGGTAACTATTACAGCTTGTCAGTTGGTGACCGTTACAGCTGATCAGTTGGTGACCGTTACAGCTGATCAGTTGGTAACTGATACAGCTGGTCAGTTGGTGGCCGTTACAGCTGATCAGCTTGTTACAGCTGGTCAGTTGGTTACTGTTTCAGCTAGTCAGTTGGTGACCGTGGACAGTTTGTAACCGTTACAGATGTTTGCTAACTGTCACTAGCTACAGTAGGACGCTAGCTAGCAGTCCGTCTGGTGTAAAACATTTAAAGCGTAAAATAGTTCACTCACCCTGAATCTTCTCCTTAAAGACGTTTCACATCAGCGCCTTCATACGCTCGCGTTTCCTTCTCGTTTCATTTAAATCCGTTTTAGTGTGAATTAACAGCTATAGTCAGACAAGTGCTGCTCGCTAGCAGACGTTAGCAGCCCTCAGCTGATGACACACAGCAGGCCGCAGTCTTCCGCTTTCTTCCCCGGAGCTTTAAATATCTCCCAGAGGCGCATCATCAGCTGTCCGGTGACTGCAGGGGCAGGCAGGCGAGCGCAGAGACACAGCCCGGTGTCACCAGGGCGGGTTCAGATGTGATTGTGATGCATAACAACAGCTTACAGAGCGGGGAGGGGCCAGGACTGATCACATATGCGCAACAACACGACCACAAGAAACAACCTGACCTAAAACAACCTATAATGCATTTAAACATTTAAATAATGCACATTTCACCTGAACTCTTTCAAAGCCAGACTTATGCACAGATTTATACTTTACAGTCCTGGAAATGGCAGGTTTGTTTACATGGTGGATCCTTATTTATGGAGCTTCTTAATGAACTATTTTGCTGTAAAACTTTATTATCACATCCTGTCTATGAGCAGCTAGCCTGGCCATCATGTGTACATGGACTAAATCATGCACCATACTGCTTTTGTATTGAACTGACACTTTTAAATGTTATAACTTCACTGCCACTTTGCCATTTACTTAATTACTATTAACACTAAATAGAATAATGTGAGATACTGTCTGATTGTTGTTTACTGTCACTTTATTGCTGTTTTAACCAATTTGTACTTTAATCTTATTTTTATAGCATTGATTTAGAGGCTGCGATCTTAATCTTACTGTAATTGTACAATGACAATAAAATTTTTCTATAGATTTAAAAGGGTTGCCTGTCAAATGGACTGTATGTTTGCTCTTTGTACAAATAAAGTGAGTAATGTATCCACAAATAAGCCTCCGTCCTATATGGTCATGTGGACGAGGTGTATTTGTGCTTCAGTTTATTATCTGTAACGTGAAAGTAGCAAAACAAGATTACGTTTGATGTGTTTATATATTTTTGAAGAGACATAACGCATATTAAATCAGTCGCACATGAAAGCATTTCTCACAGCTGAGCGACAAAGAGGCTTTTCAGCCAACCATATAAACAATTTGTTAGTTCGGTTCCACTTTCCCAACAAGCGTGAGTGAAAGTGTTACACGAAGAGCATTTTTTAATTGGTTAATTTTCCATTTAAATGTTCTCAGATTACACATATCTTTATCCATTTCCCTTTAACAGAGATCACAAATTACAGCAAAGGGTGATGAGAAATTATAACAAAAAAACCTACACGTATAGTGCATTTGTTTCTTTTCAACCAACACGGTTTCCTTTACAATCAAGAGGAAAATGTGACTCGATAAAGACGTGTTTTAAAACATAAACGGTGATTTGTCCGACTGAAATGATTGGACAGAAGTGCAAGGATTTTCTTTTTTCGTGACAGCCTCTTTAAAGAGTTTGACCCGAGCCAACTCCAGAGAGGAACTCGAGGCTCGATCCGGGCCGATACAATTATTACACAAATAATAAATCACACAAACCACAATTTATAACGTTACTTTTTGCTATATAGCATTACACATTAGTTTGCCAACAGCGTGGATCGGTTCGCCGTATACACAGAAATAAAATGCAACCTAAGCAGCCGTAAATGAGGAAAAACCCAAAACTGATAAAGGTTGCATCAGTCTCCTTTGGTATCTTTGTGCACTAAGATTAACACACACACACACAAATAAAAACACTTCATTTGTTCCACAATTGCCCGTATTAAGTCAGACAGTCAGAGCCAGTCTGGTCCCAGGCTCATGTTAATTTCATGCCACAGTGGACACGGGGCTCAAAGAGGAAAATTAGAGACAAATAGAAGCTCCAGACAGAGTACACACCAATACTCCAGCCGTACTCTGTCTCCTCGTCTCCTCTTCTACACCCGTATTGCGTGACAGGCAGAATCAGGTCAACCAGACATGAAATTGGGATTCCACTGCAGCAGATCAAGACAAAAAGTCTGCATCATTGCAAGCTGAGGAAAGCAGGCAAGTAGGAACCACTTGAAGTGCGGATACACACTGATCCCTCACCATTCCTGCAGCAGGAGCGGGTCAATAGGACCATAAAGGCTAGTTAATTAAAAAGCAATTGTAGTTTACTACAGCTTCAAGATCATCATAAGAGCTTTACTCTCTCGCTCCTTCTCCGGGCGTAAATCATTGCAGACAGGTCCGTCTGAAATCAGAGACAAATGAACAAAGGGGGAAAAATGGAGCCAGCAAAAAGGAATGTCATATACGAGAGTCTTGGTGTCACAGACTTCTGAAACCGTGAGGGTGTCATGACGACCGCAGCGTGAGAACTGAAGTAAATCAGAGGTGAAGAGAGGAAAGACCAACAGAAAGTCAAACAAGAAAAGGGAAATATACGCGTCACAGGCTTTGGCAGCACGGGAGTTTGCTGCCCCTCTGCCCGTCCGAGGTTGGGGGGAGGCTTATGTCCACTACATTGTTGCCCGGAGACTCGTCGTGTCCAGATCTGTCCGATATTTGCTTCTGAGAGACAATACGGTAGATTTCTGTGAGAGACAAAACAGAGACAGTTCAGCAAAACTTTATGTTACAATGAAATTTAACAAACCCTGGATAACAGGGCTTACATTTAGCACTTGACCCAAAGCTTTCCCTTCTAGATCTGCATCCTGAGAGAAAGACTACTGATTACCGTATTCTCTGGATTACAAGTCACACGTTTTTTCATGGTTTGGCTGGTCCTGCGACTTATATATTAAAACATATAATTTCACATGTTCGTTATTGTCACACTGACAGCCGCGAGAGGGCGCTCTAGGCTTGTGTGCCAGTATCTGCTACTCCTATTACTCCTGTCCCACTGAAGCTGAAAACATTTATCGAGGAGCAGCAAGAAAGTTTGGAGTGAGCTAGACGGCCACAGCTAGAGGTGCAACATATATATGTTCTTTTCTTCTCATTATACATTTTTTAGCTGGTGTTACGTTTACTCCAGAGCGACTTATAGTCCAGAAAATAAGATAATTAAAAAGGTAAATAATCAGTCTTTGAAAACATATGTGACCAAATAAGCTGGACTCCTCTGACATCAAGTGAAGCATGTAAAGATGCACCAACACCAAAATAATCCAGCATCATTACTGACGTATAGGACTTGTACAACTTTTAAGAAGAAGCTGACACATCAGACTGAGAACAACAACACCAATATAATGTTCAGTATTTCCTTTCATCATCATGTCCAATATTAATTTCATGACCGTCTGCTATATTACTGGTCTGGAGCCAGGTCTGTTGGACGTTCCTGCCTGTTAAAGGGAAGGTTTTCGTTGCCACCAGAGACTTTATTTTTATATTTCACCCTTTTGCCCTTTTGATATTTTATTTTGTTAGATTTTTGAAAACATTTGGGTCCTTAATAAAAGTAATGCGATGAATGTGGCGGACGATGTGTAAAGTGGTCCTCTGCAGTTGCCTATTTGAACTCATTTAAATGTGTTTTGTTTCATGTGAGAATCTTTGAGTTTGAAACAATGTGAAAATAATAATATGAGGTTTGACACGTGACAAATTGGGAATCCTTTTTAGAACAGAGAAATGTTTTTTTTCTTTTTATTTTCTCCTTATTGATTTACATCTTATTATGTTGATTTATTGTTGTTAATCATATTTTATTCCTTCTTTATTAATAGAATTAAACTGAAATTATTAGTAAATATATTGGTAATAAACAAAAACTTAAACCTGGGGTAGGGCGTTTATTTTTGGCAACGTTGGGGAAAAAATCCATAATAATGTTTCATCTTATATTATGAGTAGACTCGACTTCTGTTGTCACGTGACGAGAGACTTTGGCCAATCACAGCTCATTTCAGAGAGCAAGAGCGCTCCTATTGGCTCAGGACAGAGAGGAGAGCGCTGCAGAAAGAGGTCTCACGCTTCTTCGCATTCTGGCGTTTTTTTCTTGCTTTTTACCGACTGCAGCTTTAATGTTACATTATGAGTAGATTCACAGTAAGCTGCACATTATATTTACAGTTTATCACTTTTCCTACCTGTGAGGATGTTCTTAAAGGCTTCTTCTACATTAGTGGAGTCCAAGGCGGAGGTCTCAATAAATGAGATGGAGTTCTTTTCTGGAGTAGAAGAAGAGCAAAGTATGTTTTACACATTAAAAGCAATTTAAATGTATGTTAACAGACATAACATAATCTTCAAGTAAGTGGTTAAACTGAAGATTTCATTAAAAGCATAATTCTGCTTTAAGCACAGGACTATTTTAAATGACGCAATGTTTCCCTAAAAGCAAGACTCACCTGCAAAGGCTCGAGCCTCATCAGTGGGCACTGCCCTGAGGTGGCGGAGGTCGCTCTTGTTTCCAACCTGCATGATGACGATGTTGTTGTCAGCGTGGTCCCTCAGCTCCTTCAGCCAGCGTTCAATGTTCTCGTATGTCAGGTGCTTGGCGATGTCGTAAACCAGGAGAGCTCCAACTGCACCCCTGTAATATCTGTCGACAGCGTAAACCAGGTGAATACAACGACTGTATCATCGTTATTCCAGCGCTCTATCTGCATCAATATACACAGAGAAGACACTCACGCTGAGGTGATCGCTCTGTAGCGTTCCTGTCCAGCTGTGTCCCAGATTTGTGCCTTTATCGTCTTGCCGTCCACCTGGATGCTGCGGGTGGCGAACTCCACCCCGATGGTGCTCTTGCTCTCCAGGTTGAACTCATTTCTCGTGAAACGGGACAGCAGGTTACTCTTCCCCACTCCAGAGTCTCCGATCAGCACGACTAGAGACAAAACATGCAGTGTTAGTCTGACAGACTGAAGAAGTTAACCCATGGTGACCCATGGTGACACCCTTGTAACACACACTTTGAATGTCCTAAAATCTTCCTTATACAGCTTTTTTGTTGACTTTTACTCATTAAGTCCCTAAGTGACATATTCTCAACGTCCTGGTGTGGTGGTAATGTGACAGTCATGTGACTGTGACAGGAAGTGACTTCCCAAAAATTGCATTTTGACATGTGCACACAAGTGAAGGACCTAGCTCATTTTAAAAATCATTTTTTTTGTAACTAAAGGTGAGTTAAAACCAATTGAACAATTGTTATGCGTTAATAAGGTGTCCTGTATTACATTTAACTTAGTTTGACCATATTTCATGAACAAATTAATGTAGAACAAGTTACAAAAATATCGCTGTGACATATACGTCACATCGGGTGTTATCCTTAAAATATTCTTGGAAATTTTGATGTGACATATTTGTCACAATAACAAGAATGCTAATAAGCCGCTCAATTTAGCTACACTGTTTAAATTATTTTGAATTAATATATGTTATTTTGTGCAATTCAAAGTACAGTTGAACACATATAATTAAAAAATAATGATAAATTATTATGTTATTGATCAAATATATTACAAAACTATTTTTGCATATCAGTAAATAAAACAAACACAATTCACTGTCCTATGCTGGTCCCATTTGAATGTAGAAGGCTAATTTTTTAATTGATTTGTAGTATGACTTATAATAAGCACTACACTGTTGAGAATGCACTTGAGATCATCATGGGAGATGACAGTGAATTTGAAGGCTGTGACGACGATAGCTTGGATGAGGACCCTGATTACACTCCCAACAAAAAAGAGAGATGAGATGTGATTATCTAATTGTGTTAGAGATTAAAAATGTAAACGGGAGAAGCCAAGCTCTAGCCCTGTTTCTAACACTAAAGTCCCAATAAGTCTTTCCATGATGGGCCATTTTCCTTTTGCTATAAAAGCATTTTCTAATGTGTTTATTAGTTCATTTGTATATCTTACCTTATGCTCGTTTTTTGATAATGTCAGCAAGCTAGCTTAGCCAAGTGACAGTAGTTAGCTTTAACGTTATTTACACGTCAAATAAAACAATTATATAATAAAACATTTACTCTAAACTACAGAGGACGGCTTTGAATAGTTCGCATGTTTTAAATAAACTTAAAGTCGTCTCAAGTGACAGGTTCTAACGAGGCCGAGTAGCTACCGTGTTAGCATCATAGGCTAGCAGGCTAGCTTACTTATTTAGCCACTGAACGTTAGCATGCTAACGTCAACTGCCATCACTCGAGAGTTTAAAGTCTAACCGTTACACCAGTTAAGACGTTAGTGTAACGTTCACGTCACACACCGATCACTTTGTCACCAACGGTTCCCAAACGTCAGTTAACTTCGTACTTTAACTTTTACAAAAAGAGGGCTAATCGAACAGTTTTTGGCTAATTTCTATCAAACTTTCTGTTTAACCTGCGAATATAAGTGATGGTGTAACGTTTAGAGTTAATTTTATGGTGTTAAACCAAAGTCTAACTCCTTATCTTTGTAACCAAATGTCGTTTTAACGGCCTAATGTATCTTTGTGTTTACAACAGTGGTCAAAGGGAAGCTAACACCGGTGAATTAGCCGTGTGCTCCTCTCGGCCCTAGCCGGACACCCTGATCCCCTCGCTGGAAACACTGGGAGCTGCTGGTCGTCCACATTAACATCAGTGTTATTAAAACATCCAGGACCATAATTCAGTACTTCACAATTAAAATTAAATGCTTTAACAGCTCCAAAATATACCTGAACGTCTTCTTAATTTACATTTTTAGTGTAAACCAGCACCTGAGCCGCCCAGGTCGAGCGTCGCCCAAACGTTCTTGGTGCTTTCTCTCACTTTATTTGACTAATTTGACATGTAAATGGCCATGTACAAACATGAAAATTTACTTTAAGATTCTTAGAAGTGTGTAAATAAATTATAATTGCACTTCGGTGGTGATCACCAAGTAAAAGCACCACGAAAAGACCGGAAACTGCGGCAGCCCCGACCCGTCCGGATAGGGCTAATACCAGCGAACAGCGTCCGACTGCTGTTACATTCCCTATAACACGCTTTAATTCACCTTAAAGGGAGAAATTACCTTTGAACAAATAGTCGTATTCATCATCTCTGGTCCCCATTTTAGAAAACTTGTTCTTTTGTACTTTTTTTAAGTACTTTTCCCGACAAACAACAACAACAATCCTTCACACCCGGCAGCTCGTAGGCACCGCCCTGCAAGGAAGAGAACGTGCACGTGAGCTTAGGGAACGTCGCTTTCGACCAATTGAAAAGAAGATCACGTTGAGTGACGGGTGAAAGAGCCAATCAGCTGCTTCCTTTGACAACGCCCGACCAATCATCACGCAGAGCAGAAGACAAGGCAAAGCATTTCGACGCCCTGTCTTCGGTAGATTGAGCAACATTTAATATTATACAGCATTTTTTTTAATCTTTATTGAACATGTAACAAAAATAATAATACAAACTAAATAAAGCGAATGAGCAGTAAAAAGGAAAGCAAAGCTGCAAGCAAATAATAAACGATAACACATGACTCAAATAATATAGTTCCTGTTCAAAGGGATAGGAAGAAGTTAAAAACGTGTCTGGTCCTATCCCCTCTTATTTTTTTTAAAATAATGATTTATTATTATCATAAGCAAGGTGAATATTCAGTTTGAATCAAAGCAAAACAACGACAAAGAGAAGAACAACAGATAGAGAAGAACAAAACAAAACAAAAAACAACAAAAAGTGTAGTGATCCCTGGAGAAGTGGGTGCACTCTCTATTTTTGCCCTTTTTTAATGCACATGTAAGACTAATCTATTTAGTCTACCCCAAAAAACGCCAGTAGTATTTGCTCATTGTCACATCATTTCTGCAGCTTGATCTCAGGGAGGAAGGATTAGGAATTTACTAAACCAACACTGGCCCACAGACGAGTGAGAGACTCAACTCAACTCTGTATTTTGAGTGAACTATTCCTTCTTCCTGCAATGACACCTATTCTCACTTGGCAAGTCAGTAGTTTCTCTTGTAAACTGTGTCTTTAAACAGCTGATTTGCAACAGATAGGTGTGCCACTATTATGAAATTAACTTGATGACGTTTGTGGGTCTCACCGGTCACACCGGCGGCATCAATGTAAAATATCAGGCTTCAGTTATTTTTTGAACATTTATTTAAATAAATTCAGATCTGAATTTGACAATGCATCACTGTTTATATTATATTATTATTATTAGATATCTTTATTTATAATGCCGTTTTCATTAAATTCCATTTTCTTAGCAACATTTTGCTTTACAAGAGAAATATAAATGCCAGTTTTAAACTATGATATACTGAGAATTTACTTTAAAATTATATTACAGGTAACCTGCCCACACTGCTCCAGAGTGTCTTGATCCTTTTGTTCGTGCGGATGGGCCATTTACCATCATGATGTTTGTGTCAACAACACACACACACACATACCTACAGTAGATGCAGTATCACTTTAACAGCAGATCTCAATAAAGGAAAACATCAACTGCTGAGTTTCTCCAGTTCTGCAGCTTCACGTCGTCAGGGCAAATAAACTGGTTCAACCAAAAACCTACAGTTTTAAATGGGAGCCAGCTGAAGAACCCATTTTGGTGGACACACAGATTGATTTAAAACACAAGACACACAGAAATTTAAGTCAAAAGCAACTGGACTTGGTTGTTTGTCTTGGAAGACGGTTCATCCAAGAGGCTTCATCAGGTCATTTATCTGACCAGTCTGTCCCAGCCTGGTATATATACAGGTATATACCGTCTATACCTTTTATTTTCTATTGTTTAATTCTTCTTTGTTACATATAAATCTAGCCACATGAATGACATTCTTGATGTGCAAATGGAGCAAAAATAAAGGTATGTCTTATATGTATTTGATCCCTAAAAGACAAACTAAAGCCTCCAGAACACTGCTTTTGTACATTTAGTCACTTAATCATGATACGGCAGGAGGAAAAGTGTCGCATCTTGATCAGATGTCATGAAGGTAATCATCGACCATTTTTGTCTGCTTGTGAATATACATTTTCAGCCCCTTTAGTGTCAAATAACACAAAATAATCATTGTGATCCACATGATAAACTGATAAACCTTCTTGTACGTCACATCTGGATAGGCGATTTTTGATGCAGAAGTAAAATATCTTTACAAAAACGACTCCAGAGGTCGATATAGTGTTTATTTATGTATATTCTTTTGAAAATCTAGTTTATATATAATTTTCCTACACATTGATTAACAGGGGTTTTAACCTGCAAGTTGCACTTTGCCCTAGGGAGGTGTTCCAGGCACGTCCAGCTGGGAGGAGGCCTCGGGGAAGACCCAGGACCAGGTGGAGAGATCATATCTCCACACTGGCCTGGGAACGCCTCAGGATCCCCCAGTTAGAGCTGGTTAATGTGGCCCGGGAAAGGGAAGTTTGGGGTCCCCTGCTAAAGCTGCTGCCCCCGCGAGGTTGAAGATGAGATGAGATGAGATGAAGTTGCACTTTAAATTTGACGCCCCAATGACTCTCATGACTCTTAAGACCTGTGAACTCAGGAGTTAATGCGTAACAACTGAAATCAGTCTCCGCGGAAGTTTAAACGATCACAGACTGTGTCAAAAAATCCAACCGGTTGCATGACGATCAACAAGGAATCAATAAAAACATGATGTGACATTATTCTCCATGAACAACAATTCACAGAACTGCTTTATTTTGTATTCATTCTGATTGAGTCCAAACACACACACACATACAGCCATCTATTTATCCTCGCGTATAAATAGATGAATATACACAGATATACATAAATACACATTTCTGATATGCATATTCATTTTTAAATCATGCTATGTCTCTGTTAAAGGACTCTCCCTATTGGATGAGGGCACACAGCGATTTGAAAACACATACACAACACAGCTGAACAGTTGGAAGAATCCCTATTGATTCGCATTTACAGTAAAACTCCACAAATCTCTCAACGTTGGATATCTCACAGAGACACAGCTGTGGCTTATAGACCGTAAATATACACCAGCTGCATCTCGATAAACACACCGAAGAGTATGGTACAGTAAATTATGTAGATTGCAATCGTTTTCTTGCCCAGCAGCAAAAATAAAACCAAATAAAAATAATATTCTCCGATTCAAATGGAAAATATATTTGTATATCTTTATATATGTATTTATATTTGTATGTACACATTCTCAGGAGCACGACGATGAGAAACAAAATAAATACAACAGCACGAGTGAAAAAAATGAGAGGCCTACACGTAGAATTCATCAATATAAGGCAATAAAAACGAACTTAAACGCTAGACTGTACAAAGTATTGCTGCTATGGTCTCCGTCCGATGAACAACAGCAAACTGATTACAACTGGCCACTGCACGTCATGGGAACATACAGGTTTCTATTTCTACAATGTCTGACATTGATGTGTCCTCCCTTACGCACAAACGCACGCACAGAGAAGTACCGACACACTGAAGATACGGTTTCTGAAGTGAGATTTGAAAAAAATAAATACATCAGCTTGCTGAACTTTTAACTTACTCGAGAGTCCTAAGATGTCACAGAGAGACTACAGTAAACACTAACCCTACAATGACCGGGACTGACTGCACCAACACACACACACACACGCACACACACGCACACACACACACTTCATAACCCTAAAAAGAAACGCGGCCCAAATATCAGCCCGTGTGAGCAGAAACAAAGGTCACGTGATGTATGTTTATTTGGCCTCTATCACTAGTTCATCTTCATCCTCTTGATAAGTGCAAACAACATTCAACCCTTTTACGAACGTCTGCGATTCACCGAGTCAACACTGCGACGTTCTGCGTTCATTCAAATACACAGATAACAGGTACGATACTGCAAACACGACGACTGATGCTCTAACATCTACGGGCATTTTGAAATGTCCAGTCAATGGATTTTTCTCATGAGGAGGAGGCGAGGGCGGCCGGGTATACGGCGACTGTCACTGATATGCTGATTATTTTTTCACAACACAATGAATTTATACTGTTACAAATGAGTTGTGTGCATCTGTCCAAAAATAGGGCAACACTGGAAGACACTGCAATGGTGTGAAGGTGGCTGTAATGACCGACAACGTCTGCTGCTGCTAGTGTTGCTTCTGTTCTGCGTGAAGTGGTAGTAACACTGAGTTTACACTGAGCGACAAACTGTGAAACCGAAAAGCTGCAGGGATGAAACGACGGGGGAAACGAAAACGAAAGTTCTTTGGATGCAAATCGCAAAAGAGAAAATAAATAAACGAAAAGCATTGAAGCATTTCAGAGTGAGAAAGTACCAGAAAACAGTGAAGATTCAAATAGAAACAGACAAAATAAATAAAAGTAAAAGTAGTAAAAGAAGAACAATTCTGAAATACAAAAAAATGTTGCAAAAAAAAGGTTTTTATATAAATAATAAATGATTATGCTATGCTTTTAATCCTTTTCTCTTTAAACATAACTGCATATATTCACTACTGGAAATGTGAGGACGACATGTTGTGTTTTGGCCGAGCGATGGTTATCGTTGTGACTCCAGTTCTTTGAGCACAAGCAGCGAACGCCACAGGTTCGACCCCTCACTCCTCACTCAGCACACTAAAATCTACACGTCCTGCTCGCAGGTGGACGCCACAGGCAGCAGGGAGACCACGGCAGGAGGAAAAGTGTCGCATCCTGACCGGATGAAGGTAATCATCGACTGTTTTTGTCTTCCAAGTTGTTGAAAGAAAGCTTGATGCCCGGCGAGGGTTCAGTCGGTCCCAAGGAGGGTTGGCGAGTTCATCCTGACGAGCGCGGACATCAATATTTCAGTGTGCTGCTCTGCTGAGTGAGGCTACATCCACACTTCTACGCTTTCGTTCTGAAACGGCGTTTCAAAACAAAAACGATCTCCGTTCGCACCGGCGTTTTAACTCCGTATCAGAAATAATCTACGGCCTTATCACGCTTAGCATGACATCACAAAAAGGTTAGTTGTCCGAGCCAACCGATGAGACTGACTGACGTGAGTGTCCGCGTCATAGTTTCCAAAACGTCTCAGCTTCTGCTCGTCCAGACTAAAACGCAACCCCGGAGTTTCCAAGCTAAGTTCGTCGTGTGGATGGGAGGTGAACATGTTTTTAAAACGCAGGAGTGTGGATGTAGCCTGGTCTGAAGTCTGTTAGAGCGCTGCTTCTCCCTTAACTACAACATTGTGTACAATACCTTTAAAAAAAAGGATTCACCCCACATGAAAGTACCGCGTTTCATCGTCTTACAACATTAAAGGGGATTTAATGTGAACATGAAAACTGTGGTGGGGTGAATACTTTTCCCAGGCACAGTAAGTTATTATGTTCTTTTATGTTACAGGTCAAACATATAAGACTACAGCCGTTTACGCACTACTGTATGTGTGTCACATACACATTATTATTTAATCGATATAAGTTTCATTTGTTGAGGATGAAAGGCCGGGATGGTTGGAAATCAGTGATGTCCGTCACTGTCAGGATTTTTTTCCCTCTCTGGTATGCAAGTCACTTTCCCCCCTCAGTGTGTTCAGTTTCTGTACGCGAGTTTAAAATCCTGGTTCAGACAGAGATCCTGCTGCTACCGCTGAGGTCCGGACTTCAGACCGCAGAGTCTTCTCCGTTGAGGCGTTCACTCCGCTCTGCCCGAGAACACGGTTTACTGTTGGAGACAGACAGGAAATGTTTTAGGCAGGGTACACAGCATCACACGCTTTTATTTCCCCAGGGTGGAAAATGCGTATCTGCACCACATGCTAATGAAAAGGAAAGAGACATTCTTCTTTTCAGAGCGCATTTATAACATGAAGTATCAGATACGGACCTCTCGTGTATTTAAAGTGAAATTCTGGCGTAAAATCATCCCATGGTCTTTTTCGGCACTTAGATTCATCAAATAAGCCATCGATCATTTCTTTTATGAACTATTAACGGAGAAATCCTGGAGAGTTGCTAACAGTTGGACGTGGCTAACACTGATTAGCTCGGGGCAGTACAGTGAAGGCATTACAGCGTCTTTTTTAACCACTAATTCGGCTCAAAATAACACCAAACCTCTGCAGCAGCATGAGAAGAGTCCCCACACAGAAAACAAAGCACCAATGGGCTCCTCCCTTTTGGATTGACTTTGGTAATCCACTTGAATGGACTTTACTATGAGCTGGTACAGGGGCCAGTAGGTAAGTCTTTAAAATACACTTTTAGTAAACTCTGGGTTCACTTACTACGTTTTCTGTGTAGGGACTCTTCTCATGCTGCTGTAGAGGTTTGGTGTTATTTTGAGCAGTATTAGTGGTTGAAAAAGCTGTTTTAGGGCGGCTGGTGGCACAGTGGTTAGAGCAGTCGCCCCATGTAAAGAGGCTGAAGGTCCTCGAGGCAGCGGCAGCAAAGGGCTGCAAGTCAGAGTCGAACCCGCGGCCCTTTGCTGCATGTCTCCCCCCATCTCTCTTACCTCATTTCCTGTCTGTCCCATACATAATATAGGCTTGTAAAACTGAAAAAAGCCGTTTTAATGCCTTCACCGTACTGTCTCGATGGCTTATTTGATGTATGCAAGTGCCATAAAAGACCATGGGATGATTTTGCGCTGGAATTACACTTTGAACAGACTTTGCGTTGTTTTCTCCAGCTGCCATGTGTGTTAAACAGACATCATCTATAATATATATATATATATAATTTGTTGTAGCAGAAAGTGTCTGCAGTGTATGTTATTTAAAATTGGAAAATTAAGGAAGCACGGCAGCCAGTTACCTTCATCACGACCAGAACGATAAAGCATCGTTTTTATATGGAAAACTGATTAAGTTAAAGTTTTTATGTTAGGAACACATCTTGGTTGGGACATCCAGGTGTAAATGCGTCTGAGAGGATGAGAAATCAAATGAAAGGGGGAAAACTTCAATGGTTGATGACAGTTTATGGGCGAATGCCGCTACACTGAACAAAGCAGACGAGCAGCCTCCGAAACCACAACCTCACGTAAAAAACCTCTAAAGGAAAACAGTCAAAACCATTTATCCTGTGACTTCACGTTTTTATAACATGGTCTAATTTGTCAGATTGACCTGGCAGGCAGATATCTCTCTAAGGTGAGAACATTTACAATAAAACACAGAAGATAAACTCTAAAAGTAATACATTGCAGTGACGCAGTGTAGTGAATATTGAGCGGTTTGTTGTTGGAGGGACAAAGGATGGTTGGTCGTGGAGTAAATGGTCATGCGAGGCTGCGAGTGACCATTTTCACCCCCTTATAGATGAGGAATGGCTGCTTTAACGTAGAGGTGGGTTTCTGGAGTAATTACTGAATTTTTAATCAAAGAATCTCGTTTTACATTTACTGTAAAATCCTCTAATGTAAAGTTACAACTGATCCTTTCCCTCCGTGTTACCCCGAATAAAAAAAACCTCAAACACAACTGGTTTCATTACTCGTCTTAGGAATTTTCCTGAACTTTAGATTTTTAGTCCGACGCTTCTCACTTACTGTCTCTCTTTCCCAATCCCCATCTGGCAGGGCCTTAGACTCTGAGCCATAGTGTAGCGGAGAGTACACCCAGGTCCTGTCGTCTTGAGGCTGTTTTTACACACCCACCACAGCAGAGGGGGCCAGAGGGACAGAGGAAAGGCCAGAGGCACAGAGACAAGCAGCAGGGGCAGGCAGGAGAAAGACAGGGGAGACCACAGGAGAAGAAAAGACAAGACAGGAAATGAAAATTAGGGATGCATATAGGAGGAAATGTTGCTGAGAGACATCGGAAAGTGTGAATTTGACATATCAAGTAGGTGTAAAATGTTAGGAGTGTAAAAAGGATGTGGTAATCCTTTTGGCGGTTAGCAGACTTGAACACAGAGATGAAAAATTTGGCAAATAACAGGTTGTGGCGGTACAGAGAAGTGCTGTTAAGCATGTCATGGTTACGAAGGGTCTGACTGACATGTGTTTAAACCATATTTCCTGTGTGTTTCGTCCCATTTGGACTAACTCCTGGGAAGCAAAGGGAAGTGTGCAGGGCGAGGGATGAGTCGCCGCATCAGCCAAACAGGGGAGGATGAGGAGCGGGAGGGGAGGAGGTGGGGATGGGAAGAAAGCCAGGATGCCGGGACAGTCAGACACAGAGAGCATCCTCAGTCGAAGCCAAGCCCAAGAACAGGATGGTTTTTTTTTTTTCCTTTCCAACAAGCAAAAGCGCTCTTTGCATAAAACCTTCAGTAGGTTCCTTGGTGCTTTAGGTACCAGCCCTTTAAGAGAGGGAAGTTGGTGATGATGACGGAGGCGGAGTGGGTTGATGTCACACACACGCTTAGCTCAGCACCACACGCTAACCACTCCGGTGCAGTGGGGGGTGGGGGGGATAAGGGAGGCTGGAAACTAATTTAAAAGAAGATGAATAAAGACAGACTGTGTTTTCTTTACCTGCCTCCCTCACTTCATAGGTATTGTTCTTTAGTTTGAACACACTCACAAAAACACCTGCAGGGATTTTATCGCACAAATCATGAAGCTGCAGAAACACTGTACACACGTTTCATCAAACCAACAGCATTGTACTGGGACGGCTAATCTAGTCTAACACCAGGACAGCGCAACACACCGTCTAACTCACTTCTCACTTACTGGCCCACAGGACTGGCATTTCCTCCTGTGCCGGAAAGGAGAGACCACCCAGGTCCTCCCATCGGGGAACTGACAACAACACGGGCGTATGGCACAGAAGAGACAAACAAAAAGAGATGGAAAGTAAGGCAGAGAGTGACAGAAGAGGGAGGAGAAGATGAAATAACACGATGAAAGAAAAGGAGGAAGCGTGCTGAGGTGAAAATGGAAAAGATCTGAACGTGTGTAACCCAGCAGAGAGAAACACCGGATGAGTCAGTGGTGACAGATAGATTAACAGTCCCCCCACCCCTTCAACATCACACACGGTATCCCACCACTTTCAGTATGACTCACGAGGACAATCACAGGGCGGAGGAAGAGCAGAGAAGTGGAGATGGAAGATTTCAGGACTAGATGGAACGGGGGAAGGTGAAAATGATTTTAAGAGTCGGGGTAAAATGTGCGAACGGGGCCAGAGGACGATGGAGGTGAAGAAGTGAAGATGAGACACACACAAAAAGAAAAACTATCAGACGTGGAGGACGGATGAGATCGGGAATCATGAAAAGTGAATGTGGAGACTGCTGATAGCGGCTGAATAATTTAGTCACCAGCCACTCTGAGGTACCTGTGAAGTGAGGACACACACATACACTCACATACGCGCACACACTCACACACACGTGCACACACTCACACCTGTGTCCCTCTGTGTCTTGAGAAATCACTCCAGTCTCGCAGCTAAATGATGTGCTGTGCTTTCCCAGAGGAGCTACGTGATCACATGTGCTGCCATCTCTGGTCTGAAAATTCAAACATATTCCCCGTCCTTTCCTTCGACACTCGCTTGAAATTTTAAGGTTTGAAAAAATATAAAATATGTTCCTTTAAAACAAAGAGGATGCTCCTGCAGTTTGCCTGCACTCTAACCAGAGGCCACCAGGAGAAAATGACTGTAATCATGTTTTTTATCTGTTGTCTTTTAGATATTAAAGGTAATTTGTAAATTTCATGTACAGCTGCCTTTATTTTTAATGTTAGGTGGGTTCCTTTACAAGCCCTCTGTTTTTTTTCATCATGTCTCATGTTTATTTCTTTATGTTTTATCATATTTTATATGCACAAATAAAGAGCTAGAACTGAACTCAGGAATACAATAAAAGCAATGGACAGAAAGGCAAGTGAAGTCATATTAAATGTGATTGTACAGTTTGGTCATGCTGTTATGAACCATAACACTCTCTCTCTCTCTCTTACAATCATAAAAAACGTAAATGTACAAGCAGAAATTATATAAGCAGTGGATTTTTGCCTGAGAAAATACTGCCACGAGACACTGCTCAATGGACAATAATTCATAAAATCACACAGTTTTTGGTGGTTCAGAAAGTGCTTCTGAACTGCTCCAACCCCTGAAGGATATGAGAAGCAATTAAAACGTCGATACAGGGGCGATAGCACCGACATGGTCCAGTGGTTCCTGCTTTTTCTGTGGGAATGTTGTGAACCAGCACGTGAGGCTGAGCAGCCGCGCAGAAACGTGATTTGTGTGGGATGTCAGAACAGTGATGATGATGATGGAGATAGCAGAAACAGACAGAAGGAGCACAAAGGACAATCAGATGCCGACTGAGCTGCTGAGTGAAGCCGCAGAGTTACAGTTTGAATGCAAACGTGCAGACTCTCCCGTCACGCGGGGGACCTTATCTCCCTTATAAGGTCTACCTTATTTCTCCCGCTAATCCCCCGATTTTACAGTGAAGGAAACAGGTAAGCTTGTAAACGTAATTTACCACTGGGCCAAGGATTGACACATTTAACCCTCGACTTCTCTGAGAATTCGGCTCGAAGCTCCAGAAAATAAAGACATGGCAACGAAAAGGTCGCTGTAAGTGCGGTCCACTCTGCAGATCGACTGACACAGGAGTCAAAATGAAAACTGAGGTCTGCTTCACGTCTGGTGAACCCGCTCTGAAGCTTCATACCATGCAGCTTATCCTACCAACAAGTCCACTAAATATGCACCTAGGTGTACGTAGGCGATCTGAGTGAGGGGCTAAGAAACAATCAAAAAATCCAGGACAACTATGATTTTATTCCAGGATATTTGGTCATTTTAATCAATTTTCAGGAGTTTCAATGACGGGAAAACTAGTCTCTAAACGTCCAGCTTTTCCAGGACACGTGGGAACCCTGTTTGTCCTCTTGTGATTGCACTGCCAGCAGCGTGTTTCTGTGTAGTCACACTTCAAAGTGTGTACACTCTCACTCATGCATCACTACAGACCCCCTGCTGCTGTGGACAGAGAGAGTCCGTCTTTTGAAGCATGAACTGGGCCTCGGTCAGATGAGAGGGCTGTTGAATAACTGAGGGAGCTCTTTGACTAACCTGTTGGCCATTAGGATTTCTCGTGCCACATTAGAGGGTGTTTGATTCCTGATAAGAAACACCCAGTAGGAGCGCAGCCAGGTGGGAACATTTCTATCTGTAACTGTGATCGCTGGCGTCACTCTCCATCCTCCACCTGACACTCATACATTCATTTATAGCTGAGCATCAAGACCGTCTGATGATATCCCGCTGCTTTAAGTAGGACGATCCTGTAACACTCCAAACTGCGATAGCTTCAGTCGAGTGCGTCTGCGGCCTTGTTGTCGATCATATTAGACAAAACAAAGTGATGCTGACATGCTGTTATCACACTGTGCACACTGCAATACACTGTGTTTAAGATAATAGTTCTACATTTTAGGAAACACATCTTATCACTTTATTGCTTTGAGTTAGATAAGAAGTGTGACTCATGTCTGTACGCTAAATAGTAAGAAAAGCCAGAAGGCTGTTAGCTTAGTTTAGCTGAGTGTAAAGACTGGAAACAGGGAGGAACGGCTCGCCTGGGTCTGTCCGAGAAGAAAGAAAATCTGCCTACTAGCACCTCTAAAGCTGACTTATTAACATGTTTGATTTGTTTGTTTCATCTGTACAAAAAACTAAGTGTAAAAACAAAATGGGGGGTTATGTTCCTGACTATTTCTTATTAATAATTAACCACAAAGTTCATGTATATGTGGACGACCTGACAGCGCTCCAAAAGTAAAACCACAGCCTCTTGCTGCTGCAGTACGGGTCACCCACTCCGTGTTAGCAGACGGGACATGAAGCATAAAAGTCAAACTACACCTCAAATGCATTTTTCCTAAAGAGGTTTCTGTCATTTTGGGTAGTTCTTATCACACTGATGTTTGTTCAAGTGTTTATTTTTCTGATGAGTTGGTTTTAACTAGTTACGCTATAGACTCACAAAATGACAAGATGGCGGCGCCTGTTGCCAGGATATTTTGGCTTCATTTCTGTACAGTGGGAGGAAGTGGAGCAGCGTCGTCCATCTGAGCGAACTGGCTGCTGACTTTCACTTTAGCGTTCAGACACTACATGTAACTCTCTGCAATATAGTGATATCAGCGTATTTCCTAAAATGTTTTTACGCTTCCTGAATGCACCACACACTGCAAACAACAACTGCACACACTTTTGTTCCCATACCAGCCTGAGTCGCTACGCCCTTCCTGCAGTCCTTCTGTCAACGCCTCTGTGGGAGATCATATAGCTCAGTCCTTGACTTTACGGTCATAAATTCATTGTTTATTACAAATATATTTCTTATCACTCGATAAACACTGACGCTGATTAAATATTACAGTTTATGTGATGGCTAAATAAAAATGAAACAAGATGAGAAGTGATTGGGACGCCTAGTCCTCGTCTTAACAGGGATTTAAAAAAGAAAGTATAAATGTCCGTGTACATGCGTGTGTGTGTGCGTGTACATGCGTGCGTGTGTGTGTGTGTGTGTGTGTGTGTGTGTGCATGCACGGTTCTACTCACAAAGTAGATATCTGTGATTGGCACGTCATCTTCATCATCGACTGAAGCCTGGCTGGTGCACCCTGAGCCGGACACCTGGCTGGTCCTGTCCGCCTCCACCACCACCACCACCTTGGGACTGGACGGGGCTTCATCGGCCGCCCCTGAAGAAGAGGGTGCAGCTGCGGCACACGAGGAGGCAGAGGCTGCTTCAGGTGCTGACGTAGAGCTGGAGGGTACTGCTGCTGCTGCTGCTGCTGCTGCTTCTGCAGCATCGTCAGCCTCAGCATCAGCGTCAGCTCCTTCCTGAACCTCACTGTGGGTAGGGGGAAATAGGTTTGTTAGAGAGTTAGTGTTGACCTTGGGTCTTCAAAGTCTAACGCTGTGGGACCCTCAGTTATGATTTGGGTAGTTACCATGGATTCAGTTACACTGTGGGAAACTGGCACCATTTGGGCAAACTGGCACTGTATGGACAATGTTGAATCAACTCTTAGCAGTTGCTGTTTGCAATTTACCCACAGGTGTACAATCAACTATCAGTGGCTTACTTTTATACTGATTTGTGAACGATGAACATCGGAGAGAATAAAACCCCTGGATAGTGTGAGTCACACTGAATATATAATGTGTGTATCATGCCTGTGTGTTCAGTCTGGACTGAGGTATGACTCTTAGGAGGAGTCTGATTTTTGGCAATCAAGCACGCTAAAGGATTTAAAGTACCGAAATTGTGTCTTCGACGTGTGGATTGGAGGAGCAGGGAATCGAACCGCTGCTCTACCTCCTGAGCCAGAAAAAACATGTTTTTTTTTGTTGCCAACACTGAGAGCCATTAATTGGGTCACTTGCCACTGTCCTGCAGCAGGGCAGAGGAGCTGGACCAAGCTTTTAGAGAAAACAGTCCCTGGATGAAACTCAACAGATGTGTGTGTGTGGGTGTTTGCGGTTTAACTTTTGCCAGCTGGCTGTGTGCTGCCACGATCCTTTATTGTTCTTGGTCAGATCATCAACTATTAGAAAGGATTTGGGAGCAGCCCGCATTGCTTTCTCAGCTTCTGTCAGTGATCTAAGCTCCACCAGAGGAAGAGCCTCGCAGTTGGCTACTGAGGCGAGAAAGCTGAGCTGGCGTCTCAAAGACAGAAGTGATTGGCTGAGTAAACGAGGCGGATAAAATGGTCATTTGCGAAGCAGAATGTCTCTTTCACACCATTTAATTTTTATACATCTGTACAAAACTGTGAATTTTCCATATCTTTGTCTCTCTGTATATCACACTCCCCATCTTTAATTTGCTTCTGTTCTCTTTCTCTATATTTCTGTTTTCACTCATTCACATGAAGACTATTTCTGTCTTTCTCACCCCTCACTCTTTCTCCACACATTCATCTTTCTGTCTCATCTCCTCTCCGTGTCTCTCTCTTCCAATCAGTCCTCCCACTTCCCAGTTCCCATTCTCCACTCCGTCTCTCTCTTCTCACACCTGTCCGACCAAGTTCTCCAGCTGCAGGTGAGTTAGAGGCGGCTCGGGGGCATAGTTGGATAATTCAGTCGCAGTTTCATCTGCTCTCACCGACCCCTCTCTCCCTCTCTCTCTTCCCCGCCAGCTCCTTCCAGACCCCGGGGCCATATGTCTAGTCACTGCCTGCATCAGACCCAATTATTCACTCGGTTTCCCTCAGCAACCACACCCTCATCCTCACTGACATGACCCCGGCATTAATGTGAGCCTCACTCCCATCTGTTTGATTTAGTTTATTCTATGCGGCTTACACAAACGGGTTTCTGTTAATGACGTTGTGCTTTTGAGTTATGTCTCTGCTGCTGTTTTCCTGCTCTGGGGCAGATTCCCTTTCAAATATTGGAAGTATAATCAGGAGGTAGAGCCGGTCGTCCTTTAATCTCAAGGTTGGCCGATCGATTGGCTCCTGTATGCATGTCCAAGTGTCCCTGAGCAAGACACTGAGCCCCAAGGTGTTGAATGAGAGGCCCATTTGTCCAATAATATAGAAAGGCGATACATAAACACTGTCCATTTACCATAAAAAGCTAAAATGCCAAAACAATTAACTTTAATTAAAAACCAGGTTAGAACATGTGAAGTGTCTGATCATCCCGGCTTTATGGGAGCACCCCCGGGCCTGCAGCCGCCCTGTCCCACTGCCCTACTTCCATTCTACCGAGTGGTTCCTCCATGTCTCGGCCCTGTGTCTGCCTCGCGGTGTCACCCCGTAAAAAAGCATGCGCTGCTCATAAACACAATGCAAATTTACATGCATGTGCGCACTCTCTCATAACCTAATTACTGTGGAGTAGATGCCTGCGGCCTGTATCCGTCTCTAACAAAAGGACCCCGATTCCAATAAACAAATGGGTCAAACTGCTTCCAGTGTTTATGTGTACCACTTTGTAAACTGTGTGTGTGTGTGTGTGTGTGTGTGTGTGTGTGTGTGTGTGTGTGTGTGTGTGTGTGTGAGGCAGGTGAGATGTGCTAATCCAACCGCTGGCTGAGCCCAGGGGAGACACTGGCAGCAGGTTATTTATAGTGTGGCATCAAACTGAGTCATACTGGTGATCGAGGTCATGAAGGACTCGTTACAGCTCTGCAGCTTAACCGTGTCGGGGTCACACGGACACTGAGAGCATATGACAGAGGCGACCTTTTTGTTGTTGTTGTTTACAGCCGGAAAGGTCACAGGGTTCCTTCTCTTTTTCAATTTCAAAGTTCGAAACTTTTCCAGATTTCTCGGAGGATTTTTCGGTCAATATTAAACATCTAAATACCAATTGTTAGATGCTTATTATGAAAATAAATGGTTTTAAAATCCAACTTTTAACACTTATGTTAAATTCTGACTGTTTGCCATTATGTTGCAAGTAATTAGTAATAAATAAATATTTACAACACATTTTACATACGTATTGTAGCTCAATAAGTGAATGAACTCCAAACAGAGGATGTTCAACGCAGCATTTTATTCAAGCTAAGTGCTTAAAGAGTGCAATTAATAACTGTGAACCTGCGACACTACAGACAGGAACAGTAGGGATGAACAATTAATCAGGAACTACAAAAGAAAACCAGTCTTTGCTTCATTGGCTCTGGACGGAGTAAACATACTTGTAAATAAATAAAATAATTATAAATAAAAATAAATCATAGATGACAAACATGGAAAAAAGTCAATAAATGAGAATGGCAGTCACACGTCGAACGGTAACCATGGTGACACCATTCTACAGCCAGCTTGATTAGTTTCACATCTACAGGTCGGCTATGACGCCGTTTTGATTTGTATATATTAGAGTGTGGTCTATACCTAGTCTGTAAAGTTTCTTGAGATAACTTTTGTTATGATTTGGCACCATAAATAAAATTGAATTGAATTGAATTAATATATTTTATTTTAAAAAGTGAGATAATAGTCTGGAAACAACACAAACCTCTTCCCAAACACTTTTTCCCTTTACCAAACTTATCCTTAACCTGGAAATTTCTCAAATTAAATCCCGTACTTTTCGTGTGTGTGTGTGTGTGTGTGTGTGTGTGTGTGTGTGTGTGTGTGTGTGTGTGTGTGTGTGTGTGTGTGTGTGTGTGTGTGTGTGTGTATGCCGTGGTTATATTCATTGTTGATTCAGTGTCTATGGACGTATATTTAACATTATGGAGAATTGATGTTTAAAGGTGGGTTAAAAACGGAAACATGCTGCAATATAGACAAAGAATAATGATTTTCATTTGAATATATGTTTTAGTTTTCAAGTAATTCATGCAATATTGGTTTGTTGCGTGAGATGTGCGAGTGAAAACGCTTCTGTGGTACAGACGCCGGGTAAGATGACATTGTCTCTTCAGTCTGTCCAGTTAATGGGAAGACTAATTCAAATTAAATGATTAAAACTGAGATGTAGATGATTATAGAAATAACATTTGTGCATGTTATTGTTCTACTTTTGGCAAATATTACCTTAAAAAACAATAGAAAATCAATAAATGTTTCCAGAGTTTTGTTGAATTAAGTGAAATTATCTTAATACTAATGGGAGTGATCTACCTTCAGTGCATCAGATCTACAGTGAGAGCATTATCTCCTGTGCGTCTGATTTCATTTATTCGACCACATGACGTGTTTTGATGCACTGTAGAATCTAATCTGTACCTTGTCTCCGGTGAGGGCTGTGGTACGGAGATGGTGGGCTCACTGTCGTGTCTCTTCAGCTCCACCTCAACTGTGATGGTCTGCTGGTCCTCCTCACGCACACGCAGCTCCTCCTGGGTCCTGAACACACACATAAAAAACATGCACAGAGGGAATGAAACACGAATGTGAAAGAAACGGGAAGAATGGGCCGACTCATAAACACGCCGACCAACAGGGTGACCTTACATTTTCTCCTCTCCCCACCCACCACACCCAGAAATGTGTAATGCTGTGAAAACACGAAGCCTCACAACTTTGTACAAACAACTCAGTTAATTCTGCTAAAAAAGGTTCAGGGAGTGAATGCAGCATTCATGGTCCTGACTCACCTCCCGTCGTGGCTGAGAGACTGGGTGTGCCTCCTGCAGACAGAGGACAGAGTGTCAGTACAAGCTGCGTGTGACAACTGCAGCAGCTAGCTAACATGCAACATGTTGCTATGGGAACAATTATCTACTGATGTACTGTGGAAAAGAGAGCTGTTACATAAAATACTGGCAGAACTTTTCAGACAGAAAAAGAAAAGAAAATGCTTTGTTTCAACTCAATGACTCTGTGTCAGCACGTTAAACAATAAATCAACATCAAATGTGATGTCAACAGGACTTTTTTATATAAATGACGGTGAATTTGTCTTATGTTCCACTTTTTATAGCAATGGATGACTTTCAGTGTTTGAAAGTTTGTGTGCGTACCTGTAGCGGGGGTGCTCGGCCGTGTCAGAGGGGGATCTCTCCGGGATGGACAGAGAGGTGGTGGAGGAGAGGGTGGTGGCGATTGACGCTGTGGTGGCCTCTTCAAACGATGGAGGAGTACATGGAAGAAGATCCTGTCGCCCTGTTGGAGAGACAGACACACAAACATGCAGGTATTATTCAGCTTTGAAAGAGCTGTTATTTTGTTTAGCACCTAATTCACCTTTCATTCCCATGGCAACAGCTGACAAGACTGTTGTTCAGGGTTGAAAAGATCAGAAATAGAGCATCTATTATATCCAATCGAAGCTGCTACACGAACCACAGAAGCTCTGCGGCTTTTTCTTTCTTTCTTTCTTCTTTTTTCTTTCCATGTGTCTTTCCCAGGCTACGCAGCCCTCAGACAGATAAAAGCTACATTTCACTGAGTTCAATCTGATTCAGAGGTAATGTGACGCAACAGAGCAACCTTGTGGAAGTTTTTTTTACAAGTAATCTATCAAATCAATGTGTATCCATGACCCTGTAGTTAAAACAATCTAGTTAATTCATTCAGTACCAGTTAATATAGCTACACTTCCAAACCCTGCAGGACCAACTGCATTATCACTTGGCTCAATACGCACACGGAGAAGCTGGCAGCAGCACTGCACAGAACCAGGACCTCAAAAGTCAAGTCTCTACTCTCTGATGGTGGTAGAGTTTGGTGAATCTGTGTTCTCTGTTTCCTGTTACCTGCGCCTGTTTCTCTTGTGTAAAAATCACTGCATTGCTACTCCGCTGCAGACGCAGGTGCTATTTACCCTCATCCTCCAGCGTTGGGAAGCTGCGAGCTCCTCTGAGGTCGTAGATGTTCTCGTCTCTCTCAGAGGGCAGCTGGCTGGCCGACCAGGCTGCGCCCGGACCAGCGCACTTAGGCACCGACAACGACACGCGACCCTTCTTGGATGGAGATGACTTCAGAGCTGAGGGACGCGTTAACACATTCAGTTACTTGGGAAACACGTTATTAAATCATGTGACATGGTATATTGTGCTGTCGGAATAAAAGAGGAAGTATACGTTAAAGCAGGAACAACCCCTTCTCCAGTAGATATCCATGGAAGTTTTCATTTTCTCTTTTCACTTCTTTTTTTAAAGAATACCATTTTGTATTTTGTTTCTTTTCTAATTTACAGTCTGATGATATTTCAAACAAAACTGGGACAAGGGTCGGTTCACACAAATCCCAACAAATCTAAACTTCTGACTCACTGCAAAGTATCCCAGATTTGAATCAATGTATTTCTGAGGCTGCAGCATAATAACACAATTTAAATAGTGAGTTGAAGTAAAAACTGAAAGGTTTTAAAAAGACAACATCACATCTGCCCTCCTATTCCAAAGGATTGTTTCTTTGGAAGGTAATGAAAAAGAAAAGGATCAAAAGGACGTTTAACTCGCACATGACATGAAGCAGCACCTAATAAGGCAGTTCGCTCCAGCTCCTGATTTTCCTGTCAGGGCTCAGCAGTAAAAGAGACAAAAACCTGGCATCTGACTTTAGCATCAAACAGCCCCGTCTGACTATGTAAGGCAGTGTCTCGACGTGAACTGAACTCACAGGAGCTCTTCTTGAAGACCATGCTGCTCATGAACTTGAAGAACCTGTCGGCGTAGAAGCCTGGCCGGTGGACGGATACGGTGTCCTGAGGGAGACAGATTAATGAGACAATCAGTGCGTGAACAAAATGATCACACCCGCGCTGCTTACAGTAGATTAAACTGTCCATTGTCCCTTTAGTTTCCCACCAACCAGTCAAGTTGCAGCTGACTCTCCAGACTTAAATAACATATGTAGTGAAGACTTTTAAGGACTTTAATAAAAAGGTATTAGGTGTATTTTTTGCTGAAACGTTGATTCTTTACACTCATCTTCAGATTTGTACAATCACAGTTTCAAGGTTAGTGTCACCAATTCACCAATTCAGTATCCGACCAAATGTCCCTTGTACTGTTCTGGAGTTATGGCATCGAATAATGGACAAAAACATTAAGACGTCACAGAGAAGTTGACCTTTGACCTTCTGGATATGACATATTATCATTTCATCATTTTATGTCAGTGACTCTGACCTTTGCCCTCCAAAATTTTCGCAGTTCATCCTCGAGTCCAGGTGGAAATTTGTGCCAAATCTAAATTAAATATTGCGTTCACGAGAATGGGACAGACAACCTGAAAACATGACGCCTCCGGCCACAAGTATCAGCGAGGCATAAAAAACAAATGACAGTCGGACAAGAGCAGAGACACGTCCCTTCATTATTGATGATGTTGCAGCCGACGGAGATCACACTGCCAACAGACTGTCAGATGACACTTTGGTGTTTGGTTGAGACTGATAGAAGGAAGGAGGGATGGAGGAAGCCGAGGGAGTGAAGGGACTGCGGCTCAGTTATCATTAGCGTGGACCTCATCTTTGAAGGCATTCACCTAACTGAATCAGCTGTGTGTAACAGCAGCAGTGACGCACAGGAGGCTGTTCTCTGCTCTTCCACATATTTATCTTGCGTATGAGTGTGTTTCAGAGCGGGAGAGCGGGATGAGGAAGGAGAGAAGGAGGAGAGTTGATTCTATCTTGAGAACAATCTGGTGATGATGAACAGTGTAAACCCCGGAGTCGATGAAGAGGCGTGAGGTGCTTTTCTATCATCCTTTTGCTTATTGCTTCAGCTAACTGCCAGTCCTCATGGTTCAGGTCTTACTTGTTCATTAATATCATTAATTTCCTCTAGAATTTCTAAAACAACCCCTTTGAAAGTTTACTTTATTTCAAATTAACTAATAAGTAAGTGTGCTAACTATTATATTCTGCTAATACATTTTCTAAAATGTACAAAATTATTGTTTCAGAGACCAAAGAGACATGCGTTCATTTATATAAATATAATATATCTTTGAATTAAATAGTAAATTAATATATGCATGTCGTCAGGAGTGGTCATCAGGGTCACACAACTGTGTTTCTCTCTCCGTTACTCCAACAAAGACTGTTCAGAAATGTGATTTAATACAAGCAAAACTCAGTAATGGCTTATCTTCATGACCAACAATAAAGAGAATGAACTTATATGGAGTACTCATCTGTGTTGAAGTATTAGCGCAATAAAATACATCTGTGGCTGGTGATAGGCATAGAATTCACATTTGAGTAACCCATAGCTCCACTTAGAGCTGACGTCTAATAAGCTATAATACACAAGCACACACATTAATGTGTCTAAAGAGACTTGTAACTTCTTCGATTACTGTGTGTACAGCACAGGGTCGAGGACGTTTAGCCGCGCCGGTTGAACGAGAGAAGTGAACGGGTAAAGGAGGAGACGAGCTGACAGAAAGTACACAGACAGACGGGCTGTTCTTCGAAACAACGAACTGACCAAACTTGAAGCTCATAAAAGTTCTCACTGACACAAAGATCTGAAAAAAGCTTGAGACAATTGAGCTCCCGTGTGAGTGTCTATGTAAGGAGCTGTTAAAAAACTCACCCCGTCATGAACCAAAGCCTTCCACGTGTGCTCCAGTTTCTTGATTAGCCTGCGGAAACAAAGAGAAGCACAGTTTAACACGGTGATGTTGACACAATTTCAGGATAAATGGGAAAAATGGACAGATTATAGAACACAGCAGGAGGACACCACCAATACTACTGGACAGTAATGACACAGATATGTGATTTGTCGCCTTATGGAGTGTGTAAAACTTGACATTGTAATTGATGAAAGGAAACTTAAATAATAAGCCTTTAAAAAAAATTTTTAAAAAAAAAACCCCACATGAAGAGGACACCGCCACCACCATTGGACATGAAGGCCACTGCTATGAATATGATTGCTTGGAGAAGTATGTGAACCCTGACACTGTAATTGTTGTTTGAAAATTTCAAACATATACTTTCAAACATATCCTTATAAAAAACAAGTATAAAAGTATATATATATATATATATATATATATATATAAAAAAAAAAAGTCAGGCACAGTACGCACACATAGTTATCTGACTTCCATCTCTAGCCTGTCACATACGGGTAGATATAAAGCCGATGACCTGCGGTGATCAAGTGTAACCACGACGACTGTGATGATCACCTGTAAGACTGCAGGATGTCAATGATTCCGATGTAGAGAAGAAGTCTTTCCCCTTTTCCATTCACGGCCGGGATACCGCCCATCCTGAAATGAGACGTGGACGTGGCTGAAATTAAAAGTGCCTCATGAGGTCTGTACATTCGGATGCTGTTAGTGTAATGATGTCAACACTCCCTCCAGTAGATTAAGGCTTTTATTATGAAGCAGCTACAGGAAGTATTCACACTTTTGGAGCACTTTTTAAAACATTATTTTGATTAGTCAATACAAGCTAAGTACCATCTAATTAATTGCATTTATTGGATATTGAAGGGGAATGTAAGGCCAGATGAAAGTGACCTAACTGAATAAGTGCCGATAAACAAAGGTTTTTATTGTTTCTATTCCACTTTATTTATCATCATGGATGTGGCACGAAAGCAAAAGTCCGAGACATGCACTCTCCCTTTTTCCAAGTGCCAGCAGTCACATTTATCACCCAGGTCTTTGCCAACAGCACTCTCGTCTCTGCGGCTAAACTCACGTGTCGTCAGTGTCGATGGACCCTCCGCAGGCGGCTCCTCCCTGGATGGACTCCATGGCGGTGGAGTACAAGGCCTTCTGCTGGGCCACGGGCCTCTTCTCATCGCTGTCGCCCTGGGAGCCCTCCATCTGCCTCTCCCTCTCTGCCTGGTCCATGTTGTGGACCCCGAGCAGCAGACTGTAGTCCATGATCTTAAAACTTTCCAGCACCTGAGCAGAGCACACGTACGCACACAGATGTAAGCGTGCGGTGACGTAGACGCACATGTGACGTATAAATCTGTGTGAAAGCTTTTATCCAGAGTGCATAACGGTGTCGGCACCAGAGGGAGTGAGAACCGTAACACTGGGGAACTTAATGTCATGCTTTGGACACCGAGCTATACACGGTGATGCACACGCTAATAAACAATGCATACGATGTGTGCACTCCCTCAGGAGCACGTGCACTATAAAAATAAATGTGAGGTGGTGATTTATAAGACAAAGGCAGGCCTGCTACCAGACCAGACACCCTGTTAAACCTGGTGCTCGTAACAAAGCTCTAATTTATAGTGAGGGATCCTGGGAACGCCAAACACTCTCATAAATACCTTTTTCCTACACTGCCTTCTTCACTCCCACCTCCCTCCATCCATGAGATTATTTTACTAATCAGGGCACCGCCCCCCCCCCATTCTTTTCCTTCTGCGGACTTTATACTCCCCGCCTTTTTATCTATCTTTCCCTTTGAGATGCTGCATTATGGCTTCACTTCATCCTTCTTTCTACCATCCCTATAATCCTGTTCCGGCCTAGGATCCCCCTCCCCCACTTCTCTTTCTGGAGACTCTTGAATCCCCTTTCAAAATCAGTAAACCACCCTCGTCACATCCCCTAGGCTACTTCTTCCTCCTTTCTTGCCTTTCTAACTCAACATAAAACAGAAGCGGCACAAACGTCATAGCAGCTGTAACGCATCTCCTCTCTCTCTTCATCTGACTCACCAGGCAGTCTCTCTGCAGAGTCTTGACCAAAGCGTTGTAAGTGTCCTGGTCAAGCATCAGTCCATCCTGCAGGTCTTGCATGAAGTCCAGGTCTTTGAAAGTTGGCCTGGCCTTCTCTCTTTCCTTCTTGGACGCTCGCCTCTTGTAGGTGGAGCCCTTCAGGTCGTATTTGAGGTGCATGCGAACGACGCGAGGAAGGACGTTGTTCATCACCACCACGCGGATGTTCTTCCCGCCAGACTGGACGCAGTAGAGGCCGAAAAACTTGGGCAGCAAAGTGCGAGGGTTCTGATTCAAGTTCTGGAGCAGGAGAGAGGGAGAGAGAAAAAAGGTCTTTAAACGTCTCACGAACTGGTCTCTGCTGCTGTGCTTTGAGCAGGATGCAGAGGCAGGACTTGAACTGATTTGAGGGATTTAAATGGTTGAGGAAGAGCTCGAGGGGTCACCGCAAAATGTATGATGACATTTTACAGGATTACTTTTTTATAGAAGCCGCAGAACAAGATGTGCTGAGGGAAGCTTTTTAACACTTTGCAGGAGGAAAAAATGGCACTCAAATGTAAAATATCTGAAAATGCATTTTTTTTTGGTACAAAGATTCAGACTTTGACACAACAGCTGTTTTAAAAACCAAGGTTGGGCGGGACTGAACGTCACATCTGCAACAAATCTGAACAGACACATCGAGTTGAAACATCTGACCAGTCTCTGCTTTTGTTGTTTTCTTTTTAATGGACGAAATTAATGTGAACTCGTTCATTTTTGGGGAGTTAACTAACCAAATTCTGCACTATGAATTCTGCACATGAGCTACATCATTTTAATCCCATTTAAAGTCAGGAACATGATGCAACCATCATGAGCACAGTTATAGATGAAACACGTTCTAAATATAAACAGTTAACTGGTAAATAACACACTCAGTCACACATAAGAGAGAGCAAACTGAAGTCGAGATCTCACACCACTATGAAACAGTGTGGTCACGTTACATTTCTACTATTTTACAAATCATTTTGATAATTGATTCATTTTAAAAGTCAGTAGTTCTTAATTGTTCCTTTTTTTGGTAATTAACTGTCTTAAGGCATCATCACACACATGCAAATGTAAGCGACAGACCAGCACCTGCAAATGTTTTATTCGGGCCTTCGCTCACACGATGGAAGTGAACGCATGTGTGACGCTGCCTTTAGTCTGCAGTTTTTACTTATATGAGTGTATATTGTCCTTTACTGTCCTTCTTTCATGTTTGTTTGTATTCAAAATTGAATAAAGTGTTAATCATAAAAAAAGAGAAGTCATTTTTTACGATCTAATTTGCCAAAGTTCTGTGGTTCCTGCGTCTCAGTTTGTGAAGGAGTTGGTATTTTCTTTGTCTCGTGTGAGAAAAAGCTGAATAAGTTGGAAGTTGGAAAGTTTATCAGACAAAGAAGGAATTTGAGGACGTCTTTTGGATTTCTGGTTATTGTGCCAGGATTGTTTACCTATGTTCTGAGATTTTATTGAGCAAATAAATAATTGATTATAGAACAAAATAACTGTCGTATTAGACAATGATGATAATAATTGTTAAAGACCTTTAACAGACCTTAACATTTGGAATCATATTATTAATTCAGGACCACATTAATGTAGCATGACATAGAAACACAACACGGGGGCGGCCGGCAGAACAGTGGTTAGAGCAGTCGCCCCATGTAAAGAGGCTGAAGGTCCTTGAGGCAGTGGCCGTGGGTTTGACTCCGACCTGCGGCCCTTTGCTGCATGTCTCCTCCTCTCTCTCACCACATTTCCTGTCTGTCCTGCATAATAAAAGGCTTAAAAACTGCTAAAAAAAGAAAAGAAAAGAAACACAACACTATGACCCCATACGAAAGGAGAAGTGTATTAAGCAAAGGTGAAAGATTGACAAAGAAGGCACCACATTTACATACAATTTTCTGCTTTTCCAAATAACAAGATCAACTTAATCATGGACAAATATTTAAAGCAGTATTTTAATAAGGATTTTTTCTCATTTATTTCATGACTCTGCCTTTATTCTATACAACACTCGCCCCTCGATCGCCAATCTGTGCTGATTATTTCACAAACAAACGTGGTTAGTCTGGCCGGGTGCTCAGTTAAAAAAACTGCTTTGACCTTGGGACCTGGGCCAGCTGAGTCCCATTAGAGAAATGAGAGGAAAGAGTGGCAGACAGTTGTCCGTACAGTGATAATACGCTGCATTCAGGGGCAGAAATGAGGGGAAATAAAGAGGTACAGACAGAGGAGAGATGAAGGATGAATATGGCTAAAAAAGCCCAGCGCTTGTGTGCGTGACCTTCAGATGAGAGAGACTGGTAGAGAGAGAGCAGAAAAATGATGGAGAGATATTTCAGAGAGAGAAAGAAAGAGCATCATCTGCCCTCAGCCACACACGACCCTTCTGTCAATGTCAGGAGGGCAGAGCAGTGACGAGTCAACAACACTGACACGTGAGAAAGAGCAGAGCGTGAAAGAAAGATTGGATTAAAACACGAGGCACAGCGAGACATAAAGGGAGATAAATTACAGTGTCACAGCAGCAGGCGAGAGTGATAATAAGACATTAAAACGTGAGAGAAGACGCAGAGACGAAGGTTGAATACACAAAAGGGAGAAAAGTGGCAGCAGTGGAGTCGGTTACATCACTGTGATCTGTATGCTGCCCAGAGCCAGACTCCTCAGCCAGCCCACTACCATCAGCCAGTCAGCTGTGGAAGTCAAGAGCAGCTCCACCAATGACAGCCTGCGTGTTATGTTTGCTACAAATATGAGCTTGTTGGACTGAAATGACTATTTTGCCTTTAAGTATGCAGCGCTTCACATCTCTAGGTTGATGTTTCCCTGAGTCTTTCTGTGGTTTTTACTCAAGTGTTTATCTTGGCGTGGGTTTTTATTTGCCTGTGCGTTTCCGTCTCTCTTCCTCGGTAAACCTGCTCTGGCCTCGGGCTACGGCAATTTTACACGAGCCCTGAATCTCTCTGCTTTCATTAAACCTCCCAATTACGCCTGCAAAAATGCTTCAGGGCTTTGGACACCGGCGGAAAAGGTCACAGTAAATGCGCTCGGCCTTTAACGATGATCACCGAATGATTAAATGAATTCCTGCAGTGGTCTTCGGCCACGGCTGTCGGCACATGAATAAACACAAGGCTGAAGGCCGTGAACCTCAAGAGGCTAGAGTAGTGGCATGGACATACATGGAGCTGTTGCTGGTTGAGTTCATTCAGAATGAGCCCGCAGACTGTGGCGTGGGTGGGAGGAGGTGCTGTTGGGGCAAGTCACGCTCTGTTAGGCTTATGTGAAACACACCGGCCACTCTTATGAAACCGCATGGCCCAAGGTTTCAGTCGGAAATGATGGAGCGGTTATGTCTGCTTTATATGAAAAGGGCGTCACGCTCGGAGCAGATATTTTCAGGGTCTTACATAAACTGGACATCTAAAAATAAGACTGGAAATGAGAACGTCAGAGGTGGAGGTCTGCATTTGAATTAAAGTTTGAGGGACGCATGTGAGCAGTGGCCTCTTCAGACCCAGATGAATTTGTGTGTTCACTACATGTGTCTTGATAACTGCATAGAAAGGCTTATAGTTTTGTTTGAACATGTATATTTATACACATGAGCAATATTTTTACCCACCCTGCATGTGTGATGCCTACCATGAGGGTAAAAACTAATGAACCTGAAAGCAAGTGCTAAGGCTCAGTAATGCCGCATTTTTTTGTTGTTGTTTTCATCCAACTTTGACATAAAACTCTGACGTCTAGTTTTCTCTCTCTCCCTCTCACACATACAGCTTACCATGTAGTACCCAGGCAGCAGCTTCTGTAAGAATTCAGCTTCCTTGTGCATCACGGTCTTGATGATGAACTCGTCGTCCCTCGTAAGATAGAAGACCGAGCCGCTCGCTCCGGGATTGGACAGCTCGATCAGAGGCTCATTACACAGAGAGTACTGCAGGAAGACACGGAGACGTAGAAACACACACGCAACATGAGAGAAGTACACGTCATATCATTGAAAATCTCACACAAATTGAGGATGTGGATTATTAGCGTGTGTTGCATTGATTTATTCGACAAGTTTGAAAAACATACGTCAGGCTGATCACAACGACAGACTCCAGACAAGATGTTTAAAATTATGGAGGATTAAAAAACATAAAAAATTGTAGTCACCAAACACTGAGTAAGGGAGAGAACAGCTTACATGCCATCTTTAATCTGGGTGAGGCAATCACTGGTGTGACTGAATATTTTTGCCTCTAAATTTTTGCTCGAGTTTGCAGCCAAATGCCGGCAGTGTAGAGCAACACGCTGCAGCAGGTTGAAAATACAGTAGAGTAAAGAAAAGATGGGCTTTATTCGTGTCTGTGACGATGCATTAAAACACGCATGGATGAGCTGACAATGAGCTCCTATGGAAAAACACTGGTGAGCACAGACGCACACGCTAGCCCAGGATCAACAAACAATAACACATGAATACACATTATGGCTGAATGATAAGAAGAACTGACTTAATGAAGTAGACTGCAGGTGAGAGAGAAATCAAAAGCGTGAGGCAGACGTACAGTGCGTGCCGCAGTGGAACAGAAGCAGCTTATACAGATTGGACACATTTAGATGTCAAATAATGACTGCTTTTAAATTGTAGCCCTCTTAATCCCCACATCAGACGCGTCTAATTAGCCCGTTCTCTCCGCTGCTTAAAGGCACGCAGACAGACATAATTTCTGATAAAGGTGAAGCTGCCTTCGCCTGCCTTCTGCTAATGGCTCACTTTTCAGACATTCCTCTTGGAGCCTGACATTTAATTTCACACCTTCATTTTCCACATCAAAACACAGATGAACAGGGTAAGAGGAAAAAGGGTACGGCTGACTGAAAAATGGTAAACTCAAAGACCGAAATAAGGATCTTCACACCAAGATGGCTGATTTAACAGACAGGAAAGTGTTTTTGTAGATGTGATTAAACAGCCTTAAAGGTGATGAAGTTGGGTTGGGAAATTTAAGGGATGAAAACGTTTGACAATTTTGCCTGTTAGGACCGAAGACTGTTGCAAAAAGGATTGCTGAACGGATTATTTAAATACCGCAGCATGTTTAACCATTGCTTTACCCCCTAAACACTAAACCATGACTGCTAGTGCAAATATGACCTAAATCACAATTAACAATAATCATCAGACATCTGTAGAGTTGCAGCTGTTAGTTGAATAAATGATAAGTCGGAAATGATTATTTAAATTATTTGATTCACTGGTCCCAGCCTCCACAATGTGAGCATTTATCTCATCTCATCTCATCTTCAGCCTCTTATCCGGGGTCGGGTCGCGGGGGCAGCAGCTATAGCAGGGGACCCCAAACTTCCCTATCCCGGGCCACATTAACCAGCTCTAACTGGGGGATCCTGAGGCGTTCCCAGGCCAGTGTGGAGATATAATCTCTCCACCTGGTCCTGGGTCTTCCCCGAGGCCTCCTCCCAGCTGGACGTGCCTGGAACCCCTCCCTAGGGAGGCGCCCAGGGTTCATCCTTACTAGATGCCCGAACCACCTCAACTGGCTCCTTTCAACGCAAAGGAGCAGCGGCTCTACTCCGAGTTCCTCACGGATGCTTAAGATAGAAAAGATACGTTTTGGATTGTTGGTCAAATAAAAAACGAATAACTGTGGGAAATGAAAATAGGCTTTTGTTTGTCGTATTTAGACAAAAAAATAATTGAGAATATATTCAGAGGATTTATTGATAAATGATGCAAATCAAGGCTGCAGCCCTGTATGTCAACATCTAAAGGTCTCTGTTGGTAAGAGTGTATGACCCTCAGTGTAACAGCTGTGAGGAAACAGCACTGAAACAGCCAGGGTAGAATAACAACATCACCTGTCTGTGGATCCAGCCCAAACCTGTTCACAGCATCGACTGTGAGGGAGCCAAAGTTATCCCCTCACCAGTTTTTATTTTTAGGGTCCCTGAGCTGATCCGCTAAATGAAGACTGTGACATGAGGCGGGTTTTCTAGATTATTATTGTACAGTTTATACATACAGTTAATGCATATATAGTTTTAGATGTGCATCTTTCGTGCTGTTCATGTGACAGCTCTTACAGGCTTTGGATGAGTCTTGATTCTCTGCATGTTTGGCAGCAGTAGTATTTAGTTTCCTACTCAGTGCACAAGCGAAACATGTTACACATAAATAATTAAATGAGAACATATGTCCCCATGTGCTCCTCCCAAGCACCTCATTAATACCTCTATGGAAATCTGTATCCATCTGTATTGTTAGCTTCTCCACGACTTTGAAAAATGTGATACTTACTGTAATTGACCACAACGGATTATTATTTTTACATTTTCTACCTCCGCAAGGGGTTTAGATTTAGAAGCGGGTGCAACCATAGACTGTAGAAAAATGTCTGTAGCCTCTCCGTCGAGGTCCCTTCTCTCAACTTGATCCAATCGTCCTCGCCTACGGGAGCCGCCATCTTATCAGTCTTTGACTCCGCCTCATTTCCTCTTACCAAAAAAGGGAATGTATGTGACGTTGGGGGGAGGGTGATACGTCCATCTGGCTGACGTTTACCTCTGCGCCCCTAATTATTCATAAACTTCAACCTCCAATAAAATAAAAACTAGCCTGGTACCAATAAATTCACCCCCCTCAGTGTGGTCATTGAGATATGACCTAAATATACAGACCAGAATGTTTTTTTGTACCAGGCCTTAAAAAGGGTTTAATTGTGCTGTGAAAACGGCCTGTTTAACATGGTGGTCAATGAGAAACTGCTCTGTTATGAAACCTGCCCCTAGTGGACACTCGACAAACTGCAATTTGTTGGCACTTCCTGATTGGATCAACCAGGAAATTGCTGTTTTTGGGGTTTGATCTGAGAGATTCAGGATCTCCCTTGAAAAAAAAAATGGCACGGGAGTACTCCAGTTAAGGATGCTCTCTATGAATTAGGCTGATTACAGCACCGTGCCCCCTAAGATTTATTATTTATAATGTTAGTACAGGCTGCTACCCACTTAACAAGCCAGTATGTTTACATGGATGTAGAAGGATAAATGAAGAAAGATATTCTGTTTCTTAATAAACCAAGTCACATCTACTTTTAAGTTCATTGTCAACTGATCTACAATCTTCATTATTCTGGTAGCAAGTTGGTAAAAACATGCAAGTCCCCAGATGGCGTGTGTGGACACGAGTGACCACGGGCTGGCTGAGGGACACTGCAGTAACAAGGCAGGATGTGGCGTTTCCACGTGGTTGGAGAGCCGATGCACTAAAGATATGTGCACATGAACGTGCAGAAACACTGACTAAGCAGTGTCTGTAAATTCTACTAGACTGCTCAGGGCAGAGTCGTGAATCATGCAGCCCCCCAGGTCCTCCACACTGATGAGGGGTGACAAGCCGCAGATCTGCCCTCTCTTGCGCAGTTTTGTGGCTTCTCGTCTGCAACCTCTCACCCGCCGTCCTGCTTCTAATCCGCAGTTCTCATCTTTATTGATTCCTCTTTTTTTTCTGTCATCACATCTTTCTGTTTATTTACTATGTTTCATTGTCTTTTCCTGGTTTCGCCTCCTTTCCTTTACATCTCTCGATTGCTCTCTCGTCCTCCTGTTTCACTTTTAGGGACACAGACACGGTAAAATCTTACCAGGTAGTCGTCCGGCCTGATGCCAAACAGTTCTCTGAAGTAGCGGAAGGCCACGGGAGCGTACGTTTTAAAGCGGAAGTCCGGGAAATGGTGGGCTGGAGTGAGGTTACTGCCTTCACTAAAGTATAGAAAAACATCAGAGCACATAAGATGAGAAGACAGTCATCAAATTCATATTTTAAGGGGTGAGAACCAGAAACGGCATTAGTGACATTTTGGAGGAAAACTAGTTATATACTTCCAAATAAAGCTCCCGATGAGCTCTTTCTGCCTGTTATAGGGAAGGTTTTCGTTGCCACCATACTCTACGGGGGGAATTGTTGGGTCTATGTAAATCATAAATAAGTCATAGAGTGTGGTCTTTACCTACTCTGTAAAGTGTCCTGAGATAACTTTTGTTATGATTTGGCACTATTAATAAAATTGAATTGAATTTCTACAGCCATAAGTGTACATGTGAATTCAATCCGAGTAAATAATAAAAAACAAAAGACTGACCACACTTAACTATTTAGGGTCAAAGGGCGTAAATGCACTATACACATACAATAAATAAACAAAATATTGTTTATTAAGTATAATGTCATCCACATGTTTATGGAGTTTTAATATTAAAGACTGAATTTAATAAATAAAGTCACAACAGTATGGTCCTTTTGGCTCGCCTTTAAAGTTGGCCAAAAGTCACTTACGCCCCTCTCATTCTCAACCCTTGTTTTTTTTCCATCATACAAGTTAAGAACAACACATCCAGCAACATGTATTCATACTGTATTAAATGAAAAACAACTGCATGTATAAAGTGTGTTTCTCTGTATTTGGCTGCAGTAGAGACCTGGGGAAAAAGATGCTCTCCACCACGTAGAAGTCCTGCATCAACACATCTCTCTCAGGCTTGGAGCTCAGGTTGCCCACTGTGTAACCGATGCCCAGCTGAATGGCACCTTTCAAGGCTGAAGATGTGGTCTGTGGAGAGCGGGGTGAGGGAGGTAGAGAGAGAAATGGGGCGAGTGAAATACTTTCCGATTCTGAGTTGGAGCAGATCATTTTAGAGACCTTTACAAATGCAAAATAAATCCAGTGTCTGCTGCTTTTTTGTGCAAAATCAGAGAATACATGATGGCCCAGACATCCACAGTACCTTCTTGTACGTAGTTTCTCCCGATGCATCCACCCCTCTGTGGCCAATCTTCTTTCCCTGACCAGGCTGGCCTGAGGATGAGGGCATCTGGAGAGAAAGAGGGGGAGAGAGAGAGAGAGAAACACTTGTATTATGGGGACGGGAGGATTTGCACCTGTTCATTAACATTGATTATTTAAATTTTAAAGACTGGGGAGCGACAGTATTAATACCCGAGAGCCATTTCAAGCTTTGATGTTACAAAACTGACTTTCACAAAGGATTTTTAATTAGTGGGACTTTACCTCCTTCATCAGTTTAACTCAAACTGTGCAAAGTGTGAAGTCTGATCGCACAGTCTGCTAATCTGACTGTGAAACTGATTTAATGGTGGAAGCTGCGGTCGATGTTTTAGATTTCAAAGCCGGACATATGATGAAAATACTTCCCGTGCTGCTTTGTAATGTCCATTGAGCTTTTTCGAATACTTCTAATGTTTGCTTTAACGTAAAGTGCAGTGGCTGAAGTGCCAGATGGATGGGATTTACTGAATTACGAGGATTAAGATAATGTGAGCCAAGTTGTCTCGCAAAGACGAACAATACTGAAGTGCTATTTAAATCATTTCTTGTACTTTGTTTTGTTTTTTTCAGATCCTCTGATCAAACACTTGTGGGGTAGTGGTTTCATTCCTGTCTGGCTAAAACCAAAGAGGTAGACGTGATTGATGCTGCTGATCAAAACCGAACTAAGAGCAGCGACGATCACAGGGACAGACGGGCGCTCACCTCTGTGATGAAGGCTTTCCTCGCAGCAGCATCTGAGAGAGAGAAAGGAAAAGGAGAGAGACAGAGATGACTGTGTTAGTCGCTCTGAGACGGAGAGGCTCCATTACTCAGCATCATTAGTTGCCTCTCTGTGACAAAGATGAATGCCAAAGGGTGGACGCAGCGGTGCAACATTATGTAATAACAGTGTCAAAAACAAGTAGAGGCCTGTCAGCTAGAGGAACCGCAGGAAACCATAACATCAGCTACAAGGGCACCACGTTCTTCTGAAAGCCCCAAGTAGAGTGTGATTTAATGCTCGCAGCACGGCTCTAGAGATGACTCTGTCTGTCTGTCTGTCTGTCTGTCTGTCTGTCTGTCTGTCTGTCTGTCTGTCTGTCTGTCTGTCTGTCTGTCTGTCTGTCTGTCTGTCTGTCTGTCTGTCTGTCTGTCTGTCTGTCTGTCTGTCTGTCTGTCTGTCAGTCAGTCAGTCAGTCATAGGGTCGAATGTAGAGCTGCAATCATTAGGTGACTAATTGCTTAGTTGTTTAAAGAAAAATAATAGCCAACTTGTTTAATCATCGATTAATCATTAAAGTAATGGCACAAAATGTTGTTTTCATCTTCCTAAAATCTGAGATTTCCTCTGTTTTTCTGTATTATGTCATATTAAATTAAGTATCTTTGGGTGTTGGACTGACAAAACAAGACATTTTAAAAAGACATCAACTTGGACTTTGAGAAACTGGGACAGGTGTTTTTTTTAAACCTTTTTATCTGACATTTTCATAGACCAAACGATAAATCCAAAAAATAAATCGTCAGATTAATCGATAATCAAAATAATCATTAGAGGCAGTCCTAGTCAAATGTAAAGTGTAAAGGGATAAACATTCACCACAGGGATGTAACAGTGTCTGTATTCACCCTGAAGTGTTCAGTACAGCACGATGTGACATTGGCTTGGTACGCCCTGTGACCCAAACACGTTAAAATAGTCTATTTTTCTTTCCTAATCGCACACAGAACAGAAATTCTGGTTAGCCTGGATAGTCAGCTCAACTGTGATGTGATGAACTGTGAAAATAATGTCAGGTTTTTTTTCGTTTTCCCTGCTGTAACAAAAACACACAGAACCGTGACCCCAAAACCGAGGTACTGTTACACCCCTCATACATAAACATGCATATATTTTGATTGAACAGACACTTTTACTCAGTTTGGTCTCAATACCCTTCATATTACTAACATGGAAAAACTGCTTTGCAAAGTTGAAATCTGCTGTTTTTCAGAGTGGAAGTAAATAACACGCTCTCACTCTTTAGCAGCGTTTACAGGCCTAATATTATCAAAGCTGAAATATGTTTCACCAAGAGACTAACACATGAAACGGCACACATTACGAATGCAATCCAACAAATCTCAGAAGCACAGCAGTCTTACATCTTATGTTGTGATAATTTTGAGTCTAATGACAGGATGTAGGCAGTTTGAGAGGCAATCAGAGGACTGTTTTCACCAGGAAGGCCTGAAATAGATGCATAATTATAGATGTATAACGCAGCATAATAATGGAGACGAGGCCCAGGAGAGCGGGAAAGAGAGAACACAAAACGAGCAAATGAAAGAGGGGAGGAGAGAGGGCTTCAGACACTACAAGAGTGAGGCAGATTGGTTCCTTCTCCGTTCTCTTCATAACCAATATCCTGCTCAGACGCCCAATGAGGGAGTTTAAAGAGAAACTGCAGATATGTTTGCAACAGTCTGACGGTTGTGACCTGATAAATGAGGATACAAATATCGATATTGATTTTGGCTGGATGGGTTTACTTTTTCATCTCACTTCTGCACATGCATTAGACTTAAAAATACATAAAAAGGCCTGTTGTTTTCACAGCAGACATTTTGACTTCTCATAAAGCTCAGGCGTTACCGATAACATCAACGATGGTTCTGTGCGTGTCCCAGTAACTCATGACTGTGTGACAGTGAGCCAGCATGCACAACACATACATGACCGTGGCACTGGAGCAGGTAAATGAACTGTGTTTTTACGACTGTGACAAACGTGTCAAAGTGTCTTCTGTGAAATAAGTACTCAGACAACTGGCTGTGGTTGGTTAAAAATCAGAGCTCCCTCTATTTTCCAGGATATTTCCAGGAGTTTTTCTTCAAAATACAGGTTTTATTCCTCCTGTTTTAATGACGGGGTAAAATACAATTACACTTTTCCAGGATAACAGATTATTTCCAGGATATTTTGTCATTTTAATAAATTCCCTGTTGTTCCTAATGACTGGGAAAACTAGTCTTTAAATGACCAAGTTTTCCAGGATGTGTGGGAACCCTGAAAATGGGTGCTTTGCTGCTTCTGACAGCTGCATATTTCTGTGTAAGTATCTGCTTGTTAGAATAGCAACAAGTCTACATGGACCCGTCTAGCTGCACGATCTACCCAATCTATGCAAAGTCACTCATATTTTAATTAACAAAAGCTTGTGCGTGCAAATTACGGAGAGTTACCAGTGAATAATGAATTAATTGTATTATTATTATTATTATTATTATATTCACTTTGTTAGGGAAAAAACACATTGGGCCTTTTTCAATGCAGATATTTTGACTTAGTCATAGCAGGAAAAGTACAAGGACTCTTGTGCTTCTTTCTTCTATATGACATAAAATGTCTGCTGTAAAAAGAGTCAATAATTCACAGGTCAAATAGGGATGAAAAATAACTTTGTGGCTGTGATCAGTGGAGGCTCCAACCTTTAACCAGTACAAAATGAATCTGTCTGTCTAACAGCTAACCTGTAGGACCCAGTGTCACTCAGGAGTGGGATAACATCTTCACAGCTCGACTGTGCAGCTGAATTGATGGCCAGCCTCTCTGGTGCGCCTGTCTGGCTGCCTCTCGTGGACGCCCATGTGACTGAGCCACAGAATAGCCTGTTTGCCACCCCTCCTCCTGCTCTCTCCCTCTCTCCCTCTGTCACATATCCACACATTTGCACCAGGATAAGCAAGCCAAAGCGTGCCATTGCGAACCCTGCAATGCTCTCAAGCTTGAACATGCAGGGAATACAATTTTTAGAAAAAATAAAACCTGCTGGTGAAGGAATGTTTGCAATGCAGATAATTAAAGAAGAGGATCTCCTGCTTTTTAACCATCCAGTACTATTTCTGTGCGTCTGCATTCCAGTGTGTGGATGTGTGTCATTGACTTTCTAGGTCTGGTTCTGTAACATTGCTCCTGCTGTTTCCAAATGCCTGGTCCCTACATGTGTGCATGTATGTCTGTATCCTACTGCAGTCATATCTCTTTCTTTCCGCATGCCTGCACCTGTTAAGACTGCCCTCAGAGTGTGTATGCATGCGTAGGTATGAGTGAGGGGGTGTGAGTGTGTGTGACTGCTAGCTGAGACTACAGGTTTTAAGGCACAGTGTTTGTGAGAGTCAGGCGGTGTGTGCCCAAGTGTGTGCTCCATCTCTCCCTGCTCGACCACCACCGTGACAGTTAAACCAGAAACACAGACAGATTTGTACCCACACTGTTAGACAGCTGCCTTTTTGTTCAGTTAATCTCATTTTAAACTACGGATGGGATGGTATGTGATTTGACCACGGCTCCCTAGGGAGGTGTTCCAGGCACGTCCAGCTGGGAGGAGGCCTCGAGGAAGACCCCGGACTAGGTGGAGGGATTATATCTCCACACTGGCCTAGGAACGCCTCGGGATCCCCCAGTTAGAGCTGGTTAATGTGGCCCGGGAAAGGGAAGTTTGGGGTCCCCTGCTAAAGCTGCTGCCCCTGCGACCACACCCTGGATAACGGGTTGAAGATGAGATGAGATGAGATGAGATGAGATTGAGATTAAGAAAAACAATCTAGCAACTGGTAAAAAAAAATAATTAAACACATTGTTTTTGGTTGGTGGTGATGCCAACTCCAATCCATCCTTAACGCTGTAAAATGCCAGTTAACTTTATTGTTATCTTTACCAGTTACATAGCTACAGTTAGATTGCTTGATGTTAACGGTAAAGTTACAGTTAACAAAAGCTACTCTTTTTAAACAGATTCTGCATATGAATGTAGAATAGCGGAAGAAGACTGATGTTACTCTCTCTCTCTCCCCTATCTCCTCCTGCTTCCTCTCATCAGCTCAAATCTATCAGCCGATCACATCTTTGCTGTCAACATTTAAATCTGTTCTCCTCTCAGCGGCTGTCGTCATTTCAGTGCGAATCGTTGCAACTCTCCTACATCCCATTCACCATTTCCACCCTACCCTCACCACCAGTATTAATCTGTAGTATCCCGTAATACTCACAGCTTTTCTAACCCCTTTAAGATACGATGAAGCCTTATCGCCAAATACTTTTCTTATTATCATCTGTATTGTGCACATGATAATAAATAATTTTTCACTCAAATGAAGCCTCTTGTGGTTTAAATGTGTTTATTAACACGTGGTACTGTTTCTTTTCAAGTGTACAGGTTCTTTCTCAAACAGCATTTTATGAAATAAGTTCCCAACATAAACACAGTCATTTACAAAAGGACGCACTTGAAACCCGTTCTTGCCCAAACTTGCTTTATGATGAGCAGGACAGTACTCTTTAAAAACAACATAGCTCTCAAACCAACTCAGGGTTCTGGTTCCCCTGAGCTGTTATTATAGCCTGCATTATGTTCTATGTCCTGCTCTTAGATACACAGTAAATATATATATATATATATATATATATATATACACACACACACACATCACAACATCTGCTCTGGCTTCATGTTTATATTCCCTCACACACATTTTCTCTCCCTCTTGTTTCCATGGCGTCCCAATTGAGGTCAACCAGCAACACACGTGTGCCTGGAATCAACAGACAGACGCTTCATTGACGCTTGTCCTTTCATGTTAGTGTTAAACGGCACAACACAGTAAACAACTCGCAGACACAGTACAACTATTGACTCAATCATAGATTAAAAACATTTGTGAAAGGAAAAAAAGGCAAACTAAAACCAGCGGCAGCCTCATGTGACATCACTCAAGCAAATACAGTTTGTCAGGTTATACAGTGATTTCTTTCACTGCAGTTTATTTACTTCTTCTCTAAATCTTTTTGTTTTTAAACTACATCAACAAAGAAAACAGATGTATATGGTGGCTTGCATCTCAGCAACAAAATTAAACTAAACAACAAATGCGTGTGTCTGTCACCTAATTGTGGCTGAGCTTGTTTTGTTTGTTGTTGTTTGTTTTGTTTTGTGACTATAGCTACCTTGTTTTTGTTTTATTGATATCGTTGTGGTTTTATGATATAGTGGGATTTTATTACTGTTTGTTTTAATTGTTGTCGCTTCCCGTGTGGACCCCAGGAAGACTAGCGACCACTTTGTGGAAGCTAATTGGGATCCAAATAAAGAATAAAGAATAATTGTTATGTTATTGTTACTGACAGCAATGTCTGAGCCTGATGGGATCAATGCTGGGACTCCCCGAGGATGAGTAAAGTAAGAGACAATCTCTGAGTTATCTTGGGAGAGGCAAAATGATTGGGCCGCTATCGATTGGGTGTTAATTTTTCATGCCAAAACAAAGCCGCGCTTGCTTTTCGTGTCAAAGTGCATCTGACCTGACCTACAAAAAGCAGAAATCCATAATTCTGTCAAATGTTAAAGAGCAGCAAAATTAACAAGCCAGTCCACTCAATACACAGAGGGGGTGAAGTACAGTCAGCTCTTGTGTCAATGTTTCGCCTTGTGAACAACGCTGTGGGATTGTAATATAATCTCTGACGACCGCGCGGGGATGCGTCGAGTGTTAGAGAAGAGATGCCGGATGCTGCGGAGGCTCAGACGAGGAGAGCCGCCTGGAGGACTTCCTTTTTTTAGAAGACGTTAATTTATGGCTAACCTCGGCCTAGTTCACTTCACACAGGAGAGTTATGCAACGGTGATGGCTGCTGTTTAGACGGAGGGAAAGCAAACTGACCCTAAATCAGAGCCATGAGGCCATTCCACCTCTGAACCCTTGATCTCAGTAGCCAGCGGGCTGTGTATTTTTCCATGAGCACATCATCCAGTGAGTCCCCGTCCACTGTCTCCAGCCCAGAATAGAAAAGTGGAGTCAGTAAAGAGGCCTAACTGAGTACGTTTGGATGCACATTAGTGTTATGAGCCTTATCAACAAGGACATGATGTTTACTTCGCACACACATGTAATGAACTCCAGGCACTACACAGTACCTACAAGGAGTTTCCCCCCAACTCCGCACTCGCCCGGAAGCACATTCGGCCATTAACTCCCATACATGCGGAGAAGAAGAAATCACCTCCAAATTTTTTTTTTTAGATACCAATCTTGAGACCCTCTATGAAAAAAAAAAGTGTGGGCGTAATTTTAGACCCAACCAAAATCGTTATGGGCATGAGAAGGAGGGTGCACGGCTAAAAAGAGCCGCAGTGAAACATGTCCAGCAGCATAGGTCCCGTCTCCGTAGAGCCCAGTGCAAGGCTCCGACAGCAACACAACTCTTCTGCTCACACTTTTTATGCATTGTGTGTGTGATGTTTTTACTATTTTTTGTGGGTTTTTTTGTGCTGGACGCTCCAGCATGGACTCGGGAATGTGAAGATTTCAGGTAAGTCCTCACAAGTTCAGAAGAACCGAAAATGGCGGCGTCCTTAAGGGAGCCTGCGCCACTGAGCAGCTTTCTATGGGGATAAATGGGCGCCATTTCAGCTAGCTAAGGCTAGCTAGCTGATTCTGTCATTATTTCATGCTACACTGGTACAGAAAATGATCTGAACAAAATTGTCACTCTTCTAATGACAGATGTACTTTTCTATCTACGCTGTGACAAGAATGTGTGGATAAGGCATTAAGTTTTTCAATTTAGCAACTGACTGGCTGTCTAGTTAGCTTGCGGTTAAAAACGTAAAACATTCAGTTAAAACATTTAATCTTTATATTGTTGAAAGGAATAGTTTAACATTTGGGGATACACTTATTCACATTCTTGGCAGGAGTAAGATAAGAGGATCAATTCCACCTTCCTCAAATGTAAAAATGAAGCTAGAGATGATTAGAGATGTTGTTTTTCTGAAAACCTCTGATTCAAGATGTGTGCTGATGGGAGACCAAATCAAAAACATGAATGCGGTGTTTACATGTCACAGTATCCTGGTTTCTTTCACGGTAATCCAGCCCAACCCAACCAGCAAAAGAGCTTCTGTGTGTTTCTGTAATAGATATCTGTTTGTGCGTCCATGTATCAATAAATCACAATTGACCATTCCAGTTCGATCGGTACAGGCGAGTTGGAAGGCGACACAAATAATTAAGGAGTCATCAGCTTCCTAATGCTAAGCTTTTCAAAGAGGCTTTAACCGTTCCTCGCAATTACGGCACTCTGGCAGAATAATATCCTTCCAGCTTATCCTTACTGCTTCTGCGTGTAAACACACAGTAACAGACAAAGGCAGGCAAACGCAGTAATGCCGGCTCCCTACAGACTACAGGAGGAAGTATGGGGGAACGCTATGGCTCTATTTACGTTAACACACCTTAAACTGGCGTGGTGGTGGTGCCGACACTCAATTCTCTAGTCCTCTAATTTACTGAACAAAGCGGTGTGCACAGAGGGGGAAAGAAGCTCCGTCCTCTGCTGTCAGTGCATATCATTCACTTTGTATAATACAGTGATCGTGTGGAGGAAGCAGAGGCTGGAGAGGACAGCTTTTCACTATGCCAAGTCATCCATTACGATCAATAGCATCAGGCAAAAAAGCATGCGCGCTTAATAAAAAAGCTTCCTTGCCTTCTGGTGTAAAAAACCTCCCTTTGAGACATGCTGCTAAGAACCTTTATTTATGAGGAAAGCCTTTAGGAAATACTATAAATCTGCAATTACAGATTAAAAAGAGTATTATTAGAAACAATTACATGATTAGAAAATTGCTCATTTTGTCCAACAAACAGTAAAAAAAAAGATATCAGTTTAATAGAAAACATGAAGCTGAACGACAAATTAGTTAAGGGACTAACTGTTTGAGATAAGGCTGCAACTTATTATTATATTATCGATTAATCTGTCGACTATTTTCTCAATTAACGATAAAAAACGTACATCAGCGTTTCCTAAAGCCCAAGATGGCGTCCTCGCATCTTTGTTTGTCCACAACTCAAAGATTTATAGTCATTCAAAGTCATAAAAGAGTAAAGAAATCAGAAAATTCACATTTAGGATGAGGAAACCAGAGGATTTGGTCATTTAAATACATAAAAAAAAGATGAACTGACTAATTGTTTCTAGTTTGAGCTCTAAAATAGTATCTATTGATAAAAGCATCTATGTTCTTTATTCAAGTTAAAGGCCTGATGGAACAATTAATAAGTCTAATAATTGACAGGAAATTATAGAATACTATTTTGACAATAAATGAGTTTAAGATGGCTGCTTCAGCTTCTCCAAAAAAAGATTTATTTTTTCTCAATTCAATATAGCATCATTATGAATAGAGCCCCGGGGGTTTGGGCTGTTGTTTAGAAAAACAATTCAGATCACTTTTGGATATTTGAGTATGAGCTGCCACTTAATGGTTAATAATTAACCAAAAAAAAGACAAAAACATACGATATATTTATATGTTAGTCTGCCATTGGAAACATGTTGAATCGCCATCCTCAAGAGCTCCAAGCAACACAACAGTACCGCTTTTCTTTTTCACTGATTTTAATAAGATAAACTTTTACAGAAAGTAAAGCAACACACTCCAACCAAAAACAGACGGACAACTATAATTTTTCATTCAGGCCTTTTCACACCATTTCAGAGCTGGAAACACACCGACACACTTCCCCCCATTACTCCAGTTGGCCAGGCCTGACTGCGGTTCACCCAGACACACAAGCAGACAGAAGCCAGCTGAATCAGGGTCACTATTATTTTACTATCCCTAATCCCAATCCCATTCTCTCCAGGCTACTAGACCAACTGTCTGGATTATCAGGATAAGATGGCACCAAAGCAAGGACAGGTGGAGGTCAAGAGACAGTCTGTCTGGTTTTCTTGGTTGCCGTCTCTGCTTCAGCAGAAGGGAAAAATGCTACTGTTTAAAAATAATACTCTTATTTCTTTAAACAATTAAGAGACAGTCACGGCTGATGATTGCAGAGATGATTTTCCACGTTTCTCTGCCGGTGGAAGCTCCACAAAAATCTTCGGATAAAAACGCGAACATTAAAATGCTACAGCTGCCAGTGGTCTGCATCTACGCTCCACCTTCACCATCTGAATCCATCTATTTACAATTCAAGAAGAAGTGGATGAAATGACTTGCTTGGCAGTTACTGACAGCAGCTAATAACTTCGAAACTCAAAATCCTACCGCTGTTTAGGGGAGGCTGCTACATTTCAAGAGACAGTTACATCTTCATTTGTGGATCACACTTTTGGGACAGGTGGGTATGAAAGTGTAATTGTCTCTTGGAGAGGTCTGCAAACTCAGTGGACTTTGAAACGGAAATTCAAAGTGAGGAGGTACAAAAAAAAGTGTCGCTACGGAAGAAGACTCTGCTCAGCCAAGTCCTGACAGAATATAATGAGCACCACAGTGATGGTTGCTGGTTTTTGCAAACAAACACATGCATACGCCTCCAGCAGTCAATACAAAAGCAATGCCTGACCGTCAGCTGTGCAGACGTCTACCTGTGAGGGATGCCACAGTGTGAGTCAACATGTAGTCTGAGTCAGCACAAATACACAGCAGGAGGAGAGTTGTAGTAATATTCCCAGTTAACAATTTCTCATGGACGCCAGGGTAGTTGGGATGTTGTATTAATACCACTGGATAGATACGTCAAGAGTGTGTGTGTGTGTGTGTGTGTGTGTGTGTGTGTGTGTGTGTGTGTGTGTGTGTGCCCTTGCTGCTCCTGAACATGCTGGCAGCGGAGCAGCCCCCTGTTCTCTGTGCAAAGCTAAAAACAGCTCAGTTCTCCCAGCAAAAATCACACACAAGTGCTCAAACTCTTATGCAATTTCAGTATGTTTTTCATTACGAGGTGCCGGATCAGAAACTTAGTGATCCTCACTGCTCCTGAAAAATGCAGTCAAAACAAACAGAAAAGATTCCTTTTACGGAGCGGAGAGGAGACTGGGCAGGGAGTCATGGGAGTTGGTCATACAAATAAACAGGGTGTGGATCAGCCGGACATCTGTGTGCTGCTGTTATTGCTGTGAGCAGCGTCTTCTGCCACTGGTGCCTCAGGAGAGGGCAATCTGCTCAACTACTGAGGGAGCACAGTTGCACAACAGTATACAGTAGCTGTACAGAACAATCTACACACACACCTGCAGATTTAGTTTGACATCTGGGGCTCTTGTGTCACTCTGGAAGGCAATACAAAGATGAAAGCATAGTGATGTTTTGATATACACACATCATGCATCATGAAGCTGTGAAGCAAATGACTCACTGGACTGGTTTTCAGAGTACTGCCCCTGACAATCGCTACTTAAATTCACCAACAACGGCAGCAACGTTGACACAAAAAGCTTCAAGTTGACTGTGTCCCTCTGTCGTAACAGGCAGAAAAGTCTGCCATCATCCAAATGCTATGTGGCATTTATTACCCCATGCTACGCCACACAGATCACCTCTGCCAGCTGCCATCTGACTGAACACAAAGTGCAGATGATCTGGCACCACTGTTGTGTAGCAGCCTCAGGTATAGGTTGGTTACTCAGCAGGATGTTTTGATCATTTACCATCCTACATTTGCCAGCCTCTCACCAGTCTCTTATGCACAGGAAAACTGATAGGCAGACAGCAGGCTTTGCTTTTGCTTAAAAAACAGCCTACAGCTGCCGATATCTCAGAACTGTATAGAAAATAAATGTCTATTCTCAGCCAACAAATTGGTGTTGGTGAATCTTTCCCCTCTAAAACTTGTATCAGTCTCAAAAATCCCATATCAGGCGGGCCCAAAATGAAGCTTCTTCTCCAAGCGTCTTCCGCCCCAGAATGTCAAAACATGGAGGAGGCAGATCTCCATCTGTAGAGAGCGTCTGGAGAGGAGTGAAGTGTGCAAGGGAAGCAGTAATCGCACACTGATGGGATTTTGGAGCAGAACATGTAACAATTTGAGCATGACACAACCTTGTAACTGTGACATCACAAACTGGAAGACGTCGGGAGGCTGAAAGTAGGGAAAATTTGCACTGCACCTTTATTTCAGTTTGTATTTAACATGCTTATAATTGCCTATAAGAGCAACTATGTATTCAAAATGCATTTATAATACGCAAGTCAACGGTTTAAACAACACTGAGACCAGAAAGCTCAGAAAAGAAAATCAAAATGTGTGCTAAATAGAAATAGAATTCAAATTTCACGTTCGTTATACAGGCCGAGCCATTAAGCATCAAAACAGGAGTGTTTATTGCAAATGCTTTACAAAGGCTGTTATTAATGTGAAGGTCTGTAACAGGAAAATAGAGTGAACAGGTTCAACTATTGTGTGCACCACAACCTTCCCTTAATTTCGCAATGCAAATTTGCACCTGCTGTATTTCCTTCCTCACATGCATATGCATTAAAGAGGGAAGTCTACTGATTATATGCAAGCTGTGCCTCTGATGACAGGCGAGCTATGCTTCCACATTAATATGCATATGTATTTAATAAAGAAAATGCACTCACTGAAGCAGGTACAGAGTGAAACTAGGGGCAGAAAGCCAAAAAAATCTTCCACAGAGGCAAATCTAAGCAGCCAGAGCAGTAAATAACAGAACATTTTGGCCACTCGTGCCACACTGTTTGAAAATTGAAAATGAGTTGTAGGTTAATCATTTTAATCAATTTTCTAGAGCGCTTATCTGGGACTTATCTCAGCATCTACTGGGTGAACTGAGCACACACTGTACAGGGCACCAGTCTATCACAGGGCTGACACACAAAGACAAACACATTAACTACGGGCAATTTAGAGTTTCCACTTCACCTCACGCGCATGTTTTTGGTGCAGGGGCCGTGGAGAAAACCAACACAGACGGGGTAAACATGCAAACACAGAGAGGCTCCAGCTGGCTAGATCAGGTTCAAACTAGGGCTGCACAAATAAATCACAATTTTACCCCAATTTCTAAATGTCCTAGTGCATCATTGAAATCCCAGGAGGTGCAGCATTTGTTAAAGGCAAAGTATGTTTCAAAATACCATCCTGAGTTAAGTATGATGGTGCTGCAGAGATGTCCCGTCGTACAAGTCGTATTCTACACAAAATCTCTGACTCTTCCAGCAAAATCAAAGTATCGCCTCAAAACCTTTTTAAGTGAGCTCAGGGAAGGTTTTCATTACCACTGTGTGCACAAGATGGCTGTTGCTACTCATGGGGGAATTGTTGGGTCTATGTAAATCATAAATAAGTCATACAGTGTGGTGTTTACCTACTCTATATGTAAAGGGTCTTGAGATAACTTTTGATATGATTTGGAACTGTAAGTAAAATTTTATTTAATTGAAATTTAGTAAACACTACTGAGCAGTCATTACACACATCAGAAAATGGAAAACATGTTTAGGACATAAAGCTACATAAAAACATTGTATTATGTATAGTACTTTTTGATATCTATATTCACATGAAAGTACAGAACATCCTGTCTTCTGTTAGTACTGCAGGAACAGTAATCAGTCATACAGATGAGGGATTCATTCTGCCTCAGCATCACATCTTTGTACAGGCCACAGGACTTTGTTCACATCACAGTCAATGTTTTCCCTGGCCAGGCACCAGGGAGAAAACCCACTGGTGTACCGGATACAGACTTGACAAAACTCCACAGCCATGACACTGCAGCCCAAGTCCATAGCCTGCAGGAGATTATCCCTGTTACATGGGGTTTTTTTGGTCATAGACCTTCCACTTAGGCTTGTCGCAATAAGCAATAAATCAATGTACCGCATGATAACTTTTAATGAGCTTAATAACTTCTCTAGCCGCAATTATTTCCATTTTCCCATCTTCCTGGTGTCCCTTTATCAAAGAGTCTGGATGACAAGAGTTTTCACTCCTGTGCATCTGTTTCCACCGACCCCTCTCGCTTCCTCAGTCTCTGTGTTGGGGGTGGACCCCTGGCGTTACCCAGAGCGCAGCAGGAGAGTCCTGTGAGGACCAAGTTACACTATAAAAACCAAGATGGAGTTGGTTTCAAATCGAACGCCACAGCTGCCGTGCGGGACCACTGAAACCGAATGACCAGAGTGAGCCGGTGTGTCGCATTTGTTGTAAAACTGCAACAACTAAACGCCAATGTGCTCAAATAGACTGAGAGTCCATTTTATTTATTGTTTTTGGTTGTTTTGTTTATTTATTTTGAATATTTAAATTGTCTTTGCGTTTTAGTGTTAAATATTCTTTAGAAATAAACACTTATTGATCTTTTCGAAAGGGTGTACTTGCATTATTATGCCATTATCAATATATCAGTTGAAAATGGTCTCAAAAAGGGCAATATTATCGCTTCTCGCTATAATTTCTGGGCCAGTTTATCGCCCAGGAAAATGTGTTATTATGACAGGCCTACTTCCACTGCCACCCTTTGTCCTGCTTCCCTCCTGGTCAGTATATGAACAAGAACACGGTCCATCACAGTTGCTCAAATTGCATCTGAAATAACTGTCCATACACGCACAGTACTGTACCTCCTGTGCCTCAGCCATTGTTGGTGTCTACATTGAACTCACATGTGCCTGCCGTGCTCTCTGAACTGCCTCATATTCTTGGTTTAATCTTGTGTGAACCTGTAATAGTTTCATTGTTGCAGCTCTACTGTCACAGCAGCTCAACAGTATCGGTGTTCGCTTGGCAATCACCCCGGTTCCCTCCTGCTGCAGTAAGCATCCCTCCCATTTTCCTCCATACCAGAATTGGTCCAATTACTGAAGCCCAAAGCAGGCACTTCTCCAAATCTACGTGGGATTTAAGATGAATTTGACAGCTTCATCCTCCTGGCGCTTATTATGAAATAATAATAGCTTGCACAGTGGGCTCAGTAACTCTCCTAATAGAAAACAGCAGGTCTTTGCCTTATTTCCCATCTGAGGGAAGCCAGAACAGTATGACACTGCAGTAATGTCAGTGTTAGTCACCACAACAGACGAAAATACAGCCTAAAATTCTTAATATGTCTGTCCTTCTTATCTGTGCCTCTATCTCCTGTATTTACTCTCCCCCTCACTCATCTTCCCAGCACTTATCACTCAGAAAATGAAAAGCCCTGGCCACGCACAAGGACAGACAGTAGCAAACACTGCAAACGCTAGGTTTTTGTTTGAAACAGCTACTGTGGCACACATCCCCCCACTTGCAGATGAAATCAGCAGCACATAAGACGTAACTAAACTGCGTCATCCTTTACGTAAAATAATATGACATCAAATAACTTGGCGGAGGGTCAAAATCCTATTCAAGCCCTCTGCATTGGCTACTGGGATACAAACTGATACTGGCACGCACGGCCGCAGAGGGAGAAAGAGAGAGATCTTGCGCAACGATTAAGGATGAAGCAAATAGATGGTAAACCCAACAGAAGGCAACCTCGCTTTGTGCCTCCATCAGCAATTGTGAGACGCCTTGCCTAAAGCAGGGGACAGAAAAACACACAGGGGAGAGGACTGATGGATAGTGACAAATGAGTGGCTGAACCGAGGAAATCACTGAGGGAGGAGAGGAGAGGGTGAAGGTGAAGGTGAAGGTGTGAGGAGTTCGAGTACAAGTGCGGGGAGAAGATAACTGAGATTAATGCTGTCGCGCTGAAAAGAGACCATGGGAACAAATTAGGACTGCCTGAGGATGAGAAGCTTTGAATGGGACTAAATGCTCAGACAGATATTTAACAGCCAGCTGTGACACCCACACACGCTGTTGGGTTCACACATTGGGAGCAGCGAAGTCTATCAGCGCAGCCTACAGTTACACAGAAACAATATCTGACGTTAATCAAGCTCTCAGGTTCTGCACTCTGACGTGTTATGTGAGCCAATGAGACTCAAGCAAGCTGACATTTCCATTCTTTCATATTGACCAGTGGCAATGCCGGATTGTTATTACGCTGCCACACAAATGAACACAATCCCTGGGTTTAACACATATTAGCTGAATAGCCTTTAATGGAGTATCCCTTTACTGACAGATGTTGCACAACTATCACTTAACCGACAATACTGTAGCTTTGCGTTAGGCTACATCCACACTACTCCAGCGTCTTCAAGCCCCTAAAAAAGACATTAATTCCTGTGATTTTCCTAATTTCATCCTTCTTGTGTGGGTACTCCTTTTCCTTTGCCATGGCTTTCTCTTTCAGCAAAGGATGATGCTCCAGGTAAAGCTCTAAGATGCCGGCATATTTGCTTTGCATCGACTCCCAATCTGTGTTTTCCAACGCCGTTACCACCTTATACTCATGTGTTACTTCGAGTAACAATTTCACCTCGTCAACAGTCGAAGCAAATAAATCTTTTGTCTTATTTTATGCCAAACTGCTGTTCTTCCTCATTATTTTTTTCTGTATTTTCAACTTCTATATCAGTGATTTTCAACTGCGTTAGACAATCTGCTTAGTGTTTACACCGGCACGCACATGCCCAGTTGGGTGATCATTTTTCTTTTGAAACGCCAATTTTAGAATGAAAACATAGCAGTGTAGACGTAGCCTTAGAGGACGAGACACAGCAACAAAGAATAAGATCAACAAGGTAGATGTAGGTTCACCATCACTGTGCTAATGAACTCAAACCGACAATCACACACGTGGAATAATGTTCACTTTACAGCAGATGTTTGGAAGGAACTTTAAAGAACAATGGATTAAAAGCGTGCACATCCACTGGCGGTATAAAATAGTTTGTATTAGAAAACGTATGATTTCACTGTATATATTAGCGAGTAGCTTTGAACACAGAATAACTCCTTGTTGTTTCACTGGACGACTTGTATCAAGGTATCGACTCAACTTTTTCTTTAATGGGACTTTAAGCAAAAATTTTACCCTAATAGCATATCAGGGCAGTGATGCGCATTATTAATGAGCATAATAGAAATTTGCCTTGCCTCAGTCATATAAAACCAACTCAATCTACAGCATCAGCTGATTCAGGGATGAATACAATTGAGGTTTAAAAATTTAAATGATTTAATAAGGTTACAGATGTTGTGTAAAAAACGATAGGGTTAAACAGTCAGCGGTGTCTTCCAGTCCTTTATCCAGTGTAATCACACTACAAAATTGCATAATTCTAGACAGACTTGTCCCACAAGGATACAAACAGATGAATGCCAGCTGTCCATAAACCATCAACCTGAATACATTTGGCTGGGCGGAGGCATACTCAATAATGCATCTGTTTAATCTGCACGTGCAAGCTCTCTCTCACACTCTCTTTCTCTCCAGTAAGGTCATGTGGAGGTGCAAACTTGTGCTAGGAAAAAACATCTGCAGCCAAAGGTGCCCCAAGACATAAATTGTCACCCTCTGATAAAGCTAAGCATGATAAATAACCCTCACCAGACGGCCACTTGATTCATGTGCCACACATTCATGTCAAAGTCAGCACTTTCCTCCAATAAACAATAAAAAAAAAAAACTCAAACTGCAGTTTTTCCCCTCCCATTATGTTAGAGGGGCGCCCCGCACCCTCAACGGCATCCCGGTCCCTTTTGAAAGTTGAGTTAATTTTATTTAATTGTATTTTCTGAGTAGTGTCCGATCACAACAGGAGTCTTTTAAGGATCTCTTTCCTATAAAACAGCTCTTTACTCTGTCTTTTTAGTAAACAAACTAAACAGCCTCATGTTATTTATCATATTTGTGCAACAGCATGTAAATTCTGTCTCTACATGGTTTCGTTTTTAAAATTCTCTAAGAGATATTTTGCTTGGTGGTAGAAGGTGGTCAGAAATCCTAGCTACACCCCTGGCTCTTTCTATATGTCAAGCCAGGTAAATAGACATACGTAGAGGCTAGCTATACGCAGAGGCGTCGCTTCTCAGCAGGCAACCGCTTGTGTTCCCAGGCCAGCAGGGGGCCCCAGAGGGCTGACAAACTTTAAATAACAGCAGTGCAAAAGGTTTTGCAATGACAGGTTTTTTTTGTGAAATAACTTTATCCACCACTTAAGTGCAATAATTTAGTCTTACTGCTCATTTCTGTCATATACAGTCAAACATATTTTATCTTATACATTTTAATTCTCTGAATTTTATTTGACCTGTATTCTTACTACTATCTACCTTATATATATTTAATTAAGAGTTTATTGTTTACTGTTTATTGTCTCCCTGTTCAGTCTGACGCAACAACCTTTCAAAATACGATTTCGAGGTCCAAACGCTCGGCCGAACATGTGAACTATTACGATCACCTATTTTCCCCGTTGGACATCTTTTTCATCGATAAGAAAGAGATAAAATGACAGTTACGTCATTTTTTAAAAACCCAGATCTGTTCAAACACAGCACTGCAGCGTTGTAGAAATACGAGGCTCGGAGCGGCTTGGACCCGGAAATCATATTTTGAAAGGGCGTTACGTCGCGACTGAACTGCCGGAGTGGGGCCCCACGTGACTCCACCCAAGTTTTTATTTCTCTGGTTTAATCATTCTGTTGTCATTCTTCATATTAATATGTTTGAATTACAAGGTTTTTAAAAAAATAGATATTTTTATTCATAAAAATGAATTAAAAATGTTGCTGGTTCGAGGGGCCCCCTGTGAATTTTTGCCCAGGGCCCCAAAAGACTCTAGAATCGCCTCTGGCTATAATACTATATACATATTGTCCTTTTAAATATCGATTTCCTAGCCATATTTGATGTGTGTGTGTGTGTGTGTGTGTTGCTGACTTGACACGACTGTAACATTATGCACTGTCACATTTAGCTAACGTTTGTATCTAACTCTACCTGCTTCATCCATTCAGCTAAGTTAGCTACCGTTACTAGCCTAACGGTAGCTTAACGACCGTTGCTGCCTACCGTTACTAGCCTAACGGTAGCTCAACAGCCGTTACCAATTCCTTGCTAGCAGAGATGAGTCGGGACTTTCTGGTTCACAGTCGTTTCAGATTAAAAAAAATGGATGTCAGGGTAATAAAAAAAATAAACATTAAAGACGGATACGGTTTATTTGTAAATGTGATAACGTAATTACCCATGTCTGCGGCGTCCATTCCGTAGCTAACTCCAACCACCGTGTCCCCATCATCGGATGCTGCGTCCCCGGACAGCGGGCTCCCGTCCCTGGCCTCCGACAGCCCGACCGCTCCCTCGGCTGCTGCTGCTTCCATTCAGCCTCCCGGAGGAAAAACAGGAAAGACCAACAGCGACGATCCCGGTTAAGGGAGGGGAAGAAGGAGGACTGTGTTTGTTTTGAAATGCAGCGACAATCAAACGGAGGAATATGTGATAGTTAAATCCGCGACGGTCCCTTCATCTGTGCGGTGTTTCCTCACGACCACGGAACAGCGTCCGCTCCTCTCAGGTCGACTGCACCGCACTTGCTGCCGCTGCCTCGGTGCTGCTGCCCGGGTTTTGTTGTGGACGCTGCGGCTCCCTCTGCAGGAGGCTGGGGGAGCCGCAGCCTGGAGCTCAGCGTGTCCTGGTGCTCTGAATCACACGCACAGGTCCGTTTGTCAGATGCATTAAAGCTACACGGGCTCATAATCCCTCTTTGTTTTATCTTTTACTTTATTTTTGCTCTAAAAACTTGAACAGGAACACAAAAGTAGCTGTCAGCTAACATTAGAGAGGTTAATGGATAATTGATTGCACATCTTGATTGATCTGTGCATCTTAATCATACAGTATAGTAACCTATCATATACTGGATACATAGCCATGATAAAATATATTAACTTTATGATTTAAAAACATATTCAACACTATGATTATTGGTTTATTTGCTGACAATGTGTACTGCCTTTATGGGTATTAATAGAAGCATCCATACAACCAGATTAATGAGTATTAATGTAAACTTGGTGTAGGACAATATCTTGATGATTTGATTAAATCCTCAAACTTATGTTTTCCTTTTTATTGTGTATGCAGAGCACTATGACAAAACCTCAGGACATTATTGAAAGCTTGAGGATGTTTTACCACGATACACAACATGCTAGGATTTAAAGACACTCAGGATATTTTCGGATCCCACCCTGGCACTTTTAAAAAAATAAACAAGCTCTATTGTGATGCTTTGTATGCATTCGTTAACAATCAATGTACAAAAAAAAAAAACACCACTATTTGCTTCTTTCACAATGCAAATGCAAAGAAAAGAAAAATCATCTGGCAACATGTGAGATTAAGCTTGTGATTCTTTGAAGGTGTCTGATTCAGGTTATTGCCAAATAAATGTATATATATATGTGTGTGTGTGTGTGTGTGTGTGTAAGTATATATTTTATTCTTTATTATTACTAGCTTATTTATCTATTTTTAATTGATTTAAATGTCTTACTACCTGCCAAATCAGATATTTATGCTTCTTTATTGATCTTCTTAGTCTATTTTGATTTTATTATTATTATTTTATTGAGTATTACAACTGTTATTTATTTTTATCTAATTATTTATTTAGTTGTTTTTTTTCTATTTGCCCACTTTTTCTCTTCCTTTATCATCATTTTCTTGTTTTGTTTGTCCTTTAATTTACTTTTAACTATACATGTCCATCTGCTGGGGCTGGGTGCAGGAGCGATGGGGGTGGAGGGTTAGTATCTGTTCTGGTGTATTATTAGATTAAGATCTGTAATTAGAACACTGCTGTTTTTGTAATATGTAAAATTCAATAAACAGACGGTTGGAAAAGGAAAAAGTTTTTTTCTTGATATAGTTTGTATGGGATAATCTAAATTGTCTATCTGTGCCTCTACAACCATCTCTAACGTGTTGAAGACTAGATGTGCTTACCTACCTACAAAGCATAATATGTATCCTTACTGTGAGTGTCATCTAAGTATTGAGTTACTGTACTATGACTCCAATGTCAAAAAGATGAAGATACAACTGTGACAGTATATAATTTTCTACCCAGAAGAACAAATTTCAGTTTCAATTTAAGCTCTTGCGCTCACTCATGAACGGTTTTCTGACAGAAGTGGATTTTCCATTATACAGAATGAAAGATGTTTGTGCACAACAGGTCAGGGTACAAACACATCTATACTACAACCAGCACCAATATAATACAATAAAATATAACTCCTGACAGACAGACAAACACACACATTTAATTAGAGCAACATCTCAGTGCATTTTATTATGAAAACAATGCTAAACATTAATCTACTAGAATAATTAATAATGTATTAGAGAAGCCTTCCTCCTTCTCTCCAGAGAACCAAATGAACTCAAGCTTGGTAATCCTCCCAGCAGGTTTGCACGCCATTTACATCAGGTCTGCTCTGTCCGCCATGCGGGTTTATAAGCAGACCGTCACTGGTCTGGGGTGGACCCAAACTAAATCCCCTGGTGCTCGGAGAGGCAAAGAAAGGAGCTAAAAGGACAGTTGATCAGTCAGTGAGGCTTCAGTCATCCATTTGGTGTTACAGGTATCGGGGAAGATCTTTCTCCACCACCTGAAAAGAAAGAAAGAGTAAGTTGACATCTACAGTATGTAGACGTACACGTGAAATGTAAAGATATATAAATGTCAGTTTATATTAAAGGCAAGCCCTAACAACAGCGACTTCCAATCAGGAAGTGCCAAAACCTGCAGTTCTCAGAGTGTCCACTAGGGGCACGTTCCATAACAGAGCAGTTTCTCATTGACCTCCATGTTAAATAGGTCGTTTCACAGCATGATTAAACCTGTTTAAGACCTGGTAACAAACAACAACACTCTAGTCTGTATATTTAGGTCATATCTCCTTGACAACACTGAGGGGGTGAATTTTTTTGTGCCGGACTAGTTTTTATGTTATTGGAGGTTAAGGTTTATGAATAATTAGGGGCGTGGCCTCTTGAGTGACAGCTAGCCTCTGGCCCTCACTTCTCCGAGGTATACGTCAGCCAGATGGACGTATCTCCCTCCCCCCAACGTCACATACATGCCCTTTTTTGGTAAGAGGAAATGAGGAGTAGTCAAAGTCTGACAAGATGGCGACTCCCGTAGGCGAGGACGATTGGATCAAGTTGAGAGGACGGACGTCTACGGAGAGGCTGCGTCCATTTTTTATACAGTCTATGATTAAAGGTCAATTCATCTTAAATCTGAAAAGAATGGCCTCTCTCACTCTTACCCTAATGTTTATTCATTCAACTTCTCTCATTTGCCTCAATTGCTTTTACTTATTCATATTCGCAACACAACAGCAGAACTTTCTTCTATGAAAAATGTTTTATCTGGACAGAAAATGGAAAGATTTGTAAAAACATAACAAAACAAAACACAAAAGCTCAGTGTCAACAAGCCTCTGAAGTCAGATAACTACACAGCCACATAGAATGATAAAGAGAAATAATACAAATATACAGGTACACTATAGCAGGCGTCACCGATGGTGGCAAAATGGAGTTTTTTGGAAATGTTCGAGTGCCCTCTCATCCGCGAGCTACGTAAATAACCCTTGTCAGACATTTGCAGGTGCACAGGTAGACCCGCCCTACTCTGCCTCTGATTGGCCAGTACTCATTGCCTTTTTTACAGAAAGAGGTGCATGAGGGAAAAATCATAACTGCCTGGCTCAACAGAATATGGCAGACTTGATGGTACACTGATTAACAGGAAATTATAAAAATGGCACTTCATATCAAAAAGGTTACGACTCCTGCACCATAGCATCCATGGCAAAGTAAGATGTTTGTACGTACACTAGGATCATCCAGGGGTCCATATCTCTTCATCACCTGACCCTCTCTGTTGATCAGAAACTAGAGAGAAAGAGGAAAAAGAGAAACCACAAATACAGTGAACATGACATTTATGAGCAAAGATTTATTACCTGTTTTTAACACTTTTTAAACACTCAGCATTTATAGACTTCTTCCAATAAGGTCTGTTCTGTACCACCATAATAGAAAACAGAGTAAGGTGAAAGGGGCATTGATGCATACGAATACAGGAATAGATGATTTATTATGAACTTTTCAACCCTAGTGATGTCTAAATATATGATAAATAACTGCTATAATATTTACCTTGGTGAAATTCCACTTGATGCTACTGCAGGGATGAAAACAAATCATCACGTTAGAAAATAATCACTGTGTAAAACACTATGATGACAAATAACTGATATAGAGGATCTGGTTCTCTATTAATATACCTGTTAATAATATCACCACTTACTTTCCCATGAAGCCGCTCCCATTGGGCTGCGCTTTCAGCCACTTCCACAGGGGATGAGCGGTGGCCCCGTTCACATCAATCTTACTGAACATGTCGAACTGAGCGTTGTAGGACTGAGCGAACGTCTTGATCTGGGTTTCACTGCCGGGCTCCTTCAAAGTAAAACACGTTGAGATAAAAAATATGTCTTGTCAGCACTTTTCAAGCCCCGAGCTGTTTAAGTGTCTATTATGATACAGCAAAAATTGGTTTAAAGGGCCCGTATAGTAAAAAAGTGAGATTTGGACGTTTCTTTTGATTATTAAGCAGATCGAGGAGGTATAAAAAATATAGTAAGAGTATCAAATTGCTCAATCCAGAGAAATGCACATTGTATTCAGAAACTGTGCCTTTAAAGAAGCTGCCAGGGCTTCTAAATATATATATATATATATATATATATATATATATATATATAAAGTGCCGCTACAGTGCTGTTACAGTCATTCCCAGGCTACAATGACGGTGCAGAGACGCTAAGAGTGCACATGCAGGAGACCCAGAAACCCTGACCAATCAGAGTAGACTGAGCTTTTTCTGGAGGGCGACGTAAACAGACAGGCTCTTTATCAGTAAAGACTACACTGTAAGGTCTCAGCTGGACTGTTTTGTAATCTGACCTTGTTGTTTCACATCCACGGTGATTAGATATTTTCAGATTACAAGCTTGAGTGAGAAAGCCTGTTCTAACACATGATCAAAACGTGCATGTGTTACGTACCTGGTTCCCAAACTGGTTAGAGGGGAAGGCGAGGATGCGTAAACCTCTCTCAGCGTATTTGGCGTGCATTTCCACAAACTGAGAGTAGTTCACTGGGGTTTTACCTCATTTAGAGGCAACATTGGTGATGATGACAACGTTCCCCCTGAAACAACAAAGAGAGAGAGAGAGAGAGAGAGAGAGAGAGAGAGATAATGTTTTAGTGGTGGTAGGCATATTTACAGGGAAGCTGCAGCAAATTTAGGGAGAGAATACGTCTTAGAGACTCACCTGTATTTATCTAGGGAGACCACATTGCCGTCAATATCTGTCGCTGAGAAGTCGTAAATAGACGTGGCCGTCTGCCAGCTCTCTGTCGGTGCAGACTGTAAGAAAGAAAAACTTAAGCGATGGGAGCTTACATTCAAAATGCACTTTAATCATGTTTAATGAATATTAGATCACAGGAGAAACACGTCCCAGCAGATGCAATCTTTAAGGACAGGGTTAAATCTCTTCATTTAAACATAAAGACATTGCACATAACATAAAATAAATAAAAATAAATAAATCCAATGACCAGTTTAGTAGAACAAAATCTGGTAGTGCCCAAAAGCAAATTTCAGTCTATTTTCTCACCATAGCCTGCAGCAGGACAGAGAAAAGGACAGTGGACCCTATCAGACGCATGACTGCCCTTCAGTGAGGTCCTCTGAAGGCAGAAAGCGTTCAAATCTGTGAACTTTAGTGGCTCTAGCTAAACCCTCACTGTCAGACAATCCCACCACTGAGAGACAGCACACGATCCACTGTCCTAATATAACGGGAGCAGGTGATCATTAACAGAATTGATAGGCTGTGATTCTCCAATAGGTCCCTCTTTGCTGCTGACTAATAAATCCACATCAGACGTGCACTTGTACTGCAGTCCACAGTCCGCAGCATTATCACAACCTCATCAAGAAGGTTGACTCCTTATAAAAGCAAAAAATTAGGCCATATGCCTTTGAGCCCCATGTGTCCAGGGCAAAGGGCAACAGTCTGGAGAAATACATAAACTCATTATGTAAAGAGCTTAATATTGAAATGAAAAACAAAAAACATCAGTGAATCAGCTCACATGACCTCCTAAATCTCACCCTGACGTAAAAGTCACAAAAACTGAGCCCAAAACACTTGTTTATTCTTCCAAATAATCCTAATCTGGCATAACAAGAGAGTTGGTGTTTCAAGCAAATAGAAAATACTAATCTATGTTTTCTAAACTTTAAAAAAGCTCTGTACCCGCCCGAGATATTTCTCCAGAACTCCTGGCCAGCAAGTACAATCTGGTAATACCAGTGGAACCAGTCAAAGCATTGCACAACAAAGCAAGTGGCTGAAAAACTGATCTGATGATTACTGGCGAGTCTTAGGGCGCACTCACACTGTCCATCCGTACCGTGCCCGAGCACGTTTCACGGCTAAAGTCTAGTTCGTTTGACCAGTGTGAGTGCACGTGTACAAGCACGAGGCCTACAGCGGTTCTGAGGTCATTTTATGTGCGCCTGTTCGGACATAGAAAAAAGAAGGACGGACCATGCGCGGACATTTAAAACAATGGCGGCGAAAGGTTCACGTTGAAAACAAGGTGTGATGCGGAGGTGGAGTGTTTACTCGAGATTTGGTCGATGAAAATATTCAAAAACAGTCGAGAAGACGCACAAAAACTCTGAGGTCTATGGAAAGATTTGTAAACAAAGCCACGCATCACGATGACGTTAATCAATGCGTGTGACGTGTTATGGCGTGATGAGGTATAGGCAGCAAGAAGCATTCACCGAGGCCCAGGTAGTGTGAGTACAAACGGGGCTGGCCCGCGGGGGGGAGAGGGAGAGGGAGGGGGGGCGAGTACCCTAAAGCACGGGGTACGGTACAGACGGACAGTGTGAGTGCGTCCTGAGCATGTCAAAGCATGCTCCATGGTTACAACACTCCCTTTTACATAAAATCTTTGCAGATACTCCACTGTATGATTCAAAACATGCAATTAACCGTAACTATACATTAATGATAATGAGAAATAAAATATGTTTTGAGAGGGAAAGTCCGCTTTAATTTCATATAGTAACATTTTGCAAAGGTGCCAACTCCATGTACTAAAATAAGATAAGCAAACATAGAAGAAGCGTCAGTAAGAAACAATACATTGTAGAAAATAAAGTAAAAATATGAACAATATAAACACAGGGAAACATAAAATATAAGAATAACAGGAACGATATATATAATATTTTTAAATATTTTAAATTCACACTAAGGCACCGCTGTCTTTCCTTCAGTTAGTGTAACAATAACATCACATTACTTAACTGAGGGTGTTGAAATGAGTGTGGAAACAAGTTCAAAGGTACTTGTGAGTGTGGTTTGCATCACTACACTACTAAACGTGTTTAAACGTTAACAAACTTGTACTTCACTTGCAACGTATTGGACTACTTTACACTTCTAATCCACTTATTAAAATGTGTCTTCTAGGCTGTAGTTCATTGGAATATCAATATTTTATTATGATGGTTTGTGAGATTTAGTTCCCCAGAGGATGCTGGTAAAATAAAAATGAATATAAATAGGTTATATAATCAGAGGCGGATTAACGCACAGGCCGGCCTAGGGGCCCCAGGTGTGCAGGAGCCCCGGAGTATTTTGTAAAGTGTCTTTACTTTAAGGCAGATCTATCAACGCACTGTACAACTGTTGCACTTTCTTTTCTCTGATCTGCGAATTCAATTAAAAAAATGTTGAAAAAAAGCATTTTCAAGCACTTTTCAAACCTTGAAAATACAACATTAATTAAGTACGAACCCTGAAGAGGTTTTTCTTGTTTTCAAATGACACAACACTCACTGTTACCAGACAGTACAGCGGCAAAATGTCAGAAAGTTAATGTGATAGCAGAGCACGAAACAGAAAAGCACGACTAAAAGAAAAGCGGGACCAAGATCTGTTGAAGAAAATCCTAAAGTGACAGGATTTTTCAAGGTTGCAAACTCTTTCTCTGTCCATCTGTCCGTCTTTTCTCTCTTTCTCTCTCCTTTTCTTCCTCCCCAACCGGTGCAGACAGATGTCCGTTCTCCACAGAGCTGGGTCTGTCTGACGTTCCTGTCTGTTATAGGGAAGGTTTTAGTTGCCACCGTACTCTACGGGGGAATTGTTGGGTCTTTGTTTATCATAGAGTGTGGTCTTTACCTAGTTTGTAAAGTGTCCTGAGATAACTTCTGTTATGATTTGGCACTATAAATAATATTGAATTGACTCTTCTTCTATTCTAACAGTGGGTTTTTTATTCTGATAAGGCATGATTAATAATGTGGGGGGCCAAAACAAACAGTAGCCTAGGGGCCCGTGACCACTTTAATCCGCCACTGTACATAATAAAATGTCAGCTGTGGAGGACAGGCCCTTCAGTGACTGTACGTGTTGTTAGGGTATTTCTCAGTCTGATAAGCCTATCAGCTGATACCAGATGGGGGTGTTGTCTTTGTTGTTGCTGCTGCTGCTGCTGCAGACACATCCGGTCATATTAACCACACACAAAAGTACCTTTGCAATTATTTTCACACTTAATTCAACACCATCCTCAAAGCAATTTCAGTCAAAGGCAACTGGACTGGTTGTTTGTCTAGGAAGACGTTTCACCTCTCATCCAAGAGGCTTCATCAGTTCATGTACGCATCTGACAACACCCAGTGATGTGATGCAGGTTACAGTTAGGCTAACTGACATCACAAATCACACACACACACACACACACACAGTAGTTTACCGTATAAGTTTACGTTACCGTTGGAGATAAAACAAAGTACAGTACCATCGTCAGTAGTACTCCGCTGCTCGCCACGACCCCAAATGTTAAAACAGCATATAACGGCCTCATGTTTGTTATGAGAGAGGACACATTTCTGCTGCAGCCGTTGACTCCGCCCCCAGGTTTACTGTGAAACACCGGAAACGGAAGCGTCATAACTGTCTGAATACAACCGTTCATTTAATTATTAATATTATTTTTTATTATCACTGTTGTTATCTGTTTAATGATAATGGTGGTGTAATAATAATATATACATATCATTATTAATTATTATTATTATTTTTAAATACACCACCCCCACACTTTTATTTATTAAATTTTATTTTATTTTATTTTTTTTACGGTTTTTCAAATGTACATTCACTTAAAATATTTGCACAAAAGACAACAGGATTCAGAAATAGACAAACAAAAAACAAGACATTCATACAATAATACAAAACATGACACATTCATGAACAAGGATTTGTTTACCTAATTTATTATTATTATTATTATTATTATTATTATTGTTGTTGTTATTATTGTTATTATAATTTTTTTTTACTTTATTTGCATATTTTCACAAATATAATACAAACATATTAAAACAATTTGGCAGGGAAGGGAATGTATATATATATATATATATATATATATATATATATATATATATACACACACACACACACATCTATACATATACGTCCACATCTGCAAACCTTAAAACAAATGTATTAGTGGGGTAAATATTGTGCAAAATTTTATCATGTATTTATTTCAAATTTAATGGGGATATCAAGTTTATATGGCCATATTTGTCCCACCACCCACACACTTTTTTTTTCAAATTTTATTTGACTTTCTCAAATGTAAAAAAATAGGGCAGATTAACATTTCTAAAATTAACATGGGTGTAGAAAAGTAGGATACAAAATAAATAATAAAATGGTATGAATAAATTAAAATGATAAAAAAAACTAAATTTAAGCTAAAAAAACAAAAAATACAAAACTTAAAAACGTAAAAAATCTTAATTTGATTAGCTAGTAGATACATTGAAGGGTGAGTTAAATTGTACAATTTCAAATTGCTAAGCAGAACTCATATAATTAAGTGAGTTTCAATATAAAAATAATTTATTTTGCATTAAAGATGGAGGGAGTCGTCGTGAATTTAGCTGCGTGTTTATAATTTGACCGTTAGATAATTGTGTTCACCCACACTACCATGACTACCGCTCAGCGTGTACGTCATCAGCCTGCGTCGGTAAACGGAACCCGTTGGTCGCGTTGTCCACAGGAGCGAAAGTGATACATTAGAAACAAATACATTTAATCTAGAGCAGGTGAAACACTTGGGGCGACATGGATGATGAAGAGGAAACATACAGGCTGTGGAAGATTCGTAAAACCATCATGCAGGTGCGTTAGCTTTCAGTGTTTTTCTTTAGCTTGCTAACTTAGCATGTAGCTTAGCTAAAGTACTCATGTCGGACTCATGGGGTTTTGTTGATTTTGTCTCCAGCGTGGGGCAGATTTCTGTTGTTGTTGATTTTGACAGTGTACTTTAACATCGGCCAGCCTTGAGTAAGTAAGGGCCACACGCTTTACAGAACAAGTTAACTACAGTTGAGTCTTTTCAGGAAGCATCACCCAAACATTACAGATACAATCATCCATGAGTAGTCCCTAAATAAAGACCTAGCCCTAACTTTAGAGGCAAGTAACCGAAAAATACACATTACCCTCTAATTGCTGTTCCGCGATTTGAGGTTCACAGGCCGGGAGTGACGAGCTGCGTGACAGGTGTAGGTTTGCTTTTTTGTTAAGTTTTGAATGTGCCACATATCTTAAACAAACTTCCAGAAAACTGCACGTCTGCTGCATCTCTCAGTTGTTGTAAATCAAGGCTGAAGACTTGTGTTTGCCAATGCTGCACTGTAACTTCTATTCCTTTGATTTGTTGGTTTTTATTTTTTGTATTTATTTTATCTGAATGTAATTTTCTGTGTTTCTTTCTAACGCCTTTAATGTTTTATGTAAAACACTTTGTATTACCATGTTGATATACAAAAAAACTTGCCTTTTTTAACATAATGGTTTGTCCCGTACATCCACTGACTTTGAGGGCTCACCTTTACACCCTCAGCTGTGCCATGACAGAGGCTACCTGGTGACACAGGACGAGTTGGACCAGACATTGGATGAGTTCAAGAGTCAGTTTGGAGACAAGCCCAGTGAGGGTCGCCCCAGGCGCACAGACCTCACTGTGCTGGTGGCACACAACGATGACCCCACCGACCAGATGTTTGTTTTCTTTCCTGGTAGGTTAATACTTAATATTAAACACAAGGTGGCAAGTAGTCTTTTCTAAAAATACACACACTGTCCTGGAACTAAGGATGAGGACCGTATAAAATCTTTTTACCCCCTTAAGTTTATTTGATTTTAATAAACATACAAACGTGAGATAAAATTACTCTTCAAGTTTCAAAAGAGAGGTCAATATAAGGCACATCTAGATAAACTGAACCTGTACATAAAGTGGTGAGTGACCATGTGTTGCGCACTAGATTTGTGACTCATCTTCATTCTGTTATTATTATGTATTATTTATTATTATTCCTTTTCTTCACTTTTCAGAGGAGCCCAAGGTTGGAATCAAGACTATTAAAATGTACTGTCAGAGGATGCAGGAGGAGAACATCACACGAGCCATCATTGTTGTCCAGATGGGCATGACACCGTCAGCCAAACAGGTGAACATCTTATATTTATCAAACCAACACACAAGTGTATGTATAAGAAAATAAGGAAGCATGTGATTCCTGAACTTCTCGTAATTATACCGTGACTGTCTTGTCTTTCGGGTATGGCTCGAGCTCTCTCGGTAAACATATTTCATGAAATGTCTCCTCACAGTCTCTAGTCGACATGGCACCCAAATACATATTGGAACAGTTTCTACAACAGGAGCTGCTTATTAACATCACAGAGCACGAGGTAAACAACAGACTGTATTGAAATCCTGTTGACACTAGATTTTAAAATGATCCTACAGAAAATGCCTCAGATGTGGAATTAATTGTTGTTTCTTTTGTCTTTCAGCTTGTTCCAGAGCACATCGTTATGACAAAAGAGGAAGTGACTGAACTTCTGGCAAGATAGTATCCTTACACACGCTGTTAAATTCAATTACTCGAAATATCGCAATGTTTAAATCAGATTAGTTTGCAGAAAATGCACTTTGCCATTTTCAGAGAGCTAACTATTTGTAAGAACGTATAAAATAGCAGTCAATTTACCTAAAGACCATCCTCAAGCTGTATTTAGTGACTTAACTCTTCATGAAAATGTGTATTTTATGTATCCTCCCTTAACATTTTTACCTCAGCAAATTAAAAGAAAGCCAGTTACCGAGGATCCAGGCTGGGGACCCTGTGGCTCGCTACTTTGGCTTAAAAAGAGGACAGGTAAACACATCCATTCACACACAGATTTGATCTTGGGTAGGTCCTCTGATAAATGCATTCCTTTGAGTAGAGTATGTACGAAGAGTGCGGTCATTCAAACGGTTTTTAGACCCATTACATTTTTTTTCCAAACAAATTTAAAGAACAAGGATTACGTTTTTGCTGTAGCATTGTGGCTTGTTTCCAAATGTCATTAATTAACTTTGTAAATAGAATGTAATTTCTACTGACAGGAACGTTGGCTAAAATCATAAAATAAGACCTGTTGTAATAAAAACATCAGTAAACTGGACTTGTGTTTTTACTCAGAAATGATTTGCATGTGTGACAGCAGCTGCTATTTACAATATTATGCAAAAACATGGGTTCAGTGTTCCAGTCTAAAATTCTGCCATTTTTCCGCAACTTTTCCAGGTCGTAAAGATCATCAGACCCAGTGAAACGGCCGGGAGGTACATCACATACAGACTGGTGCAGTGACAGACGGGTAAGTGCGGGTTTGAAGGTTGAGACAGTCACACTGATAAAATTCAGCCTGTGATATTAAACACATAGATAGATCTGCACAGGGTCAATTTCTAAGTAGTGTTGTGCTTTGTTTTATTCATTTTTTTGTAATTAGTCTTTGGAAAGCATTACAATGTACAGATCCCAGTTTGTCTGTTACTTTGGTTGAAGTTGGGGCTATCCTGGCTTTTACATGTCACCTCACTGTCACCAGAGACGTCACACACACCAGCTGTGACTAAAGATTTAAATAGCCAAATGTGTGTGATTGTAGCTGCTTTTAATGACTGACTTTTTTTAATTTTTTTTTTATTCAGATATTCTCAATTTACATTTTGAAGGACCACTGAAGGACACAGACGTTACATCTAACGCGACTCATCCATGGATCATCCTTCTGAACTGTTTTTCTTGTTATTACTGATTTTGTAAAATAAACTGTTCAAAAAGTTTAAGATTATTTCCTTCACATAATCTCACCCTTTGTGTTTATTACAAAAACAACTGTTTTTAACTTAAAGGGATAATCTCAAAGATTTTCATAAGTCACTATGGGCCAATTGAGGTAACAATGGTAATTGAGCCTATGACCCACTGATGAAAGTATTGCAATATTCATGTATTTCCATTATTATGAACTTTTTATCAAAAGCATTTAACTGGTGAAACACAAGTTGACTTTAAAACTGAAGTAGTCACAGGAAATACGACCATTAATTGATTATCAAATGGGAGTCTACAAAACAAGACAACAGCCATTTCCATATATATTTCAGAATCAGAAATATTGCAGGAAGTTATGGAACAGACAGGAGCAGCCGCTGAACTCTTGGCTTGACGTAGAGAGACATGTCGGAGTAATGAAACCTCCGACATCTTAACGACGTAACCAAATACTTAAGCTGTTCGCAGACTAGTCAGATCATGCTAGCTCAATGAATGATCAAGAAAGGCCAATTATTGCCTGACTTTTATTAAAAAATTAAAAACGATGTTGCTGCTTCCAGACTGCATTTGCTTTACCACCTGGTGGCACCAAATCAACCACGACTGAAATCTTAATTACCACTTTAAAGCAGGACTCAGTTCTATCTACATCATGCTGTAATTTAGATGCCTACCTTAGTTTTCCTTTTGAAAGCCATGCTGTAGCGGCTGTAGCCTGAGGCTGTCAGAACTGACCTGGTTATTGTGCCTCACACGTCACAGCTTTAAACCACCCACTGTAAAAACTGTTCCTGTAGTGCCCTCCCCAGCCCCAGGGAAGTGAATTCATCGGTCAGTGGTAGTAATCGCACTCATTCAGGCATTTAGTTCCTGCTCACCTTTAGTTACACAGTTCCCCATTTGTCGTCACTGACACCTGTGTAAAAAAACACAGAGATGACATCAACACAAGGTTGAAGATGGGACGAGATGAGTTTTAAAATAAAATGTTTATTATCATCATAGACCAAACATCCATAAAAAGGCAATACAGGAAACATATATAAGATACTTTGCTAAATTTATGGTTTAGATTTTTAGTGCTGAAATAAAACCAGCAGCACTTTTAGAGAGAATTTGCTTTGAAACTCTTCGTTCTGACGTGGCTTCATACCCACCGTTCCTCAAGCTTGCAAGAAAATAAAACACTTTAAAATACAAACTGCCGCGGAAATACTTTTTTAATCGTTTGAGTCAAAACCTCTGGAAGTGACAGCAGTAATAGCATCATAACAGCGGTAAGCGTGCAGAAGTTTCACTGCCAGGAAAGATCAAAACAGCTGCAAACGTTAAAATCTTGACGTACACAACACGAAAGCCCGTCAGCTGCAGGTTTAGCTGGATTTTAATGAATAAAACCAGATCAATCGTCCTGTCACTCAAACTAACAGACTTTACACACACACGATCATTTTGATAATGATATCAGACAAACTCAGGCTCACTGTCCCGGTTCCTGGTCAGGGGTAATTTCTTTCCACACAGACGCGTCAGTCGAACCCCCGACAGGTTTAATATGGGGGAGCACGGGTAGATGTTGTTGTTGTTGTTGTTGTTGTTGGACTGGTTCACATTGAGCTCGGCCAGAGAGGCGCTCAGATCCTGCTCTGCCCCCGTGTCGTCATCTGGGGGCCCGCTGTCTGGCAGCGCAGGGGGCTCTGCTCCGTCGGGGTTGTCGTGGTCCAGGTCTGCGTCTTGTTCCGGGTCGGTTTGGGTTGCGGACTGGCTGGACAGGTCCAGGTCCAGACTGTCCCTGTAGCTCAGGTGGTCGTCGTCCATGCTCACCTCGCTCTCCTGCTTCACCAGACCGCAGGAGTGCGCAGGCCTCTGACCGCTCTCGTCCAGCTCTGAGTCGGAGTCTGGGAGCTGCTCACTAGACCCCAGCGACCCTAAAGAACTTCCTAAATGGAGGTGAAGTTAAACATTAAGGCAAAATCTTCTAAATATAATTACATTTTTTAGAAGTGATACATACTTTTGAATACCAATAGGAGCTACAAGAACATGAGTGAACTTCTTTTGATGTAAGCTCATTAAAAACTAAGTTGGTTAATTCACAACAGCATTATACAACCTAGACTTATATATAAATATTTAAAAAAAACAAAAACATACCACATCCCTCCTCTATCTTGTCAGATTCTAGTTTATTTGGCTCCTCTCCATCAGCAGAGCTCCCAATTTTGTCATCTGCGATACATTCCTGAACCAGGAGGGGGAGGAAATGAAAGATTGTATCAAGAAAAACAAAGTGAAAGTGTTCTCAAAAAACAAAATAAACACATATCAGACATGCAAACCAGGAAGTAAGAACTGTATTCAAATTCATCGTCTCTGAAGGTCATAACTCTGGATGAGGAAATGGATGTGCAGACATTTTAGTGCTTCTGTTTTTTTTTGCCACTTGATTTTCCACAGGAACACCAGGTTTAGTTCACGCTCATAAATTAATAAATAAAACAGGTTCTCTGTGAATGACTCCTAAGTTCTCTATAACTTCACATGAAAAGGCAAAAACGTTGTTATTAAAATATCTTTTAACCAGCCAACTCTCTCACCCTAATAAGATTTTTAACTAGTAGTAATAAGTATGTATTTGTAACTGGATTAAGAGTCAATAGCCTACACTACGACATTATGTTACTATCTCTTCAGGTAGGTGCCTTAATAGTGATCCAGTTCAGCTCAATTTAATGACATGCTGCAATGCAAATGAGACATAACCAAATATTCAACCGTGACGTCAAATCTACAGGATCATAAAACAGGTAGTCCCAATTATTGCCTTCAAATTGATATCAAGACCCACGACACCCCCTAAAGGCTCAGCAGTGTATATCAGTGTCCAATAAACTACAGTATTGAGACTGAAGAAGTCTTCAGAAGAAGAGGAGTCCTACCTGCTGAGTGGAGGTGGAAGCAGAGCGGCAGGTTTTGTTGGACTGAGAGGTTTTGGACTGGAAGATGGATGAATAAAAGACTATGAGGGTCTCCACGATGCGGGCCTGATGGGGGTAATCGACCAGAGAGGAGAGAGAGATCGTGGCCCCGGTCGGACGGGGACGCATCAGGGATGGACCGAACACAATACCCAGGTTGCTGGGACTCATCTTGTTATCTTCCTCTAGCTCTGCAATCCTGGGAGGGAGGGAAGACAATGGAAGGATCAATAATAAAGAAGAGAGCCTGCTCTTTTATCTCCCTGCTGTCTTTTTTAATTACTGACCTCCGGAGGTGGCGAATAATGTAGCGCAGTGTAGCAACGTTAGTCTTGGGTAGCTCCTTCAGAAGCTCCTTCAGCTTGTCCACCAGGACCAGGACCTCTGGGTCGGTGTCAGGGCCCAGATCCACCAGCTCTGGGCCCTTTCCCGCTGCTGGGTTGATGCTGTTCGACTCGACCTCCTCTGACTCTGTCGTGTCTGCCTCACTCTGCAGACTCTCCTTCGCTAAACCCATGAGTCTGTTGTACAGTTGAAACAGCGTGATGGGCTCCGGCAACTGGGGGTGACAGATACAGGAAGACGTCTTAGAGGATCTGAATTAAGTAAGAAGACAGACGGACGGACGGACGGACAACCTGAAAACATAGTGCCTCCAGGACCGGCTGGAGGGGGAGCATACAGAAAAAATCTATTCTTTCAAGATTGAAGGGTTTGTATTAATTTGTTTTTAATTAATTAGATTTTTCCTGTACTTGTAGATGGACTTATTTGGTCTATTGCATTTTTTGTATTAATATATTTGTTTATATCTTTTATATGTTGAAAACAATGAAAACAAGGAAAGAGAACAAACCTTAAATGTAAGATGCCAATAAACATAGTAATGTTATGTTTTTGACAGTGCTTTATTATACTAAAGCTGTTAATAAATAGGGAATATACTCCTTTAAATCAGGTACACTTGTTACTAGACCCCTATTAGCTGCCAACATAACGGCTGCCGCGGTTCCTGAGGCCCACAAGCCACTTGAACCTGATGTAGGCACTTTATTTTGAGCGTGATTAGGCATGAAATCCATAATAATCTTTCATAATATTGTAATAGTACGTGTCCTGAGAGAAAACTGGGCCCCTGCGCCTCCTCTTTGCTCTGTTTTCAGGCTTTAGAAGATCTATCCTGTGACGGCAGACTCAATCACAGGTAATTTCAGAGAAAGAGAGTGTTCCTATCCGGCTGTTAAATCGTGACGCAACACCCTTTCAAAATATGATTTACAGGCCGTTCCGAGCCTTTCCAAGCCTTGTATTTCTACGGTTTTTAAAAAACAAGGTAATTGTCATTTACCTCTTTCTCATCGATGAAAAAGATGTCTAACTGACGAAAGAGGTGATCGTAATTGTTCACATGTTCAGCCGTTGTGCCTGTTTTGTTTTAACGGCCCGCTTGGACCCGGAAATCGTACTGTCAAAGGATTTTACGTCAGACTTAACGGCCGTATTGGCTCAGGACAGAGAGCAGAGGGAGAGCTGCAGAAAGAGGGCTCACTCTGCTTCAAGTTCTGGTGGTGTTTTTAGCTTTTTACCTCCCTCAGCTTTAAACGTTCTGTGTTTTATGTGCTGGCTTGGGTGTGTACCTGTCTGAGGTAAAGCTTGAGGACGTTGCTAATGTCATGTGGTGAACACTGGGACAGCTCCACCAGCTCCTTGCCATTCTCAAAGGCCTGGCACAGCTTCTCCACACGAGTCTTCACCCCGTTCACCCTGTAGATGCCCTGCAAGGAGCGAGCGGACAGGTTAAAATACCTCTGTGACAAAGATTTAGACATCCTGCGCTCACTCAAACACACAGCATAAACATCTTACCTTCAACTTGAGCGCCCGTCTCTCTATCTCGGAGATACACTTGGTGATGATGAAGGGGATGCCATCACTGGCACAGCTGGCTACCTGAGAGAAGTCCCTGCCAAAGAGTTGCAGACGGCCCTGCAGCTTTTTATGGCCGCACTGGATGGCCAGAGTCTCCAGACAGCGCTTGTGACACGCCAGGAAACACTGAGGACAGAGAGGAAGCGCCTCGTGAAACTGGTCTGATCATCAGCACCTCCTCCGGATGACAGGAGACAAGATGAATGACTCACCTCCTCACACTCAGCCCCCTGGAAATAAACGTAACTGTCACACTCGCGGCACTTCGAAGGAGTCCGTAGCTTCCTCAGACGGTGGGTCTGGGCTGCTTTAGACAGGCCGATGTTACGGAAAGGTCTGGTGGACACCACCACATCAGGATCCATGCCGTTCATATCTGAGGACAAAGACAGCCAGTCATTTGAAGAGTAATATTTGGGACCTTTTCCTCTCTGTCTGGCCGTGTTATTGAATCGTCACATCAAGAGTGATTCTGTAAACCTTACTTGGAGCGACAAACGAGGTCACATTCCCGTCTTTCTCGTCTGCGTCCTCATTGGACGACATTGTTCCAGTGGATGACGTCCGAGCTATTTTAGTGATGTCACCTTGAAGAAATATACGATTTAAACATCATCTCTCACTTGCACATAAGGTAAAACCTCATTTTTAGGGAAACTTTTGTGCAGCATTTGTAAAAACAGAGCTGGAGGAGAGCAGACTCAAAGAATGCAAATACACAAAACAAAGTACGTGCGTGCAACATGTGAAAAAACAACAACAACTAGAGAATAAAGTGCAAATAAGGTCTTATCCAAATATCTACAATGCCCAAAACAGGTTATTAGTGTAGATGATATATTTGTACTTTGTCATATCTGAGTCTGAGATCTTAGTGGACGATTTCAAGACTGCATACGTAACACAGCTTTCATGATTGTGTCAATTAGGACTGCTCGCTTTTAGTCGATTAGTCAACTAATCAATCATATTGTTGTTACGTCAACTACGATTGTTTTAGTCTATTGTCATTTTTTTAAATGTTTTTCCTCCCCATTCTGAATGACTTATCTAATAAACAAAGACTTATAGTATCTCTTTTGCATGATTCTTTGCAATGAAACTCGGCTTTACAGATCTGTTGATTAATCATCTCACTGATTAATCGACAAAAATCATACAAATGTTTGTCGACTAAGAGTTCCTTTAGTCGAGGACAGTCCTGAAGTCCATGATGTTTCCTTAAATGTCCCATTATTGCACATTATGTCCTGTAAATCTTGTGTAAATTTTTTTTTATATATATATATATATATATATATATATATATATATATATATATATATATATATATATATATATATATATATATCATACTAAAGTAAGCTAACTAAGTGTTACTGTACATCTGTTTCAACAACACTGTGTTTTCTCTCACTTGTGCTGGCAGTAGGAGACTCGAGGCCTCCCTCTCCTCCAACACTGTCATCGCTCACTGTTGAACCCCACGACTTGTGGCCCTGCCCTGGGGATACAAAGGGTAAGAGAGTATGTGAACAGGTTTACTTGGCTAAATAAACAGTGCCACTTTGTCAACTTAGATTGGGTAATTACATGAACTTAAATCCCTTTCCCCGTCTTCTCGTAAATGTTGTTCACTCTTTAAATATGAAATACAATCAGCAAATCAAATAGAAGAAAAAACCAGCTGGATGTCTCTCTAATAATTATCTTAATAAAACTGCAGCTCACTGACTTCTACGGCTGCAGCCAGTGTCACTTACTCTTGCGTTGAGCCTCTGTGTCTCTGTTGTCTGCAGCTGCTGTGTCCGCACCGGTGGCAGGAGCGTCTGTGTTGAAACTGTCATTCCTGGGTCTGTGGCCGTGGCTGCAGCGTGGAAATATAAAACAATACACATATTACAATTGCATTTGTACAGATGTGGGGGAAATCTTCTCATTCAACTTCAGCATGAAAGCAAATGAGAATATTTCTAAAAATGTTTAACTTTTTCTGTGAAGGTTCAGTTCATACTTGTATTTTGTTTTTTTTTAGAACATGTTTACACACTTTAATGTTAAAAAAAAAACATTATTTGTCTCGTACTGTGTCATACGCTCTGTTTTAGCGCCTGTCTCTTTAAGCCCCCCTTCTGGAAAAGCTGCTCAGCTATGATTGGTCAGCGTTTGTGTCTTCTGCATCTGCACTCTTGGTGTCTGTCATGCAGCCGGGGAATGACTGTAACAGCACTGTAGCAGCACTTTCTACCTTTATATCGTATGGTTGTGACATCACAATTGAACAGAAGTCCTGACGGCTCGTTTAAAGACACAGTTTCTGAATATGGGATGTTTATTTCTCTGTGGATTGAGTGTTTTGATACCTTCACAGTATCTTTATAGAACCTCAACCTGCTTTATAATGAAAATCTCACTTTCCATAACATGGGACCTTTAAGGTTTCAACTGAAAACCTGCACAATTGTGGCTCTGACTGAAGTTCTTACTGTGACGATGAGCTGTAGGGATTGTAGCTCTCAAATGTGTATTGAACAGTCGGCTGCTCTGGCAGCTGCAGGTCTCGCACGTGGGAGGCGTACTGCTGACCCGGGTCGTACAGCTTACTGCTCTCACACAGAGTCTGGTAGTGGACCGGCAAGGCTACCGTCTGCATGTGCATGAGCTGGTAGTACGAGATGGTCGCCTGGTGGAGGAAAGAGTTACAACAAACAGGATCAGGAAAGAGTTTCTGTTTTTCGATCATTGCTCAAAAGAATATAAAGCAACAAAAGGACATTTAGAAACAATGCGGCTGGTTCTGACCGAGCGGATGGTCTGGTCGCTCTGTTTGATGACGTCCTGCAGTTGTCTCAGCACTGTGACCTTCGTGTGCTCCAGCTCCAGCTGCTGAGTGGTGGCATCTGCTATACATGTGCGGTAGGTGGCCTCCGCCTCGTCTGACTGCACACACAAACATTTTGAATTTTACTTTCTCTGAATTTCTGTTTAAATCTGTCAGATTAGTGCACGAATAAATGAAGAGTCAAAGTGACAGAAAATCCTTTCAATTCAGCAAAACCACACATCACTGAAAAAGAGCATCTAGCGCTTAACCCTTGTGCCTCACTAGGGACATCGTTGGCTTTTTAATTTTATTTTGGACATTCAACCTCAGCTCCTTTGATAAATCTATAATAAACTGTAGCTGAAATACAGACCCTTATGGACAAAAATGTCCCCATGTTTGAGGCAACGCATCTAATGGAGCTGTTCTTGGTTAAAGAAATTTTAAGTCGGAGCAGCCGGTGGCACAGTGGTTAAAGCAATCGCCCCATGTGAAGAGGTTGAAGGTTTTCGAAGCAGCGGCCCTTACGTCTCCCCCTCTCTCTCACCCCATTTCCTGTCCGTCCTATCTAATAAAAAAAAAGCCTTGATAAAAAAATAATCTTTAAAAAAAAAAAAAAATGTTTTATTAAGTCGACGCAAACTCTTACAATTTTATGGACTTATCGATTAGTTGATATAATTGACACGTTTGCAAATTTATCGTGCAAAAGCAGCACATTAAATCTTGTGTTTCACAGATGTGCTTATAAGTGTCTTGGAAATGTCATTCAGCATGAAAAAAAGCATAAGAAATGACTTATTAAGTAAAGAAATCTTAGCAGACTAAGACGACAAGAACTAACTGGTTGACTAACAGACCAAGGAGACCCAGCATCTAAAGAACAAACCCTTGTATACACAGAATGTTTTGTTTGAGGGGAGTTTTTCTTGCCTGGGTCGAGACATTTGAACCTGCCCACTGCACCGAGCCGACGGGTGTGTAACTAGCTGTCTGATATCAGGCAAGATCTTTTTCACAGCAACAGTGTGATTGTATCACCAAACATTTAAACATTTAAAGGGTTTAAAGTCTGAAAGTGAACATGTGGTAGTGATGAGGAGTTGGTTAGATAATTTAACATGCGATTCCTTTTTCATTCCACAGTGATAAAGCTCTGAAACAACAGATATAGCAGTAAACAAAATAAAGTTATTAAGAACCTTGTTGCGAGCTTCTTCCTCCAATCGTTTCTTCTTCTCCACAGACTTGGCTGTAGATCCCGCTCCTTCCTCCTCGGCTCGGCAGGCTGCCGTTTTGGCCTTGTCGTACTCCTCGCAGCGGACCATGAAGGCCTGCTTGGCTTTCCGCAGGTTCACCTCACACTCCATCTAAACAAAGACGAATCACGTTTGGTCCTTATAGTTTCTTATTTTTACTTTGAGTTGAAAACAGTCTACTCCAAATGTGTGCTCTCGTGTACAGAATAGGATGTCGTACCAGTTTTCTCTTCGCTCGAATCCAGTGCTCCTTGATCTCCTTCCGTCTCTTCTCATGCTCCTGTTTACGCTGCATCAGAGGCTGCACAGACAAACACGCACACTGATCAGCACGATGAGTGTGTACAGAAGCAAAAACACCCTCAACAGCAGCATGAGCGACTGTCACAGGGGGATTAAACCCACAGAAGTTGCAAAGTGTTCATGTTGAGTCAAGTTTACCTGGATGAAGGTCTGGTTGTGCAGGGTGGTGTTGGCCTGCTGCAGCCCCGCACTCTGCTCCTGGTCCTGCTCCAGAGCCAGAGAGTAGATGGAGAAGAGGGGCATTTGGGGCTGAAGAGGGCAAACACACACACACAAAGACAAGGTTCAGTACCCAAACACAAACAGAGGGACAAAATGCTGCGCTGCTACAAATTTATCCTCTTAGATTTTAACATTCAGCATCACAAAATATGAAATAAACGAGCTTTACATGTGTTATGCTGTGTTTGCAGGACTGGTACAGTCTCTGGAGGCCTTTGGAGAACTCGGTCTCTGAAAATAGAAGAAAAGAGGACACTGTTAGCAAGTTTCTCTACAGTGGTTCTGACTTATCTATAGCTGTTCAGGATTTATCATTTAGCTTTTAAAACCTCAACTGAATTACAAAAACTAACCACTTACAATGACTTTCTTTTATATGAAAGTGTTTATGAATATTTAATATGTTGCTGGGTTTTTATCCCTCCTTGGCCATTTTATATACACACACATTTAATTTTTTAATTTTGAACTATTATATCTGTCTGTTTTACATCTTTATGATCCCTCTGATTTTTGTCATTTATGGTTTTATTTTCTGTTTTTCTGAAAAGTAAGAAAAGTGCTATAGAAATAAAGTTTAGAAGCAGCAATTGAGTCTTTTTTTTACTGCATAAAACAAAATAAATGAATTTCTTGAAGACAATGGCATTAATCCAATAAGAAGCTTAACCTCCAGCATTCCCACTCACCCAGTGAAGTTCTTTTCTCCACGTAGCTCATCAGGTCCTTCATGTATTTGGAAATGGTTTTGGCGTAGAGCAGAGCCGAGTCCACCCCTCCCTCGCTGTGCTGGAGGATCACATCCACCGCCTCGGCTCTGCCTGCGACACGCAACAACACAACACTGGTCACTGCGCGGGAACAAGCGCAGTTCCTCGCCGTGGCAACAAAAGCCGTTTCTGCTGATTATGATTTGCAGCCGAGGTGTGAAGATTCAGAGCTGCTCTCTGACATCCTGTGTTTTTTTATTTTGGTGAGGACTGTTTGTTGCTGCTGTGTTTGACTCACTGTGGTCAGTGCACCGCAGTGTTTACGCCAGCAGGGGGAGACCTACCAGACACCAGTGTGTGCAAACAACATGTAAAAGCTTTCATGATCTGAATAAAGGTTGGATTGCTGCTTTCTAGTGTAAATGGAGGACGGACGCAAACATTAAAAGTAGCATTTCCTCAAAATGAGAGGGAGTGAAAGAAAAGAGGTGTCATAAGCTGCAGCCATGAAAGAAATCAGCAAGAGTCGGACAGTGAGGAGGAGCAGCTGAACGCCCTACCCATGTCCTGCAGGTCGCTCCTGAAATGACCTCCGTCTGCTCCCTGGCCCGTCGCAGCGTACAAGTTTTCCATCGACTACAAAACAAAGAGATGATTCATTACTGAAGAACGCAAGTCAAGGCTCATCATCAACTTCATCAAGTGGAGAGTTGGGAGTGGAATCCCCTTAATGTATAGGAGTTTATGATCCAGGTGCACAAAACAATTATAAACGTTTATTGACTAATGTTTTTATTTTTATTGTGGAAAGATGGGAAACACTGGAGACTGTGTTAAACTCACCCTGCTCTTCTCTGTTGGCAGCAGGGAGAGCAACGTGCTGCTGTCCACCTCTCCCATCAGCAGCTCAGACACACTGAGGAGGAACAACAGAGACACCTTCAATTAGAGCTGATGACGTACATCGTTTCATACCTTTACAACGATAAATATCACGAAATCACAGGTTTTCTGATAATTCAATTAATAAATACTCTATATGACATAACTACATGGTAAAGACTATTTTTGTAAACTATTTTATTAAGAACTTTAGTGAAAAATCAGCATAATTACTAACAGAGTTGGGCTACTATACACATTTTAATATTGTTTTGACGGTATATGGACGTCCTACTTTTCCGCTATGACAATTTTAACTATTAATTAAATTAAATACTTGACAAATTAAAAGTATTTCCTCATTTTATAAAGAATTCAGGTGCAAAATAAACAAGCATACAAGGATCAGACCATAAAGGACCATCCAAGTTTAAGTAAATATTGTCGTAACGCTGGTTTTTCAACATTTTTCGGTTCAGAAAAATACATACGACAGACATTTAAGCATCATTTTGACACAATTTATCTTCCAAATTGCCTCTAACAAGCGTTCTGTAAGGAGCACTTTATCTCAATATATCACAATTAAATCCAGTTGATGTTAAATCACATTGAACCGTGTGGTAATGTGAAGCTTAATTATAAAACCAAAACTGAATTTTTCAAATGCTGACATCCCCCAAAGTTTGAGTTCTTCTTCAGTGCTTTTTATTGTTAGTTTAGAAAGCGCATTAGTATCACATCTCATCACATCATACTGAAATATCTCCCAACCCTACAGCAGCTATGATATGGATGTAATGAGAGGTCACATCATCATCTGTGTGTGAAAAATGACAGAAAATGGCAGATTTTAAATAACGAAAGACAAAAAGAGGAAGGGCCCTTGTAGGAAGTCCCTACAGGTAAAACTGTAATGGAGACAGGAAGTGATGAAAGAAGTTTAATTTGAGTTACTTTTCTCTATCTGGTATTATATTACTCGCCGACGTACAATATACGTCTATAATAATAATAATACACCTTATTTATGCCTCATCCATTCTAGAAAAACCCGTTGGACATCTTTCTTTTAGTTGACTCTTTCTGAAATACAGGCTGAACTAAAAAGTGGCGTCTCAATCTTGGTGATTTTCTGTTCATGACAGAAAATCAGTCAAACAGAGGAAGAGATGAGCAGAGAATGAGGAAACAGACACGTCAGGCTGATTTCAACCGTCTCTGCCAGCTCACTTCCTCCTGAAGCTCTGTGACAGATGTCTAAACCCTGAAGTGGCACAGGCGAGCATGTGATAGACTGTTGGTGCAATATTATATAACCCTACTCTAGCATCATATTTGTTTATCCTCTTATATTTAAAGACTAACAAACATTCAGGTAAACGTGAGTCTTGGAAAAACAGATGTGATGATTTTATAGTTGTCATGTTAAATCATTTGTTTGGTGTTAATTCCTCAAGTTTCTCAAATCCAGAGAGCGTTCTGGTGAATGAATGAGTGTCTCCTCCGTCTGTGTGAGTCTGATCGCTTTGCAGCCAGGTAGTCAACAGCGATTTCAACTTTTTGGTTTTGGGTCATAACGGTAGAAGAAAAGAACCACTTCCTGTTTTCCGCTCTGCCTCATGCAAATGTGTCACCATCGCTGCACTTCTCTCTCCAAATCCTGAACACAGACTAACGACTGACTGTAACGCACTGAAACACACAAACACACTACCTGACTGCCTGTAGCAAGGCGCCAACTAAAGATTATTTTAACTGCCAGTATGAGGATTATTTTTTCAGATTAATCGATTTGTTATTCGGTCAGTGTTCGATCAGTGTTTCCCAAAGCCTGAGGTGATGATCTTGTTTTGTCAACTTAAAGACGTTCAGTTCACTGTCACAGAGGAAAGAAGTTCAAAATCAATCATCAATTTAGACTTTTCCTTAAATAAAGTTACTCACACCCTTTAATCAATTATCAAAATAGTTGGCAATTAATTTAAAAGTTGACAACGAAGCAGTTAATCCTCACAGCTCTAATACCAGGGGCTCGTTACATAAAACACGAAGCAAAGCAGACTTAATGTCCAGAACCTGACGTGAATGAGCCCAACACATCAGTCAGGGACAGGTGCGGCATGTTCTGCCACTAAACACATTTAAAGTTGCACTCCCTAAGATTTGAGATATGTTGGTTCTAGCGGCCTCTTTGGCAGTAAGATGCAACTGCAGACAAGCCCTCCATCTTGAGACAAACACACACACACAGTTACTCAGTGTTCCAGTTGAATATTTCAATCACGACAATATTTGATGAGTGAGAGGGCGATGTTAGTTATCTCATTCATTTGGCCAATGCATTAATATTTATATATTCATATAATTTAAATATTATATAGAGACATTTGGAGAAGTTGGAAGTTCCCGATTACAAGTGAACGCAGCGTAACCCTTAGTAATGAATTCCACCTGCAGACCAACCGCTGTCAGCAGCGTCACCAACATGGCGGCTTATTTACATCTACAGTGTCTCCACAGACACTCAGATTGTAATACTCAGCAAAAAGGCAACAAGTGCTTTCATTAGAGGGTCATATGATCAATCACTATTGTTTCAACTCACGCTATGATGGATAAGAACTTAAAAGACAATTAACTAGATGAAAATCTTAGCACAACTTTAAGAGTAGGAGGCACAGGTCTATGGATTTAGATTCTCCATTTTTAGCTCTTTAAGGACATTTGATGTCACATACCATATAAGTTAACATGTATATCTTATGATTTATCATTGTAGATTTCCTATTTTATTTATTCAAGTTGATCTTCCACAAATTGTGGTTATTAAAGTCAAATAATATGGCAGCATCAAAACGCCCGTTTGACCTGTTGCCCTCTGGGAGACGCCACAGTCCCCTGGACCGTACGCACAGCAAACAAACATGGTTACACACGCACACATTCTCCCATCACTGTTGAATTTGCTTTATGGAGCCGAATCAACAAAAAATAAGTCACACTTACCAGATTAAACCTGGCTTATTAGATACACTGGTCCCTAAAAGAGTTAGTTGTAAGGTATAAAAAGGTGTAAGGTACTCACTTGCTGCTGAAGGCAACAGCAATGGTTTCAATCGCCTTCTCAAAGTCCTTTTTATCCGCCTCGTTACAGGCCTCATAGTGGAAACCTGGAAAAACACAAACAGGTTTCAGTTGTGTTCACTGCGGACCAGATTAACGGACACACACCTGCACATCAGTCACATCAAAATAAACATACAGCATTACCACAGGACGCGGTGGAAGTAACTTCTATACTCATATTAAAATTGCTGTTCAGTTCACGTCTGAAGGGTTCTCCGCACATCTCACTGACCTTTGACCTTGGATATGAGCTTGCCTGCGGCGGTGAGGATCTCCACCGTGTTGAGCAGAGGGTAGGTGTTGATGACCTGACGCAGCACCCGAAGGACCTCACCCAGACACTCGTGAGCCACGGGCCGCTGACCCTCCTTATTACCTGGACGAGAGGGGAGCAGGGAGTCTTCAGTCAGAGAGCAAATGCATCACAACGTTAAATGTTCACTGCAGAGAATTTAAAAAGGATACTTTAGGTTATTTTATGTAACAATATATTTGATGTTTTACTCAAAACAGTGTACTATTACAATCTGTACATCAACTATTCCAGACTACACTGAGAAACAGGAAGTATACACAAACAGTTTAAGGTCAAAAGACTAAAGTAGAAATTGAATGCATACAAGATACAAATGATAAAAAAGAATAGTGATAAATAAAATGAACCTCTCAGATATTAACACTTGTATATTACAAAAATAGTACAACAAATTGTTGATTAGACAAAAATAAAGGTGACTTCACCATCTAAACCCTCATCAGCCTCACTAAGAGGTTTGTATTAACCAGTACTCAAACCTCCTCTTCATCCACAAGCTCCTCACCTTATCACAAACGAACCCAATTGTCCCCAAACCTTCTCAAAAAGTTCTTGCTTTATAAATTAACATTTGCCTGATCCAGTATGTGACACTCCAAAACAACGCACTGGACACACATCTATCCTTATTTGTTCACTCTTGGTGCATTTGTGATTTTTGGGGTAAAAACTGGGCTCATCACAAGATCTTTTGAGATCATCTTTCCATTGTCTTTTTAATTTCTTCCCAAGAAGCTTTGACCTTACTGCATTTCCACACACAGTGGAATAGCGTCGCATCCCCCTTTCCTTCATACATGTTATACAAAGATCATGAATATCACTATTATATTTTTTAGATTAGCTTGTGTGATATAAGTTCTCATGGTTCATTTATACTTTAACAGTCTCAATCGAGTGTTGACTGATTGAGAGCCTTTGTGCGTTGATCCCCAATCCTCTGGGGAGATCTTTACTCCATAAGTTTTCTTTACAGTCTGAATGTTCTGATGAGTTGGACATCAATACGAAAGGAATACGTTTTAGTTTTCTCCTTCTTGCCCGGCAAACAGCAGAGATAACTTTTAGGTTTGTGTGGATTAAACAAAATTTGCTGTGTTTGTACTGTGAGCTTTAGAGAGAGAGATCAATCTCATCTGAATCATTGCAGGAAAGCACTTCTTTTACCAAAATGCCAAACTACCTTTCAGTCTCTGCAAGTCAGAGCCTCAACTGTTTCTGCAGAGCGGACGGAGCCGGACCGCCTGAGCACAGACAGTGAGGTCAGTGATAACGGGCAAACTAGTCCAGACTGTCAGACAGGTCGGGTCAAGGTACAGTGTCAGCTCGTCTGCTTTGAGGTCCCTGGTGACACATTTTGTAGCCTGCATCCTCATTTCCTCTAACACACACGTACGCACACAGTCAGACTGGTTTCGTTCACTCTTTTTCTGTCTAATGTTGCAACCTCATACTCCTCTGCAAATGTTTTTTTTCTTATCCAGAAAGCTCGCTCGGGGAGGAGGCCAGAGGGCAGCCGATCCTCCATCCTCCCACAGTCTGTCTGCAAAAATGTGTGTCAGAGTGTCGGAGCAGCAGCAGCAGCAGCAGCAGACAATAAGGACAGAGTGACCTGAACATGGTGCCAGAGAGGATGTGGTCTTCTCTATTGTTATGCAAGATTAGAAACTAAACTCCGCATCTGCTTTTGTGGCGCACGAAAACAAATCACCTCGCTCTCCACTTGGTTGGTCTAAGGTTAAGGAAGTAAAGCGGGAGCTAGCAGCCATGAGGAGCTCACAGTTGGGCAGGAGGCGAGGCTAAGACACTTGATTGTGCTGCTGATTAAGAAGAGGAGGCATCGTGTCGTGGCAACGCAGCCAGCCTATCAGAGGAGGAAGTGTGGACGAGGCCCTTCTGTCAGAGGCTATCCATCATGGCTTCCTGTTTAGAAATCTCTGGGTGGAGAACAAGACAGAACAGAGCCAGATAGTGGACGACAGAAGGACACACAAACAAAGCTTTCTGTCTCATCTGAACCCCAGAACGGGTGAAACCTTAATGACTTCAACTCAACGTAAAGAAAAACACCTGTTCTTCTTAGCCGGTGGAGTCAAGGGGTGGTATTCCACTCAATGAGGGAAAGGTAGAGGTGTTTTGCCATTTTAAGCCTCGCTGCACAGAGTGTGTGTGTGTGTGTTAGGCAGCAATAAACAAGAAGCTGGCTTCCTGCTGGAGACAAGAGTGCGGTTGACGCTGTGGGCGCAGCGGAAACGCAGCCCGTCACTTGGAGACAGGACGCACACAGCCACTTGTCAGCTTGCTTATACAAGATGGCTCCACCCTTGTTGCCCCCCCCATGAACTACGCACACGTGTCTGCAGAGAGGACTGAAGTTAGATTGTGGACACCTCTCCTCTTTGTGCGAGCCCCGTGTCAAAAATGGCCTGGAGCACGTAACGCAAAGGGGAAGAGGAGCGTCCAAACAGTATTGTTCTGTCTGGAAACAGGTTATAGATTCATACATGAGACACTGACTACACGTAGACACTTTCTGTCGCCACAGCAGCGATAACAAGCATTCATCCATGTCTTTAGTTCTGTGATCGCAGCACAGAGAGGGATCTGTAGCCATAACACATGTCCTCAGGCCTGTTTACACACAGACAGGTAGGGCTGGGATGGTAAGTTTTTATTGATAATCACCGGTATCGACTGCGCTTCTTTATTCCCTGACTTATTTACAGGTTTTCAGCTTCAACGCAACTGTTTTATTATGCTGGGCACAGTGTGGATGAACTGAGAGAACATATTTGTATAGCTTTCTTTTTTAGTTTCAGGTTTTTCAAAGAGAATATCTGCTAAGCCTGTCTGCATGGAGCTAATGTTATAACACCACACTTTGGACCGTTTCTTCCTCTCCTCCATGACGAGCTTTAAATTTGTGCAACTGTCACAAAAAACACGCCAGCATTGATAAAAGGAATTGATAAACTTGAGTCATATGATTCTGGTTACTACGATCCCAACAGACAGGAGCCCGACTCCTTTGGACGGTAAATATTTGGGACTTTCTAAAAGTCACACATGAAGTTTGTACACAATGTTTTAAAAAAACGTAATCTGTCAACGCGCTCACCTTCAGCCAGCACGACATCCTTCAGCTTCTCCACGGCCTCTGCGAAGCGCGCTACGTCCCTCAGCAGGGCAGGGATGTCCTCGACCTCAATGGCCGTGCTCTCTGGACCGTCAGACGGAGTAGTGGGGGTCGAGGCCCCTTTCCCCTGGCCTTTAGTGAACACCCACGACTGGAGAGGGAAACCTGAGGAGACACAAGACAAATGCCTTGTTTTTAGTCATTTACTCGGGGAAATATGCTCATGGAGAGTTGGATGAGAAGATCAATACCACTGATATCTGTCTGTTACATACTGCACAGGGACACATCCTTATCTCAGCCTAACACAGAGTTATCAAATCTCAGTAACACTTCATATCTTGTTTGTTTAACTCGTACCAAACCAAAGTGTTAAAGCGTATTTCTCCACAAGAACTACTAAACTGCCGCCACTCGCACCTATCACCGGCGGAGACTGTGGGGGAGGTTTTCGTATTTGAGATAGAGGACTAACGGTCTTGTCTGTCTGTGCAGTTTGCTGTCAGATCGTTAGCAGCCCGCCTGTCAGGTACCCTCTGAGGTTTTCGATCTAGCCTACTTTGATGTACACGGAGGTCCATTAAATTACATCGTAATCTGGACGAACTGACGTGACTCAAATCAGTAAAATAAAAAAAAGCCTGCGGTCTTCGGGCCTTGGACTGGCTACACAATGATGGTAAAGTCAATTAAAGTCATTAAATTAAAATGTAATGGACAATACAACCAACAAGGAACTGCAAATGGTTTTTGTCAATGCAAGAGCACTCCAACAAAATACCTTTCTCAGCAGGTAATGCTGTAATGCAACAACTTAGTTTATAATGGCAGTAGTCTTAGACTTAACGTTACCCAGCACTCCTTTGGACAGAGCCTGGTTAGCTGGTTGTTCGCCTCCGGTCTTTATGCTACAGTGCACTCAGTTAACCTCCTGCTGGCTTCAAAACTAACGGACAGACACAAGAGTGCCACCAATCTTCTCATGTAACTCGTCCAAAATGTGAAAAAGCTAATTTCCCTGTTCCTTTAAATGTGAGGCTTTGCTGCTGTTCTCCGTTTATCATCATTGTAAATTGAATAGCTTTGAATTTTAGACAAATCTTTAAAAAAAAATGTCACCTTGGACATTGTGATTGCTTGTTAAATTTCAGGGAGGTAGAACGTGTATACTGTGCACTCCACATGTGTCGTCCAGTGTTTGCTTTAGGTTTCAGCTCAGGTGCTGATGTGGTGCAGGGACGACAGGAATCAGAGCATATTTGAGCACATTTCTTTAACTCATAATGAGGCTTTCCCAAACTGATTTGATTCCGATTCAAAAGGTCATATTTGATTTGATTTGGGATATTTCAGTAATAAAATGATTTTGCTCTGAGAACTAATGCTGTAAACTGTAGAAAGGAACCTGCTGCATTATTAAAAGATGGATGTTTACATTAAGAAATAGGAGTCTTCTTGAGGTGAGACCTTTGAAAATGGTCACGCCACTTGTCCCTTCGCCAAAATGAAACCAAACCTTTGGCTGTTATTTAGCTCAGACATGGTTTCGTTGCTTCTGGATTTTATGAATAGATACCTGATGAATAATTACGGATGTTCTGAACCAAACCTGCAGCGCTGGCGTGTCTGCTGAGTGCAGTCGGCCTCCTCAGGGTGGCCACGGGAGACGGGCAGCCCACCCCTTGCATCGCCGCCAGCTTGCTGTGGGTGCTGGGGGTTCCTGGGCAGGACAGAGAGGGGTCCAGGAGCCCGGCAGAGGTCGGGGTGAGGGTTGAAGAGGAGGAAGAGGATGAGGGTGAGGGTGAAGAGGACAGGGTGACGTCGCCTGCATCTTTCCGAGGCTGCTCCTGGAGGATGGACAGCTGAGAGAGAGAGAGAGAGAAAAGGTCACATGATATTTTTACTGAGCAGCATGAGGGCGCAGACGTGACTCCGCTTTGCTCTTGTGGACTAAAAACACTGCGCTGCTGTTGTTGGTAAACACACATCTGAAGACTTTCACAAGATCCTGAGTCGCCTTGTGCAACACTTCCTGACTCCAAGCCGTTGTCGGGCGTGGCGAACAGAGCAGGGGGTAAAAGTGTTATTGACTGTTTGGAATAAGAACAGAGACGCGACCTTCTCCTCCGACGACAAAACAGGGATAAAAAGTCACAGATGGGGAGGAGGATAACCGGTTCTAGGGCTTCTATCACGATACAGGTCACTTCGTATCTGGATAACGATGTATATCATGATATAGCAGGTTTTCGGGTAATTCAATAAATGAAGGGTCGATATGAAATAATCACATGGTAAAGCCTATTTTCGCGTTCTCCTGTGTGGATATTGAGTGATGTTCATCTTGCACTGAGGTCTTTCACAAAATGCTCAGGGTCAGAACGTAAAGCGTCGTTTAAATGACACAGTCGGGCTGCTGGGTTTCCAACATGGCGATAGAAACTCTAAAATACACACACAACAGACATTTTTATATTGTTTTGACGATACATATCTGGACGCCCTACTTTCCCCGTTAACGATTTTGATTATTTATATATTCATACAGGTAATTTCAGATCTTTTTAACGATATAACACCAAGATACAGCATGCTCTCTGTTTATTCAACAACTCCTGAGAATGTCCTCATTTTATTGAGAACTTTAGTTGAAACTAAATCAGATTTTCTGGAAAACTTGAGTTAGCGTGTGCTTGTTGATGTAATTATCACTATATGCAATTTCATCACAGTCCATTAAAAGACAATACATGAGTCCTAGTTAATAGTGTCAGGGCCTGACAAGTGCATCTCTACACACTTCTACAAAGAGTGCGAACATATTATAAAGAAACATTAAAGCCTGCCTCATAAACCTACCTGCTTCAGCCACACGGTGTGTTTGTTGGGCAGTATGTCCAGCGTGTCCTTGTCTTTCGCCTCAGCTTTCTTAACTCTCTGACTGGTAGAGTAAGGGTTGTAGCTGCCTTTGCCAACTCGCTTCAGCATGCTCCTTCCCCCTCCACTACAGCTCTGTCCCCACTCTAACTACAAATCCACTTTTTAAAAAACTGAATTCACGAGAGCATCCACACACACACACACGCACACACACACACACTGCCACTGCTTTAGTGGTTAAAGAACGCAACCCACAAAAGATACACTTCCCATGAGCCGGATGAGTCAAGTGAGCAGACAAGGAGCACACACACATCTGAACATCATAATGAGTGTGTTCAGACCATACACACACACACCACAAAACTCGACTAAACTTTTTAGTTAGAAGTTCCTCCACACACACACAAAATCACCCCTTGTCTGGATCCATCTCTACAGCCTGTCCCCTGAGGCTGAAGGTCATCTGACACACACACACACACACACACACACACACACACACACACACACACACACACACACACACACACACACACACACACACACACACACACACACACACACACACACACACACACACACACACACACACACACACACACACACACACACACACACACACACACACACACACACACACACACACACACACACACACACACACACACACACACACACACACACACACACACACACACACACACACACACACACGAAGTGATGCTACTCACTGCCTGGGCGCTGCTCTGCGGCCCGGGGCTTCCTGCTCGGCTCTTCTTCGAGATCGATGGCGTCTTGATCAGTTCCCGTTTCTTCCTGGTGAACATCTTGAGCGTGCCTTTCCCGTCCATCCCGACTTCTTTGAGTTTTACGCACAGACCCCCCACCCACCCCCCGACTCGCCACTTGGGTACTCTGCCTCTGGCGCTCAGCGGGAGCTCGGTGCCATTAGGGCCGAGCTTCAGCCACGGGAACTGTCTGTCTGTCTTCCTCCTGCTGTTGCTGCTGCTGCTGCTGCTGTCGCACATCGAGCCGCGCAGGCTCACTGACGGAGAGACAGACAGCTCACCGCAAACGGTGTGTGCGCTCCCGGCATCCGCTCTGCGCGCGTACTGTTTCCTCAGCAGGAGGCGGAGGGACACGCGGGGTGAAACAAGACTTTTTAATGTAACTTTTTGGGAAGATTGATACCGTTTTAAATGTCACTCTAGAAACTGTCTTACACAACTGAAACTTTCTCATAAATTACCTTGAAAAAGGAGAATTATTAAGTGCGCGCTGACGCAAACCACACACACACCAACATGCTGTTGCTTTGTTCAGATTCACAGTAATCAGCTCATCCTGACACACGTGTGTTTCCAACATGTGACCTTTTCATGGTAACCCTCCGCCACCGCGTGCACCTGCTCCAGACCTAAATCAAAATAAATGAATCAGCAAATATATATAAAACCTCTCCACCCAGCTTTACACAGCGGGTAATTGTTCTGCATTAAATTAGACAAAGTAACTTTTTATTTAAGCACATTTTATCGACTCAATTGCCAGGCAACAACCTGGGTCCCTGTTGACTTCCTGTTAGTTTAAGTTTTTTTTTTATTATTGAAAATAAATCCATTTACAATATCATCAGTGGCGTGCAAAGACTTTTTGAAGGGCAGGGGTGAAAAGGGAAAAAAGGACACATTAGGTACATCCTCGCCTCTGAAGAGAGCACTTAAGCACGCGTTTTGTCTCCTAAAGGACACTTGAGCACACGTTATGGCTCCTACAGAGCACTTTAGCATGCGTTTTGGGTCCTAGAGGACACTTTAGCACGACGTGTTTCAGCTCCTAGAGAGCACTTTAGCATGCGTTTTGGGTCCTAGAGAGCACTTTAGCACGACGTGTTTCAGCTCCTAGAGGGCACTTTAGCATGTGTTTCGGCTCCTAGAGAGCACTTTAGCACACATTTTGGCTCCAAGATGGTACTTTCGCATGAGTTTTGGCTACTAGAGGGCACTTTAGCACACATTTTGGCTCCAAGATGGTACTTTTGCATGAGTTTTGGCTACTAGAGAGCACTTTAGCACACGTTTTGGCTCCAAGAGAGCACTTTAGCACATGTTTTGGCTCCTAGAGGGCACTTTAGCACATGTTTGGGCTCCTAAAGGACACTTTAGCACATATTTTGGCTCCTAGAGGGCACTTTAGCACACCTTTTGGCTCTTAGAGGGCACTTAGCACACATTTTGGCTCCTAGAGGGCACTTTAGCACACCCTTTGGCTCCTAGAGGGCACTTAGCACACATTTTGGCTCCTAGAGGGCACTTTAGCACACCCTTTGGCTCCTAGAGGGCACCTAGCACACGTTTTGGTTCCTAGAGGGCACTTTAGCACACGTTTTGGCTCCTAGAGGGCACTTTAACACGCGTTTTGGTTCCTAGAGGGCACTTTAGCACACGTTTTGGCTCCTAGAGGGCACTTTAACACGCGTTTTAGTTCCTAGAGGGCACTTTAGCACACATTTTGGCTCCTTGAGTGCACTTTAGCACACGTTATGGCTCTTAAAGGGCACTTTAGCACACGTTTTGGCTCCTAGAGAGCACTTTAGCACATGTTTTGGCTCCTAGAGGGCACTTTAGCATGCATTTTGACTCCTAGAGAGCACTTTAGCACACATTTTGGCTCCTTGAGTGCACTTTAGCACACGTTATGGCTCTTATAGGGCACTTTAGCACATGTTTTGGCTCTTAAAGTGCACTTTAGCACACGTTATGGCTCTTAGAGGGCACTTTAGCATGCATTTTGGCTCCTAGAGAGCACTTTAGCACATGTTTTGGCTCTTAAAGGGCACTTTAGCACACGTTATGGCTCTTAGATATGTTATTATTATGGATGTGATGTGATCGCTGTCATTCTGCATGGCCTGGCTCAGGTTTGAACATGAACAAATACACGCAGAGGATGAAAGCCACATCACTGAAGCCACATCAGAATTAAATGATGTGTAATGGGCTCAGTGCAGACTTACGTACTCACCAATACTGATACCAACATTTTAGACAGTGTGATACTACGGAACAAAACATTTCATTGTGAATCAGTTTATTTTCATTATGAATTAGAAAATGGTTGGAATGAATATTTGTAAGTTCATTAGTTGAGCGTCACTGGTCTAAACTATTCATTACACCTCTTCTTCTACTGTGGGGTGTGAGGATCATCCACTGGGGCTGGACGATATGGTTAATTTAATATCTCAATAACGATATATATCATGATATATCATGTTCTCTGTTATTTATAAATAGTTATAGGAAATAACCACATGGTGAAGCACATCTTTGTATACTCCTGTGCATTTAATACGTAACAAATGAAAAATACAGAATATTTTCTCATTTTATTGTGAACTTTAGAGCAAAATATAAACTAAAAACATTTCACAAAGTTTGAGTTAGTATGTGCTCGTTATAAATTTAGGTGACGTAATTGTGTGTCTTGATATTTGTGTACAAGTTATTTGATAACTATTTTCTTTTTTCCTTGTGTTTTTTCATCTATTGTAAACTTACTTTAATGTCATTATTTGTTGTATATAATAAATAAAGATCACATCTTGTCTCTGATGTATAGTTTAATACGCATTTTAAGGACGCAAAAAGGCCGTAGAGATGTGAATCTTATGAGCAACTGAATACGTCACTGAAATAAAAGTTATCACTGTCTTATTTATGGGGTTTAATTAGATTTTATAACTACATTTAAATCTGTACAATGTTCAAAACGACCAAGTTAAAGAAAGGTTTTCAAACTTGGATGTGAAATTCAGACGTCAACACGAACTTTCAGAAGTAGACGTCAAAGGGGATTTAAACCATAAAATATATGAAGATGTTTTTATGGTTAAAAACATTAAATGCTTTGATTTCCCTGGTATTTAAAGTTCAACATTCATTCTGCAGTAGCGGCTACATTTTTGTCTTTTCATCTCAAGTCCACTGATCCATTTTAATTTGATTTGAAATGTTGGCGTTTATACATTCATCTCCTGTGCACACTGAAATCTGAACGCATGAAATGAAATAAAACATGTTCAACACGACTGTAGTGAAGTGTGACTGTAGAGGGGCGCGGATCATCGAAGCAGGAGGGGGCCCCGAGGCCGTAGTGTGTCGTGGGACCTCCTGTCCCAAGTGATTTGGCCCCATGTGAGCACAGCATGACCTGACGCTTTAATTAGAGGTTTGAAATCTAGGTTTTCGACAAACGGCTCCTCTAAGAGATCAGGTATGAACGCAGAAGCCACCTTACATTTGAGTTTATATTGTGCGTTAGTGGAAAATACAAACAAAAGTGCAATTCAAGAAATAAACCACAAATCACGATACAAGTGATACAAGTGATTTTCACATCAACAGCTGATATCAGTGATAAAGTGGTTTTTCTACTCTTGGGAATCCTGGCAAAAACGTAAAAGCATAAGACATTTATTAGCGTCTTGAACATTTTGTACGGTTGAACAAACCCACGTTTGAAATCAGGGGAAACAGTTTAATGTAGAAAAAAAAAAAAAGTTAAAGAAGCATCCAAACATTTCATAAATGTTCTGGCATATTTCTGAGGAAAGACTCGTTCGGCACGAGTTCTAATAAAACAAAAATTTGTTGATATGTTACAGAAAGTAGCAGCAACAACAACAGGCAAACCGATTTGTTTGACGTGAGGTTACTTAAATAAAAAAAAGAAATCAGGCACTTTGGTCTCAACATTCATGTGAGCACCTTTTGTCAGGTGTTGTAACTTTTATGTATCCGTTAAAGGCTGCAGAAAAAAACCCTGAACGTGTCGTTGAGCATTTCCAGACAAAACTTTGGTTCTGCAGAGAAAACGTACAAAACCATTCAAAAGAGTTTCTTGTGGGAGTGAAATAGTTTCCGCGTCCTTGTCAGATCCGTAGACTCCAGCTTTAAAAAAAATCCTCGATTGCAAACTCTACAGTTCTGTCGCAGGACCCCATTCGATGTCATCCACCTCGTCCTCGTCGTCCTCGGAGCTGTCGCTGCCTCGGATCTGCGTGCGTCTGAACTGGACCGCTTGGTGATGATGTGCTAGCCTAAGAGCGGGAAACAGGGTCAGAATTAGCACATTGGCCTCTCCGACTGGTTACTGTGAAAGCAAAAGGCAGCACATGAAGACTTACACGATGAACTGGGGGCCCTTCTTATCCTCGGCCTTTGCTTGTGGCTCTGCAGAGCGAGCCTAGAAGAAAAGACAAGATGGCGTTTAAACAATAACTTCTCATCATTTAGGTTCATTGATGACTCTAAATCACCCGTAGGTGTGAATGGTTGTCTGTCTGTGTTTGTCTCTATGTGCCCTGTGATAGACTGCCGTCCTGTCTCGGGTGCACCCCGCCTCACGCCCGATGTCAGCCGGGATCAGCTCCAGTCCCCCGCGACCCCGACAGGTACGAGCAGTTGAAGATGAATGAATGAATGATTCTTGACAGTAAAATATGGGTTCAAACAAACACCATTAACTGGTGTTTCTGAATTTTTAAGTGCATTCAAATAAAAATATCTTGCAAGCTTTGTCCAAAGCTGTTATCGTCCAGGCAAGAAAAGTCAACTCGTAGATTTGCTTAAAAGATAAAACTAATTTACTGTAATCGTCAAAATTGTTGCTTTAAATCAGTCTTCCACGGATGGTGCATTCAAATGCTGGTGGAAAAATCAGACAAATCAAATGTCTTACTATGCTGACTAACGAGGGAGGCAAAAAGGATTAAAAATAAAAAGGATAATGTGGATTTTTATGTTATGAAATGTAACTGTTTGGTCGCCAACTCTCACATTTTGGATTTTTTCCACCAGCATTTATAAAACACAGTTATTTAAAGTACACTGGGCCTACAACTTATGATTATTTTCATTATTGATTCATAAAATATGGTTTATAAAATATAAGAACATTTTGAAAAATGTGAGAAATAAATAAATGTACTATAATAGACCATTAAACCAGCAAACATTTATACTTGGAAGCTTATAACAGGATTTTTTTCTGGCATTTTTGCTTAAATAATTGCTTAAATTCTATTTGATGCTTTTAATGTTAAACTATTTCTGCACTTTTAAGGGATTGTAGTGTAAATTTCGTTGTACTGGTATAATGAAGATAAAGACAATTCAATTTAGTTCAACAATAAAGACAATAAAATTAAATGATTTGGGAAATTGTGTATTTTCTCAATTCGCTGACTCATGAGTTAATCAGCTAATTGTTTCAGTGCACTTAATTTAAGCTAAATTACCTCTAATTCGTAAAAACACTCAAAATGAATAAGAGCTACATTGTATTTACCTCTTGTAATTTCTCCTCGATAGCAGACAGACTGGCATGTTGTGGGCTCTCACGGTGCACCTCAGCGTACGTGGGCTCGTCCGCAGAGTACTGAGCGGTGGGGTCGGGGGCTATGAAATCTGGGGGTCCCTCTGAAGGAGTGGTGGGTGCAACGACATCAAACGCGCTGAAATCAGAGTCTGTGAAACTGCGATGAGAGGGGTCTTCCTCCTCAGCAGCACTGTGAGGCGGGCTGTAACTGTCCCGGCGGGTTGCCCTGGGCTCGGGTACGTGCAGCAACGGTGGAACTTCTCTGAGCGAGTACGTGTCGCCGTAAGGTTCGGGGTCCGCGGTGGGGCTGTGGTGTCCAGCGGCGGGCTCAGATGATCGGGCTAAAGCAGCTCCTATTACCCGGGAGCCTCTGGGGAGCGTGTTTTCGTTCGGATCGTGGTAAGCCTCCTCCAGGTCCTCGTTGTCAGTGTAGGCCTCGTCCGTATAGGGCTCGCCATCAGTGTCCTCCAGGTCGCTGGCAGCACTGAGGTAGTCGGACTGGGTTTGGTCCAGAGCATCCAAGTCCTGTTCTCCACCGCTCTCCAACTGGACACAAAAAGATCACTTTCAGTTTGCCACCGCACAGCAAGAGACGTTTAACAAACTATAAGATTGATATTTCTTCATTATTAACCGTTTTTATTTAGCTTCAATCTCCCCTGAAATAGTTTCAATGTGATGTTTTTGCACACTGTACTACAGTTTCACATGTAAATGATATATTAGCTTTTTTTAGCACTTAAGTGTATCATTTTTTATCATTTCATGCTTTCAAACATGAGGTCTAACTCACAATATCTTCCAACATAAAATATAAAATACCTTGATGTGCATCGGTGCTAACTCTTTTAAATTAAGTTAAAATATAAATATATAAGTATCTCTTGTAAGAAAACTGTATATACCTGCATTAAACATCCAATTACATTTCAAAGACTTACTTTAATTTAGCATTTTTTAAATGTTTTACTTTAGTCACCCAGTTTAGGGTGAATTTTAAGTGCATAAATTAAAGTATCTTATGATATTTCCAAAACTAGTTTAAGATGAATTAGTACATGCAAGGCTTTTCATTTATTGCTTGAAGGCTGGAGGCAAGATACAGGAACACTGTACTGAACGCTGCACATTTACTGACTGATTCATTGTCTGACACTGTCTGCTCTGCTGCTGGACGCTTTGCACGGCCGTGGCAACACACTTGACTTAAAACAAAGGAGAAAATGTGAAATAATCCGGTTTGTGTGTGTCGTACCGTCACTTCAGACACCCAGACAGGTTTTGACTGTTGGTGTCGGATCTTATCCTTTAGACTCTCGTACCAAACATGGGAGCCGGGCTGCAGGTCAATGCGTGCTGGAGGGAAAGTCAGGAGAAAAATGTTATGTAACGTGTGAAGTATATTATAAATAAATACAAGTTAACTACACAAATAAAAAAAGACCTTCATGTACTTTATTTCATTCATTTCATTTTCAATAACAGACCTGAGAAAAGGTGGCTGCAGTGTTTCCTCAGCTTCAGGGCCTGGGTGTAAAGGCGTCTGGAGCTCTTGTTGGAGTTGGGGCTGTACCTCTGCCTCATGGCCTTGACGTCCTTGCGGCTGTGAGGGTCCAGGAAAAGCACCATTGGGTGGTACTGGATGTAGTTCAGCCTTTCCACTGCTGTGGGAGTGATGTCCAGAAGAGGGTGCTTGTCCTGCAACAACAGGGGGTGAGGAGTGAGCAACAAAACAAAACAGCATTCATGTTGTTGTTCAAAGGTGTGGTCAACTGAAGACTGGCTCACCTTCTCCGCTATCCTCCTCACAGTGTCCAGTTTAATAACTGTGGAGCTGCTGTCGCCTCCTCCACTGCGAGGAACCATGTCTGCCATGCCACAGAAAGGCATAAAAACGTTTATAATGTGAACATTAGATCAGGAAAACTGCTAAAACTGAGAAGAGGAAACCAACCTGCCACTTCATATTCATCAGGCATCTCTCTGGCCAGCTTCTCCATGGCAATGTCGTTGAGAGGACCCAGGATGACGATGGGTCGTTTGAAATTAGCTGCAGACACAAACAATTCAGGGCTATTGAGACTTGCTTGTTCTCGAGTGAGGTCATGATTCTACGGGACACATCATCTGTGCGTTAGGGTGAAAAACACGCCAACCTTCTCTGAGCAGCACTCGCTCATAAGCTGGGAATTTGCCCTGAATGGTGAGCTGCAGCAGGTCGTCTCGAGTCCGACGGACATTCTTTTCGTTCTTTTTGTTCCCTCTGAGCCCCCGTAGTTTCCAGAACTCGGCTCTCGGCCCCGTCACCTGCCTCTCTCCGCTCACCCGTTGCGACTGCTCTATGCTGGCCAGCGTCTCGGCCCTGCAGGAGACAATGACAGATGTAAGAACTGAATCATGGTGCGTGGTTAAACTGGAAGATTTAAACCACTTTTCCATCTCTTCCTGACCTGGCCTGGTTGGGGATGGTGCCTTTATCCATCTCGTGCAGGTCGTTGCCCATGCGGCTGGCCAGCCAGTTGCCCAACTTCCCGCGGTGCATCGTGTCCACCACCCTGAACACCTCTCCTCTGCTGAAGCTCAGACCAATGGGGCCTTCTGCCTCGTGGTCAAAGTGGGTGCGGATGTAGAAGTTGTCCGCCAGGTTGGACTTGATGATCTTCTTATAAACTGAGAAGATGGAAAAATGTAATTACACTGAGTCACTGACTGACAGCAGCTTTACCCATAATTATCATCTGAGAGGCTGAAACTTACTGTCCATCTTGTTCTGAGTGCAGATCTCAACCTGCTCTCCTCTCTTGATGTTCAGGAGGAAGTTGGCTGCTTCTTCTCGTGTGAAATGACCAAAATCTACTTTATTTACCTGGGAAACAAGTTTAAGGAGTAAGACGTTTTATATTAAGTCAGATACAAAATGACTTTTAAATGCACTATGTGTAATTATCTGCCACTAGGGGTCTCTCAATCAAAACAATAACTAAAGAGTTTGGTGACGTTGTGAAGTAGTGTGGGATTATGGGAGTTGTTGTCTTCACCACCATTTCCATCACTGCAGTCTGCGTCAGTGAATTTTAACAGGAGTCAAATTATCTGCGGAGGTCTCCTCTCCAAAACAAACGGACCAGGTGATTAAAACGGTAAAAAACAAACACATTTAGATAAAAACAAAGCAGTTTTACGTTAAAAACATTTAGCTGCCACTAACGTTTGCTCAGCTTGTTTCTCTGATAACTTAAGATCCAGACGTCAGATGACTTAAATCCTTCATCAGGTTTAAATATAGAGTCAAAAATGACAAATATCTAAAAAGTCTATGAATGAAAAGTAAATTTATGACTCCTGGCACACAACCAAAACACTGACGCATGGACAAAGGAGACATGGCGCCACTGACAGGCGACCCATGAGTATAACATTTGGGATGCAAGTACACAACTCAACAACATATATAGAATAGATCTAATCATTGTTATGTGGAAATAAACCTTTAAATTCCAAAACACTGTAAAAAGATGTTCAACAGCTGACTTTTGCAGATTTCACAGATTTAATTTTTAAACCACACAATCAAGTTATGATGTGATGAAACTCTGAAATAACAACATATAAAATAGTATTTTATTTAACTTGACAAGTGAGATTTGATGTGAAACCTCTGCACATGAGATAAACTGTGCTGACTCATGGGAACACGGTTTTTGGCAGACTGATGACAATCGGCTGACGTGCCAAAATAGGGGCTGTAACTGAGCTTTTCCAGACCGAGATGTTGAAATAAATATTAACCTGTTCATTACTGTTAAGCTTTAAAAAGAGGATGATGATGAACTGCGCGGTGCACAAGTTCACGTGGAGGTCTCTCACCTGCATGATCTGGTCGCCCTCTTTCATTCCCTCTTCGTACGCAGGACTGTTGGGCTGAACCCCACCGACAAATATGCCGACATCGTTGCCCCCCACCAGCCTCAGACCCACACTGCCCTCCTTCACGAAAGACACTTTGTGAAGGTCTGAGCTGTACCTGAGTGTGACAGGAAGGATTGGGAATGTGTTAATTTTCTGTTGAGATGAATCTCAAAGAGGAACGTTGACACATGAGCATTACTCACCCTGGATTAGGTGCAGATGGGAAGGAGTCTGGAGGCAGGGAGTAGATTGGCTCCTCGACAGGCTTTGCTGAAAGAGACACAGAAATGTTGAGACTCCCTGCCGGTGCAACTGATACATGTCGTCTTCGCTGTCAGTTAATCTCACTGTTTATAGTCTAAAAATGTCCAACAAAAATAAACCAAAAGCACAATTTATCACAGCTGTTTGTGAATCCTCAGCAGCTCAAAGTGGCAAATTTAGAGGGAGCAACTTTTCTCATGAGCGAAGCTGAAACCTGCAAATGATCATAGTTTTATTTTATTTTTATTATTACTACTATTATTCATATCATACTACTATATCTACTTTAATTATTATGAGTCATATTTATATTTTTATTATTATTAATGCTTTGCAAGCCCCAACCACAGCGATTTCCAGGTTGATCCAATCAGGAAGCTCCAAAAACTGCAGTTCTCTGAGTGTCCACTAGGGGCAGGTTTCATAATAGAGCAGTTTCTCATTGACCCCCATGTTAAACAGGTCGTTTTCACAGCATCATTAAACCTGTTAAAGGCCTGGTACAAAAAAACATTCTAGTCTGGATGTTTAGGTCATATCTCCATGACTTGAATTTCTTTGGACCAGACTAGTTTTTATTTTATTGGAGGTTAAAGTTTCTGAATAATTAGGGGCGTGGCCTCTTGAGTTACAGCTAGCCTCTGACTCTCACTTCTCCTCGGAGGTTTTTACGTCAGCCAGATGGACATATCCCCTCCCCCGAATGTCACATCAATGCCCTTAATTGGTCAGAGGAAATGAGGAGGAGTCAAAATCTGACAAGATGGCGACTCCCGTAGACGAGGACTACTGGATCAAGTTGAGAGATCGAACCTCAACAGAGAAGCTGCGTCCATTTTTTATACAGTCTATTGTGCTATTACTGCTTTTATTGCAATTATTCACATCATTTTACTATAATTATTATTTCTACTTGAAAAAGTGCAAAAAAACAAAACAAATAACCATTAATCAAACTCAAACATATTCTTGAGTCTTACAGTAGGCAGGTGGGTCGCTCTTCACTGAAATCCCAGTCATGAGGGTGCCACTTCCGTTCGCAGCACGAGGAACTCTGCGAGGGGGATAAAACATCATCTGTGATATTTACACAGTACAAAAGCCCAGAGAAAGATCCTCAAGTGCTTCAACGTCGTCAACAACACAAAGAGTATTTATGTGAGGATAACGCTGATTCAAGTGCTCAGCTGTACCTGCGGTGGCTCTCGTCCCGCTCAGAGCTCCCCGACCTCCTGAGCTGAGACAGCTGGTCCGACTCTGAGGAATCTGAACGACGTAAACGGACAACAGAGGCCGCGGTCAGGACTAACTTTGACCTTTTTGCTCTAAAACTTAACATGACAATACAGCAGAGGAATGAAGGAGTGTGTGTGTGTGTGTGTGTGTGTGTGTGTGTGTGTGTGTGTGTGTGTGTGTGTGTGTGTGTATGTGTATATGTGTGTGTGTGTGTGTGTGTGTGTGACACAGGAGAGTAACCTGACCATCAGGAGGAGGTCTGGTGGGTGACAGGATACGACGAGGAGGCTCCTGCTTCACGACGACTGGAGTGGATTTTATCTCAGGCAGAACTCTGATTCTAAGACAAAGGCACATGGAGTGAACTTCGATTCCTCTCGTGACACACAACAAGAAACAAAACAGCGTATTAAATGTCAGAAGTGAGATCATTCAATCATCTAAACTAAAATGTTTTTCCACACGAGCGGCTAGATCGAAACATTATGCGATCCTTGCAGAAAGTCACGTCATGTGCATCGGTGTGTGAAGTCGTGTCATGAAGATGCAGCATTTCTGTCAGCGTCTTTGCACACATCTCCACAGTGAAGCAGGAACCTGAGAGGTGCACTCACCTTCCTGATTTCTAACTGTGCGTTCTGCTGAAAATACTATTTATTTATTTGACCAGAAAACTCAGGAAGAACTAATTATCGTTTGTAATGGCGGCCCACTTAAAAGGAAAGTTGAATCTAAAGAAAACACGCGTTTGTACGGCTAGGGAGAGCATGTGCATTTGGATGGATTGGATACTGAACCTGAGCAAAGTCCAAATATTAATAAATTCAAGAAGATGTTAAAAAAGAGAGGTGAAGGGATGATGAAGGGATGGTCGGATGAATGCGAGGTCATTTTTTAAGTTATATCTGATTGACAGTGTGGATGTTCTGGTTGTTAATAACAGCTTTGTTTGAGTTGTTTGAGTCGTATGTACGATAAATATCATATAATTGTTTGACTTATGGAGAAGATTGGGACCATATCTACCATATCTATACGTTTATTCCTGTTTTTTGTGTTTTTTAATTATTGTTACAGGAAATTAAAAAATATATACATTGTTGGATTTGTTTGTTTAATAAAATATAAAGTTCTAGCTTTTAATAATCCTACTCTACGGGGAATTGTTGGGTCTATGTTTATCATGAATAAGTCATAGAGTGTGGTCTTTACTTAGTTTGTAAAGTGTCCCGAGATGATTTGGCACTATAAATAAAATTGAATTACTTTATTCTTTATTTATACAACACTAATTCATATTACCATTTCACGTCACATTCATTTCCAATCAAATATGATACTTTTAATCTCTTGATTTTTATAAATCCTATAGTTTCTCAGGATAACGAGAGCCTGAGTGACTCGATTGACTCTGTACAATGACAGATATTTAAGACCAATTAGAAAAGACTTTTCAATTGACTATCAACAAACATTTAACCATCTGTGGGCATATTATGTGTTCACCTGCTCGGGTTACTAACAATAGCCTCTTGGTTTACTGTCAACAGTGTTAGTTGAGGTTAATTTTAGGTCGTGGGAAGTGCTCTGTAAGTTTGGAGTTAGGTTTCTGGTTCATCCCACGGGTCGTGTTTCTTAAAAAATATTAAGTTATTATGAAACTTTTTAATATGAAGCAATGTTTTTCTGATTGCAGCTCTTGAGACTCGACTAAAGACGGGACAAATAATCGTCACAATAGGAACTCACAATAAAATAATCGATGGGAACTACATTACCTTGATAATCATTAATATGTTGAATGGCATTTTCCCCTTTAACCGTGACAGTAAATTGACCACAGCCCACAAGTTACAGTTCAAATGAAGCAGAATTGATTCTATTTTACAGAAAATCCATCTTCTAGGAAGTGAATTAACATTTCTGTGCATGTATTTATCAACCACAACAACAACAAAACAAAGTTTGATCATTTAATAAGATGAATGCATGTAGAAATGATCAGCTACAGCCTTGCTGAGCTTTTCATCATCATTTTTTTATGATTACCTTATTTAAAGTGTAATTCCGACGAAAAATCATGCCATGGTGTTTTTGGCACTTACATTCATCAAATAAGCCAGAAACCCGGTAGAGTCGTTAACAGCCAGACATGGCTAACACTGACTAGCTCGGGGGAGTATGATGAAGGCATTAAAGAGTCTTTTTTAACCACTAATGCTGCTGAAAATAACACCAAACCTCTGCAGCAGCATGAGAAGAGTCCCTACACAGAAAACAAAGCACCAATGGGCTCCTTCCTTTTGGATTGACTTTGGTAATCCACTTGAATGGACTTTACTATGACAGGAGCTGGTACAGGGGCCAGTAGGTAAGTCTTTAAAACAATCTTTTAATAAACTCTGGGTTCTCTAACTACGTTGTTGGTGCTTTGTTTTCTGTGTAGGGACTCTTCTCATGCTGCTGCAGAGGTTTGGTGTTATTTTGAGCAGCATTAGTGGTTAAAAAAGACGCTTAATGCCTTCACTGTACTGCCCCGAGCTAATCAGTGTTAGCCACGTCCGGCTGTTAGCAACTCCCCCGGTTTCTTCCGTTAATAGTTATTACACAATAAAAACTGTCTCAATGTCTTGTTTGATGAAAAAGACCATGGGATGATTTTGCGCTGGTATTACACTTGAGATTGTTTGCTTGTTAAAAGGACGTGTCCCATCTGTGATGCAATAAAAATATAAACAAGGTGATTCCAGTGTGTTTTAGTGCTATTTTAAGAGTTTCGAGTATATTCTGATGATTATCTCGATAATATCGTGAATTGCAATTATTTTGGCCGGGATAATCATAACAGGAAATTTCTATTATCGTCCCATCACAAGACTTGACTGTTGGGAGGTGGTTGAATACGAGTAACTTCTTCGCTCATTAAATTCTTGCCAGCAGACAGCGGACATGTTGTAGAGAGTCTTAGAAGATCATACAGGTGTCGCTCACCTGTGTCGGTTGTTTGCCGTGTTGGAGTTTGTGCTGCCTGTAGATTCCCTGCGAGGGACAGACGTGTAACTGGCCTCTGATTCAGACTCTGAACGAGCTGTGGAGATCAATAAATAAAAGCTTTCATACATCAGCACGTCACTTTGGACGTATTTGGACAGATATTTATTGGCCTGCAGCTAAAAAATGTAGATGGCCGCGTCTGAAAAAACACATTATTAAGAAAAAGTTGATTCATAGTGTTAACTCCTTTGTAAAATGTGCTAAATTTAAGCCACAAATAAGGCGTCAGAATCATGAAATTCAAACAATACACAGTGTAATGCTCACTGACTCAGTACAAACAAACACACCGTTGTTTGGCGGATTGCTGGCAGTGACAGAAGGGGCGCTCCATCGTGGCGGCTCCACCGGGGACTGCAGGGCGACATCTGGCAGGACTCTGGAAGAGAACAGAGGGAGGCGGGAGTGAGGGAGGAGGAAGACAACAAATCTCAGTTACGTTTGGAGAGGGGGGACCCGTGGCTAATATGATGACTATTGATGAGAGGATGAGACTGAAATGTTGAATATTCACCTTGGTGTCTCTGAGGGAAGCTCTCACTTTGACGGTTAACTGCTTTGTAACTGATCAAAATTAACCACTCAGTAGCATTAGTAGGATTTCCTGATCTAGTTGGGTCGTGTTTGCTATCAATTTATAACATGCTGAGTAAAACATGCAGATTTGTTATCGGGGAGCTATTCTACAGATGTTTGATTGAAATATTGTTGCTTCAGTGATAAGTGTCCTCTGTTTAATCAGCATTTAGCCACATACAGGAGAGGGACATGTTCAGTGGAAGTCACTTTTATTTCATTGCTCAACAACATGTCAACACAAACACAAGGTACACAGTCAAAAACACAAATCAAGCCAAATCAAAGGCTACAAAATGAGACTTTTAAAAAGGCACAAAAAGAGCAAATCAATCAAAATCACAAGACAGAAAAGGGGTCATTTAAAATTTAAAAAGGTAAATAAAAACACGTGATTAGCTAATGTTAAAAACGGGAGAGGCGTGCACAGTCTGCTCAGAGTCCCAGTCCATGAGATCTTGTTGGGTTTCAGGGAAGGGATGGGGAGGGGGGACTGGGTGGAGCTTCATCTGTACCTGTATCTGCTGAGGGAGTCCTGACTGTACGTGGTGCTCTGCCTCTGAGGAGGCGCCAGGCTGACTTCTGACTCGGAGTCAGATTCTGAGAACGAGGAGAGCAACAGTTATAAAATATAGCAGATTAAAACAGCAACAAGTAATGCGTTCACTGTGCTGCAGCAGAACAGCCAAAATACATGGGGAACAGACTTGCAGCGCACATGGGGGGGGGGGGGCCCAGCAGGGTTGTTTTTTTTGTACACAGACGCCATCAGCAGTGTGTGGCTGCTGCCAGCTTCACTGTGTGCATGCTGGGTTTTATAATGCAGATGGTACTGCAGGTTTGGAGTTTTGTTTGTTTGTAGGTCTGTTTTTTACTCAGTTTTATGTAGTTTTTACTTGTCGGAGGGCTGTGTAGCCACGCGTAGAGAGGAAGAAAATAGGAGAGCCATGTAAAAAGAGAATCTTACTGTGGCCCATGCAGCAGCTTCAATTGGATATAATAGACGTTCTGCCCATGTATTTTGTCCGTTAAATAACAAGTATGTTATTGTTCTGTTTTTTTTTGCCTCAACCAGATGGTATACAAGCTGATATATAGTTGCTTTAAAGCCACTTTAAAGCTGATATATATAGTGTTTTATAATGAATACATCACTTTGAGTCCTTACAAACATGTTTTTTCATTATTCAGACGACGTGACCCTTTGATATGTTTACATAAATAACTACAACTATAGCCAGCTGCTGTCAGCCTGTACAAAAAACACTGACACAAACAGAGGTTACTGATTATTTCAACCATGGTTTAAAAATACTGCACAGAGCACCTTTCAAGTTTGTTATCCACCCACAGTGGCTTCATGTGACTGTTGACTTTCTGTTCAGCAGCAAATATTGTCAAAGAGGCACCAGGCAAAGTCTGGGACGTGTACATCAGAAGGAAGTTGGATTGTTTTGGTTGTGTGTGCGTGTGTACTGACCTGGAGGCCGGACTCTGACAGGAGAGTTGACCCTCCTGAGCGTATCGAGACTAGCCATGACGGGGGAGTCTCTCTGCCCTGCGTGGTGCAGATCAGGAAGAACTCTGGGGGCGGAGAAGAAGTGAGGAAAAGACCGTAAGGACATGTTTGGTGGAAGAGCAGATTTGATTTCTCTTGGTAGGCGCTGTGACTGACTGTGTTCCCTAACTGCAGCCTGAAGTGAAGTCAAGCCTGGTCTTACTTGTATCTGCTGTCTGGACCGTGGCTCTCTCTGCGTGGAGGGGAAGTGCTGTGGTCAGAGTCAGAATCTGACACCGGCCTGCGGGGCCGTGAGGCCGAGGAGGAGGCACGAGAGGTGCTCCAGTTGGGGACTGCAGGAGAGGACCGTGGGTTGGGGAGGGTGGACATACCAGACAGAGATCTAAAGAAAGAGCAAATCAAAGATTTTAACAATTTACTCCAAGTAGTGCATGTTTCTTTCATTCTAAAATGATTAAGATGAAAGTCAGACTGCTACTGAAACTAAAACAAACAACTCTAAATGCTTCCACAGCTGAACAGATTACTATAAGATTCAAACAGAAGTGTACAGCAACAAAAAAGTGTGCTTTCTCCTAATATCGCCTGATTTCTGTCTTATATGCATGTAAATAGATTTAAATTTGTGGCAAAGTCACTAAACTGTTCTGCTTTTAAGAGTTTGGTAAACACTCATTCACAGGTTTGACACAAAAGGGCTGTGAAGGTGATACGATAATAAACCTGGTTACATTCCCAGAAAGAATAGTAAAAATGACTAATGATTCTTCCATAAAACGGTATTTTATTGGATGTTTGAACCTCACTGTATATTAAATCTTTCTTCCAGGATCAGTCGTGTAAATATCTAGCAGCCATGTGATGCCCAAGCAGAGTTTGATCAGTCACACAGTAATGAAACTGAACTGACTTGTATTTGCTGGAGTGATCCCTCATGTCCGGACTGTCTCTCCTGACAGGAGGAGGAGGAGGTGAGGCACTGCGGTCCGACGCAGAATCAGATGGAGCTGAAGAAACAATAATCAACAGTTAAAAAAAAACAATCCCAATTAATTCTTGCAGCTACAGAAATGTTAAACCTTCATATCGAAGTCCAAATTATTATTTTTTTCCGATGTTTTTTCATTGCTGCAGACAAATACAGTATCCAACAGTAACAGTAACAAATATCTTTATGTTTCAGATTTCTAATAAAACAAAGAACAAGACAACAACAACAGATGATAAACTCATCTATTCATACCAGGTTTAGGTATTTACGGATTCATTAGTCTCATAGGCAAAAGCAATAAACAACAGGAATTTATAATATAAAGCAGGAAGGGAGGAGTTTAACAATAAATAACAAATTCATCAAAGTTTGGGTCAAATTAGGACACATGTCTCATCACCATCTGGTTTCTACTGCAATGTTTAATGTTTAAACCACCCAGAATGTGAAAAGTGAAAGTGATGAGGGGGATTTCAAGGCCAACAGAATCCTTTGACGAGCCAAAGGAGATGTGATTATTTATTTAGTACCCAAGGATAAGACCAAATTACTTGGTACACCAACGATGGCCATTTGGTTCAATGAGGACCTCTGAGACATCTGAAAGGGTTTTGAACATCAAGGTCAGAGCCGCGCGTGAGAGAAACGGCTGAATCTCACCTCGCCTGGATTTAATGAAGTGAATTCTATGTAAAACCTTAAATTGGATGAGTTCGTCGTGAGCACATGATGATGATAGTTGACCCGTTTTAGTCGCCTGTTAGCTCAATATCTAAATCCCTCCCAATGTGATTTGACTGTCTGAGTGGAATGATTTTCTAAGCTTCACGCTCTCATATAAGAACGGTATTATAGCTTTTTTTGAGCAGGGAGCACTTTGAAAATGTGACTATTTCTTCTGAAAGGCTGTTTATAGGTCTGTTCATATTTTTAAAAGGCACCTCCATTACTGTTTGTCTGAGTGCATGATCAACAGCTTATATGTAGCTCTGGTAACAGAGTGATTTACGGCCGGACCGACCTCTGCGAGGGGCGTAGGATTTTACAGGAGGCCGAGTCAAGGTGGAGCGCATTGGAGATGGATCCCGAGACTTGGGTGGAGGAGGTTCAGCTCTCGTTCTGGGGAAGAAAAAAAAAAAGATACACAAATTCTTCAGTGCCTTTCATTCTTAAAATAGGAGCTAAAAGAGCAAAGTTAATGTTTAGTCTATTTCAAAAGAAACGGCACAATATATGATGAATTCAGGAAACTGCAGCCTTAAATATTATATCACTGTGTTCATCTCCTGTTTGCTTGCTCTACACAAATAGCACCTAAGACAACATCACATGGTCTGGTGCTTAGAAAATTCAATCAGCAGCAAGTTTTGAATTTTGGCATTCAGATAAATCCCCCTTACAAATAACAGTGTTAGAAAATACACTGAACTATTACAAGATTACTACTTCTACTTGATGTTTATCACTCCTGGTGGTGGGAGTTCTGTGTACCTGCGTGTCCGTTTCTCTCTGGTGGGTTGACGGGATGTTCTGCGAGTGGCGCCGTATTCATCAAGGTCTGAAATGTCTGATGGGAAACATAAAACAACTTCAGTTAGTTTCTAATTGATTTTTCTCATTCATGTCATTGTGTTTCCTCTTAAGCCCAGTTTAGACCACAGATCCACAGATTCCCGCTGAGATGCATTGCAACTTTCAACTACGTGCGATGTGCACGTCTGTAACGCTCTGGAACCTGCGAGTTCACACCATTGAGACGAGACGGTGCATCATCTCCATTACAACGACTCTATCTACTTACTAGCTGTCAGTAAGTCGAGCATTAAAATATAGATGAGGACAGAGATAGTGAGATACGTGCTAAGGCTGCATTTCCATAAGTGATGAAAAAGCGAAAAATTTCTCAGGTTTAATGCTTTTCCCTCAATTACGGCGCTCCCTCTCCTCATTTATTCTCCAGCTCGTTTGACCGTCTCTGTCCCTTTTTCTCGCTCTCTCTCTCTCTCTCTTGCGTGACTTCGTTGAGCCTCCATCCAAAACTCGACCAACTGACAGTTTGTAACTGACCTGACAAGCAGACTTTGCTGCGCGCTAACTGTCACAGGCAAGTTCACTGCAACGTTTTCCTGCAGAGTTCTTGAACAGACTGGTCTCATCACAAATCTTCGGTCTGAACTGAGCTTTTCACACTGTGGTTTAGATCTGCTTTTACTCTCGTTTAATGCCCCTCCTTTCCTCCCTCCCTCCCTCCCATCCTCCCTCCCGATATCCATTCCTCACCCTCCAGTTCAGAGCTGCTGTCTCTGCGGCGGTCGTCTTCACTGTTGGGGGCACTGTCCACCACCTCTGGGATGCTGACCAGGAACTTGCGGTCGTCCCTGAGGACCGTCATGGTCAGTTTGCCCCTGCTCTTTTCCACCAGGTGTTTGGTCTCAAGCAAGGAGAGATTCTCTGTCGTCATGCCATTGATCTGGTCAAAAGAAAACATTTAATGAGAAAAGACAAAAACAAACTTTAAATATGTTCTTCTGACTGACGATTACATTCAGAGCTGTTGTTGTGTTTTTAGATTAATCATCCAAATCTTAATTTTCACCTTGAGGATGAGGTCACCCTCCTGCAGTGTTCCTTCTTTTGCAGCCAGGCCTGTTTCTGTCATGTGCTTGATGAAGATCTGACTGCCCAGTTTCAACCCATATTCTGCAGAGAGACGAAGGGACAAGAGTCCAGTCAGACATCAGTACTCTCCCTGCGGGGACGTCAGGGTAAACAAACGTCCTCAGGTCTTACCATCTGTTATTCTCTTTTTATGTAGTGTGGTTTTGATGGGTTTCTCTACAACATCCTGATGTGGCAGCCTCTTGTACCCCGATGACATCAGCGGTAATGCGTTCCCATAACCGTTGCGGTCGGGCGAAGAGCTGCGGGCGCGGTAACGGCTGCGGTTGGTCTCTCGGTTGTCGCTGCCGTCAGAGTAGCGCCGTGTTCGTCTGGGAGGGTCGTTTTCCAGCAGGTTAGAATGGGAGACGGCCCGAGACGGTCTGGTGGTTGCTGGGATCTGGATCTTGCGAGGGCGTTTCACTGTCTGGAGAGAGAAAGACATAGAGATTCAGAGACACAAGTGGGCAGCGATACATCGTAGATTAGAAGTCATTTAGACGTTTTAGTTTGTGCTTCCTCCATACTCACTACGTTAGCAGTCTTGCCACATGACTTGAGGGTCTGAATGGTGAAGTTAGAGTGGACGTTCTCCATAGACACGCCATTGACCATGACGATCTGGTCTTTGTAGCTGCGGAGCAAGTAAACACACACGTGAGACTGGTTCTGTTGGTGGTTCACAACCATCCAAGTGAGAGTCTTTTCACACCTTCAATGTCTTTGCAATATCTGGTTAGTTCTGGTTTCACATTGTTATGATGTGAACACACCAACGAACTTTACTGATGTTGTGTTAACACCAGTACAACTCGTGTGCATACATGGATATGCGAAAACGTGAACACTTTTCACGGACCCCCTGGCAGATTGTACGGAGCCTCGGGCCCCTGAATCACTGCCTTAAAGGAGCTGCACTACTCCAATAACATGGCGCTTCCTGTAATTTAACCATCCAAATAATGCTTTCACACTATAAGTGAAGGTGCCCAATCCTGCTCCTGGAGAGCTACTGCCCTGCATGTTTTAGGTTTCTCCCTGCTCTAACACACCTGAATCTAATGATGAGCTCGTTATCAAGCAGCTGAAGCTCGTCACAGGTTTGAGAATCATTAGTCAGGTGTGTTGGAGCAGGGAGAAACCTAAAACATGCAGGGCAGTAGCTCTCCAGGAGCAGGATTGGGCGACCCTGTTATAAGTGAACTGAACCATGGTTCAGTTTGATCTGGACAGAGACCTCTTTTCGTCGGACTAAGGTTTGAACCCAGATTGTTTTTTACAGATAGTGATCCGGGGAAGGTTTCACACCTGTAATTTTGGCACTGATCAAACTGAAAAGTCTGGGCCTTTTCATACCTACCTTGACTTTCAAAGAGAGAATGTGTTTTGGATGTAGACAGTCATGTTTCTAAAGTTCGTACGGTCACTTCAGAACGATGGTAGTCAACTTACAACAGTCGTCCCAGGGCTGGTCCATTTGGCAGCACATCTGAAACCACCACAGTTGAATCCCCGCTGTCTGGGTGAGGCTTGTCCTTGCCTCCTGAAATGGCAAAGCCAAACCCTACTTTCGGATCCTGTAAGAGAATGACAGATATATTTTTTTAGACGGACAGGAAATGACAAAGCAACACAAACAAAGAATGCAGGAAAGTAAGTGGGCAGAGTACGAGCATGCAGAGAGAGAGAGAGAGAGAGAGAGAGAGAGAGAGAGAGAGAGAGAGAGAGAGAGAGAGAGAGAGAGAGAGAGAGAGAGAGAGAGAGAGAGAGAGAGGAGGAAGAGCACATTCCAGCGGCGCTCAGTCTGAAGCAGGAGAGTGAAGAGGCAGCTGGGGCTGCGGGGTGCAGCAGGGTGTGTCCCTCTGAATTCCTGCTGGAGTCTGTGCTGTGAAACCGAGAGGTGAAGCTCGGTTCGGCTCAACCCCCGCAAGCACTTTTGACGCCACCCGTGGAAACAATACTGAAAGGTGCCTCTGTGTCATACATCGAGCATCGACTTTCACTTCTGTATCTGTGCAGCCACTGAGCACAGACCAAAGGGACGTGGTCTGCACTTAACATTTACATTGGTTGCTTGTTAACTGCATGTCATTTTTTTTTTTTTTTTTTACATGTGGAGTGGGGATTGTCTTCGTCATAAGTCCCGACACATTCACGTCTAAAATTAATATAATTTCAAGCTCTTCATACATAAAGATTATTTTAAAAACTACCACTTACTTTGTTAAGTGTTATTGTGTGTTGCTCCCATATTGTTAGCTCCTCCATACCTGGTTTCTGGAAAGAAAAAAAACAACAACGATGATGATAAATTTATGCTTTAGAAAAGGAATATTTTTTTATATTACAGTAAATCACAAATATTTAATCCTAATACATAATCCAGGTCCTTACAGGGAGGACAGTTGAGCCTGAGCCAGGAAGGAAGAGAGTGTGTACTACGACTCAACCTGATCTCAACAGGCTGTCACCTGTCTCAATCCTGCCTGACCGGTATGGAGGAGGGGCTACCTGTGTGTGTGTGTGTGTGTGTGTGTGTGTGTGTGTGTGTGTGTGTGTGTGTGTGTGTGTGTGTGTGTGTGTCTGCTCTTAAGTCCCTTAAGATATAACACCCAGGGCTCAGTATGCATATATACATACACACATATTGTACAGAGGCAAGTTGGGCGGCAGATATCATTGATCATCATTGATTGTTCTATCATTGTTCTTCCCTGAGGCCGTTTTTGAGGTTCCTGCTCGAAAATGACATGCTCAGAATAAATAGGGTATATCTCTGTAATTACAAGCTTTATGTGCATTATCTTGGTATTAAAATAAAGGTAACACTTCCATCAGAAGTGTAAGCAGCAGTATTAATGCAACTGTGTCACAGTAAATGCAGATGGAACGTAAAATGTAGAAAATAGCCATTATAATTTACCTAGTTTTATCTATCCAAAATTCCCCAAAATAACTAAAAATGTTCACTTTACTGTCATATTTGACAAAGAAAAGCATCAAATCTTGACACGTGAGAGGCTGGAGCCAGCAAATGTTGAAAAATATATATTATTTGACTATCAAAACCGTTGCCAATTTACTTTGTGTTGATGGACAAGTCTATGAATTAATTAATTAAGTTATCTTAAGAGAGAAATATTTCCTCTTACAGTGACAGTAAGGCTGCAACTAAAGGTTATTTTCATTATCGATTAATCTGACGATAATTTTATAGATTAACCGATTTAAAGTTTGTCCATAAAATGTCAACAAATAGTGACAAATGTCCATCCCAGTTTCTCAAAGGTTCAATTGATGTCTTTAAATGTCTTGTGTTGTCAGTTCAATATGATACAAACCACAGAAAACCAGGAAATCACCATATTTCAGAGGATTTCTGCAGCAAATATTACAATTATTTATTATAATTATCGTTGCAGCTCTAACTATCAAAATAGCTACCAAGTAATGTTCTGTTTCTCTAGAGACTCCTCACACAGTGACACGGACACACTGTGCCTGTTCTACGCAGCATGTTTCTATGTTAGGCTCATGTAAACAGTCACGGTCGGATCCCCGGAGGCTGAAATAGTAGAACCATTGTAGACCGTCAAGTTCTCACTCATAAGTCCAAGTTATCTCTATGAAGACACTTTGGTCATTTTGTTTTTTTAAACTGTATTTAGAAGCAATAAAGCATTTTAACGTCAGACTTTTAAATCTGTGGGCAGTTCATCCCTTCATCTCACATCTGAGAGTCACACAAATTAAACTTGTATAAAATTTGAGATGCGTTGTTTCTAGCGGCCTCTTTGGTGGTAAGATGTAACTGCAGGTGAGCCTGTTCTTTCTGAGCACGGTCACTTTGTGTTGACTTTTTTATTTTTTGCTCTTTTGTGAACTTTTTTGAAACATTCACCTCTATACTTCCAGTCAGTCCTCTATATGTTTCCCTCTTAAACACACACACACACACACACACACACACACACACACACACACACACACACACACACACACACACACACACACACACACACACACACACACACACACACACACACACACACACACACACACACACACACACACACACACACACACACACACACACACACACACACACACACACACACACACACACACACACACACACACACACACACACACACACACACACACACACACACACACACACACACACACACACACACACACACACACACACACACACGTTCCTATTACACTTCTGCCCTTACAAGCCTGACTGTAACCGCGGTTTATTCACGTCTAGCCCGGGAGTGTCGCCACAGACACGGATATTGAACCAGGTGCTTTCATTAGTGGGTCATAGATAGATATGAACCTAACAGACAATCAAATAGATGGAAACCTTACGCAGTACAACTTTAAGGCGTTCATCATTATGAACCCGTCATGACTGCGCCGTGAACACTCCCACTGTTAAATAAACACTCCTCTTTACTTCATCCATCTTGTGAAAAAGTCTACATTTCTATATTAAGAACTGTTTTGATGACAGGGCTTTACACACACTACGCTAACACAGTAAACCACAGATTTTTACTCGCCGCACCAACATGTCAACATACCTCTCGTGTTTATCATTTTCCACATACTATCTCTTATCAAAACAACGACCTCGGACTGGGTTTCATTCAGCGTAGAAGCTGCTGAGTTACAGTAAGAACGGGTAGAGCCAGCTACTCGAGTCGAAGACACAGAGATTTACTGTTGTAGTCAAGTGACAGAAGCAGTTTGGAGTTTGCTCAAACACAGAATACGCGGCTCACACAACCAGTAAAAGGCAGTGACACGTCTTTAAACACAGGCAGTGAAGACATTTACAACTCAGCAAGCACAGACACCAGGTATCCAAAGTCCTGTCACACCCAAACACATTGCCTAAAAATACAACATGAATTCCTTGATCCTGCAAACATAACTTTATGTGGCCCGGGAAAGGGAAGTTTGGGGTCCCCTGCTAGAGCTGCTGCCCCCGCGACCCGACCCCGGATAGGAGGTTGGAGATGAGATGGGATGAACAAATAATGCTAATCTTTCAGTAGAGTTGCTGTGATACCTGTGTCAGAAACGCCTACAATAGCCTAAATGATGATACAGGTTTTGGTCTATTTATGTTCTTTTCCCGATATGACTGATGCATTTATTCTGTGTATGCATTTGCTCATGTTTTACAAAGGGTTTAACCTGAGCCAGGCCACACAACAAAGACAGCAATATCTCATCCATACAGGCTAAGTAGCGTACAGATTTAAAAGTAAGCAACAACAAAAAAAAAACACTGGTATCGTTACAGTAGGGGGGAAAAAATGGTATGAGAACATCTTTATCATAAAGAGGCAGAAGCCTCAAATATGATCACCACAAAATCTGAAGCTCTTGATGGAGGTAACCACGAGCACAGGTGTACAGTGTGTGTGTGTGACCGGTGAACAGTGGGCCATTTGTTTGACCGAGTTAATCATAAACTTGCAGGGGGGAAAAAACACAGCGACTGTCTGACCTGATTGCTCAAATAAAAGCCGGCTGTGTATTTTCTCAAACGTAATTGACACTGAAGGGGTTAATGTTTGATATTGTGGTTTCACTGCAATTAGTGAGAAACGGAGCTCACGGCTGAATGTGGACATCCCAGTGAGAGAGAAACACAAATCTGTCCATTAAAATACACAAGCAGGGGAGAAGGGAAGAGTCAAACGGCACCTGTGGGTGAGTAGTTCATCCACGAATCAGAGGATTATAAACCAGAAATCACAGATTATAACTGAATCAAATGATGAGCGAGCATGTCTGCAAAACCACTTTATAACTTAACTTAACTGTCCTACTCAGAGAACTGAAGACATCTTTGTCAAAACACTGTTGTATTCAATATTCATCCACCACTGAAGGTAAAGAAAATATGCAAATGATGCCATCAGTGGTCAGTCGAGGGAGATTTCCCCCCAAAATCAGGCTTTTGAACAAAGGAGAGTGATGTATGTCTGCTGCACTGAAAACTAGGGCTGCAACTAATGAGTATTTTCATTACGGATGATTTTGTAGATCATTTCCTCGATTAACCGATAAGTTGTTTGGTCTGTACAATGTTAGAAAAGCCAAAGTGACGTCCTCAAATGTTTTGTTTTGTCAACAACTCAAGGACTTTTAGTTTACTGTCACAGAGGAGGAAAGATGAAGCTGAAATCAGAGAATTTGGATTTCTTTCTTTAAAAAAATGACTCAAAACAATTAATCCATTATCAAAATAGCTGGGAGATTAATGCAATAGTTGAGAAAATATCAATTAATCGACTAATCGTTGCTTACACTCTACTAAAAACTATGAATCTGAGCCACAAGTGGGCGTTTCATAGATTCACACTGACCTCTGTAGATGCACTGCAACAGCTCTTTTAGAAATCAGATGTTTATCAAACGTAATTTCGCCCAAAAAAGTAAGAAAGGTCAAGACAGAAAAAGTAATTTCCTGACGTGATCCTGGTTCAAGCTCAAACTACTCGCCAGCTCTAAGGAATATTTAGCTGTGTGATCAGTATTCATTCATTACATCCTCCTTTGTTTATTTTTAGCAGCTACGTTTTAGGTACTTTCAGGCGGAGGTGTACTGTACAAACATTATTGCTTTGTGTTCCTCCCCCTCCACTTACCACTTGGTCTTTGAACCTTACTTCCATTTCCCACTGGGGTTTCTAATCTGAACAAAACACCTGTGGCCTCCGGTGCTCAGTGAACAGCCCGCTCTTTATATTCCATATGGCAACACCAAAAAGCAAAACAATCACAGATCCCGCAGTGATCCAACTCCGGTTACTTCCCTTACTCGGATGGTGGATGCTATCCAGAAGAAACCTGATCTCCTGCTGCTGAAATTATCTGTAATATGACCAGCTGCGGTGTTTCTCTCTCAGCAGGGAGAGAAGAAAGAAACATCTAGGAGAAACCTCACCTGCAGCGCTCCTCCCCCACCCAACCTTTGCCCACTCTGGCAGTCGCTCTCCAGTGCCCTCTAATCAACGTGAATTTAAGGTGGAGCGGCGCTAACTTACAGAAACCTCCATACACACACACACACACACACACACACACACACACACACACACATCAGAACAGCCAACAAGTGTCTTAAATGTGGTACTCAGAGTCTAGAGTGATGCATACTTGCCGATTCCACATGCTAAAATAAACTCAAAGTTGTCTGCTTTTGAGTCAGAGAATATATTTTTCTACACATTAACCTTTTCTGCCGCTGCTTATTTCAACCCTCAACTGAAATTATGCTGAATTTAGACCAAAACTCATAACTCATGCAGAACTTTACACGCATCTTGTAATTTAACTTGCCATATTTGCAAGGCTGCAAATTACATTTATTTTCATTTAAATGTAAATAATGATAATCATTTATCTTAGGATTTAAAAAGCCAAAACATATTTTTTTAATATAGTTTATATGAAGAGGCAGTCACACAGAAGGACAGGCCAGTTTTATTGTAAATAGCCTATTCGTCTGTTAGCAGCATATAAATCCTGGCAGATTTGCAAAAACTTTTGTACATAAATGTGTATTTACTGCTTCTCTTTCTATTACAAATGTTTATATTTTTATTTTATATTGTTATGCACCTATGTAGGGCTGGTTGATACGGCAATATATTGTTGAAAGGATATAAAAATATATACATTTTAAATTCTATCAAACTAGCAACCGAACTGCTTTACGACAATCTTTACGACATTTGGACGACGCTTTACGTTACGTTATCTTCATTTCTTGATAAATTGAGAAATTACTCACCATCATTTATTTGTCAAGTAATTCACACAGGTGGCAACAAGAGGTTTTACCACGTGGTTATTTCACATAGACCATTTATGTATTGAGTTATCAGAAAACATGATATTTATCGTTATCAAGATATTAAATTACCTATATATATCAGGTTGGAAGACTTCGGCCGTATCGCCCATCCCTAGACCTATGTGTCTGAAATAAAGTTAGATTGAAACTGAAACCTAGAAGATAAATCATCATTACATTCTTCGAACTCACTGATATCACATTACAATCACAGCATGTCTGAGCCTGTCACCAGCAAAGATCTGGTAGTTTCACTTACATTAACTTTATATATTTGAGCTAACTGACTAATCGACGACCAGGAAAGCATTAATGGAAATTTCTGGATCTTAACTTAAATTTTTAAGTACCCCGCCCGATGTCAGCTGGGAACGGCTCCAGCCCTACCCCCCCACGACCCCGACAGGGACAAGCAGTTGAAAATGAATGAACTTAAACTTAAAGATCTGGCGGCTTGGCTAAAGCTGTACTGTAACTATAAAATGAAAACTGATCTGGTGCAATAAAGATAAATAAATAAACACAAATATGAGCGTGACGTTAAGAGGTTGTTACTGTCCAGCCACTTACAGGCACCACCAGCAGTGGTGGAGGCGGCTCCGGGGGCAGAGAGCCGAAGTGCTTCAGTAGTTTCATTCGCTGCGTCAGATTCATGATGATAACACTGTTGCGGTGGTGGTCTTCTTCTTCTACTTAAACAGACCCACCTGCTGACTACCTCAGTCACTTTAGTCTGAACATGTAGTCTATATAACAGCCATACACGGCCACTAATGCAGGTCTCTACGTCCCCAGACCTCCAGAACAATCCTCACAAAGAAGTCACAGGACACTTCAAAAAAAGGTATTCGACTTAAAAATCTAGAAAATTAAAAAAAAACAAGTCGCAAATGGACATTCCTCTGCTTCCAACGGATAGGTCATGTGTCCAGTGATGTGTATCCTCAGTCTGACGGGCTCATGAAGTCAAATAGGTCCACTTGCTCCCACTGTCAGTGGTATGTGTGTGTCTTGGGTAACTTGTAGTGTTTCCCACAAGGCAGCAGCAGTAGGTCCCAGGCTGTTGGCTGAGTTTCAGTTTGCTGGGTGCTATGGTTACCTCAGGGGGAATGAGAGCACTGGGCTGTTAATAATTGACGGGGTGTTTGCAACACTATAGGTCTGCTTGCCCTGAGTAAAGTTTCCTGGGTTCCTACACATACCCTGCTGTGTTTCAGGATCAGGAAATGACACTGGAGCAACACAGAGCTCTGATGCCACTTCTCCTTCCTTCATGGTTAACATTTACGCACACCCCAAAGCATGTGGGCGTGCTGCAGTCTTTTTTCTGTTTGACTCTGACTCTCAGTGCCCTGCCCAGTCAAGAGCAACAGTGACTTGCACCCGACTTGTTTACCAGGAGGAGGCACAAAGAGGAGGTGCAGTTATGTACAGGAAGGGTGCTCAGAGAGGGAGAACAACATCAAACCCTTTAACCAGAGAAAAGGGCTGGATCCGGGGTGTCAAAGTGATCCAGTAAAGGGCCGCTGTGGCTGCAGGTTTTCATCCCAACCAAGCAACAACACACCTGGTCCAACAAATCAACTGTGTGAAGACAATTCAGGTGGTTGAATGAGTCGAGTTAGGTGTGTTTGTGCTTGGTTGGAATGAAAACCTGCAGCCACAGCGGCCCTTTACTGGATCACTTTGGCACCCCTGGGCTGGATGATATGGCCAAAATCTTTTATCTCGATATAGAGCACATCATATCTCAATAACGACATATATATCACGATATAGTTCTCTGGTAAATCCATAAATAAACACTTAACTGAAAAAAGCCACATGGTGGAGGCTTTTTTGTATACTACCGTGTGAATTTAATACGCAAGAAATTAAATAGTAACGGAGAATTTTCTCATTTTATGAAGAACTTTAGTGTAAAATTTATACATTACGAGTCCATTAAATACGATAAATGATCAGCCTTACCAGAGCACCTCCACCGTAGGATCGGTGTCTGGATTATACAACATTTGGCAGTTTGAAAACAAGTGCCAGAAAAACACAAGTAAGATCCTCGGCGAGGCTTCAGCCAGGTGGAACAGCTGGCCTCCGCTCAGCCGGGGCACCGGTGCTGAATTATTAATTGGTCTGAATGGCGAACAACCGCTACTGTTACTAAAACAAACACTTAGCGAAGGCGTGCTCCCTCTCCTAAATAAATAATCACTCATTCCTGTGTCAGAGGTCGTTCGCTGTTTCTTTAATTCTAAGCTGAGGCCGCACCTGTCGGGCTGCCAACATGCAAACTTACAACTCTCAGCTCCAGACTACTTCGTCCCAAACGAAGAGAGGCCGACTTAATGTTGACACATACCTGGAATTCTTCAACCGTGCATCATGCAAACAAGCTGTTTACTTGAATCAATATTAATGTCTGAGACGGACGTGAAGCCTTGAGTGGACTTCAACATACAGCAGTAAGTGGTTAATGAGGAATAGCAAAGCTTCCCCTTGAAAGACAAACACTCCAGAGGTTTCAAGAGCCAACAGAGGGGCTGTAATTACACAGCCCAGGGCTTTGTGACTTCCACTCGCAGCCGAGTCACTCATGGCATGTACCGTCAACTGTGTTTAAATACTGTGCACACACACACACACACAAACACACACACACACTTTATAGCTACCTGGACTCCTATACAGAAGACTTCACTTGGGTTATGTGGCAATATACACACACACACATAAAGTAAGTTAAAGGTTGTTTTTATGGTTGAATTGTGCTCCTTCAAAGACAGTGCAACAGACGGGTTTAAAGGCACAAAAGGTCGATAAACTACAATAAAAACACAAATTGTCATTTTAAGAATTTTAACAATTGGTGCTTAAGTTCCTAATAACTGACAAAATACTCAGTACTTCTCATTTGTCACGTATTTACTGTAATTCACACAGGACTATATATATAAAAAAGACTTCACCATGTTGTTATTTCATAAACTAGAGTTATTGAATTACTGGAAAACATGCTACATCCATAAACATCGTTACTGAGGGATGAAACGATCTGTAACCATCCACAAACAACCCACACAGCTCTCTTCAAAGAGTCCGCGTGCCATGATTGCATCCTAAATCAAACAGTGCATCTGTAAATACACTGATTGGAGCGAAGGGGAACAGGAATACGCAGCTGTTTGGGAATGCAAAGGCGAAACTATTGCGAAACTCTCCGTCAGACAGGTAGAAACTTGCATGTGTGGCAGAACCAGAAAGGTGAGGATGAGGAAAGTGGGACAAACCGTGTAAACCTCCCAAAATGTGAGAATAATTAATGAACCTGCGCAGCTCCTCAGTGCTCCAGCCGCTAAAAGCTCAAAGCTTATTCCCTGGATTCACACTGACACTCTGCGAGACATTTGTACATTTATTTTGTATCATATTACCTGGAACTTTAAACTATTACTGTAATATTTGGTTTTGTCAGATGCAATACTACGAGAAAGAATATTTTCTTATCAAATCTCATTATATTCTTTACAAGGTTTAACATTCATAAAAAGTAGCACCTCACTTTAATGTGTTCAAAAAAGATGTTATGTATAAAGACAGTTACTTCCTATTTAATGTATTTACTTCTTTAAATAACCCCTGGAATGTTTTTTCTATGTATTTGTTTCCTTTTTTTTTGCTTTTCTTCTTGTTTGTTTTTATGTATATTTTTTATACTTCTGTATTTTTATTTACTTAAAAGTATCATAGAGTTTTTCTAAGTTTTGTAATAAATAACAAGTTGAAATAAAAAAGAAAAAAGAAAGAAGATAGATCTGTGGCTAGAGTAAGATTATGCTTCCTATTTAATGTTTTTAATTAATACATTTTTAATTCTTTAATTACCCCTGCCATGTTTTTGCTATTTATTTTTTGTTTCTTTTTTTTGCTTTTCTACTTGTCTGTTTCTGTGTAAACATATATAAATGTATATTGCTGTATTTTTTTTATTTACAATAAAATAAAATAAATGATGTACTATAATTTTTTTTCCTCATTTTTGTAATAAATACCAAGTTGAAATAAAATGTTAAAAAAAGATAGATCCGTGGCAAGCAGTTAAATCTTTTTGTAAGATTGTGCTCCCTATTTAATGTTTTTAATTAATTAATTTATTTTTTGCTTTTCTACTGGTTTGTTTGTGTGTAAATATTTTTTTTAAATATATTTATATTTTTTCATATTTAAAAATAAGTGATATACTATCTTTTTTCCCCTTATATTTGTAATAAAGTTGAAATAAAATGTTTAAAATGTTTATTAAAAAAGCTAGCTCCGTGGCTAGCAGTTAAATCTTTTTGTAAGATGGTGCTCCCTCTTTAATGTTTTTAATTTATTTATTTATTTTTTGCTTTTCTACTCGTTTGTTTGTGTGTAAATATTTTTTTATATATATTTATATTTCTTTCTATTTAAAAATAAGTGATGTACTATCATTTGTTTTTTTCATATTTGTAATAAAGTTGAAATAAAATGTTTAAAATGTCTTTAAAAAAAGCTAGCTCGGTAGCTAGCAGCTAAATCTTTTTGTGTCTAACATAATTAAACGCATAAATATAAAGTTGTATTTTAAACCCGTTGGTAAACGGTGTCCCGTGTTGACAGCCTCGTCAGGTGTGAGCTGACTTCATGCCTCACCTGTGTTCAGGTGTTCACGGAAACAGTTTGACAGCCGTTAGCAAAACTTACCTGTTAACTTCCGCTTTGCTGACGCAGCCGTTTGTCCGTCACCCTCACGCGACCCGTCCAAGTTAATAAAAATAAAAACTAATCCTCTTGAAAGTTTCACTTGTTCGCTGTGAGCGTGGAAGCAGCTGGAAAACTCTCCTAAATCTTCCTGAACACAGGTGAAGACGAGGAGGCGCGGCCCACTCGACGTACAGGTGAGTTTCACGACGTCATCACGCAAGCTCCGCGTCAGATTGTCACCGGCAGGAGGTTGGGCCTTTATTGTTTCAGTCCAAAACTTTATTTATAACGATTCAGTACATCACAACTTCTCCTGTGAATACTGCGTTTGTATTTCTTAAAAACATTTAGATAATAAATAAATAAATAAATAAAAATAAAATAAATTACATTGTACATATATGTACGTGTACAGTATATACGGAATAAAATAAAATAAAAAAACATATTCAAAGCGGCAATACGTTTAGGTACATGCATAAATAAATAAAAATAAAAATACATAGCACACACACACATTTTTATTGTTCATACATAGGTAAAACATAAAATAAAATATAAACATATTCAAAGAGACAATACATTTAGGTACATGCATAAATAAATAAAAATAAAATACATAGCACACACACACATATATAGGGAATAAAAATAAAATAAAATACATATATATGTTTTATTATGACATATATATATATATAAATATATATATATGTGTGTTCATATATAGGGAAATAAAATAAAATTAAAACATATTCAAAATGAAAATATATTTAGGTACATGCATAAATAGATAAATAAAAATAAAATAAAATACATAGTGCATAAATATATGTACATATATATGGTTAGAAAATAAAATATAAACATATTCAAAGTGACAATACATTCAGGTACATGCATAAACAAATAAATAGATATGACAAAATAAATGTGAGTGGGAGCCGCTCACTGTGCAGTTACTAATCTACTCTTACACACCTGGACACTTCTTTTCTGTGTGTAATAACTTTATCCACCACTTAAGTGCAATCATTTAACTTTACTGCTCATTTCTGTCATATACAGTCAGTTTACATGAGTTTATTTGTTATATTAAACTGTATTTTTTTATACCTCCCCTGTGTTTTTTTAAGCCGCTGGAAACTCAATTTCCTTGCAGGAGTTTATCCCAAAGGATCAATAAAGAGTCTTGGTCTAAGTGTTCACAGTAAACACACCCAATATAACACAACTACACACTGTTTTTACAGTAAAATAATAATAAAGTGACCAGAACTGGAGGGAGTGGAGACAGTAATGCAGGATGACTGGAAAGTTATTTTTATTTTTACTTTTATTATTGCATTTACAAGAGAAAAGATAATTAACAGGCACAGTGGGTGAGAGTAGTTGTTGTTATATGAGTGAGATATAATAAAACACCACACAGTCACAGTAACGTGTGTGAGTGACGTGTGTGTGTGAGTGACATGTGTGTATGTGTGTATGTGTGTGTGTGTGTGTGTGTGTGTGTGTGAGTCACATACATGAAAACACATCACACATAAAAAAAGGTCAACTAAATCAATCAAGGATTAAAACAAGGACATTTATCAAACCTTTCACCTCTAAGCGATTTCAAGTCTTGATGATATCAAAAGAGTCGATGTGGATCTCATAGCATGCAGCTGTAGTATAGTCCCTGGTGGTCTAGTGGTTAGGATTCGGCGCTCTCACCGCCGCGGCCCGGGTTCGATTCCCGGTCAGGGAACAAGTTTTGGGGCGGCAGTACCTACTCGGCTACTTGAGTCCCTATGTGCCCCAGCCCACGACCATGAATGGATCGTGGGCTGGTAGCCGGAGAGCTGACAGTTCACCTTCTGGGCACTCCCGAGGGTGCTGTTGAGCAAGGCACCAAACCCCCAACTGCTCCGGTCGCCGGTCCACTGGCAGCCCCCTCGCTCTAACATCTCTCCATTAATTGCATGTATATAGGTCCTGTTTGTGCATGTGTGTGTAACACGAATAATAATTATAGAGTGAAAAAAATGTAATTTCCTGTTAAAGTAATTCTTCTTCTTCTTCTAATGGTCAGCCTAAACTTTACAAACACCATAAAACTGATAACTTCTATCACCGGTAACTTCCTTATTTTGTATTCTGCCAATGTGATTTATATTAGGGGAACTTGAGATATGAAAACATTTGCACAAAGAGCACAATATTATATTAGTTATCAAAAGAAGATTACATGGAAGAGCCTGAATGTGAGCCATTTAGTTAAATAGTTCAGATAAAGTAGTTTGGGGAATTTCCTTTATTCAAAAACGAGTAAGTGCCCTGGACTCATAATCAGAAATACTATAATAATAATGGGATCTTGTTCCAGAGTCTTCCATCTTAAACTACTTGTCCCTGTCCATTCGAGAGATTGGCGATTCGATCCCTCAGACCGCATGTCGAAGGGTCCTTGGGCAAGACACTGAACCCTGAATTGCTCCCTGTGCTGCGCATGGGTGTGTAAATGTGGTGTAAATGGCTAGATTAGATAGTATGTAGATGTCCACAGCCATCAGTGTGAGTGTCTGTGTGAACGGGTGAATGTGACAAACACTGTGAAAGCGCCTTGAGTAGTCAGAAGACTAGAAAGGCGCTTTATAAGTCCAAGCATGTACCATAGTCCAACCGCACGTCCATGTGGTAATCCCAGAGTAGAGCACCTTTTGAAGTTTGTGGCTGAATGCAGATGTTTGTAGATAGTTTGAGTCCGTTTTCTTCGTGCGTGTAAATAAAAGAGGGGTGATGTCTTTCCCTAAACTGTGCGGGGAAGAAAGCGACCCCCCCGATGAACAAAAGACTCAGTTTCAGCAATCTTCAAGTTTTTATTTGTTTACAAAGTTAAGATTGCAATTTCATATAGTCCTTCCTTTAATGAGTAGAAAACCTTTTTAAAGAATTAGTCGAAAGGCACAAATTTTACAATATATACATTTGGATCTAAATTATAAATATATAGAAAACAAAAGCACAACCCAGAATAAAAGTGCTGAACACAGTTTCTTTTTTTTCCTTTTTTTTTTACAGAAAAAATAGGCTTTGTTTAAAAATACATACAATCAGTAGCATGTTTTTTGTTTCATTTTTTGTTAGCAATAAATTATTTTGAGAGTGATAACATGTATGTAATATGCAGAGGGTGGAGAAACGAGAAAGATGGTTACAGTATACACAGAGCTACGTCAAAGATCGGAAAAACAAAAAGCTCGCAACGCTCAATCATAACCCACAAGAGAACAGTAACTTGATTATGCCATTCTTAGTGCAAAATGATAATAACATGATAAAAGGCCTAACTACGCTAGAACTACCAATCTTTAAAAAAAAAAAAGAAGGGTTTTTCTTGCTAAAAACGCGGTCCATGTCCCTCAAATGCATAAAGCTTTTTTTTGTACGGCTATAAAACAAAATCAAAAGGCAAATCTTTTGCAGGTCGGTGTCTCGGAATGTGCCTGGTGAGGAATATCAACGAGGGTACCAGGAAAACATGCTGTCGTAAGATGCTGCGGATAAAAACAAGAAGCGTTGACAAGAATCGGAGATACAGCGAGTCTAGACCTAAACGTGTGTTACACCGGGGGGGGGGACGGGCGAAGGCTTGGACAGATCGACTGCACGCATCAGTGTGACCCAGGTGCCAATCGACCCCCAAATCCGTCAGCTTTAACATGAATTCAACGTCCGACACAGATGAGAACAAAACAGAAAAAAATAAATGTTCCTTAAAAAAGAAACAGCCTTTGCTCTTTGCCCTAAGAAGGCATAAACATTAAGAATCACTGACATGTTCACGAGGACACACGACAAACCTGTCACATTAAGTCTAAAACATAAATACAGCAAGAGTCACAGCACAAAGTTAAGAACAAAATCGCACATGTACTGGTTAGTTTCACCACTGTTCTAAGGGGAAATGATAGATTTCTGCTAACGCCCCGCCGTTACACCTCTGGTTTCTTCCTGAGTTCGATAAAAGGTCTGATATCTGAGAGCCAGTAACTTTAGGGGTGGCTGTGGAATACTTTGGTATCTCTCTGCGAACTGAAGGCCCGACAAAAAGGTCTACGAGCTGGAGAAACAATTCGACTTTGAGAAAAGCAAAAGTGAAATGAGCAGAAACAAACCCAGACACTGTACAGCAGTACAGAACAGTGCAATCGTATTTGGTGGCAGGTTATAATAGAATTTGTTTTTATAGTCATCTTGAAAACTAGAAACTTCCCTGACCAAACATTTCGTGAACTATTCTAATAAGCAGGATAACGTATCTAAAATCTAAATATCCCTTAAATATAAATAACAATAACTTTTATAATAACAATGACTAAAACATCGAGAACGCATCGCGTCCGTCCCGTGAAAACTTACTTTACAAAGGTTGTATGCGTTTCAACTAAAAGACTATGAAGCACAACAGAAATAAGAAGATTCATACCATGCAAAGGTAACCACAAAGCTTTGCCTGTTGAGCGTAAACAGTACTTAGGCATTTCTGTTTCACAACAAATGTAGAATATGGTTTTATTGCTTTTTGATCACTTTAACTTATCCCGGCATTTTGTCACGAACCAACCACAGTGCATCGTTTTCACACGAAGATGGCCAGATCTCACAGGTTTTTTTTAAATATGAACGATCATACACAGTGAACATCACAAGTCTGCATGTTTCAAATGTTTTTTTAATCGCCTTGACGCCTGAAATGGAAACGCATTTAATGAGAAGTTTATCCGGGACTCGCTGCTGTAATCGAACCGAAGCTTTCCTTAAAAACACTTTTTTCGGACCTCAAGGTGATAAAAAAAACCTCTTTTTCATCCACTGTACTTGAAATTTTCATGTTTGTCGGTTGAAATTACACCAGAATAACCAACAACAACAGAGCACTCGAGACTTTCCTGAGAAATTCAAAATCAGATCAAACCAGGAGTCACATCACTAAATGTTATCGTCAGCTTTTAAAAAAAAAAAAAAAAAAAAACATTTTTTGGACACATTTTCTTTCCATGCTGTTCAATGATCTGTGCCGCACTGACCACGTTGTCAACATCATCAACAGGGACAGAAGAACACAGAGTAAAGGAAAGTCCTACACAGACAATCATACAAGCACAAACGGGCTTAATGGGGGCTCCTTCCCGAAGCCCACCACCAGCATAGTTTAACACAAACAACGTCTCACTGAAGGGGCTAAAAGTTAAATACAAATATACCATGTTTAAAATGAAAACCAACGCTCAAGAGTACAAATCTATACATTAGGCTACATGGATTCTTAAAGACTGCATTTATAGATTTTTCCAAAAGGCACTGTATGCAACAGCAGACTGCTCTTCCTCTCCCTTTTTCCTCACTCTAGTGTTCATACAAGCAGGGAGAGAAACAAGAGGGAGCATGTAGAAGAAAAAATGATAACTGAGGCATTTCATGGCTTATCAGCGAAAAAGATTTCGTTTGTTTTTCCCCCTCTCTCTCTCTCTCTCTCTCTCATCTTCCAGTTCAATGCTATCTTTTGTTTCACTCAAACCCAGCCTTGCATACAGCCTTGTTTTAGTCAAGACGAACGGCCATGAAGCGAAGTAACAGTAAAGCAAAGTCTAAAAGATGTGGTTTTAACTGGTGAAAGGCGTTTAGAGCTTCCAGCAACTTCACCAATCATACCTCGTAAAATCAGCAGCGGGAGGTTTATTTACGATTTCCACAACTCGATGAAAGAGTGTTTGTTTTGACAGCTCATATGTTCAATAAAATACATGTTATTTTTCACTATTTTTTTAAAAAAAACTTTTTTTTTTACAGCTGCCTTTCACTATGGACACACTTTGGTGCAGAAATCTGATATTGATGGAGCCCGCTACCGCCTAAACAGCCTCAAGCAGGTGAACGCTACAGGTGGATAAAGAGAAGGGTGAGCCGAGTGCAGGACAGGCAGTGACATGACTATAGGCCCTGAGGGGAGAGGGAGTAGGTCCGAGGGTGCGATCATAGACAGCAGCAAACGAGACAAAATCTGCTTCAAAAGACTAAACAAAAATTACCTTAAGAAATACAAAGTCCGGGCAAGCTCTTGCTGTTCGAGTTCTTAGTCTTGTTGCCGGTACTTAATGACAGATGTGCGGTCGGAACCGTCCTGTAGCATGCTGTTCAGAGCCTCGCGAACGTCAAGGGTGCCAGAGTGGCCGTTGGGTAAGGATAGCGAGTCTGACTGAGGGAGGAGATAGTTGGAAGAGAAATGAGGGGAAGAGTTGGAAAACAGAGAGGAGGACGAGGACGGGTTGGAGAAGAGAGAAGAGGAGGATGATGTTGGGATGAGGGCGGATGCGGGCAGGAGGCCGGCGGGGACGTGTGAAACCAGGTTGTTTGAAGTGGAGGATGCGGAGGAAGAGCAGGAGGATGTAGAGGACGAAGGGCTGGCTTTCTGTGTGGGAATCTGGGGAGACAGGGGCAAGTCAAATAAATCTAATAAGTCTTGGTGGTTATTGAGCAGGTTTTGGTTCTGCTGCTGTGTTGCCTGCAGGTGTTGCTGCTGTTGCTGCTGCTGCTGCCGCTGTAGCACAAGGGGCTGCTGTAATGGCGCAGTCGGTGCAGTCTGAGAGATGAGAGACTCCAGATTGAAGTCGTCTCCGAATGCTGCAGAGTGTCCTCCTGCCAGAGTGTTCAGATGCAGTCCACCCTCCGTGCTGTCTGGGGAAGGAGATGGCGAGCTCACAGTCAAGTCCAAGATCTCATCCAGAGGATTCTTGGAGGACATGTTGGCAGACAGCGTGGTCTGATGGCGCGGAAGTGAAGGGTTCTTCAGCTGTTGAAAAGGGGACACGAAGGACTGGGGGTAAAACTGTGAGAAATTGGAGCGGATGCTAACCGTGTTGGGGACACGGCCCTGGTTGGTGGGGGGATTGTTGGGCCAGCTGTTATGGGTCCGTTGCTGGGTTTGGCTAGGATTTCTCTGCAAGGACAACAGGGGTATGTTCTGGGAGGGCTGCTGAGGTTGCAGTCTCTGTAGCTGAGAGATGTTCGCAGTTTGTGTCCTTTGTAGAGCGTTTTGGTTCAGTTTCTGTTTGAGGATCTGACTCTGGGCGAGAGACTGAACGAGGGACTGGTTAACCATGGGTTTCTGGTTGAACAGATTCGCCAGGAGGTGTTTGTTATCCTGCTCCATTTTCCGCATGCGCTCGTCAGCCAGCCGCTTCTCCACGGCCTGCTGCTCCCTCTCCTTTCGTCTCCGCTTCACCTCCTCGTCCATTAGCAACAGCTCCTCGCGCACACGGGCCACGCAGTTTTCTGGAATCTTGATACCTGCGACAGATGAGGAGCAGGGTCATGCCGCAGTCATCAGTGACGTAAATACTCAAAGACTTCCGTAACTAAACCCAGATATTCCAACAACGACTGTTTCATTTGAAGATGCACATGTATAAACACCAGTACACTGAAGCTGGGTCTCTGTGATACTTGCTCCTCCTACATATTCTAAAAATACATTTCTACAGTGCATTTTATCTGTGATCATATAATATCATGCAATCTGTGGAGTGCAAAGAGAAAATAGATGCGACACTGCATTGCCAGAGTGTGTCCTCATACTGTGGTTTTCATGGATGTCAATCTGAATTGCAACATAATTTCACAAGTGTCAGTTTGTGTTGATGTAGTACTCACAGGAGTTCATATGAGACAAACAAGGAATGTGAGCGACAATTTCATTTCCTCAATTCATCATAAAGAAGTGTCAACATTTTAACAGCATCCCATTCTACCGTCACAACAACTCAGTGACATGCAGTAGCTCAAATTGACATTTTAAAACTTCTTCTTTTCTCTTATCAATGTCATGTTATTATCAATGAATATTCCTACCAGTGTAAAGTGTGAAAGTTTCTCTAAACACACGTAAAAATGTGCACCGTGTTAGTAAACTGCATCATGACTTGTATCAGGGGGGTGTACTGACCGACTTGCTTGTTATGCTGTTTGGTTTTAAGGCGGACAATCTGCAGGATGCTGGAGCTGGTGATGTCAGACACCACATCGGATACGCGCTTCCACACACGCAGCAGAGCACCACAGAGCATGTGGTACTGACGGAGGCGCATGCCCTGCAGACACTCCTGACCTTCCTCTATTTTCTTACACTTCCCATTCCTAGGGAAAGGACAGGAAAGAAAATAAAATGTTTTAATGCAGACAAAAAAAGAGTTTCTTGCATATCCTCGTCCATGAAAAACTATATGGCAGGTGGAGGGACTGACTGTTGGCTAATTATGCACCATCAGAGACGGCTCCATCCTTGCATTTTAAACACAGTTCACCGGTCACCCAGGGACAAGGGCACATGTGAGACTTATAGGTTATTTCTTCATGACTAGTTCTCAGGTGATCAGTAAATCCTTGGGAATGGCGTCTGACCGTAAAACCACCCTGACTGAATCTCAATAAGTCCCAAACTGATTGGATGCATTGAGCCATTAATCCCAAGGGACGTTGTAGATTGCTATTTACCAGTTGGCATGGCTACAGTTCTTGAAGGAGAAGGTGAACTGGTTCTCCCAGATGTCCCTGGCTTCCTCTGGAGTCACCTGGTGAAGGAAATGTATAAAACATTGAGATGAGCAAAGTTTGATACACACAGACACATTTAGACAGCTTAATACATCTTTACCAACATACTTTAATAATAAAGAGGTGTCTTAAACGTCAGACCAGAAGTCATATCATAGTTTTACATTGTTTATAAATAATGTCATGGATATGATGAGTATTGTGTTCAGTGGGCTTCTGGTAATCATCACCATGTTGTTCATGTAGAGAAAGGAAACAGTTTTAATAAACAATACAAACGTAAGGAAACTTCATCATCATCACTGACACAAACTTTCAATTCTTACACCAATTGTGTTTTTGTTAATTTAGTAGTTAGTGATATATTCCCTCTTTGTTCAGTACTCCTCTGTGACCACAAGGGGGTATCAGACTCCATAGACCATCAAATAGCAAATAAAGAGCAAAATGTCAGCTCTGTCTATGGTCAAACCTTCCAATTTTTATTGTGGTCATATAGAAACAAACTGTAAACTCAGAAGACATTCAAATATGACCTTTATAATATTAAGATGACAGCAAAAATCTTTATCATTCAGTATATTTACACCGACAGGCAGATAGAGCTATAACTGATTCATCAACAGACAATCGAGCCAATTACCTTGCGGTACCGCTGTTGCAGGTTGTCCAGGCTTTCAGGGTGGGTCTGCTTTCCAATATTCGGCTTGTAGACAATGACGTTCTTGCCTCTTCCCTGCTCAGCTAGCAGCACACACGGGTTGTTACCTCGCAGCTGTGGAGAGGCCATGCAGAAACTCAATTATTTTTGAATCATTTGCGCCGTCTTAGGGACTAATAAAATATGTTCAGTGTTGGACAGACATTGTGTCATCACAGTGCTATTCTGTGAGGTCTGTATTCAATTATAAATCATAAACATAAAGTGCCTTTTACAGCAGACATCGGGTTTGCTTGTTATAACGTGCTCACCTTCAGGGACAGGTAGAACCCCTCGTCAGGGCCGCTGAGCTTCAGTGACCTGTTGAAGGCCTCGTCCCAGGGCATGCCTCTGTCCACACTAATCTACAGGGGCAAAAAGCATCAGAGACTAAAGCATGTGCTGTGAAAGAGGGGGAGCAGCTGTGCAACCACAGGTGATACGTCTTGAAAAGAACCCAGAAAGAACTTCTTCTGACATTGACACATTTAAAAGCCCAGACACAGATCTTTTTGAATAAGTCTCATTGTCTATCAAGTCATGCATGAACCATACGCTCTCTCCCTCTAAACCTGCTAAACTGGTCCTTGCTGTGCAACATTCTGCCTGACTGCCAACTTTGAAATGTCAAATGCAGGTTAGCCTGCAGCTAAAAGCAGAAGATATTGGTAATTATCCTGTTCCCAGCTGCCACTAGTTTCTACATAGGCCCCTCGGCCCTGGGCTAAGCCTGTATGATAACAGTCTCACTGATGGCAAAGTGACATCAATCATCATAAAGCTGTAAGGGAGCTACTCAAATTCACCTCTGGAACTGCAGGTAACGTGGAACAAAGCTCACAGTTGTACCAGGTCCCTTTGTGTGAAGATCTTTGCACAATTCAAACCTTGTCACAGAAATCTCCATGAATTTTTAGTCATTGGAATTTGCTACATAATCTGTGAAGATTGCTTAACTGCCATGAAACATGAACCTTTTATTGTTTTGGTCTGTTGGGAGCCTACAAACCCAACTGGATTTAACTGGAAAGAGAGCACAAGATTTCCATTTTCAGGCGTCATGTATATTCATCGAATCAACCTTCTGGTTTGAGACGTGTAATGCCTCAAGATGAGCCTTGGCCTCACCACACTCGGTCGCTTGTCTGGTGTCTAATACATCATACACAGAAGCCCCACACAAAATTGATGATTAGGTCTGGATCTACGTATAACTATCACAAGGTCTCGCCACTAATTTCCTGAATCGATTTGATTCAATAAGAGATATTTCAGTTACAAAACCATTGGTCTTGGATATGAATGACATCCTCAGAGAACTGATGCTGTGAATTGTACAAGGAACTCTCTAACCTGGTGTATTATTGAAAATATTAATGTTTACAGTATATTAGGAATTGACCACAAAGTAATTAATGTACTTTTTATTCAACATGAACACACTACAGTAGTCAACACAAAGTGCAGCTACAGACTTTAAAATCACTATTGAGAGACATTTTAACATGGTTTGTACCAATGTATTCCATAGATGTTCTAGTTTTATATGATACCAAATGAGATCATTCAAATAAAGACTGATTTTATTCTGAAAATCGTTTTTAAACCCCAGCCCGATTGATATGTTCTTTGTTTGTGCAACACAATTCTTTGGCTCCTTTAAAACTGAGACTCTACATTTCAAGGTATCCCAAGATATGATGCAACCATAAGGGTATTTTGCCCACAGCAATCATAGTCTCATAACACAGGTGTACATGTTTCCAGAAAGCCATGTAACAATATACCTGAGATGAGGTTAGTGGTGCCTACCTTATAGAGAACAACCTGTCCATCCTGAGGGTTTCCAACTGTCAAGAAATGTTCCTGCTTCTCCTCATAGATCTCATCATTACCCGGGGCAAGGTCTGTCAGAGACATAAAAGAACAAGGCAATCAAATAATTACTGTCATTAGGAACCATCTTTCTTCCCTTAAGGGCCAATCACGATCTAATGCAAGGTATGCTGACAGACAATGAAGAAAAGAACAGAAACTATTGTCAGTGTTTTACAACTTTACTGATGTACTAATAACCTCATAACTAGCCTGTCAATATATATTTCAAACAGCAACAGCAGAGTATAATCTTCTACTCTTAGTTCTGTTGGTCTGACGTTTACATATTGGGTAACAAGTTAAGTTGAATTTGTGTAAAACACTTAAGCTCCATACCTAGGATTCCCATGTCATATTTGCCCTCCTTCTTATCCTTCTCGATTAGGTAGTCAAAGTTGTCGGTGAAGTACTGGAAGAGATAGTTCTGCTTGTGAACCTCCAGGCCCAGGATGCGATTTAGGAACTTGGTGATGCTGCAGTCTGGGATAAAGAGACAACACAAAGCAGTTAATGCAGTTGTATTTGTGTCGACAGATGAAAATAATGAGCAAAACAAAATATGCGGCCCGGGTCGATGTATTCAGCTTAAAGAGATAGTCTGGATTTTTTTTCAAGTGTTTAGCTGCCGATCTCGTCTAAAGCAGTACATTTCTTGGCTTCCATGTTGATACTCCAGCCTGCTTCTCCAAACTGGATTACATTACAGTACAAGACACTAACTATGGATAAGTACCTCATACAACCAATTAAAAAAAAATCCAACCTATTGCTTTAAGTATGCTGGCATATAAAATGCCTGCGTGCCTCTTGGGTACTCTACCTTTCTCAGTATTGATCCCAAAGCGAGACTCTCTACAAAAGATGCCCACATCCATCATTCCAAGTTTCATTTCTGAAATAAAGCAAAAAAGAGTCAGAACTGAAGTTGTTTTCTCTTCACAGATGCCGACAGTCAACCAAACAGCTCAAACATACCTCTGAAGAACATGGCTTCACCCCCAGGGTAGCCTTTGGGAGGGGGCACCTTGTTCTCTATGTGGCCAAGGATGGCTTTGGTGATTTTATCTAGAGCCTTGGTACCATACTGCAAGAAAAAGGGACATGTGATTGGTATAGAAAGATTCTACCTTTTACAGTTTAGGATTAAAGAGTCCTATTTTGACACTAAAGGTCAGGATTTTATTATTATTGTTGTTAAATATGCCTACCTTGTTCTCAAAATTGTACTTGCTCAGGTCTCTGGATTCTGTGGCTCTTCTGTCTCCATGGGTTAATGCACCCTGAAAAGTGCATTAGCAACAGTGTTATTATTAGTATTTAGTTAACAGCCTTCAGAGCATCATCACACCAACACAGATGGACAGAGTGACGTGGGATAAATGTCACTTCACTGCTCAGCCTTGGAACGAGAGGGAGATAGCACATGTATGTATACTAAACACTCATTATAGGATTACTACAGCCTCACATTGCTTCTAGCGCTCTCATTCACACATTTCTGCTGCAGCATTTAACATAATTGGCGAAATACAGAAATCAGAAAATAACACCACTTCATTTGATCCCCACGTTGAATCTTCACTGCAGGCACCACTTATGTCTGATATAACTCTGTTGTGTACTAGTGATGCATTTGGAAATACAGTACAAATTAAAATCCAAGACAAAGAACGAGGGGTTTAACCTGTGCAGGTGCATCAATCTGCATCAAAGAGCAGCATGTAAAAGCTTCATCTCACACTAGCACGCACGCACACTATCATGTGACTACGCAACTTGGTGTCTTTCAAAGGTATCAAGAGGAAACCGATGAGGTTGAGGTGTGAAATGAAACCTTTTGTTCAACTGCCTATTGACATCACTTTGGGCCTCGATAGGACTTCGAGCAATATTGAAGTGTTAGAAACATAAGACAAGACAAAAGTGGATGAAAACATTATTTAAAATCGATCTTTTAAGATTTCAAATGAGCAGCAAGAGAGGTGAGGGAAGATTTAGAAGAAGCAAAGTCAACAGCAGGGCAGTCTTGTAGCAAACTGCTCACTCTGCCCACACAGAAAAATGCCTTGAGATACCAAAACAAAAGGGATGTCTTGGCCAAATATGACTTCACTGCTGATCTGGAGTCAGCCGCCGGTTGCAGAGGTATTGTTTGTGTGTGTGTGTGTGTGTGTGTGTGTGTGTGTGTGTGTGTGTGTGTGTGTGTGTGTGTGTGTGTGTGTTGTATCAGGTTCAGGCAGGGAGACAAGATGTGACCTATTCTTGATGCAGATTTACTGAACACGGCTGGCAAACACATGAATGACTTCCTGGAACCGCAATCCCATGGCACCCTCCTCGCCATTTTCCCAAAAGAACTGTCACGCTGTGTCACTATGGAAATGAATGACCGCTAGTGCTGAAATGCATTGATTATTATGGAAAATAAACCAAGAGTTATAAATTATCCAGACAAGCTCCTTTGCTTTTTCTGCTTATTCAGTTTTCCGTTATTGAGCTGGAGAAGGGAAAGACCCAGAATCTCATGAGGTTTGTGGTAAAAAGGTGATGTAACTATAAGCGAACCAACAATAAAGGAGACTTTATTGAGAGCTTAACGGCGAGGGAATACCCCAGGATAACAACAGGAAGGACAGAGGGTGAGGGCAGGGTAAAGAGGAAAATGGCAGTTGATGGTGACCCAGAGTGCAACAATCAATAAACACAAAACACAGATCTTCTGTTTACAGTGGAACAATTCTTTTCAACAAGATGAAAGGGATGGTTTTCCCATGTGACAGATTTCACTCAGTTAAAAAGGAAAAAACAAGTCAATGTAGGACAAATTGTGCAGAATGAGAACAGCAAATGAAACGCCCACACAAAGGCATTATAATATTCTGATATTTACCAGGCTCTCTAGTCTTTTAGCCACAATGGAGGCAAAACGTCTCTCGCCGGCCAACTCTGAGATGAGGAAGATGTACTCTGGAGCCGTCACCTGGTTAGACCGATGGGTGCGACCTGGAAAAACAAAGAAAATTTAGAGTTTTATAACAAAGACAGTAAGAGAGAGATGAGGACTACAGACTGAGTGTAATTTAAAGCACACTTCCAATTCCTCAAAGCTAAAATCCATAATTTTACACTACAATTTGAGCAACAACGATTGACAAGCAACCAGTGCTATTACTGTGATGTTGTTGTTTGATTGTGAATAAACTAAATAAAAAAATGCCCTTGACAAACAAAGTAATCTTTTCCAAAGAGAAATGACACGATAGTAGACTGGGTTGATGTGGATTTCCCACTAACTTATCTGTATGTGACTCTGTGTGCAACATCTCTGGTTTCAGCAGGCTTTTATTGGTATCAACAGCCAGACAGACAAAAACAAAGTATGTATTTCACATGAACACAGGCTGCACCCACTCACAGAATGGATAAATTATTAGTGACAGAAAAATAAGAAGGGGATATTCTTGGTGACCTGATACGATCTGCAACGTCAAATTTAGTTTGGATGTAAATCTGATAATTACACTCTGAGATAAGATCTCCCTCTTGAACAGCCAACAAAAAAAACTTTCCACAGTGGTTCAGTGGAAGTCAAGGAGAATCCCTAAGAATCTCTATTCTAAACTATCTGTGTAGATTTGTACAATGTGTGAACACTAACCTGCCTAACATGAATTAAGCTCAGAGTTTCACACTAAGCAGGACGGCTGCTAATGAAAATAACAACTTAAGCAGTTTGCAAATAAAAGCAAGCAATTAACTCATGTATTTCTTTGTGATAGTGTGTGTCAATGATGGAAGCGATTGGATGAAGAGACACGTACTAAATCTATGCCTTTGCTTTGCAACAAACTCATACTAAAATAATAAATGAACTAACTGATGTTCAATAAGAGATTAAACAACTGCAAAGTTCAGAACGTACCATGTAGAATAAACTGAGAGCAACCACAACCTCATATTACCAGGAATGTTTCAGTGAGACAAGACAACATTTGTCCTAATTTGGTCATCCTTGACTTAAACATGAGAGTCAGAGATAAAACTAGGCACGGCTTCTCGGAGCGACCCTCTCCTGGCCTTGAAAGAGGAGCTACTTTCTACAAAGTTCTTTTAACACTCCTGATTCCCTTTGACCCCCTAAGTGCATCCTGTTTCATGCACATACTGTGCGTTGAAAGCAGTGAATACTGTACTGCAAAGCTGATGCATTCATGAGAAATAGAAGAAACATATTCCAGCCCATCTTTCAACCTGTTACATCACCTAGTGCAGCATCAAATAACTCGTATCTCACTGATGAAAAAACGGTCAATATGACCAATAAAAGCACCCCAGTCAATAACATGATACGCTCTTCTGTCTCTTCTGTGACACAGTTGCTTTTAATAGGAAAGAAGATGTATGTTTTTCTTACTCCCCTTTACTTTTGAAAGACTCACTGTGAGATTACATTTCCTGACTCACCAAATTGCTGAATGGCCCTGTCTGCACTCCAAGGCAGCTCCAAGGTCATGTGGACCCTGCGCTTCTGGTTTTTTATTCGCTTGTCCGCCTGCAGAGAAATCCCAGAGCTGGCCGCCTCTGAGATGATGGCCACCAACTGAAGGAATGATGTTTGGATTATTGGTGAGATTATATTGAACAATGTTTATAAAGCAATACATTTCTTTAAAATACAGATTGTTTGCAGCCAAGTCATGGATTTTAATATGCAAGACATCTTGTGTATCTATTTGACTGGTGAATCTGACCTTCTCTGCACTCATGAAGCGGTCTTTCTCTTTGATGTTAATGTGGTCGATCGTAAGACCCTGCTCAGCCCGTGACTCATAACGGACGCTGCCATCAGGACGCCGCACCACACGACCCTTACGACCAGTCATCTGCAGAAAAAAAATATTTACCGCATTGTCAGACAGTTTGCTTAAATGAATGTTGTAGCACTTTCCAGCAGGTGTAAATATTGTTTTATATATGTACTCCAGACTGTGTGTCTGTGTATGCTTAATTAGTCACAGTGTGCAGGCTGCTAGCCTTTAGATTGCATTTTCATTCTATTAATGGTCAGGACTGGTACACCATGCCAGTAAGTGACTAAACTAGCATTGCTAGTAATTCCAATCAAGAATTAATATCACATGATTGCATCATTTCATTGGTTAATTATGGGTGTTGCATTTGTGTTTTCATTGCAGGTTTACAACCTAACTTACTAACTATCTAACTCATTAACGTCACTAATTATCAAGCTGACAGGCTAGCATAGTGGTAGGAGTCAGGCTACCTAGTGTGTGGATGCTTATTGTGTGTATGTGCAATTAAAGTTTATAAAGTGACTCGAGGTTTATCCTCCGTACTTGTCCTATTTATTGAGCTACAGAAGTTAGCTTGGTAAAAAACTGGACAAATGTTTATTTGTTGTGCTTAAATGGGGATAGGTGGTGAAACATGAATCGAACCGGTACCATTTAAGCTAATAAAATATTAATTGATTTATATGTCAGTGTCTTAGGCTCCCACCTCTGAGACTTTATCTGGTCCTCCAAACTTATCGATGAGCTCGTCCAAGGTATTAAGAGGTAGTTCTTTTCCCAGCACCGATATTTTATTGAGGAGGCCCTGCTTCATCTCCTCTATCCTGGCTGTGAATAGGAAGCAGAGGAGACATTAACCGTGTAACCCTGATGGGCAACCGTCACAAAAACAACAGGGCATAGTATTCACTGTCTAGACATGCATCTGTTTGATCAAGACCGAACACACCTATTAAGGCTAAAGGAAAAAAAACAAACTGAACAACAAGACATCTTCCTACCTGTCTGGCAGCTAGTGTGGTTAACAAAGATGACATCATCATTGTCTTGCAGCGAGTCTGGTGAGGAGTTGGAGTCCGTGTCCATGCCATCGGAGTCACTACTGCTGTCATCGCTAATGTTGATCACACCGCCGCTGTCCACAGTGTGCTTGGGTACCTTGGGCTGGCGTCCTCTAGGCTTCCCTGATTGAAAAATATAACATGATATTAAATCAGGAAACAAGAAGTACAGCTCGACAACACTTTGACTTTTTATTGTATCATTCAATTCAAGGCCAAGACATAGAAGCACTGTTGGTATTTCACTGTGAATCAAGGCTGTCAGATGGTATGTAAACAACAAGATACCCATAAATTTAGAGATACATACAAACGACTATCTGTTAACTGTGAAATTAGACCAGGGGGCAAATGCCTGATATGTCAGCTGAGAACTGGCTACATACTATTTAGGGTAAGATGTTCACTTACGTTTTCTCTTATTCCCTGGTGCTTTTTCTCTCCTCTGTTTCTCCGAAGGGAAATGTTTTGTTACAAGAGACTGGAATACTCCCCTGAAGGAAAGAGAGAGAAGCTTTTATTCTGACAGCAAAGCGATCTGGACAACACAGGACAGTTGTGACAGTTAGACACTCCATACATTCCTAATTTGGCCTCATTATAGTTGCCAGGTGTTGACAGGCAGATGAACATGCTGTGTGTGAGATCTAATATACCAAACCTTTAGGAATGTCTGCGGTGAGACGTTTAGGGTCAAATAAGTTCAAACCACTCAACACTTGTACCTTCCCTTTCTTGTTCTTGGATGAGCCATTTCATAATTAAATAGCTGCTAATAATTGCTTGGTTTAATTGAGTATAAATGGTGGGAGTTTTTTCATTTTATAGACTGTACGTGAAATGGGGTGTGTTCTCCATAAGATTGGAAAATCATTAGGCAGTGTGATGAAGCAAGAAAATCAAATGGAAGAAACCCACAGACTCCTATCGCTTCCAGAAAACATACAGTTATTATGCCAAATAGGGTTAAAGGTCACTGTTCAGACAGTGTTGTAAGCCAGTGTTGGCATGTTTAGTGAATATTATTTCTGATAAACCTATTAACGTAAAACAATAACGTGAGAAAATATTCCTTTTTACTCACTCTGCTGCAGAGACAAATCTGTCAAGATGCCCGTCATTCTCATCCAGGACTTCTCTGGTTCGGGACTCTCCCGTAGACTGTAGCCCAATAACGATGCACTGCAGTGGAGGTGAAACAAATACACATCAACAACCCAACAACTCTACTGAGTTACCTTAAGTAAACTTTATTGTGCCCTTGTTCCTGGAATCATGTTGGCACATATTATATAATCCTTATGCAAACAACTTAAATGCACTCTACTCAACATGTGTATGTTGAAGTAAAAAAAAAATTTTTGTACGTAAACTCAGCGTAAAGTATTGGCAAAACTACGCTTCGAAATAGCGTTCATTTACAAAAAAAGGTATCCTGTCCTCGCAGTTGTCCCCACTTATGCAACATCTATAGAATTCCAGCTCCTGCTTGTATCTTCCCCTGGATCATTTATAGTCTTCTAGATTATACACATGACTCAGTGTTCAAGAGTGTGTTGAGCTGACCTTTCCAGCCCGCAGCTCTTTTTGGGCTAGCTCCACCAGGCAGCGGACCTTGGCAGCGATACAGAGGTATTTGAAGAAGCGCTGGTGAGACGACCAGAACTGCCCCCACAGAGACTTCCTGCTGACCAGGCCCAGCTCATCAGCTGCACGCATGAACACCTGCAACGCCTCCGCCCACTGGAAACAAATCCCAGATGTTAATAGTCACTTTAAAGTATAGTGTGTTTTTTCTCCACACACACAATACCATAAACATAATGAACACAGGCATGATGCTCACCAGTCTGGCAGCTTTATTATAGACCAGTTTGAAGTCACTGTCCAGTCCGATCTCTTCAATGCGGAAAGATACGCCCGAGAAGCTCAGCTGCCTGGCGATGTACATCCCGCTCACTTTCATATCCATCGCAACGATCTCCATGGCACCGACACCTCTGTTTACAATCAGCATATAAATTATTCAACATCAAAGATCAACCAGCCATAACATTAAAGTGTCTATAAGGTAGATTCCATCAAGCACAGCGATTTGATGCTGTCACCCTACAAACCTCTTCTCGATGGCGTGCAGGAAGTCCTCAAAAGCTCTGAATGGTGTGCCCTCACCCCAGATTCCCAGACGGCTCATATAGATCATGTTCTTTGGCTCAGAGGCACCTGGAGAGGAGATGACAAAAATAATTATGCTGAAATCCTTGGCTGGATTGCATTGCGTGTATGAGTGTGTGTTTATTTTTGTGTTAGCCCACCTGTGGCACTGGCATACACCACTCTGGCCCGTGGCAGCTTGTTTTGCAGGTCAAGCACTGCCTTGCCCATCTTTGTAGATGTGGCATTCTTGGCTTTGTGGCATTCATCAAAAATTATCTGTAGTGGAGAAAGGTCAAGGGCAAACAATGCAGACATAGAACACAAATATCTGCTAAAAAACTGTTAGATTTGAGTTTGTTGGATGATGAAAGGATACAACTCCGTCAAAGTCCGGCTTGCACCAATCTAGGATCTGTTTAATTCTTGTCCGGTGCTGCCCTCCTGCCTGGCTCTCTCCAATGAGCGCAGAGTAAGTTGCAAACAGGACTCCTTCTGAGGTAGCTGTGTCTCCATACTTAATCTACAATAACAAAAAAGAGGATTGGATTTCGTGAGATAGCATTTACAGAGTGAGACTGTTACCAAATATAGCTTGTTTCCTCTTCTGCTCCGATGCACATATAACTCAGACCGTTCGCAGGAACAAAACTCAATCTCTCAGCTTGTCACGCCAATTCCACCTGGACTCACCTTGTTTAAGGCATGCACAGGAATAGTCGGTGCATCTATGTCTTTGAGATCTCTCTCCGCATCAAATTTCAGGTCATTTGATATGCTGAACCTGAGGGCAGGAGCAGGAATTCAGTCAAGAAAGTCAGTAATTCAGTCGGCTTCTGCATAAACTAGTCCCTACATGTTCAATATATCATATAAAAAAATAAGGTAAATTGAAACTCAATGAAGCTACAGTTATTTAGGTTCTATGATCTCTTTATGAGGTGTACCAGAGTTGTAAATCTCTCTTACCATAGCGCTTTCTTTCTGCCCTTAAGGTTGTTCTCCAGGATGATTCCTGCCACAGTGCGCCCCTTTCCGACCCCAGCCCCATCTCCGATCAGGAAGCCTGCCCTCTGGTTGTTCTGAAGGATAACCTCGTGTTGCTGAGGGTGCACAAAGAGCAAATGTATGACCAAAGATGCATGCATAATCAAAACATTAATCATTCATAGATCCAAAATGAATAAGTGCTTTATGTACTGTCTGTGTACCTGGCAGGCGTAGATGATGGCCTCTAGCTGCAGAGCAGACAGCAGGCCACAGTTAATAGTTGACTCAGGGATAGACAGAGTGTACGTGATGTCAGGAGGAGGGACACTGGATAGCGTGTTGGTCTCCACCACTATGTCAGGATGAGAAATTCCTATAGTGGCTGAAGAGAGGAAAAAACAAAAAACGTAGTTAAAAGAAGGGAAAATATGATGCATGAGTGTCGTGCCGATACTAAGAAAAAAAAGGTAGATGAATTAATGGGTAACTGGATGTTGACATTCAGTCTAGTGACCTACATTTGGAAGGTTTGTACTCAGCATATGTGTCCACATGTCCCAGTTCCTCTGTCTCCTCTTCCTCAGCATCCTCTTCCTCCTCTGGGGGTGACTGGGTTCTCTGAGGCTGGAAACACCAAAGACAAGTCAGTAATGCAATAACACATTAATAACAGCCACATTAGGGAGTTACGCTTTCAACTTAGGCAAAGATGAGTTAGGAAAAAGGCGAAGATTAGTTAGGAAAAAAAACTGCAGCTTAAGGTCAGAGGCAAGTGACACAGCACATCGGGCAGTGTTGATCAGGGCAAATGTTGTTTTACGACAAATGAAATTGAAAGGTGTGTGAAACCAGCTGAAGCAGAATGAATGAGAGCTTTGAGGCATGTTTGTAACTGCATACAAAAGAGTGCTTTACATAGTCAGGCAAAATCAGATTAATCTTATCTGAGAAACTGGAAATGCAAAAGGGTCCCATTTTGACAGACAGGTAAACATTACACTGCCTTTATTCTTATTACATAGTCTGCAAAAAAGATAATGCAGAATATGGTATGATCTGTTCTCTAATGTGAGTTAGCTGAATGTCAAATTCATGTAATATGCAGCAATGCTTTCATCATCTGTGGTAACACAGACGAGCCAAAAGCCACAAGCATTAGAATTTCACTCATCGTATGCTACTACCTTCATGTCAAAATGTGGCCCTCAGTCCTAGATTAGTGGCATGTTATGTTGCTATGGAAAACAATAAAAGCCCTACGTCCCAAACAAATTGGACAGCAGCACAGTAGACAATATAAATTGAATATCTGTGCATTATTGAGAACTGCCATTCAGTTCATCTAGTTAGAGAGTTTGGTTTCATTTTAACATCAGAAGAGGTTGGTGTTGCTACCTGGAATCCTAAAGGTGGGGTGCTGATAATAGCAGTTATATCATCCAAACTGGCCAAGCCATGAAACCTGCTGGTGCCATTCAGCTGTCAACAAAAACATAAAATGAAGAAATACAAACACAAATGAAAACAGTTCCAAATGCATAAGAAAAGAGTAACAAAAAAACGTGAGTGATCGCTGTATGTGTGTTGTGTGCATATTTATATGAATGTGCATTAGAGCATGTGGAGGTCTGATGGAGCAGCACTCAACAAAATACAATTTGTTGTCTGGCGGTGAAAAGTCAATGACAACAACAACAAATGGCAGATAAAGCAGTGTGTGTCTGGGAAACATAATGGATAAAATTATGGCAGAATGAAAAGGAAGACATAAAAGGCTTTCAGAAGGCAGGAGAAATAAATGTACTCTGATTCATATCAAGAAGATGTCCTTGAACCCATGTAATTCAGAGAGGACTCAACAAGAACGGAAGCAGGGGAAAGATGATTAACATTCGAGAACAAGATGCTCCTCTCAGATCAATGACTTGGAGACCATGAAATTGTACAGTTCAATGAATTTCATTGAAGGGACAGTCCGTCAAAAACAAAGATAATTATTATTTACAGTACCGTCACAAAGGGATCTTTGTAGTGGTAGCTGATCTAGAGATACGATCTTGTGTACCACAAAAAACTGAACAAAATCAACTTGAAAAAATGCGTTGTTGAAATGAAATGCTGTACAGTGTCCATGTGCAACTATAAAAGTGGTCAGCCACGTGGAGCCAATGTGATCGAGGCTTCTGAATTGCTCTGCCTGCAATTTCAAATCAGCTGGTTAAAAATAATTACATTTATTCAATCTAGCTGAGTATTGACATGGCAAGAATAAGGGATGATTTAAATGAATTTGCAATTGCAAGTAAAAAAAAGTGTGTAATAATAACAGTAATAATAATAATGATAACTTATACAAATATAGCAACTTTCAAAAACAAAAGTTTCAACACATAAAAAACATAAAATAATAGTGACCTAAACTCAACAAAGGACTACCTATTCACAATGGTTTTTTGTCAGTTGGTAAGGTCTCTGTATTGATACTGTCTGTGGGTGCTTTCAGGGAGTTACAGCGAAACCTTAGAAGGATGGTTAAATGCTCAGAGCTACGCAGGAATAACTATTTCAAACCCCTGTATAAAGTTGTATTATAAAATGGTTGTTATGGAGCACAGAAGTAGTTATTGTGTCAGACTTAAACTGTGGAGAAAAAACAAAATTATACCTGCATATAAAGTCAAATAAAGACTTAGTGGTATTATTAGCAAGTGTGATTGAATCATTATTTGTGCAAGGCTATTTGAGGATGCAGAGTATTAGCCATGATTGAAATAGTCAGTAACTGATCATGGCAATTAATTGTTACTTCCCAAGGAGATAATTGATTGGCTTAAATCCATTACGAAACAAATGGGTGGCTAACAAAGGGAAAATCCTTTGTTCAACTATGCTACCACGTGACCGTCCTGCCCTGCGTACTATCAAATTAAATATTAATAAAAGAAACAATTGCTTTCCATGTATAGATTGCACTGAAGCCTGGGTTGACACAGAGTAGTGTGGATGCGTGGAGCCTTTCTGTATTTTCAGAAGAATGAACACGAACCGGACTAGACCATGAAAGTCCCATCTGAGAGTGAAAGGTGGCAGAGAGCCAGAAAGGCACAAATGTTTACAGAGCCAGAGGGACAATCTGGAGTCTCCCTCCCCCAGTATAGATGTGCATGTGAAGATATAAACAGGTTTGTATTACAAAATAGTTGTAAGATGAGCTGTTGGTATGGTAATCAGTGTTTCTGATCATGACGTGTGTGTGTGTGTGTGTGTGAGCGAGTGCTTGCTACTGACCTCTAGCTGGCTATGTGCTGGTGTGGTGGTGGTACTAGTGTTGACGTCCCAGAGGGTGGGCACTGTGTTCAGGTTGTCTGGGCTGATGAAGGGCTGTGCATCAGCATACTCTGACAGTGAGTCAGCCGGAGAGGAGAACAGAGAGTTTGTGGAGAGGTCATCAATGCAGGACAGGTCCTGAAGGCAGAGAAAGAGAGGGGGTGTTAAGTTCAACATCTAAAAAGAAGAGCAGCATGTGCAGAGCAAAAGAGTCGTACTGATTTTCTTCAGCTTAATATAACAAAAGTGATACGTATATTCCCAAATCAAAACCAGTATAAATATATGCAAGCACAGCCAGACACAATACTTACTTTACCATCAACCTTTGAGGGAAAATATAGTACTATAAATCCTAATTATATATCCTATAGCAGACACAACACACAGGTTATGCAGCAGAGAATGAATACGTATAAACCAACGAAAGAAAAAAGGTGCATAGGTGGGAGCGAACCACAGACAAGAAAGGTGGCCCATTCATTCTGGGGTTCTGCCAATACTGCACTCTTTTGGGAGTAACACGAGTAGCCTAAACAAAATCTAATCACACACAGATGTGTGAGGGTGAGCACGTAAAATAGAAAGCGAGGGGCAGGCATAATGAGAGTGCTTGTGTATGTGTATGTGTGTGTCATTTCAGTTATGGCTGCCTTCCAGTCGCCCCTCTATTCATATACTCAATAAGCCATTAGCATGCCATGTTCTTTAACTAGCCTCTCACGGGTACCCCTGGGCCCCCTGAGACTTGTAAACATGGATGTGGGGAGATAGTATTTGAGTGATGGTGAGGTGGGAGAACATAGTAGACAAGGACTAGCCGAACAGAGGAGAAACTGTTTTAGGAAACGGGAGTATGGATGCGTTTCCCAGTGTGTAGTCCTCTATGTGTGTCCATGTGTTGAAGTTCCCACACCCCCATGTTCCAACTCCACCCTCAAGAGGACCATGAATCAGCCTTGAATATAAACATACTATAATACTACTACACTGTTTACCCGGTTTTAAGGAGTAGTAAACTCAATGAAGTAAACGTAGATGAGAAGATTGATACCATTCTCGTGTCTATGCTGTTTATATGAATCGACCATCAGCCGCTGGCTAAGTTAGCTTGGCACAAGCAGTTGCCAGACATCCAGCAGAAGTCACTTGTTCCGGCCAAGAAATAGTCCGGCAAGTACCCCCTGTAAAACGTCAAAACCACTGTTTTACACTTCGGTCTTTGTTAAAATTAAACAAACTAAATAAAACATATTTATTAGTAAGCTTTAGAGGTGCTGGTAGTCAAATTTTGTTACCTTTGGGGACAGCGTTCCCAGTCTGTACTAAACTAACTGAGCCGGCCGCTTACAGTGCCTTCATAGTTAACAGATATTTTACAAACATCATGTGACTTTTATCAATATTTTTATCCATCTCCCAGCAGGAGAGCAAATTAGCCTATTTCTGAAAATGCTGAACTTTTCCTTTAAGGCCTGGTTGTCCTGTGTAAACTACTGTGTTAAATAACATTCAAGCAAAACAAATATTTATACAGTTAGTTTACGCATCTCTGCAACTGCCCTGCATTTATACATGCTTGAAGGGTTTTCTAACAGCTCGTCCAGAGTGACACTTTTTCAGATAAAAATAGTTATTACGTATGACTGAAGAGGACTTTTAAGCGGGGTTCGGGGGGGGACTATGATGCAGTGAGAACCTAAAGTAAAAACTGTCCTGAAACAAAGATGCTAAGTTGTGAGGCCGCCTCTACCTCAACAATATGCTGCTGATTAATGCTGAATAGCTTTCATAGCTGCCTGTTAGCCATTACTCACAGGTCAGCTGAAAATGCTTCACAGGCATGAGAAGACAAGACACAGAGCTCTTAGTGCTAACATGACTAAACAGCAGGCAGACAAACACAGGCTCCCCTCTTACAGATACATGTGTATATTTGTGCCCTCTGACGTTAGAGAAACAACTCGCTGACCGTAATGTGTGGATGTTTGAGTATTGGAAAGAGCTTTTTCAAGGGTACAGCACTCAGCTTATCAGCGTTTGCTGGGAGCTCTATGCCTCTCTTTTCAACTCTCTCACTCCTACCTTTCTATTCCCTTTTCTGTGTGTGTGTGTGTGTGTGTGTGTGTGTGTGTGTGTGTGTGTGTGTGTGTGTGTCTGTGTGTACGCGCTTCCTTAGGGCAAGATCAGGCATGAGCTCTGAAAGCAGGTTCTCCAAAGTTATTCTGCTCAGAGAGGTAGCTGTAGAGAGGGTCCCTGTGAAATATCAGTACCACTCCCTGACACATAACCTGTCACTTGCTTCCATGTTTCCTTTCTCCATTTTCTTTGTTTATCCTAGCAGCTGTGTGTTTTCCTAACCCATCCTATTCTGCCTCACTCTTTGCTCTCTTCTCTCCTTTTTTGGCTCTACTGGCAGAGGATTGATGAGTAAACAACAAGGCTTGGAAAAGGGACACTCTGTCACCAGAGGCATCATTCCACAGAAGCATAATTGTGGAAACACACAGATGAGCACATAGGCACATGGATTCCACCATGGGAAACAGTATCGTGTTGTGTGTAGTAGATTAAATCACAAACAACTGATGGGAAAAAAATTGAGAGGTGGGTTACAAGCTACCAAACTACTATCTACTTCATCAATTTATAATTAAAGTTATGAGCTGTCAATAGTGTTGCTTGTAAAAATGGTTATGGATATGAACGCACAGCACACTGGATGAATTCAAGCTCAAACTGAAACTATTGCTAAATAAATTTGGTATGCAAACATGTGATTTGAATTAAGACCTGCAGGTCATTGTTCGGTGTTACAATGTGACTTCTAGGTTTTCCACGTCATGTTAACTCGTGAAACAGAGCATACTGTGCTGATGCAGAGTTGTTGTTAAGAGGACCAACAGTCCTGATAAAGGGGAATCACAGAAAACTGCAGCAGGTTGGTTGGTGCTAACCGACCTCAGTACCATGCAAATCGAGTTGTTAAGCAGAGCGTAACAGAGGCAGCAGTGTTTGTCCCCCGGCAGGCCCGTACCGAGGGCTAGTTCGTGTACTGTTCCTAAGACTGGGCCCTGCTGAGCAGAGATAAGGCTTGAATTCCAACTGCTCTGATGCTAATCTGGCTCCCTCCACAGCACACAGCCACACAACCGTATGACTACTAATCCTGCCTGCCCCTCTCTCTCTTTCACTGCTGCACAATAAAAAATAGGTGTATAATATAATGTGCAGTATTGAATGTGTAAGTGTTTTAAAAAAAAATGTTTTCAGGAATCAAAATGTGCTTGAAATCTGAAATCTTTCTGAGAATAGGTAGAAAAAAGAAAAAGCAAGCACGTTTGTGTAAATGTTCACAGAAGAACATGTCAAAGCCCATGTGCATGTCATTTGTCCGACCTCCTTTCTGTTTGCCTTTCATGTGCTTCTTCTTCCTCTTCAATTTCTCATTTGCTATGAATGCTAAACCTAACAGCATATCCTCCCCTTACAAGTCACCAAGTCAAGTTGAAACCACGGACAAATACTGTCTATAACATGGTGCAACTAAACTACATTGTGCTCACGCGGACGTACTGTGAGAAGTTCTGTATGCGTGTATTGTTCATCACATTGTGTGTCCACAGAAGCGGCAAATTGTATTTGAGTGTCTGGATAATGACAGTTGTCTGGATAATGACAGTTGTCTGTCTGGCGATGATTAATGGAGGCGCGAATCACTAAAAGAGACGGCCGCAATAAGCCCCTATAGCACAGAGCTGCATAGTTACTTGAAGGTGGAGGTTTTCAGAACAATGAAAAACACACTTCCATACGCAAACCACCCACAGACGTATTGGCTTCATTATCTGTTATAGTTGATATATTTACAGCGTGATGAGTAATCTGACAATGTCACAAAATACCCTACCCCCACCCTCTTGGAAAAATCCCAGTGAAGCCACGATCCGTACACTCAGGCTAAAATAAATATTAGCAATTATACTGAAGGAGCATTTATCTGTGCTACTTGTGCAGCTTCAACAATTGCTTGGGGATAAACGAGTTACAGCCGCTTCTGATATAATGATTACAATGACACTGGTTATGACACCTACTGTATGAGCTCAGGCGCTGCCATACAAGGAAGTCTAACAGCCGGTAGCATTAGAAAAGCATATTTCCATAGCCCGCATACCTCTCTCTGTCTGTAAATATTGGTCCTTACTATTAAAGGAAAAAGGCTTTCTAATCCCAAATCCTATAAATGAAAGATGTGTATCATGTCAAAGACCACCTGTGTTACAATAGATGTTTGGTTTACCAGATAGGAACATTGCTTAAGCACTTAGTCCTTATGAGAATACATTAATTAGAAGCAGCTTGTGTTTCCTGATAAGCTCCATTATATTACAGTCATCTCAAATCTAATCAAGGACAGTTGTCTACACTCGGATGTGATGTGACCTTTTCTCTTAGTTTGTTACTAAATGCGCTTCACCCCTTTCCTACAAATTTGGCAAAATCTGCTCTATTGTATTTTGACAAACTCTAGTGTTGTCCAGGAGAATATCTGGACTGCCACATGCCTCCTGTGACACACATGGTGTTGCCAGCTGCTACTTCTCACCAGAAGTTCCTTTGGCATGTTGGAAATGTTGACAACAGTTGACATGTCAACATGTTGTTGCTTGTGCAACGACCGGGACATGATACCCTGCTGACTTTCCACCTGAAAAGATACTTCCCAATTATTTTTGATGCAGTTCATGACCACTGAAAATTTCTCGAACCAACCTAAGAAAGAACTAACCTTTTCTGCCTTTAGTTTTTGTCACTGCCAAATAAGGGGCTAAAATTCTCCCCTGCTATCAAAATGGAAGTCGGGGCACCTGGTGACCCCATGTAAAGAGTCTAGAGTCCTCGCTGCAGCAGCACAGGGTTTGGCTCCGACCTACGGCCCTTTGCTGCATGTCCGTCCCCCCCCCATTTCCTGTCCACCTCCAGCTGTTTTATTTAAATAAAGGCATGAAGGGCCAAAAAAATATATTCTTAAAAAAAAAAAAAGTCAGGTAAGAAGTGCTGTATACAGTCCTAAGCCACATCCTGTTAAACTCAGTAACCTGCCTCAGCACAAGGCCGGGCCGAGGCCCCATGCAGGCAGGCCAGACCCCGGGCTTTCCCCTCCTACACATTGCCAACTTTTCCAAGGCCAGGAAACAAGTCACCCTGTCCTCCCACTTACCCCACACACCCACATATATACACAAACACACACCTCAAATGACCTCGTCATCTCACCCATACAGTTCTGTCATCTCTATGTTATTTCTGCTAGTCTTTTAGTCTTCATCCCCCTTGTTTCCCATCCCATCTCTGTCACCTTTTCTCCCTGCCCTTTCAGCCTCTCACTGTGTGTTTATTCTAGTTTTGTTTTCCCACAGAATTCTGTAGCAGGAAGAGAATCTATTTAACCCAAAACTTACTTTTCACTGATATTAATCTGCATGCCGCTAGCTCAGCATCTTTTTTTCCAGGAAATACTATTACCGTCACAGAGTTAAATGAGCCCAGAATTGTACACTGTAGTGTTTACTGAACTGACCAAGGCCTACTACAATTTAATCGCATTTTCACAAAAACTCGTTCAATTCTGTTGCCTCTTAAAGTAGCCACTGCAACACTTAAACCACTGGGCTCTTTTCAATCCTCTCTTTATGATTCTGTATGGTTGTAAGTCCTGCCTGAGCCTGAAAATGTTGCTGTAACAATATTAGTAAGATGAAGGTGTGCAAGTCAAATCACAAGCAGGAACCTGACAGCTAGAAAATCTAATAAAATGCCATGACTCTTGTTTGTAATGAAGGTAGTGCAAAATGACAGTGTAACCGAGCATAGCCCTGTCAATGAGCCAAGCAGTTGCGCTGAGATCTATGGTGTGTGGATGGTCTGTGGTGTGTGTGTGTGTGTGTGTGGATGGGATGGTGCAACGGAGGGTTATTAAACCACCCGCAACACACTTAAGATCAGCTGACTGAAACAACCCCCACCCTGGGCTCTGCCTTCAGGTCAGCTGTTGACTTTGTCCATGCAACAGACCCTGATTTATGGCCAGTGTGTCTTTTAATGCGGCGGGTCTGGGTCCTGGAGCTGAAAAGCCATTGCGGGGGTCTCTCTTTCTGTCTGGATTATGTTATGCCAAGCTGTCTGCATGTCCTACATCCCTGACATATCTGTTGGGCTGTGACTTTAATAGCACGGCTCTCAGCTTTTTCTTGACCATCTCACAGACTTGAAGAAGACACTGTTTTTTTTCTGTTTTTTTTTCTTTGACAAACCAGTAAGACCAATAGGCTTTTGAATTCAGTAACGAATTGATTTGATGTGGTGCGTAAGTGTAAAGCACACAGAGCTGTTTGTATCCCAAAATGGCTCCACAAGACATACGGACATAAATCAGCTTATCCTCTCACAGAGCTTTGATCAAGAAGCCAATTTGTCAAAAAGCATATTGTATTTTATGAGCACACATGGAAAGTTTTACATCTTGTTTTGGACCATTTAGTCACACGGCATACAGCCAGAAAATACATTCAGACACTTTTATGAGTCCTTCACAGACAACTAAAAGTCTCAGGTCTAGAGAACGTCTCAACACAGTTTCAGCTGTTCCACTGACTACAAACAGCTGCACTTAGGATCAGCACCAAGCCAAATACGGATATTAAAAGTCCCTTTGACAGATGATTGAATCAGTGTTTTCTACTATTTTTGTCTACCAGGTTGACTCTCCTGCAGGCTGACAGGAATTAAATTAACTAATATTTCTTTAAGGTGATGTGAGATGATCAATTTTCATTGTATTTACATGTGTATAGTTGTGGGGACAAAATAAAAATGATGGTGTCATCTTTGTCAACCATACAGACAGCCAAATCTAGCCTTTCCCGAACCAACTTTTCAAGGCCAATCAAAGCAGCATAGCCAGTCCAGCAACCTCCTGACAGGCAAGCCTTCATGTCCTGCCAAGTCTGAGTAAAGAAAGCCAGGGACTGCTTGCTGCTTACAAGCCTCCTGGAATTTTCCAGTGTTTTCATATGTTCTGGAAAATAAAAGGATGCCATGTCAAGTGTCCCAGCTCGCAGCCAAATGACGGAGCTGGATCAAAGTACTGTTCTGCTTGTTGTGTGTGTGGGAGAGCCTGAAACCTATATTGAGCTGACTACTAGAAAGGAGGAACATGGCTTCTTGATCCTTATGGTACTGCCAGCCAATCAGCCAATCTGGAAAATTCAGATTATTTCCATCTCTTTCTTTGGCAAAGGTAAGGCAGAGTTAAACATGTGAAAACCCCATTTGAGATCACATTAAGAGAACAAAGGGAAGACTTTGAAAAAGAGAGAAAAGAAGTGAGAGAAATGTCAGCTGCTGTGTATTTGGGGTCGTGCCAAGAGGAAGTCACCCACAGAAGGGTGCCATGGGGATGAGCTGGCATTCACAAATGAATCTCAGTAGTTTAAACCTGTATCTTGAACTGATAGTTGACTGATAAGAACAAATCATTGTGAAAAGGATACGTGATTGTGAAATTAAATTAACAAGGAACACGAAAAATGACTCATTCTCCAACTGTGTGCGTGTGTGTGTGTATTTGTGTTTATGGGTGACAAACTAATTGCATGCATGAGCCTGTATCCACAGTGCTGAGAAAAGTAAATGTGAGGGGAGTGTTGACGCAAGATGACGTCTTAGCTTTGCTAATTTCAACATACCACAAAGCACTTGTGACAGGGGGCAAACGCTGCAATTTGTTAGATTCACATTCAACATGACCTAGAGAAAAACTGAGTATTTTTTTTCTGAGTGAAACAATGCGACTGTGTCAATTAGGAATCATTTTAGAGAACATTAGTTGCATACAGTTAAAATGATTATATGATCTATAGCTCATGCTCTAACAGGGTTCACCTTCACAGGTTCTGTTATCACCTCAAATAACACTGCTCTCTTTTGTCTTGCGTGTGACACCTACACTCTTACACACATGCGGTCGGTTGACTACTATCACACTGTGACTCAGGATGGTGGGCTTGTTGCCCGTAAGTGTCTGATTTGGTTCTCAGCCAGGAATCAACTGCTAACTGGGGAGGGTATTTATTCTTTATCAACCATGGTCACAGTGGCTGGGATACCAACCTTCACTCCATTCTATCCTGATTTTCCTGTAACCATCTAAAAACATTTGAGAGTTTTTCTGATACCAGTATTGGAAATGCCACCAATGCCTGCCTAAAATGCTGGTAGCAGTATCGGCGATTATGCAAGACTGCACTGAAACCTGTAGCATGTAGTTTATCCCTGAAAAAAATCTCCTAAAGTGGTTACGTCATTTTCTCTTTCTGTTATTTCTGACTGTTAAACTTAAAGGTGAAAGAAAGTTCTATGGCATTTATTCTCTGCATGTATTTGTTTGTTTTACAAAGGGTTTAACCTGAACCAGATCATACAACAATGATAGCAATCACATCCATACAGGGTTAGTAGTATACAGCTGTTCAGTAAAATAATTGTATATATACATTTATTAACACAATGGTGTCAGATTGGTACTCAGTTTTAGCTGTCAGGAAAGAAAGAATAGTATCAGAACATCTCTAAAACTTTTACAACCAAGATTAAGTGAATGCGTTTCACACTTTGGGGGGAAAAGTAAAGTCACACGGATCAGTGTCATTTTCCCCCCAAGAGGGCAAAAGAGATGCACAACTTAACAATATGTAAATCTACAGAAGACTGCCTTCTACATAAACTACAGACCTATTGATCCTTGATTTATTTATTTTTGCCTTTGCCTCTTTTTGCCTTGACAGTATAAAGACAGACAGGAACAAGGGTGGAGAGACGAGTGGCATGCTACAAAGGTCCCTGGGGACCTTGCGATTACAGGGCTACAGTATGGTGACAGTTTATAATTTAAAAACCTACTCATGACTATTTCTTTAAATTCTAAACTCAAGTCAAAGGGGGGAAAAAGAGGATATTAAGCAATGCTTAGTTGATTTTTTCCATTTTACCATCACTACAGGTGACCGCTGATGCATACAACTGAAATCATTCGTAAAAAACAGTAAAATTAGAAAAACTTGTACCGTTACATCTTCATTTTACTGCAGCGGCTGTCCTGTTTGCTGAATACTGTCAGACCTGACAGATTTACTGCACCTTGAATACTGCATGACTTGTCTTTAGCGGTCAGCGGCAATCAGCTAGGATATCTCCATGTTATGTTGTCTTTTCACCTAGCAACACCCTTAGTTATTCCACTGTTGCATTTATAATTGGTGTATAACTGGTGTGTGACACATTTAACACAATGCTCCTGAAACAGGTTTAGTTATTGCTGACATAGTTAGATATTCCTATAGACGACATGCAAGATTTGCATAATAAGCTTAATTTCCTTTTGCAGCAGAAGTAAACTGCATTTCTGGCATCCATGCCCAATTTTCTCTCCACTACTCATCATCAGCCCACCACCCATGCTCTCACTCATCCTCACCATCTTTGTGTATTCACTTCCCGTAAGCTGCACGCCTTGGTCGTGCTTGAGGTTTAATGTAATACCATGAAACTGACAACATGTGCCCACCAAGCGGCTGTCATGCAGCACCTTTTTGTTGGTGTTGTCTTTGTTTTGTTCCGCTTTGTGTGTATACAACTACTATGTGCCCTTGAATTGCCCCTCAGGGACAAATAAAGTTTCTTGAATTGAATTGAAACCCACTAGCTCAGACCACTAAAAACCTCAGACAAGCTTCAGATACATTTTGGACAGAAACAAGACTGAATTTTTGTTGCCGATCCATTAGGACATACTCTAAATGGTAAGTATGAACAGCAGGAATTAAGACTCTTTTAGTGTTCAAATGGACACCTGGCTATTTCAAAAATAAAAATGAAAGACTTGAAAAATGTACACCAATTCTTAAAGGATGTAGAACACATTCTGTGACACAAGGTCTTAAGTACACACTGATAATGATATACATGTATGAATAGTAACTACATATGGTGTGAGACATCCCAGTCAGCTTCTCGTGTGAAGCTAACAAAAGCAAATGTGTTGTATCCTGAGTTAATGTCAGACAGGCGCATAAATAAACCACCCAACTTCAGCCCACGGTGTACTTTTTTAAACTAACAAAAAGAAAACATTACTGTTTAAAGCATAAACTACTTTAAACCACAGATTGTGTAATTTCTCAGTTTTCTGTGAGGGGACAAGTACTGACGTGGGAAGATTAGTCAATCAACTTAATCAAAAATTCAGTGGAAATGGGTTGAGCAAGCCTCGCTCGGATATAAAATTACACTTACACTAGTCCAGCATTATCAGACTACACTCCACTACAGGAATATGTCTAGCTAATATTCTGGAATAAAGGAAAAAAACGCTCTGGCTTGTATTTCTTTAAACACATTAAAATCAACTTGGGTTGCTCTAAGCCGGATAGCGGAGATAGCAAAAGCTGAGGGGAAAGACTGACATCCTGCGCCACGTCAGATGTCAGGCTTTATCCCAGCACTGTAAATCCGATAGACTACATGAAGTCTAATGAGTGACACATACAAAAAAATGCAGTTCTATTTACAGTCAAGTGCAACAATGGGCATATTTAAACGCCATCCGGTAAAAAGACAAGAGTGCTGTTTAGCCTGACAAGATATCAGGTTCTCGCACTTACTGGAAACAACAAGGAGTGAGGCAGACAATCATTTGTCATAGTTCCTGGCTGGGAATGAGAGTCTCAAAGGAGTATGGGGTGACTGACTGGCCATTGCTGGCCTGCCAGCAAAGACATTGACAGCCTGACTTGCTGATGGACTACCAGGCCAACAAGATAATAAAACTAAATACAAACAAAAGTCAATGGAAATGTCTACTGAAAAATGTTTTGAGGATGTGGCTCAGTCTTTGTCCAGGAAACCAGCCTTTGTAAGCGCTAACACAAAACTTTTTAAAAATAGATTATCAATGAAAAACTTTTCAACAAACTGTAATTTTAATAACAGAGTCAAGACAGAATGAAGAGATAAGAAAAATCACAGGCCTGCCCCCATCAATGTTCTGATAATACAGATGTATTTTCAAAATTCAGTCAAGGCAGTTAAAGTTCAAAAGTCAGCCATAAGTGGTAATGAAGTGCGTTCAGTCATACCTACTAGTTCCTTGATTAAGGACAATAAAACTCTTCACACAAGCAGCTTTCAATTACTCGCAATTCTTTATCAACTGTTTCAATTACTGACTGTGAAAAAATCAAGAATAACAAGTGTTCAGCAAGTCTTACAACAACAGACTTGATTTAGCGTAATATATACAAAAAAGAAGCAAACAGTACCTTGGGAAGCGGTCGTCCCAGCTGTGAATACAATTTAGTCCAGAGCTGCATGAGAGACATGGGTCCAAACGCTGCAGTGTGGGGGGGTAAAACACACGCACACATTCACTCCTGCTTCACCTTGAATCCCTGAATGCGACAGCGTCTTCCATGTGTTGGTCAAAGTGTTGGTATTCACCCTACAGCTGGTGCACTTCCACCCAGTAGTGGACTCTCACTAGCCCTTTCACAGTTCCTCTCTGGTTCAACACACACATCTGCCTCTACCACAGGTGCGCTCTGGGCAGTGAGCTCAAACATACAAGTCTAAAACATGCTTCCTGCTTCACCGGGACAGTCAGGTATTTGCATAGAGGGCTTAGTCATAGTGATTGTGGACTAGTTCCTCACAGCTCAAAAAGGTGGTTGGAGAGTGAGTGAGAGCGCAGCAGAGGGGAGGGGAGAGGTGGGGAGAAGAGGGAGGGAGGAGGGAGGAGCTTTCAGGAAATGATGCTTTTGTTGGTAAGTGACTAGAGTTACTGGCAGTCAGGCCCATTTTACTGTACATGGTGTAACTCAACCGCATTTGTAGTGTAAACAGTATTGCGCTGTGGACCTGGTTGCTCCTCACACCCCGCTGCTTACCGCTATGTTTAATGGGCCTGGGCCACTATTTAATGATTATTATATTTAGAGACAGACTCCCTTGCCTGTCTTACTTCATACTCTGCTCTTTGTCTTTCGATTTGTCTGCACAGGCTCAATTTCAAGGCTTCTGTTCTAGAAATTAAGACTGATTAATATAATTATTTATAATGTATAAGCTAAGAAACTAGTAAACACATTGTCTAAAAAGCTTATCGGGGCAGTGTGTCACATCAGAGAACGCAGGTGTGGCTACTTGTTGGATATCCTGTCAAAACATTTAAATATTAATTCAGCTCTGTTGAGTTAATCAACATTGAAACAAATTTCACAACCACGTGTATAGTTTTCCCCATGGACCCACGCTAAAAAAAACGTTCCAGACCACTTAAGTATGAAAAGGGAAGCTGAAGTGGTCAGGAATATATTAACAGGCCAAGTGCAAGCTGCAAGTTTGTCTATTTAAAGTGTCTTTCAGGCGACAGCAAACACACACTCTTATCAGTGCAAAATTAAACACAAATACTTTATCATAAATAGTCATTCCTGCTTACTGGAACTAGGGATGTGATTGTTTAAAACATAATATTCTGAGAATCTGGTGGCAAAAGGTTTATTTCAACAAAGCCAAGATGCTGATCAAAAACAGTGTGAACTAGTTAAGAGCCATAAATAAGGAAAATTGTGGTATTTGAAAACAGAAATAATGAGATTTATCTCCTTCATGAATGCAATAGAGGGGTCCATTTGCGTACATGGGCTTCCAGGAATATGTGATATCAAGTCAGCATGGTATGGTGCTGTAATGTCCATCTCTGCTGGACTGAAGGGAAGTCAGACTCTCAGAGACCGAGTGGCGCCTGTCCACGGTGTCGTCATGGAATGAGTGGGAATCCTCTGAATAAAGTGTGTGTGTGTATGTGTATGTGTATGTGTATGTGTGTGTGTGTGTGTGTGTGTGTGTGTGTGTGTGTGTGTGTGTGTGTTACTGTAGATGATCAACAGGGAGGAATGAATCATTGATGAGCTTATTTTAAATACTCAACACACACCTCATTGCATTACAACCTAAAGAAGGAAGGATCCGTGTCTGACTTCATAGACAACACACAAACACAGCTGGTGTACAGACCTCGACATGCGGTGTCATTGTCGTATCCACTCCTATTTCGCAAAATACTGGGGATGACTGCAATGTGGCTGCTTGAGACATATGATCATTTCCTATTGTATGAATCCAGTTCCGTTTTTACGCAAGTTGAACGTGCTAACATCAGCTAATGTTGTTATGGTTACAACAGTGTACGTCAAAAATTTTACAAAACATGTGCCATGCTGCAAGAAATGCTTTGTCATGTCAAATGAACCATCTCTGTTGCATGAAATTGTTTTTATTTTGTCTAGCCTATTGTAATCAGGTCATGAATGGTGTGTGTGTGTGTGTGTGTGTGTGTGTGTGTGTGTGTGTGTGTGTGTGTGTGTGTGTGTGTGTGTGTGTGTGTGTGTGTGTGTGTGTGTGTGTGTGTGTGTGTGTGTGTGTGTGTGTGTGTGTGTGTGTGTGTGTGTGTGTGTGTGTGTGTGTGTGTGTGTGTGTGTGTGTTTCATTTTTATCTTAACTACACAGACTGTCTTACACGGTTTAAGGTGAAAACAATACCAGTATTGCTGTTGTAGCTGGTAAAAATACAGGCTAGAGAGAGGTTGAACGATCCAAAGATAATCTACAGCTAAAACGGATCAGGTTGAGCACACACTCTCCGAGGTACAGTGCACCTATTAAGAAGCCTTCACATTAACCTTTAACTTCCTCCTTAAAACTAGGCCATCTTACCAGGAAGTAACTGAGAAATATAAACTGATTTGTACTATGATTGGCTTGCCACAAGAAATAAGTCAAGAAAAACAAGTTGATCCCTTTGTAATATGAAAAATGGAGGCAGAGAAGTTTCAGGGTGTAACAAACTTCTGTTTTTATCCTTCTGTCTCATTATAGCACCAGGGCATTTCTGGATGTATCGAGCATTTCTTTCTTTCTTTATTTATTTTAATTCAAATGTTTTTGAATTTTGGCACATTTAGTATCTGTAGAAGCCCTTGGATTCTGAAGGTACATTTAAGTTTAATAGTTCGAACTATACTTGTCTGTGCTAAATAAGGATGTAGTAGTCTATAGTACAGGGTCTGTGGAGTTACAAAGGTTCAAAAGTAAATGCATTATTGTAATGTAATCCTGGAATCAGTGGGCCTTATGCAGCATGTCTCTGTGGTTGGAATTTTTTGAAGCAGCTTGTTTTTTTCTGTTTGGGGCTGCATGTTCTTCTTATATCCACGAGTTCTCTGGGATTTCCCCATACATAAACACTATGTAAGGGATATTATCCCAGCATTGCATTTGACAAAAGTTACTGACTCTCCAGCATGTCTGTGGGCACCGAATAATGGCTACCCGTTGCTACTTATAGTTAGCATGGGTTCATGGCTGAAGGCACGTTCAGGGTTTTGGGTATGATGATGCAAAACTGAAAAGAGCTGTAAAAGCACACTTGAGGCATAGCAACTCTTCCTAGAAGTGCACTGTGCACATGAGTGTGTGTGTAATAGTGAAAGGAACCACATAGAGAAAGAAAGTGAACCCATACACTGTGGCTATCCCTACACGTGCCTTACTGCTGTGTACATGTGTATATACAGTGAAGTGTACAGTATGTGTGTAGTCTGTGCGCTTCCAAAGTGCTGTTCACTCTTTGAGGTTAGCCAGAGCGGTTAGTGAATGAGTTCTGTTTTTTTGTCTTCCAGTAAGTCTTGTTTTCATTCTGATGCTCTGCATAAAAGCTCACGTACTTTACATCCACAAATGACCCGACTGCAGACAGGTGTGCACATGTCACTGAGGCATTAGTACACCGAGTGTACAAATCTCCTTCAAACCACAGATGATGATTCAAATGATTCTAAAGCATAGAACAAGTGGTTTTAAGACATCAGAAGCATTTTATCCAGGTTACAGCTTGTTTTAAAAATTACCTCTGGTGGCGTTTGCACAGCACAGTTGGAGTTATCAGAGTTAATGTTAATAAAGATAGAGGACGCCTCAGCAGTTAATTCTTGTACAGACAGGACTGCTAGTTTCCCAGTGACATCCAAGAAATATCTAATGTGAAACTGTTATTTCTGGGGAAGTTTCCTGGATAGGACTGTGCAGTTTGTTACTGATATCAAATGATCAATTACTATAAACTGGACATTTCTTCATAAAACCATTGTCTAGATCTATTGAATCTGAAATAAATAAAGACGGAAAATAAATAAAATACAAACATGCAGCGGGATATGTGTCACGTACTTTAGTGGACATGGATTATTTACTCATGACATTCATTAATTACTTGCAAATTAATAGGGGATCTAGGATCTAGAATAGGGGGAAAGGAATTTAGGCTTCATTGGAAGTTTTTATTGTGACATAACTGGGACACTTTCTGGTGACACTGAAGCACAATTTAATTGTCCAAATCAAATAAATATTACTAAATATGTGAGAGGCCCACTTCATCCACATCATTGCGCAGAGGCCATGTACTCTATTTATTATGGTTATCGGCTTGTGATATATTGTAATTGACTGACAATCTAAGAAGGATATAAAGTCTTAAATGGGAGTCTATTCATTGAAATACAAACAAACATTTGGCTCAATCTAGAGATAGATATCCTGTCCACATCCTTCACAGTGTGCTGCCTTACAATATGAGGATATTCCAACAGAGCTCTGGTGAACTGCATAAAACACAATAACACTGCGGGGAGCCGTGCAAACCAAAAAAGATTTCACTTATGACTCTGCAGCTGTAACTGCACTATATATAGTCCATGTTTTATTATATTATATTTTAGTGTATGTACGTCTTCTATACTTTTTATTTATGTTGGTTCTACTGTACTGCTGCAACAATTGAATTTCCCAGATGGAAATCAATAATGTTGTATCTTATCTCAACTTAGCTGAAACAAGGACATGGCTCAGATAAACACGGCAGTCACCTGATGATCAGATCAACATTTCCACCCAGTCACACACGTCTTCTGGGCCGTCACGGTTCAACAGTGAAAAGAAAACAAAGAAACTCTGCTACCTTAACGTGCATGAATAGAGTAAATGTGGGCATGGTCAGCACACCATGGAGATGGAGGGAAAGAAGGTGGAGGATGAAAATGGGGTCTGAGCGTGATGTGGCGGATTAGTCATGATGACCCCGTGACTTACATTTTCTCCGCGTGCCTCACATGGCAGGGAGTGTCCAAAACCAGAAAGAACAGCTGAGAAAGCACAACACAAGCACAAAACGTCTCTCTCTCTCTCTCTCTCTCACTCTCAGCCACCATAACATTCCACGTTTCTTCTGCCGGGAAACCAAAACATGCTGCTCATAAATGCACCAGTGATGAAGGAGCTCATTTAAACTAGACCACATAAATATGAGATCTGTGAAGCCATACATTTTTAAAATGTAGACGGATGAGCACATCCAACATGTATCACATAATCAAGAACTCTCGTAATTACTTGTAAGGAGTAACGCTATAGTTGGACGGATGGAAAGCTAGGGAAATCCCACATGAATCACAAAATCCATGCCAGCAGAACGGCACACGTGATGAGGATGACACATTACTTTCTTTTGTATAAAAGCCTTTATGTGAAGCCTTTGTTCTTGAAATCTCCACAGTTTACTATTGATACAAATACACAACACCTCCATATGACGTCAAACATTCTTTTTTTCCCCAAAAACTTATCACACTCATCCACACACCTGGACACAAACATGAAATGAAACTTATGAGTAGTTTTGTGTCTATTTGTGCTTCCCTTGCCTTGTTAAGTGGCAATAATAGTAGAGATTTGGAGGAAATGTATTTTTATAACGGGGTTCATAAAGTGCAAGAACATCTGCATATACACACACGTCTAATACAGCTTAGGCTGTAAGACTATGCAGCGTCCAGAGAGACTGAGCTCAATTACACAGCAGTTTAAAGAAAAACACATCCCCCGACCCACAAATTGAGAACTCTTATAGTATTAGTGAGAATTTTTATCTAACAAATGGCATTCCCATGTGCATTTTAATTTATTAAATTACAATGTATATTACATTAAATGCATTGCACTGCAGTCTTGTGAATGCTGCTTTATTCAATAATATAGCGACATGCAAGAAAGACTATAAGATATCAGTTTGCTGGATTTCATTATCCGGCAATACTGATTTTATTCACAGAAAAGAAACGCAAGGAGACATAAAATCCAGGCCAACAGCAGTTTTAACTGATACTATAAGAGCATGTTGTATTATTCAGTGAAAAGCTTCAAACATGCATAATCAATCAAGGTAAGAAATACATTTTCACTTGCACTTGCTGTCACACCTCAGCCCTTCCCTTATTATTTACTGCTTTGGCCTTATGTTGAACCAAGAAAACCCCAGATAGTTATGAAGTCTCTACTGTCAGACAGGCTAATTATAGGGAGGGATACAGCAAGTCTGCTTGGCAACCCATGACTGCCCCTCTTTAAAACTCATCATTGTAGCATATTTTTTTAATATGGTTCCATAATGACACTCATCGCCTCAACCCAAATAGGCCTAAGATTAGAAAATCACTGGCCTGTGTCACAATTGGCTCCTATTCATATGATTCTAACTGGCTGGACGGACACACAAATAGAAAATGCAAATGATGGATAGTAATCATCCGAAATGGCGAAGTGCATATATGAGTGAGTTGAAGCCTGCACCTTTACTTTGCCGCCCATGTCAAAGTAATAATTAATCCTGAAATGATCGTTTTAGTCTTATGAATTGCATCTCCCCCGGATGGGGACGATCACAGAGAGACTCAAAAGCAACATTGTGGACTCATTTGAAGCATGAGTACAAATGACAAAGAGATTCTGGGTTTACCCGACAGTGATTTATGAAGATGCAGTGTAGAGGTGTAAAAGAATGTGAAATTACAGCGTCTCATTAATGACATGCCTTGACAGGAATGGGGCAGGTGCCCCTGCAGTCGTCTAGACAACACTAGCCTTTAATCAGGCGAGCACTATGGTAAATTAAGGAGAGCTGAATACACGTGGATTACAGGATAAAAGAAGAAGGTGGGAGGCACGGTCCTTCCCTCTGATAAGTAAGTCACAGAGGAACAGATGGAAACAGATGGGGGATAAATAGAAAGATGCATCTAAATGTTTGAGTGTGTATGGGTGTTTTCATACTGGCACTTGTAGGCACTACAATGTGTCCGTGTTACTTTAGTACAATATGTATAACAGATATATGAAACAAACCTGGGGGAAGTCTCCATTTCTAGGGGGGTTGAGGCTGGAAAAGTCCACGTCAGGGAATCCCGAGTACATGTCCATGTGCACATCCGGAGTGGTGGTGGTAGTGCTGCTGTTCAAGTGGTATTGCCTGGAGGGGGAAGAAGACATTCAGTTTGTTTCACAGTGACTTCTCCAAGTAAAACCCATACCCATTTCTTCATCCGAATACAGTAACACAAACTAAACCGTACAACTGCAAAGTACAACCACAGCCTTCTTTTTCTGTTTTGCTCCAGTAGAGGACTGAATTGCACTTTGAACAGCCTGTGTGATCAAATGGTCAGCTGTCACAGTCAGAATAGAGCACGGTGTTTTCTGAAGATGGTAAACTAGTATTGTAATACTTATATAAAAGAATCACATCACATTTTCAGCAAACGCATCCCACAAATGTAATGAAAACACTTTCAGTTTTGTTTATAGACAACCGCCTGAAAATGTAATTAAGGAATGGACTGATGCCAGTGGAGTGAAGCAATGTGCTCCTGTATCTTTCTAAATCAAAGAGTCTAAAAGTCCTGGTGTTAAGAGTACAAAGTGGCAACTTCAACTGTCAAAGATACAAGTGGTATATAGAAACCTATCAAGTAAAACAGAAAGAGTTAGGGGTTTTAAATAAGATGAGAATGAGAGGGCAAGAGCTTAACCTCTACATAAAGCCAAATGGAGAACAAGAACAGCTCCTACCGACTTTGAGGATCCAAGGTCCAACTTTCATTAGTACCGACCATCCTCCCTGAGCCCAGTGTTAATATGAGACACGGATCCATAGCCTGTCTAGTCCCAACATGAGGTGTTTTCAGTTTCTGGCTGAGCACATCACAAATCATCAGAAAGTAACCACAAAGTTTGCTGATAAGGGTGGACATTCACTCAAAACGAAAGCAAAACTAAACCTTTGTCAGTACCCGCCCATGTTTCTCTCATCCAATCATGCGCCAGGGCTCGGGCTCAGAGGGAATGAGCTTGGCCAAAGCTATTCACTGGATTTAGCTCTGGACCCTACGACACGGGCCAGAGATCTGTAAGCCTGATTTATTTCAGTTCAAAACACACAGAATGAAAGGACAGCCTTTAGCCAGCGTTTAGAAGCCGCTCTATGAAAAACATGATCCCTGTATTTTTTTGTTTAATTTTCCAAACAACATGCAGAAAAATTTGATATTCAACCGTTTACATGATGAAATATTTTTTACCGCTGAAAAATAAATAGTGACCACAAATGCACAAATGTGTGTGAAAAATGACAAACTTTTAGGGGATAGTGGCTGTAGCTCTGTTTACTGCAGTCAAGAAAAATAAGAAGTTCAATGTTACATTGACACTGAAAGAAACCAGATTAACTGCAGTAATCACGATGAGTAGTGAACATAACGTAGAAAAAAAAAGGTAATTGGATCATACAGGTAAAGAACTGGCTTAATTCTCAGAAAGATCATAGCACTCGGGGTGGAAGAAAACAATCTTTGACACTGGAAATCCCCTTTCTGGCCCTTCAGCCAACAGTGATAGGACAGTGATATTATTGCAGCAGAAGTCTTGGCAGACCGGCATCAGCTGCTTTCCAACAACACAAAGCTGGATCGGGGCTCTCGGCCAAAGGAGCTGATTGACTTACTGTTTGTTTACATGCAGCCTTCCCAAACTACGAAGCCCGTAGCTGTGTACAGATCATCTATTGAACCGTGTTATTGTCCCACAATCTCTTATTTGATGATACACTGCAATTTTTAGATACTTTACAAAGATACCGTACTAATTTCCTGACAGTCTGCTGAATGTGATGACAATTTCCCAATAAGAGGACTTGAACTGTTGGATCAGTTCTGTCAAATGACTGTGAGGACTCCTACCGTAATTCCACCAGAACGATCATCAACAGTATATTGCTACTTCCATGGAAAAACTGGATATAACCCGCACGCTCTGAGACTGTACAGTAGACAATGAAACACGACAATAGCCAGTTTTGATTCCTTGGAAGAACTCTTCCTTACAGCAAACACAATCATGCCATCAACAGTGACTAATAAGTGACCTTTGACTAAGAGAACTAGCTAACACGTCAGGCAACATGTCAAACCAAAGTTTGCAGTCAGGATATTAAAAAGCTCACCTCGATTCACGGTTTCATTGCATCAAAGAGAAAGACTGAGGCTCTGATTGTTTTTCCTGCAACTTTTTGAAATACTGCATATAGCAAAGAAATAATGTTCAGTATCTTGTAGCATAATGTAGTCCTATTCCACAGAGCCATGTTAATGATTGATAACTTAAGATTTGGTCATAGACAATCAGAAATAAACAAGACAAACAGAGAAGCAGATTTCTTATTCTTTTACTGTGAACAAACACCCAGACACAGCTGTTTGGGGCAGACCTAACCATACTACCACAAACTGTTACTGTTGTTTGATAAAAGTGATTCAAAACAGTGGGGACTTACAGTATTTTCCCACTTTAAATTGTTTTTTTTTAATTAATAAGAACAACAAGAAACCCCAACATATTTTAGGTTGTTCATTAACACAATAAACAATATAGAGCTTTTTAATTACATGTTTTTTTAATGCCATATTATGATATGTGTTTGAGGAGGTTAACATCCAGACCGGGAGACACCAGGAGAAGGAGAGGGAGTTATTAATGAAGAATAAATCTGATTGATCTACAATTTTTCAACTGTGTGAACTGTTTTCCCTGTATCTATCTCAAACACACTGCTGTGGAAACTGCACAGAATAATTAATCACAACTGTCGAGTTTGATGTGCACATAAACAAGGAGGTTTTTGTGGTTATTTTGCAACAGTTTGATGTTTCTTCCACAGAATTTAAACAGCAGATGCAATGCATAAGATTGTGGCTTGATCATCTGCAAATGAAACAGTTTCTTGCTGCCTTCAGATGGCTGGAAGGAGTCAACAGGGTAAAGGAGATGCAATCATCAAGAGATACTAGCCATGTGTGGATAACAGGTGGTGGTCAAATTCATTTTTCAATCTTTATGTCTCACTGACATTGATGCCATAATCAGAATAACACTAATCACCCCCCGCCCCCCCTGTATTATCAGCTGGTTCACAAACATAAAAGAAAAGTGAACAAGACAAGCAAAACATTAATGAAAGGGGTTTGTGTTACAGAGGGTTATGTGAGTTTGCCATCACCAAAAAATAAAGTAATAACGGAGTACTGTATTACAGTACTGGTGGGCTGGGATATCGACCTGTTCTGAGCAGGCGGACCAGGGCAGGGGACAGTGCAAGACACAGTTGTCCTTGGCACTAAGATTGTAGTGCCCTGCTTGACTGACAATGACACACCCTCTGCTGTGTCTCTCTGTGTGGGAAAATTCACGTTCTGTGTGCAGTGTCGCTCCTCACTGTGTGCCAACCTCAAAATAGAGCCTGCGGTCAGGACATCTCAAGCCTTTCTAGCCTGTCACCCCATATTCTGAGTTGCAAAAGTCTTCGTTAAAGTAATATAGAATTAGCAATATAATAGATTTAGAACATGAACATCCATTGACCCCATATGAGGTCTTAGCCCCAGCTGGAGCCTTGTATCACGAAACAATGATCAGCAACACACCAAGTGATACCCATAAGAATCATAACCTCTTTGAAACAGTCTCAACAAAGCGCTCATACTTTTGCATTACATTTCAACTTCAGTTCAATGCCTTGGTTATGGGCCCTGACAGGAGTACTAAACTAACATACATCCTTTTGGTGTGTTGGGTTAAAACCAGAGTATCCAGGGGAAAACACAGGGAGAACAGGCAAACTCCGCACAAAAAGGCCCTTCCAGGACCATGGATTGAACCCGGTATCCAGCTGTACCTTCTTGTTGTGAGACATAAATACTACCTTGTGTATTGGATTGCATTATGCTGTACAGGAGTTGCTGTTAAGACGTCTATGCTCTGCAAACTCCAGTGTTGTGATCTAAAATAGACCCGTTCTTGTTCTAACTCAACAGCGTCCATTTGCAGAGTGTCAGTGACATTTTTTATCACCACTAATAACAGTTCCTTGCTGTGCAGAGGTGAGTGAGCACACCAGTGCAAACAGAGCACCACTGGCCCATTCACATTTCTTTCCTCACTGGTGCCATTTGATGCAGTCTGCTTGTTCTCAATGGCCATGTGAGAAGACAGCTACAGGCTTTAATCAATTATATTATGACCAATGTTTCCCATCCCATCATATTAGGGGGCACTGCGCCCCTCCCAACGGCACCCCCCGCCCCCCTTGAATGTCAATCGTCAAGTTAATTTTATCGAATTATATTTTCTGAAAAGCGTCAGATCACAGCCGGATTCATTTAAGGATCTCTTTCCTATAGAAAAGCACTATACTTTGTCCTTTTAGTAAACAAACTAAAAAGCCTCATGTTATTGATCTTATTTACACGACAGCATGTAAATTCTGTCTCTACATGGTCGCGTGTTTACAATTCTCAGTTAACTCTGACAGCGTTGGAGATTCACTTGTTCAGAGATCGTTTTTTTTAATTGTTTGGGAAGAGGCTCCACCCCTAATGGGGAAAACGAAACTGAAACTTATCAGAGATCCTTTATTATTTAGTTTGAGAAGATGATTCACTCCTACAAAAAACAAATAAATCAGAATTAAACAAACTGAAATTCTTTCTTTATTTTGTTGTGCTTGAAACCCTAAAGTGATTTTTGATTTAACTTTGGACTGTTCCTGTTGGAGAACATTATTTGGAGCTTTTGGACAATTATTTAAAATACAATTTCTGATGCCGAGTGTAGCTCATTGTGTAATACACTGGTTTAAACTGTGTTTGCATTGTGGCTCTGATCATGCTTGTATAATTGTGTTCCTTCTGTCTGGTGATTTTTAATGCCTTTTAACACTGATTAATTTTTCCATGTGGGGATCTACCTTACCATTAAATTATCTGATTAAACACCGACTGGCACAGTAACAAAAGAACATTCAGGCAATCCTCTACAGTGCGTTGGAAACACATGAAAACCATGGTTCCTGTAGACCATAGAAGGACAGAGGAGCGAATGTAGGGTCAAGTTGAAAAAGAGGCTAGCTGAATATGAGAAATACTGAACTAAGTTAAGAAAACTGGACTAGAAAGAGATATAGAGCTTTAAAATGTCTGTCCTGTTTACTGATGAAAAAACGTTTTAAGCCCTGCAGCAAAAATGGTTACAAAGAGCGTCCTCCTTATAATAAGTTATTAGTCCCAGTTAACGAATATGTCTTATCGCTCTGGGACAAAACATTTACTGAATAATGCTGAATCAACACCTTTTTTACAGGACGTTGTTTTAGTGAGATAAGGGCCTTAACAACACAATAATGAAGCCACGAGATGATATTCAATCACACCGATCTTATTCTAAACCATGAACACATCATGATTTTAATCACGATATTTGTACATTGTAAGACGGACAGTGAGATTAGGGGTATTTCACAACTAGCCTGATGTCAGAAAATCCTACTGCGAGTGAACCTGAAAACCACAGACCTTGTTCTCACGTCATCTGCTGCTTGCACTTTCAAAGAAACACTGCACAGACGGCAATAACAACACAAAACACCACTACTTGTACAAACACCTAAGTTTTGTTCAGTACGACACAGGTTTGGCGATGACTAAGTCCAAGTCACTTCAGACGTTTTGACCATGACAACTGTTTTCCCTCTCTATCTTACATACATACATACCTACATTTCCATTACTAATAGAGACAGCGATTTAGAAAAGCCAAGCAAAGTCAGACCAGCAACAGATGGGACATAGACACAGAAGAGATGCAGACAAGATGCTGCACAGTCTTTGAATTACACATTCTCACATGCGCGGGGCACACACGCTCACCGTATGTGGGAGGAAAGAGACAAACATCTCCAATTTAGCGGTGAGGTCATTAAAACACAGAACAGTTGCAAGATGTGGAGATTAACCCCCCGGTAAGGCTGTCACCAGGCCACCCGCTACAGGAAATGAAGGAGGTCTGATAAAGGAGACCATCCCCAATGATGTGAGCGGGTGGTGTCGTGTCAGTTTAGAAGTGATGTGTTGGCCTGATTGTGTTAGGTCACTTCAGGTGCTTGGATAATGGGATTCAATAACACCAGGGCTGCACCCGAATCAGATTAAAAAAAAAACTCGTCAGTTCTGGCTGTTAAATAAAATTAAAAAACGCACCTCTACGTGCATATAGAAATCCACAGCACCGGAGTCATCCTGTCCACACAGCGCAGAGCTGAGACTCAGTTTGTGCACACACCACAGATCCCCGCCTCCCCGCTCACGCATGTTACAATATCACAGGCACACGCCTCAAGCTAGGCATACGCTTGATGATGTTAGCAGAAGCTATCTATGAGTAAGTTAGCCGGCCTACCTCCATGTAGCGTGTACTCCCTGCCATTTATCGATGACAGAAGACACAGGCACAATCACAGGAATCTGGTGTACGCGCACTAACGTTAACTCGATTGGAGAGCTCGGAGCTCGGTGACAGTTGGGGAGAGGCTTGAGACATTTGAAATTTGGGTTAGGGTTAACTCGATCTGCCAGACTTGCTGACTGCAGCTTTAACATAGCCAAATGCAGTCAAATGCACCCTGCCACAGTTTCATAATGAACCAAAAATATCAATATCAAACGGCAGATAAGGGACGGTGGTGTGGTGTTGGGCATTTTCCTTTTGTGCATCACAGCCATGGATGTACAAAGAGCTACTTCTGGTTTAGTGCTACGGTTAACTTGAATGGGGATTAAATTATTAAATCACACGGCTGCAACAGTCAGCAGTCAGCTGTCAGCTGTGATGACCACCACCTACCTGACCCAGTCTCCTTTACCATGCTTTGTGGGAGGGACTTTTTGTCATCACCATGCAAATCTGTGAAACATGCGCTCAATCTGCTAGAATATAATGATATCATTTAATGCACGCTGACTGACAACACGAAGAAAAAAAAAAGATGGCTCAACTTGAAGAATTTGAAATCGACTGCGAGGCCACTGACAGATGATTTGACTCATCGACTTTCAGGGAGATGCCCTGAATAATACATAATAATTCATGATCAATCAACATAAGAAGTGTCTATACCTGTTTCCTGTTCAAACACTTGTCCTGTGGTAAAGTCACAGAATACACAATTCTGAATTCAACGCATCTGTCCATTAGAATGCAAACATACTAAATGGGTTGATTTTAATGCATTTTATCTTTGCAAGTCAGTCTGTGTGTCCTATTAGGTTTAGAAATATAGGGGAATGTGTTTGTTTGCCATGTGAAAGAGGCTTTCTTACCGTGATGCATTATTCAAATATACACACCGTTGTGAAAATATTCATGAGACAACCTCATAACAAACACCACACGTATAACAACTACATATAACTGCGTAGTACTTAAGAGTCCCGGAGCTTATGAGACATTTTGTTCTCTCATGTGTGAAGTTATCGCCCAATTTCAGCCCTCGCTCGAAAAGGTCAAAGCCTGCTGTACTGAACATAGTATTTGTAATGGAACATTCTCAGCCACCATGTGTGAACCGGTGCACAGTGTGAAAGTTGCTCCAAACTTATTGTGTCTTCTCTTGTCAAGCTTTCATCTGGTATACTGTCATTCTCTGCTCATGATAATGCAAGGCAAACGTGTTTGTATTTACTTACTGGTTTCCAGATTGCATAGGGCAGTGTATGCTGTATCCAGCCTGCTGAGAGTAGGAGCCCCAGGAACCAGAGGAGGAATATATTGAACTCTAAAACAGAACAAAATGAAAATCTGTCATGTTACAAAAAAAACCAACCATAGAAATAAATAAACATCAAACCACGTCTTCACTCTACAAAGTATTTGGAACAACTGACTGCATGTAATAGATGACGTAATATAGTTTCAGTGTAACTGTGCAAGCCTTTAAAACAGGCAGTTCACTAATTGTCTCTAGTGGTATCTAAAATTTCCATTATATGAGCTGAGATTTTGGGAAATTCTTTGGTATTTCTGTCTCTACCCCATTACAGTGGAGCTGAACGGAATATTTTTGTTATTGGGACAATTTCTTTGGTAGAGATCACTTCCAATTAATACTGAAACTGACACCGGCTTATCTTGTAATGTTTCGAAACCGTGAACACCAAAAATAACAAATTCAGTAGTAGTTACAATAAAAACCTCAGAGGGCACATTGCTTCAAAATAAAAGACAATGTAGACACCTCGAGATAAGTGAGAAGGTGTGGGTGACATGACCCTTTTAATATTTGGCCTCATCTACATGGAAACCGCTGATCATTCATAAGCAGCTGTGCTTGGAAATTAACACCAAATGTAAGATCACTTCCTTTTCCACGCTTCTTTCAAACTTCAATTACTGTTCTGGAGAAGTCACATACACCAGTACTCAGAAGTAAATATTTGAGGTGAAAAGAAAAGAGTCATAACGTTTAAACCTAGTTTAACTTGTCAGTATATCATTCAACACTGTAGCAGTGCATTGTCCTGTACTATATGTATATAAACTGTATAGATACATACTGTATATACTGTATATATACACACATACTGTATATATTGTATAGAGACATATTCGTATACACATACATATATACACATATCTCAAGGGCAATATGTCAATTTATTTTATTTTAAGGAATTGATGTGACTTCTGTAAAAGAACATAAACATAAAAGGGAGTGATAAATAATGACATACTAATATTCAATTCAATAATATTGAATTTAATGTGTATAGATAGTACAGACACATGGACAGGATAACAAGAAAAGAACAAGCCGTGTAAGTTAACTGAAAATGCAATGGCGTCTAAATAAATGCAAATCAAATCCCACAGCATACCTCCATGTTAGGGGAGGCCACCGAGAACAAGCTGCTGTCCAGCTGAGGGCCTTCTGGATGCAGGTAGTTCTCCCCGTCCATGGCCAGCGCTGAGGGGAGGGTGGGCATCAGACCGCAGCTTCACACATGACCACCAGCTGACTTAGGTTATGTACCCCCGACCACCACCCACGTGCTGGCTGTGTCCGAGATAGTACTTCTAACAAGGGCAAATGCTTTCCATGACCTGAGGAAGACAGCAGATGCGGAGGAGAGTAAAGGAGTGGGAAAGAAGGGCAAAGAGACATTAGAAGAGTTGCCGTGAATTTGTTCCAGCAAACATCGAGATCAATACCACATCCACCATTTTTGGATTTGTATGAAAGCATGTGAAAAAGTCCTAGAAATAGGCAGATTCAGTTCAGTTTCAAGGACTGCTTTTAACTAAAAGTCAGGAAGAGAAAGCAGGCAAGAGCACCAATAAATATAAATGTGTGGTTCACTTCTCTTAATACTGTTCCACCTGCACTGCCTTCATTAAAAAGGAGCCGTACTCGAAAAAATTGAAAAAAGAAGAAGGCTGACATTGCCTCCAAATGGCTCTCACAGACCGTTACCTAATACGTGAAATAATAATCATTTTGCAAACTGATTATTTTACAACATTTTGGATTTAGGTTATAACACTTTAAATATAACAAACAGTAAAAACATAGAGCAAATGAAAACACAAAGAAGAGGTCTTAAAAGCACAATAAGTCTGTCATAAATATATGAATGGCTTTATTTCAGGACACACCCCTGAAGAGTTCACATTTGTATAAAAATAAAGAAGATAATAAAATGAGAATAAATGTTTTACAAATCAGATCAATAACTTTTATAATATGAAGCAGCTTGCACAAATAATTGGTCTTCCTTCTCAAGACTGATTCTAGTTACCTTCGTCACGACACAAACTGAATTGAGATCTTAGTCAATAAATATAAGCTCACACTGCATTATGAATGACAGCCCTCATTAGCCGCTTGTCATCTGACATCACTGAAGGTTCAACATTCATCAGAGGACCAATTAAAAACACGGCAGGAGGTCCACAGAGCAAACGGACCATTTCTAAGGTAAAGCAACTGATTATCAACGTCCTGTGGTATTTATAACATCCAGTCAATATAATTTGATTCACTGATTTTGTGGTCTCACATACGTATATTTATGTTAAAAACCTAGACTAAAAGGTTGATACACTTAAGTTGCAAACAATAATTCCTTTTTTATAATAATAAAGCAGTACAAGAGCATTTCTGTCACAAACAGCTATATGTGCGTGTTCTTCAGCTGCTCAAGCTCGATATAATGACAGGTTAGAGTCTAGTGAGATCAGACTGTCTGGACACCGACAAAAGGCTTCTTGCGATACGAACAAGCTCCCCACTCCAGTCTCTCTCTCTCTCTCTCTGTCTGTCATATACGCACACACAGAAATACGTTTTAGAAATCGAAACCTGTTTGAAAAAATAAGAGCAGTGGGGCATGATGCACTGGTGTTTACAAATATTTTAAATTGTATAGTTCTATAGTATTTTATTACTATTTACATTACTGGTTTCCCACTTTATTCTGTCTATGGTTCCACACAGACACCAAATAATGTGGGTAAAACTGCATTTTATGTTACTTCCAGGCTGAAAACCAAACAAATATGCTACTATTCTCACCATTTTGACTGCTGAATCAACCCAATCCCTCAGCACTCCACAATGCATGTCTGTGTACCATCAGTAACACCCCTTGCCCAAAACTAATCAAACTGTTACCTTCCTTCCCCTCTCCCTTCCTTCATTCCTTCCTCCTGTTTGCCCCCAATCTGGAACATAGGACAAACGTGTTCACTGGGGACAAAGCTGAGGTAATAAATCCTAATAGAGTTCATGAGGGTCTAAATAAGAGGGCCTTTGTGTCTGAGTGTGTGCATGAGAGGGAGAGGGAGAGAGGGAGAGGGAGACCTGACCCAACATTTGCACCACTCACACAGCCAATACACAGACAGGGAGGCCATTTTACCATCAAGCTGCCGGTGTGATAACGCCCGGATAAATGTGGGGAAGCCCAACGCAAAGAACTAACTAGCGAACTTTCTAGGCAGGTCTTAAGCAAAAGGATATTAGATATCTTCTGAATATGTATGGACACCTTCCAGCCACATAGTTCCAGGTTAAGGCACAGGAAAGCAAGGCAGCCCGGGGCAGTCAGGGAGTGTGTATCGAGAGCCTGTTGCAGAATTGTACTCAATGCACCTAAGCTTAAAGCCATCGAAGCATGCTGTCAGTTGATCTGGGTCAAAGGTCTTGATATATTCCGATATCACTTTCGGTCCAACATGCAGGGCACAGGTCAAATGCGCGTGTGTACTCCATCTGAATTGGTCAATGTGCTCAATCTAAATGGGTCAATGTGCAATTTATGAGATGGGTTCACACAACCCTTCTTCAATCTGGCTTTAACTGCATGTAACACTGCTCAGTCAGACTACCTGACTACTATACAAATAGAGCATAGAGAGGAAGAAAGGAGAAAGAGAAAATGGAGCATGTCAGTGGGTGAGTGACGAAGAGAAACTAAACTAAATTGAGACTTAATTGTTACTTTATTTACTGTAATTATGTCTTATTCTATTGAATTCTGTGGTGTAGCAGTGATGTGTATGAACTTGTGGTCTCAAGTCTGTTACAACCACGGATTATTCTGTGACAGCTGATTGAATTTACACTCAATCCAGTAAAGCTCTTTTCAGAAATATATCAGTGTATGCAAAAGCCAGAATACATGACTGCACAGTAATACAGTAGTAGTAGTAGTAGTAATAGCAGTAGTATTAGTATGATAATATACATTCCTCAGCCGCCAGAATCATTTGATCATTAAGTGTGACAGCTGAAAACACAGATTTGCCTGAGCAGAAAGGCGCTGTTTTTCCATCACTCCTAGCCACGTCACCCACCAGTACCATGCCTGTCTCTTAGCAACAGAGCAACTGTCTTTTGCTGTCCCCTGTTACCGAACCCCCACCCCTCCAGCGAGTCTCTGAGGATAATGGATACTGATCATTCCAAGAGTGGTCCCACATATCTCCTTCCTGTAAGGCCTCTCTTTACCGGAAAACAGCAAAACCCCCCTACTACTCCTAACCACCACAGAGAGGAAGAGGGACAAGAAAAAGAAAGCGATCGGGGAAAGAGGAATGGAGATAGGGGAGAAAGAAAACAAAAAGATAAAAAACAAAACATAACCACAGCAGCACAAGGGACCCAAGGAATTCATTCATCAAAAAGCAGAACACACTCAACTCATAACCCTGCCTGGATATTTAAAGATGTTCCTGTCTTTTTTTGTCAATATGTGGATTTGTAGTCTGTATCAAGACTGCTAAGTACAATTTGTATTTGACCGTATGCAGAACACACACACACACACACACACACACACACACACACACACACACACACACACACACACACACACACACACACACACACACACACACACACACACACACACACACACACACACACACACACACACACACACACACACACACACACACACACACACACACACACACACACACACACACACACACACACACACACACACACACACACACACACACACACACACACACACACACACACACACACACACACACACACACACACACACACACACACACACACACACACACACACACACACACACACACACACACACACACACACACACACACACACACACACACACACACACACACACACACACACACACACTAATTACTTCAAAGGTTACTTCTGGTTTTTGAACAACCCCCTCCCATGTGTGTCTCTCCCCATCTCTCTCTGTGGGTGGCCTGGTGCAAAAGCTCACTGCAGAGATTAGGCCATTTCATGTGCAGTATCTCTAAAAATAATAATAATAAAAGAAACAAGCCCATACGCTCGGCGCTAGACTGGCTTATCTGGGCAGAAGGACTGCAAACATGGAGATTTAATGACGTTAGAAACAGCATTTCCAGTGATGTGGTCACATTCTAGGCCAGTTGGTTCCCTTTGGCTGTGTGAGTCACTGTGTGTGTCAGACACACGACAGACAGAGGTTAACAATCAGCATGCCTATGTCACTTCAAAAACACAAGATGTGTGTTTATATGATTACAGCACCAAACGTGTGCTGCAAGTACATTAGGTGAGAAAATTTAGGCTGTGGTAGGAAGGACTGGCTGGCTGTACGCTGCTGGCCTTTAGTGAAAAGCGGTGGTGTTCAGAGCACATGGGGATCATCCATGGAAGTGTGACTTCCTTAAGCTGCTAAGTCACGATTAACACTCACGAGGAGAACAACCACCCTGCATGGCGCGTGTGCCATCTCACTCCCAGTCACATGTGGAGTGTTGATAAATAATCATACTTCCACATGCAACTAAATTATTTGTGTACATGCAGGTGTGATTGATTAAGGCTGTTTATCTTGTTGTTTATAATAATTAATGTTCCTTGTAGGCATTTAGGGGATACAGTCGTAAAACACAAGTATACTGATATGTCCCTTTAAATGCTGTGGCAAGTGTAATGCTAAAAGGAACTACAGGAAGAAAACACTACATTTTTGCAAAAGTCAAGACAGAAGCCTGAGTTATTATCTTATTCTCCTTTGTATCCCCACAATTAGTTCACTCCCTTGCTGGAGACAGTATAACTGTGTGTGGGACAAGCATTTTCAAAGAGCAGACAATGAAAATTCATTATTTCAAACTAATTTCTCTATACTGTTAACATTGTGGCCTGATCACTTCTCACATGTGCTCCTCTGCTTCCAGCCACACTTGTCTAAGTGCATTTCTTTGGGCCCTGTACTAAATGCCAACTTAAACTAAAATTAGTTTATATGTTGTGTTGTTTGCCTTCTTTGACCGAGGACAGTGTAGAAAAAGAGGTGGAAAGAGAGAGGGGCATGCGACATGCAACAAAGGTCCAAAGGCCAGAATCGAAACTGAGACGTTTCGGTTACATGGCATGCACCACTCGGTTCCCAAGTCGCTCCACAAAAAATCCTTCTTAAGGTACTGAGCAAATCCATCACCACGCAGCTTTGCTTTGACCGCGTTCCCAAAATCAGCTCCATGGGGAACACAGGGTGTCCACAGAAGATGCATTTTAGCCATGTTTCTCACTGTCATTTTAACCAAAGCAACCGTCTGCATTGGCTGGGCAGCAGTTTGCATTTTGCGTGCATGAAACTGATGGAAAAATTGGCATATGTGTGGCTATATCTATGTATTTCTCAAATGCTCTGTGAGCTCAGTCAAGTGAAGACTAGAGCAGTACTTGCTAAAGAAGTCCAGAGACATAGGTGTTACTTTAGTGTACAAGTCTATACTGAGTGGAAAGGCTGTGAAAAAGGAATTACGGACCAAAAAAGAAGTAGGTGAGTCAGAGTGAGTATAAAAGTCAGAGTCACTAGAGCTGAACTTTCAATACACGCATGTACTGTAAGAGTGCATGCGTAGTACACAGACGTTTCCCATGTGACAGCCCTCTGTTGGCATCTGTCACCCTTCTGTTGCAGTCAGCATCTGTCTTCACGACTAACAAGCTGGCTGACAACAATCATTCAATCCAATGCACAACACTCACTCATCACCAATCTGAGTCTATCAGCATCACCAGTAATCAGGTTAGAAATTATTAAGGTCCAGCTGCTTTATACCAGAGCATCGAGGGGGCTGTTGGTTGGTTATGACTGCTTAGACTGGCTGGATTCATTAGCTACTGAGATAAAATATTCATAAAAGGAACAAGTTACTTCCCAGGGAAACACAGGGCTCTGTCATTCAAAACAGACTACATTATTAATTAGCACCTATTTCAACACAAAAGGCCTGTACTTGCATCCGTGTGCACATGCACAAACGCACACATGAATGACACATACCCTTAAGCACATAAATGGAAGGCCATAGACATTAGCTACCAATCTGTTCCTGTTCCCCCTCCGCACAACCACAATTTCCATTCAGTATTACAGACATTGCCATAAAGGGACTGTGGACAGCCCAGTAACCGGGCAGGACACTGGATAGAGAATAATGATCGAATGACTGTGTAACTGAATCTGCCATCTTATCAAAAGCCGGGAAATGGAAACAAATTGGGTTTTAAGAGCCTGTTGTTATTGCATTTCGTCTGTTCAAATATTTATCAAAGACGCTCTCTGGACTGGGACAGCACACAGGAACACATCGAACAAGCGGGCAGTCATTTGAATGATTTGGTCTGACTGAAAGGCAGGGTTCAAAGATTTAGTTACTTACAAAGGGATAACGATTAATCTTAATTAGATTCTCATCAGCCCACTCCAAGTGGCTATTCTGCACCGTTTTGCCATGATGATAAATATCTTTGTACACACAAACACCAGCTGAATGAGACATTAAAGTGATATATCCATAAAGGGAGAACTTAATCAAGCTCTTGTGGCTCAGAGGATGTCCTTGTTGTGGTAAAGAAAGAAAGGGGAAAGAAAGGGGAGGGCTAAACTAAAAAGTTTGACAATGAAGGCAGTAGCCGAGCACTGCAGAGAGCAGAGACGTAAAATATATCACACTGATTTGCAAGGATTTGATGACACTCATTTTAGGAGCAAATCCCTCTACTTCTACAACCACCACCAGCACCCACCAGAAATAGATCAAAGGCCGACTAGATCAGAGACAACGATCCACTTAGCTGCCTCTTTGCACCGTTTTCCTCTGACATCTAATTTCCTCAGAATAGAGGGATGATGACATACTAGCTGAGTGCAGCTCTCCACCCATTATTGCTCTGATTCAGCTGGTGAACAGAAAAGCATATTTTACCTAAACAAATTTGTATAGAAAATACTCATTGAATACCAAAGGCTGGACATTGCAATGTTTAAACAAGCGATTAGTTGTGCATGTAATTAATGTGCAAGCTGTTGGTTCTGGATGTATTATCTCGGAGCTATGAATGCAAAATGTGTGTATTTTTCCTCTATGTAAACCGTCTCAGCTGCTGTAAAGAAAGCAAAGAAGCCAAAGGTAAATTAACTTAAAAAAGGGGGGGATACATGCTGTGTATATATTATAGCACCATTAATTTTTTGTGGGCTCTCAAATTATAATATCAGATTACTTGAGATCCTAGTTAAATAATAAACAGACAATGTAACTCTCACTTAATTTTGCGTTTTAATGTACAAACGTAAACCCAGTGACAACACTGCTGCTCCATTCTCTTCTTTTTCCTGCGGTAGAGTATACGTTATCGCTCTGCATCAGGTACTTCCCACCTTCACGCTGCAGTCTAATCACATCAGCCCGATTAATACTCAAAATGTGAACCATCCGTTTCTGTCACCCTCCCACTCTGTATTATTGCCATCACCAGATTTTCTCAGTGATAGCGACTACTTCCCCATTTCCGTCACTATCCCTCTTTCTTCTTCCTAGTGATAGGCTGTTGTTTTCCTATTTCCATCACAACCCCTCTCTTGCCATGTGTTAGCCATGTCCCCTTTTTCCTTATGTCCATTTTTGTTTCTCCCTATCACCCAGGCTGACCCCCAGATGGATTCTGCTGCTGATTGGAGGCAGCTGGTTCCCTGACTCTGAATCCCCACGCCTTCTTAGTCGTGGTTAATCAGAGTCAGTGAAAACACTGGGCAAAAGCTATCAGATGCACATTTCACAAGCAAGCAACATAGCACAGGGAATTCATATCTGGACTGCTGCAATATAGAGCAGGATACAAGACAGGTTTAAGAAATGCATGTTGTGATATTAAGAACAGAAATTGTTAAGTCCATTTGTACAAATATCATATTGCATAGTACATATCCATAACAGGAGGCCTTCTTGAGCACATACTGAACTCTTACTCCTAACTACTCTTTACATGTATTAAAAATGAAATCACCTAAAGAATTAATCATATTATTCTATCGTGTTGAATAAATACACAGGAGAGTGAAATTCTTTAAGGTAAGTTGCCAATATATGCAATTGGGTTTTATGATCCATTTCCTGCTGCTGTTCAAATCCAGACATTACTCTGCTCCACTCAGATTGACCTCACTTCTCTGGCAGGCAGGAGAATATTGCACCACATGCACAGTGTCAGGGAGCCCGCCTGTGTCTGTTCGTCTGTGCCACTCTGGTATCAGTTAGCTCAGTTCATCTGACTGGTGTCCACTCAACTGAAACTACGAATAGTACTCTTAATGAGATATTTTGCTGATTTTAATCCAGGTGCGTGTCGTGGCAATGTGGGCATTGTGTTCAGATGAACGGTGTTTGGCCTGTCTCTGTGGCGCAAATTATCGTGCATTGGCGATTTGATGATTTTTAAAATCACAATTTCAGTCATCCAGTGTCCTTCGTCAGATTTCAGAGATCTCCATTGCTCTATTCTGCTGGTACTTCCAGCATAAAGACAGGCCAAAGACTTTTACACGATTCCAATAAAAAAACAGCCTGATAGGTACAATTTGTTCTCTAGAAATGATGTAAAAGTGATTAAGTGGAAGACAAAACATGGGGTTGAATAACCAAAAAGATTAACTGAACTTCACAAAGAACAAGTGTCCAGTAGATGACAGATTTAGTTTCCCTCTATTCTTCTAGTCTCATCTAAGATGTGTCATAGGGATGGGAATTGATTTTTTCGCGACCAATGCCATTATCGATTCTACTTATCGGTCCGATTCTTTATCAATCCCCTTAATTAATTCGAAAGGCCTACACAGGTTTTCAGTGTCAACACAAATGTTAAGTATGTATTTTCTCAGAGTCTGAACACAGTATAGATTATATGCAGCATTCATTTTCATTTATGTTTTCTTAGTCATAGATAAAATCGGTAAAACAGTATTATAACAGTATATTCAATCAAAGCAGCGGCACACGTGCGTAGTGTCAAATACATGGCATTCCTGGAATTTAAGTCCATGTTTCATAAAAAGCTGTTTCAGCATATTGCTCGTGTTTTCACTCCTACTTTTATCATTTTAGAGAATTTTCAGCTACACTGTTTTTTTGTGAAATTAACCACACTTTGGACCGTTTTTTCCTCCAAATAGTCCCATCCACTGAGCTTATCTATAGTTTCTATCAGCGCTGGCACATTATTTGACAGTTGGCATTGCAAAAACAATGGTGTCACTGTTCCAATGTCAAGACAGATATTATGTCAGGTGAATGTGATATCTTCCGACAAAATGTTCTCTGGTGTGCTCTTTCAGGCGTGTGAAAAAAACATGGTACAATAGACAAGGGGTCTCCAACGTTTTAAGGTCAAGGACCCCTTAGCTGAAAGAGAGAAGGGGCAGGGACCCCTACTACGTACATTGTATTAAATTGAATTGCATATTAAACTGGGCCTTCAATTACATCTAGGGCTATCTAAAGCCTATACACATGACTTTTTATAGTTCATACAATACGAAGCTCTTAAAATAATAATGACATATCCAAATACTTTTACATTATGTTTAAGGTTAAACATAAACATGGAAGGCACAGTTAATCCTTAAGCTTAAAGGCATCTGCGGATGGCGACCATACCTTTAAGCCAGTAACTTAGGCTATCATCAATGTTGTGTCAATTAAGAAATCTGAATTCCAGTGTTGTATGGCATTCCTTATTTAGTAAAAAAAAGTGTAACGCTTGCCAGCACACTGATGCTATCCTGGTTCTAATCCATTTAATCTTCTCCCAAGTCTCACCTCCATAACTGTGAAGGATGGGTTGAAGACAAGGAAAAAACTAACTGTTGCCTCATGTCATATGCGATTAATTGAACCATTCATTAAGCACAAAGATATGGTAAATAAATAAATCAACTGCTGGCAACCGTGCAAAAATATAGGGCAGAACGAAGCAGGTCAAAATTCGGCACAGGGTTTAAATGAAACTGAACTGGTCGGGAGAAGCTGTGTGTCAGAATAGGATGATCAATACAGATTAACTGACGTTTATCTTTCCCGAACGGTCATATTTAAAATAAATATCCTGGGGGATAAATTTATTGTCACTCTCTCGTAAACAAGAATGGCAAACATTTACTCATACTGTATTGACCAATACACTTTACCAAACCCTTGTCCTTAGGGTATCCTGCAACATGTTTGTAAAAGAAAACTTACATTTAGAAAACCCAGGACATAGTTAAACCATTGGATTTTGTTGTTTGTAGCAATAGGCAAACTGTTTGCTGACAGCAAAAAACCCTACACATCGAACGTTGCAGACTGAAACCTCACCAGTTCAGGCTACTTCTTTCAGTATTCAGTACCACATTTAAAAGTGGCCTAATTCTGATTCAAAAATGTCTGATTCAATGTGACTTGTGCTGTTCACACTGCCAAAAGCAAATCAGATATGGGTCACTAATGAGCCAAAAAAAAAAACTGATTCAGGTCACTTGTAACTGCAGTGTGAACGTAGCCTAAAAGGACACAGTTACTATTTTAAGGTACAAATGAATCATTCATTCATTCATCTTCAACCGCCTGTCCCTGTCGGGGCCGCAGGGGGCTGGAGCCGTTCCTAGCTTAAATTTTAAAAATAGTGACTAATTGTCCACAATTATATTATGCTTTGTCAATGTTGTGGTGCACTGTGATCATATCTGCTGACACTGTTCCCTCCCACCAGGCAGGGACGATGGTGGCCGGTGATAATATGGCCGTGGTCTGGGTTTTACCACGACTGCCTCCACCCTCAACTTAGCCTAACTGTTGTTACAGTGAATTGATTTGCTCAACATATGTGGTCAAGCAGTGGGCTACAGACAAGGCTTTCATAAAGGCTCAGTATGTTCACCTTTCACTAGTTTCGAAGCACCCACATAAAGAATTTCCTTTGATTATTTGTTTTGCTCCACTCGGACCATGACTGCTCAGAGCAGAGTGAGGTTTATGTATCGAATGGAAATTTGGAAACAAAAAGTTCTGTAGTTTGGTTGTGAATGTAACAATGACATAACAGATTTATCTTAAAAGAAAACTGATCCCACTATTTTCACAACAATAATGATCAATAGGCTACATGTATAAAAGCTTTTGTGAGAATGCTGAAATCGCCTCTGCGATCAAGTTTGCACACAAAAGTGATTGAGTGGAAGTAAAAGAGCTTGTAAATTTGCAAATATCTTTATTTAAACTTATCCTCTATCATACACACAAATACTGCTGCATCTTTTTCATTCATCACAGGCCAAACACAAGGGGAAAATGGGGAAATTAGACAATAGGTATTTGATGTATTTATATTGGGTGCAAGAATGTTTTGGGATAGCAAATCAGCTATATTATAAATCTGTTTTTTACTTCCCTGTTTACAACATAGGGCTGGTTATAAATCCAGGCTGATAACTGAAACATGAAAGATATGGTATTCAGTCATCCATCAACATGGACACCAATATTTCTCTCATATTTCTTTCCTGGATGAGTCCCATTTTGAAATCATTGTTTGCTTTTCTAAGAAGCATGTTGACACATTTTTTCCACAGAAAATCATAAGGGTAAGTGGTGAGGAATGCCAGTGTGTGGCATGCTCTCCTAGATTTCATTCATCTCTTACAGAGCTCTTGGGAGATATCCACATAGCCTACAGGTCTGGATACTAGTTGGGACATGGGATACTCAAATAGCCCATTGTAAAAGATCTGCTTGTTTCTTGTCACAGTGTAGAAGTGAACACTATGGCCACATTTTCTCAACAACCGTCACTTGTTCTTTCACTCTCTGACCAAACATCCACGTTTATGTTTAATACATGAACTATTATCTAATGAAGGCCAGATTCCGGGAAAGCAGGAACTGAATCAAACATATTACCTAGCCCCGGTTCCCCTCCTCCACTCCACATTTTTCACTCTCATCAGCCCACGGGCCATAAATTAGATTTATCACTGGCACCAATTGGAGAGGGGAGAAAAAGGGCTAGCAAAGATGAAGACAGAGGGAGAATAGGGGCCAAGTGACAAAGAGCAGGGGATTTGAGCCGTGGTTAAACCATGGATCCCAGCTGTTTGAAGTCACACCACCAGTGCGTGTTTCAAAAACAATCAGGCTATCCCAGACAAAAAAAGAGATTACCATTTCCCGGTGATAACTATCTGAATGCATTAAACAAATCCCACGTTTATGAAAATTGACATCTTAGAGGCCACATCTGAGCACCTTTCAAAGTTATTGAACCAACTTGCTAATGCGTCTTTGTTAAATACCTTCATGTTCTCTGTGTATCAGCCTTACAATTCCTGTAGGCTCTAAACACAGTATCAACAGATCCGGTGTTTCCTCAGAGTCTCTGCAGGGCAGGCAGACATCAATTATCTGACACAGTAGGAAATTAGAACAGGAGGAGCTGTGCAGCACAAACTTGCAACTTAACTCTCACCCCAAACACTGTCCAGCAGTTACTTTTTACTATGACTGCTCCTGCAGCCCAGGACAGGGGGCAGACATTTGCACATTTACTTAAAATATAACATGGCACGCCGGTTGCCAGAAGTAGCCAGGATTATGTGTGTGCCATATGCTATGTCAACTATTTTGTGAATTGCAATTGTTTTGGTTACACCAAAACACACAACATAACAAAAAGTATGACATGATGAAGTCATTGTCTTGCCTGCAGGGTTGTCTCTGATGACAGCCATCTAATACGTTTTGGTAGTCTGAGTTATGGAAAGGTGAAACCTGAGACCAACTTTCCCCGCTGGGGATCAATAAAGGTGTATCTTTAACAAACAAATGAGCAAGTTGTGTTTTTTAGTCTGCATTTCTGATGACAATCTAACTGTTAAACATCCTCCCTGTTGCTATTAAAACCTATGCTGGGAGGGAGGGAGAGCCGGGCTGGACTGCAAGAGGAATTTGACAGCAAATGACACCAAGGCCATTGACCATGTCACTGGGGTTAATGGCACTCAAGGAAAAGGCAGGAAACTAGCATGTCATTCACTTTACAGTTACCAATTGGTATCCATCAATAAGTAGGGAATGACATAAGTGGAAAAATATCTAGCCATCATAACAAGACACTATGTCAAGGCTTGCACGAGGCCTGACTAGCATTGGCTGCAGGCAACAGGCACACTGGAAACTCAGGAGAGAAAATTGCAGGAAAGAAAAAGAACTAGAGGGGACAGCTTTGAGAGAGCTGTTTTCATTTCCTCCCAGCCCTTCCTCCAGTTCTTTACCCCCAAATATCCCTGTATGTATGGTTTCTTTCACATATTATTAAGCCAGAATTTAAGGTCAGATATTTATTACGTCTTAAAACACATGGAGGAGCTATAAGCATAGTTTACCCTTAACTCAAACTGTGTATTAGTCACACCGTGGTGGTACACTTGCATGATGTAGGGTAACACTACACACAGCTGCTTTCTTGGCATTAATGCTTGATTGCACAGCCCCCAACACCGTGGGATACATATGTTTACAGTGAGCTGCGATTAACGCTACACTGCTGCGTATCCGGCCAAAGGTTATTGTTACAAAGTAGTACAGTAAGGTTATTAGAAATCTAAAACTACTACAGCATTTTTACTTTCCCCATATGGATTTAATGATAATTCATTCCAGGTTGCAATTGGAGCTATATTGCCCAAAGTGTTGAGAAATCTAATGTTACATCAGTCTCTAAACTAACTCATGGGGAGCTGACATCTGGGTTCATAAGCCTTTTCAAAAGTCAAATTCCAGCACTCTTCAAGCATTTCAAGGTACATTTTCTTGCCTTTCCAGCAACATAAAGCTGTGGAAAACTATATATATATGTGTATACAGTTCAATATTCAGTATGATTATTATTGCACTTATCACATTAAATTAGATGTTATTGTCCTATAAACAAGCAATATGATGTTTTGAGAGAGCTTTCTAAGGAAGGACGACGAATAAAAGGAAAACTTACTGGCCAGAAATATAATCACTACTGACTAATTTGATAATCTGTACATAGTCAAGTCATTTTCCATGCAAAACAAAATGCTGTTTTCAGTCTCAAAAACGGAGAGCTTCTTTTCTCTATGCTACATCACATATGCCATCCCATATAACATACATGTCAAGCAGTTACGATCACGTTATTCAACATCCAAGCACTCTTGAAACCTTGAAAACACCACACTCAAATCCAAGTGTTTTCAAGGGTTTCCAGCACCCGTACGAACCCTGGTATAATGTTTACAATGAGCTGGGATTAACGTTACACCGCTGCCTAACCGGCGAAAGTTTATCATTGTTTGTTTATTGTTACTTTCCCGGTTTCGTTTATGGCTTTGATGATACTACATACCAGGTCACAACCGGGGCTGTATCTCCGAAAGCGTTGTGAAAACTAACGTTATTTAAATGTCCTAATAACCGACACTATCCTAAAACAGTAACCTGTGTGTACATATTTACTCTAAGGGCGCATATAATCACGTGTAATCGAGCAGAAATGCGTCTTCTCCTAAAGAAAAGGTATCGTTACAGAGGCACATTAAAGGTCTCCACACAGCACAAAGAACTCTACATTACAGTGTTGCTGCCACTACTGTTAGCTTTGCCCGATCGACAAACGGTCCATTTAACAGGCGCTAGAAAGCTAAAGAGCTAACATGTAACTACGAAGCATTTCTGAATTATCCCTTTCCTTTCATTCACCATAAGTACGTAATAAAAAAGCAACAACATCATACATTAGTTTGATAATACTACGCATACTTAAGGTAGCATTTTTTGCTAGCTAGGTTAGCATAGCTCGTAGCCGTTTTTTTTTTACTTAGGGTACGTTCGTTTTGCACATCGCCTGCGTATGTTGTTGGATTAAATGGCGTTATCTAACTTTTGTTGAAGAAAATCTTACATGATGATTCTTTACACTATGAATAAACAAAATAGACTGCGCAGCAAACACACGGGCGAGTGTGTTACTATACTTTAAAGGTAACGTTAGCACGGTTTTTCTGCAAGTTAACTAGATATCAAAGCAATAGCTTGTTACTAGCTAGGTTAGCGGTTGGCCTTTCTTGGTGGGGGTGTAGTAACAGCTGAGACACCAATAACACAGCGTTCATTTGCTACAGTTACCCCAACATAACTCATACGTATATCCCCGATATCGTCGCCTATGATAACGTTAAACTCAAACCAACGGCTACACAACCGGTGTAGCCCGTCGTTAAAAACGTGCGCGCCTAGGAGAGGCTGTAAAGGCAACTGCCGATGTGTGGCTTTGCCTTTTTTTTACGCAAATATCCTCGAATTACACTCACCGTTAATATGTTTCTTTCGTCTCTATCCAAACCCCCGAAGACCACGAGCTGATCTGTGAACGAAGGCGTCGCGTCAAAGTGACAGGAATAAGGGATTTTTATCCAACTTATTCTTCTTAGTTGTTTTCTCCACTTCCTGATTAAGACGGTGCCATTTTGAATAGCGAGAAAATATATTTCCGCCGCTGCTGTCGTCACGCACTCCGCCGCTCGGAGCTCGCGAGCACAAAACAAGCAAAGGACAGAAATAGTTCATCCCCAGTGATGTGTCGCACACCTGAGCCCGCTGCTGCAAAATAACAATACGTGCATAAATAGATGCAAATTATGGCACATGAGATGAGAAATTAACCTGTTCCAGTTCAGTTATTAGCCTTAATGTCAACGCAGCAAATACTAATAGCCTAATATTAACACTAATAAGCTAAATATAGTGTATAATCAGAATGAGCCTAGTAAAATAAAAACAAATGATGGCAGATGAGACTGCTCTATATATCTAGACTTATATCTATATCTTAACATAGGAGTTACATGTTCATGCACACCTTTGTTTATTTTTGTTACCTTTGTTTTAAGATTTCTGTGTACATACAGTAAATTGAGAGTGAGAAATGAACCAGTTCCAGTTCAGTTATTAGCCTTAATGTCAACGCAGCAAATAATAGTAGCCTAATAATAATACTAATAAGATAAATATAGTGTATAATCAGAATGAGCCGAGTAAAATAAATAAAGACAAATAATGGCAGATGAGACTGCACTATTATCATGCTTACAAATTCATTGTCCTGTGTTTTGATGTCTAGCCTATATATATAGACTTATATCTATATCCTTACATAGGAGTTACATGTTCATGCACACCTTTGTTTACTTTTTGTTATCTTTGTTTTAAGATTTATGTCTGTTTCTATTTCTGTGTATGTACAGTAAATTGAGAGTGACAAAAAGTCACATTCCTTGTATGTGTTCACACTTACTTGGCCATTTAGCTGAGTCTGAATCTGAGATGAGAAATTAACCGATTCCAGTTCATTTATTAGCCTTAATGTCAACACAGCAAATAATAATAGCCTAATATTAACACTAATAAGCTAAATATAGTGTATAATCAGAATGAGCCTAGTAAAATGAATTAAAACAAATAATGGCAGATGAGACTGCACTAGCGTCATGTTTACAATTGCCTTTATATATAGACTTATATCTATATCCTTACATAGTAGTTACATGTTCATGCACACCTTTGTTTACTTTTTGTTATCTTTGTTTTAAGATGCATGTCTGTTTTTATTTCTGTGTATGTACAGTAAATTCAGTGTGACAAAAAGTCAAATTCCCTGTATGTGTTCACACTTACTTAGTCATTAAAGCTGACTCTGAATCTGAGAAATGAACCGACTCCAGTTCATTTAGTAGCCTTAATGTCAATGCATCAAATAATAATAGCCTAATAATAATACTAATATGCTAAATATAGTGTATAATCAGAATTAGCCTAGTCAAATTAAAACAAATGATGGCAGATGATACTGCACTATTATCATGTTAACAATTTAATTTTCTTGTGTTTTGATGTCTGTCCTATATAGCTGGACTTATATCACATCCATACATAGGAGTTACATGTTTATGCACACTTTGTTTATTTTTGTCATCTTTGTTTTAAGATGTTTGTCTGTTTCTATTTCTGTGTATGTACAGTAAATTGAGAGTGACAAAAAGCCAGAGTCAAATTCCTTGTATGTGTTCACACTTACTTGGTCATTAAAGCTAATTCTGATTTTAAGACAAGAAATTAACCAGATCCAGTTCAGTCATTGGCTTTAATGTCAACGCATCAAATAATAATAATAATAATAATAATAGGCTGATAATAAGCTTAGAAAATTAGAAAAATGATCAGAATCGGCTTTAATGGCCAAGTAGTGTGAACACGTTCAAGGAATCGGACTCCTGCCTTTTTTCACTCTCAATTTACATACACAGAAATAGACATACAGCTTAAAATAAGTATAACTAAATCAACAAAGGTAAACAAACGTGTCTGCTATGTAGAGCAATAGTGCAAAGGTGCAGAGTACAAAGAGTCCTGGAATAAACATGTGAATATTAATGTTACAGTTTGCTTTGTAGTGGTTTTGTAGGGGCTGTGGATACTAACTGTTCAGCATGGTGACAGACTGTGACCACGTTGTCTGGGGGGAAAATAAAATTTGAATATAGGGTAATGTCCAGAATTTGCCTAGTAAAATAGAGATATACATGATGCTACTTGATGCTACTTTGCCTATTTTTTAATGACATATCCGTCAGACTAAAATGTTAGTTCAATTCTGCAAATGACAAATTATAGGCAAACAGTTTTGGTTTGGTTTACACCAGATGGTAGGATTTATACAATACATATCCTTGTGTAAGACCTGTAATTAGTTAGTTGATATGGTATAACAGGATTGTGAAGTTAGTGGAGCATTTCAACTCTATAAAATCTGCAAATGTAATTTGGCTTTTCAAGCAAATCGTTCTATAAAAGAGGTATAGCCTACATAAATGTTCCTCCATGAGACATTAATTAGGACTGATGTAGCTGTGCTCTTTAATGGAGCACGTACGGCTACAATACTTCAAATTGGCCATTTAAGATGAGAGTCCATTTATTTTTTCATTCACAGACGACCTATCCTCAGATTCCCTCAGTATAAACACAAATCATGGTTAAACAGATATTTTAGTCTAAGAAAAATAAAAACCTTATTTTCATTTATGAATTAGTATATCATTTATTTCACTTATCATATCTGTACTCCGGAAAATTGGTTTCTCTTTCACTTTAAGAGGCTATGGGCCTAAATGTAGCCCACTGCTGCTTATTACTATCACTCCCACTACTAATGACAGTAATAATCAAAGACTAACTGATGTAGAATAGTGTTCACTGGGTAAAATTAGAGATTACTCAGAGGGAAAGCAAAACATAAGTGCATCTAGTGCCTTATACACGACCTAATAGCCTCAGTGCACAAAAGAATAAAATATCCAATATAAGAGAATAAGGTAGATCATTAAAAAGACCTGACTGACTGTGTTTAGCCTTTCTGTATTTTTGGGTTGTCTGATGTTCTGTGCAACAGCAACCAACTGTTTTGTTTTTGTTTCATATATTTTTATTTAGCAAATCACTTAGACTATTTCCCCGCAGACAGTCATTGTATAAAAGCACATTCATTCATTTTAGACGTTACATAGAGTGCACGTTCGTCTTCGTCCTGCAGGTCACTGTCTTATTTTGGCATCCATCTGTCCGTTCTACGTTATTGAACAACAGAGCTGGAAGAGCTCCAGTTGTTTCCAGCAAACACACACTGCCACTGCTTTCCTGGTATAACAGTCCCCCCTTTTCCCAACAGAGGAGGGTGGTGGGAAGCAAAAGGATGTGTGTGTGTGTGTGTTTGTGTGTGTGTGTGTGTGTGTGTGTGTGTGTATGTGTGTGTGTGTGTCCTGTTTGCCAAAGACACTGTCAGTGTTGTGCTTTGTCTTCCCTGTCACATAGTGTTGTATAGTCTTATGTCAACAACGTGGTGTTTGATGATGCCGGATGTAAAAGCAGCATCCTTCAGCTTTACCTTTAAAATGAATGCAATGAGCTGATAATGCACGTTAGCTCATCACTGAGGACACTCTCAGACTAACGTTGCTCTTAATCTTTAGCTTCACTGTATCAGAATTGGTTTGACACAATGACAGCACAAACCTGTGACCGGTTCTTAACATGATGTTTATATTGTGAATTAAAATCACATCTGATGTTTTATCTCAAAACTAACAGTAATATAATCAGTGAGGCGCCTGCTCTTTTAGTTTGAATTTGGTGCACCCTACTGGAAGTGTACTGCAAACACTTGGTTTGAAGTGAACTGACTGGAAGTCACGACTGCAAAGAATTGACAAATTTAAGTAGCAAACGCATAAAACAAACACCCAAAAAGACACTTAAAGCAGAGCCATTAGGTAGGCTACACACTGGCATTAATATGATAAGCCACCACTGAGAAAATTTTATCACGATCGGAGAGAAAACATTGCAGGGAGACTTCCCTCTTCCTGTTAGTGTCTTCACTGCCTGTTATGTCACTGCCATAAGGGTCTGAAATACTGAACAGAACAATTCTTTCACATTTCTATTTGCCTATTCAGCCGTCGTTCATTGTGACTTATTGTTCACTGATACAGTACTGTATATGTACATTATCCAATTATCCAAAGTGACTTCCAATAAGTGCATTCAGCCATGAGGTTACAAACGCAGGGCAACAAGAATGAAGTAGGTACGTTAGCTTCAAATAGGCCAAACTACAGAGTGCCACGTATAACTGCAATTACTGCAACTACCTTTGCAGAAGAAGCCAAAACGTGTTTGTCGCAAAACTCACTCGTGGTTAATTTCAGCCCTGGGAAATTAACCCATTGTCATTTTTTTGGACACGCTAAAATGCAATAATGTCTTTTGAAAGATGGATATCTTCATACATTTTAGGCCACATGTCTTCATAACTTTAGCTGGATTAAAAGAAAAAAGGAACCCATATTTCACTTATTCTGTGCTTGACCCCATAAAGATGAAACCATATTGTCCCATCCCTACAATCCGTACAACATTGTTAGTATTTGTGACCATATAATTAGCAGCACACAATACACATATTTCATAAAAGGCAACATTAAGCTCTCTGTATCAAGTGTGTTGCTGCATAAAGTGGAATGTAGGCCTAATACGACTTATGTAAATCTCTGACAAAACCAAATTGCATAACTTTCCCCCCCAAAAGCTTCTTTGTCTCCACTTCATTATTTTCCCAGTAAAGGCCATGTCTGCCTCAGGCCGGCTGTAATTTGATTAATCCACCAAAGGGTAGCCAGACGGTAAGAGCCTGCTCTGCTTCTTTTCCATTCTAATCTAAATTTGCATTTGATGTCTTGGCATTATTTGAATATTGGTGAAATCAAATACAAGTGTTCCTTTTGTTGGGGCAGATTGTTTTGACTCACAGTAAAAAAAAAAAAAGTAAGTGCAGGCTATTGTATTTTTCACAGTGCTGTGGATTCTGCAGGAAGGGAGGCTGAACATCTTTCAGCGAGATGGAGACCTTCGTCTTTTTGTTTTCTTTTTCTGCCCTCGGCATTCTTTACGCCATGAACACCATTCCTGAGTTTCAAGAGTAAGTCATAACATTCACTGATTTCTTATCGCTCAGTTTCTACATACTCTACAGTCTACGTAAATACTGTGGATGTGCACACCTTTCTGTTTGAAGGAAAGTTGTGAATGACTGCTATACTATTACTTTTTATACTTTTATGCATCCACAACACATGTCAATAGTCAATCAAAACTGTGACAATTATAATAGAAGTAGAGAGAATATACAGTAAATGTATAATAGTGCAGTTGATCCGTCATGTATCATGGGGTGACAGACAGTATACTTTACCACCACTAGAGCTCACTGTACGCTTAAAACTCAAGGTCTGACTGTGACCACCTCATAAACCCTCGACCATGTTGAGCACTAATTCCACAATTTTCAGAGTAAATTTGCCAATTACATCTTAAGTTGTGTAAACTCTTTAAATGATTAAATCTGACATTTCCTGCAGGGGTAAGAGGATGAATAGGGAACAAAAAAAGGACACGTGAACAGAATTTGTGGAGATAATCTATTGAAGATAAGTACTTTTCTAAGGTGTAAAGGTGCCTTTATAATATTATCTTCAGTTGATGATGGTGTACTATAGGCTGAAACAAGCCAAAACAAATATGTTCCACTTCTACTTTACACTTTTTAACTCTCAATATTTCTAATTTCCGACAGACTTTTACACACCTCCTGGGTAGATCTCTCTGCTGGCTCCTTTTTGAGTGTGAACTTTGACAATCAATACACTCTGCACAGAGGAGTTTGATAAATTGCTCTTGACACACAATATGCCTTGTGCCTTTCCACTCTGCAAACAAACAGTATTGTGTGCATAAATCTTCCTTTACTGTTGAATTGGAGAGGTAGCGAGGGAGTTTCCCTTTGCTCTCACAGCATTTGTTTTCCTTCTGTGAGCACACATTGTGAGTTTTCCGCAGATGTAATGTTGTTTACCAGGAGATACCATGAGCACATTAATCTTTTCCAGTGCAAGCAGCAGTACCTTTGACCAGTGAACATGCAGGGCAGTGCTGAACTAACATGGCCTTGCTGGCTGCTTCCCATACTTCTGCCTATATGATTGATTAACCTTTGTAGAGCTGTGCTTTTAAGCCTGAGGAAGGCATACCACCACAGCAGAACAAGAGCTGGAATATTGCAGATCTTGAGTTTAACAAAGTGAAGTGGATGTAATGTATACTGGAAGTATAGATTATCGATTAATGCTATATTTCTATAACTTTGTTATACTATAACTAGTATTGTTGTTACTAACGAGCCATCAGGACTTCATTGTGATGTTATAACTATACTATATATAGGTAGAAAGTGCCGCTACCAACACAAATAATGGTTTTTTTCATTATTAAAGCACGTAAACGTGTACTAGAGAAACTCAAAACACTGATATGAACCTGAAAATGAGTTTTATCAGATCAATACCAGTAACAGAATCAGAATTTTCTTGTCAGGACTCAGGACTGTAATACCTCCAACTCAATATATGTACTGAAAACAACCTGATGTGACAGATGATCAGAAAAGTCAATCCAATGTGACGTTGCCACTGCACCAGGAATCTCCAGGGACACAAACTACCACAGCAGCAGTGCCTTTGCCCCCTCTTGGTGCAGCTCATCTATCACTCAGATTTCCCCGCACACCTCTGAATCCTTTCTCCCTGTGCTAACTCTGGGTGTTGCGTGATTATCATTGTCTCTGACTTCCCATTCATCATCATTTACTAATTTAGCACTGCGGAGAGGACTGGCACAAGTTTCACGGGAGAAACTAATTAGTGAAGAGAATGAAGCAGAAAATCAGAGGGAGATTGGTGTTTAAAAGTGCACAGTGTCAGCAGTGTGTGTCGAGATGTGTTGTTATTTTTCTTAGATAACGGTTGAATCCCTCTCCTTTCACAGGCCTTATGTGATCTTGTGGATCGGCGTTGCTGTGTTGGTGGTCGTGTTTCTGTTCTACTTCCTCGTCACTCGTGGCAACCCACCTAAAGACGTCCTATTCTTTGGTAACTACTGTGACACCTCTATGTGCATTTGCCAACTCACATGTAACATATTTCCAAATAACAGAGTTTTACAAAAGGTCGAATTGTATTTAAAATGATTCGCATTCAATGTGATTTCACCTGATATGTGGAAAGCAGCTTAGTTGGATCAGGGTCAGAGTAAAGCTAAGCCCCACTTTTCTGAGGCATGACTGACCCAGACCCTCTGCAAGTTGAGGACCTTCACGGCACTTAGACACACTTATAGTTGTAGCTATTCTTAGAGACTTTAGTCCTCAATCGACCTTGAAGAAAAAACGTTGTAGGAGAAGTTGCCACAGTGATTGCTCCTGTATAATACCATAGATACTCCACTACTGACTTTTGTGACAGTTTGCGCCTTTCTACAGGGATTTGTGTCACATTGTTCCTTGTTTTGTGTATAGCTATCGGTCAAATATGTTCCAGCCATGGGCGTTTCCCTGCAAACACAAACATGCAGCCGATGCCAGGAGCTATGCTAGCGAGATTTATCGGTAGTTGGTGCCCAGGGTGATGCCAGTGTTGTGCAGAAGAACCATAACAATGAGGACAAAGCCGTGGCAGGCTCCTCTCAAGGATAGAGACCCATAATCCCCCTGCTATCTCACCGGTTAGATGTCAGAGATAGACCTGGTCGTCCTGAGGATTACTCACACTGGTACACAGGAGAGACAAAATGTTTGTGTGTGTGTGTGTGTGTGTAGGACAGATAGGAAGGATGTGATACAGCGGTTTAAGCCGTGATATCTGCAGAGAGATGCCCGTGTCACAACACACAGTGATTCACTTTATAATGACATTCTGAAAAAAAAGGCCAGGCAGCAAATCATCGCAATGGCTTCCAACTGTAAATCACTGATGCAGACGTGCGATTTGTCCACCATTTATGTGTGGATGCTCCTATTTTTTTAGACACACACTTTAGAAACATTCCAATTGTGTTTGTTAATAGTAATATAGTGTCCATCCACAGTTATCAGTGGAGTCAGTGTATGCATGTTGAATGTCCCCAAACAGTCATTCCTCTCTAAATGGTGTGTACAGTTGTAGCAATGAATGAAGGGTCCATTGCCTCAGATTGTTTACCCCACATGCTGCTGAATCTGCCATCGTAAATGTGTACTGTGCAGCTGATACCAGTCCAGGCAACAGTTTTCCAGTCATTAACAGTCCAATGGGCATGCTATTCACTGTAACATCCTTTTACAGTTTACCATGGACAACAGAGGTACTTCTGTGTGCCCAAGCTGGTTGTTATACTCCACAATTATTGCTTTATAATGTTGTATTTTTCCATCATGTAGTCAATGAGTCCATTTGTTTTTTAGTGAGATTGCTGCCTTTGGAAAAGTCCGCCAATGGGTTTGGTGTTGGACAAATCTGCCCTTCTGGCACCCTCAATATGAGTTTTTAATAATCCAGTCAATTGGGATGAACATCTGTGAATCTGGAAAGTAAATTCAGAAAAGGAATGGGTTTTATTGCCAAGTACATTTTTCACATACACAATAGAAATGTGAAATACTGCAACATAAACATAGAATAGAAAAAAACTATAAAAATATACAATACAATTAAAACTATGTACAACAACTACTATACCAAATATGTTAAAAAGACCCAAAGATGTAAACATAAAACTCCAAAACAGTCCTATTTTATTTCCTGTTGCAGTGTATTTGAATGACATCAGCTGACAGGAAGTTAAAGAGGGCACAGGATGTCGCCTAGCAACGGAATTCCATTGAAAAGTTCTAGAGAATGGAATACAGTAAAGCTATATAGACCTTTTTAATGGAATTCCATTGCTAGGCAACAGCCTTGGTCCTTGGTAACTTCCTGTCAGCTGATGTCAGTCACATTCACTACAACAGGAAATAAACTAGGACTGTTTTGGAGTTTTATGTTCACGTTTTTGAAAAGGTCTATAGTTTGTGGATGAGTAAATAAATGTGAACAGGGCAAAATAGTAGTTCAAGATGTGAGTTGTTTCTGTTATTCTAGGACGGGTACGTTTTATGTTTTATTAAAGGATCCCCATTAGCTCATGCCATAGCATCTATCCTTGAGAGGAGCCTGCCACGGCTTTGTCCTCATTGTTATGGTTCTTCTGCACAACACTGGCATCACCCTGGTCACCGACTTCCGATAAATCTACTTGTTTCTGTCCCACTAGCATAGCTCCTGGCATCGGCTGCAGGGTTGTGTTGCAGGGAAACGCCCATAGCGAACGCTAGTCTCCCTGGGGTCCACATTCCAGCAGACAAAACTCAATACGGTCCAACAACTTAACAGTAAAAATACATTATAAATACATCACAAAATAGATTTTAAATACGTTACGAAATACATTACTACATTATAAATGTAATATTTTTCAGCTTTAGATCTCTTGCAAAAAGCTCACAGATAGTATCATTGATAACGGATTCTATGACAGTCATTGTATAGCAGAGGATATGCAGAGTCAGAGGTTTTGGAGTTTAGAGTTTATTAATAAGACCTGTATCCCACTCACATGTCTGTGCTGCTCCACACTTTAAATCCTGTCTTGTGGACATGGCCTTTCAGCTCTTCTGGGCTCTTAACCTAACGAGAAGGAGGCTTTTCACCACTGACTCAATATGAATATGCCTCCTGCCTACCTCCCCGCTCGAGACTTAATTTTCTCCCCACGCTGTCTCATAAATCACTGACTAGCCAGTTGATAGGGAATATCTTGAACTCAAAAATAGTGATTTAAAAAGTTGGGAAAAGGCTGAGAAATTGATAAAAGTTTAGGAGGTTCTCCACTGTCTGTGTGTATGTGCGTTAGGGTATTTTCAGAATAGGTAGACAAAGCAGATTAAGTAATTACATGCAACTTTCAAAATCACAGTGGCTTATGAATTACGTTGGTGCAAAGCTGAAAAAGCTGCTTAACATGTCAAGGTTTCCTGAGTCCTGCAATATGTTAGTTGGTTGTAGGGTGGCAGTTACCCCCACCCACCTTCACTGAAACACACACACACACACACACACGCATGCGCACGCTCGCACACACACACACACACACACACACACACACGCACACACACACACACACACTGTGAAACAAAATTACTTTTAAAATGAGGCAATTTTTCATGTCTAGTATCAGGTGGATGTTTTTATTCCCCTGTGTTGTTTCTTGCCTTTGCAGTTTTTGCTGAATTTTCCTTTACTTGTATCATTGACTTGACGAGTGCCCTGGAATACGACGGCATTATCTCCGGCTTTATGGAATTCTACCAAAAGACAGTAGGTTTATTATTCTCACATCTTAAATGCTGATGTTAATAACACAGCAATATGAGGACACGGCTCCATGTTAACCCGACTGTCTCTCATTAACACACTCTCTCACCATGTCTGTGTTTTAGGGAGAGCCCTATCTGGGAACAGCCTATGGCGTCATGATGTGTTACTGGGATGGAATAGCGCACTTCATCATGTACCTAATGATGATCAGCAGGATAACAGACAGGTGGGTGATGGTCAAGTCATGTTCAAGCAACATCAAGCTCATTTACTTCACCTAAATGCTTGCGTCAAATGCAGTGCTTGAAAGTACATTTACTAAAGTATTGTACTTGTGCCTGAGTATTTCTATTTCATGCAACTTTATATTTCCATATCACTGCATCTCTGAGGCATGTATGAAAACCCTGTGTCTCCAGATGTGTTGCTTTTGAGTGTTTGTGATAAACTGAAGGATGTAATGTTACTTTATGTGTTTAAGAATTCTCCTTCTTCTTAAGATAAACAAACTCTTAACAAATCCTCTTGGATCAGCTGGAAAATGCATCAACACAAAGCTGAAAGCACCATGAAAAGTTGACTTTTTTAGAGATACAGTAGTTGGTTCTCACAGGACAGTAGCGCTACAAACATATGATGATCTTATACAATATGATGCATTAACAGTACATAGGGGAGTTAAAATGAGCACAACCTTAAACATATACGGCAGCAAAATGCAACATACACATTGATGCATCAGGCATATTCATCCAGAAACATCAGATATAATAAGATAAACACTGACTGAGTATCTTACTGCGCATCAATACTTTTATTTTACAGACTTTAAGAGGTACATTTTTCTGATAATACTTACATATATATATATATATATGAGTACAAGTCAATTTACATACTTTAAGGTAAGGTTTTGATGCTTTTACTTGTAGAGGAGTATTTTCAGTGTGGTAAAGGTATTTGATAATAAAATAAAGCACCTGAATACATTTCCCACGACTGCTTAAATGACTATACTCTGTCTAACTCAGCAAACACCTACTTAGGAGGCTGTGGAACCTATATACATGTCTGAATGTAGCAGTAATACAGTACATTTCAGCATTAAGATGAACACAAACTAGCCTTCAGCACTGTTATATCCAGCTATTAGATTTTCTCAAGGTAACAGGGTTGCATTCATCACTTAGAATGATCTCAATGGCCTGAATAAAACAGTATTCCTCAGAGAACGGGGTCCTCTAGAGTGAGTGAGTCTTGAAGTGCAGTGAGTTCAGGAGTTCAGAGTGAGCGCTGCCTTGGGCCAGGTGTTATCATGGAAATGAAACCCCCTTTTAAACAATTCCAGCTTCATACCGCTGGGAGAAATAACGTTGAACTTTGTATTAAGCCAAACATGCATCAGAATCAGAAAGCTTTTATCGTCAGGGTATAAGGGAATACAATGAAATGAATGGTAGCACTCAAGTAATACATTTTCAACACAAAAACACAAGACACAGGACATTAATAAGTAAAAATGCAATAGATGAGTATACAAATATAGAAGTATATCTAGCAGTGCCATACATGTTTTAGAAGTTTTACCATTATAGAGCCATGTGTTACCTTCACTGACTTATCAGACTTGGTGGAGCTTCTGTATCTATAATTAAATCACCTTTGTTTTTTGGTTTCTCTTGCAGGAGAGCCTACCGTACCCTGGGCTTGTTCTGGGCTGGCTCTTTGTGTGCCAACATGAGTGTGTTCATTGGCGGTATAGTGTCAGGTAAGCCTCGTCTCCTATTCCCCCTCTACCAGTCCCGTGATGACAAGCGTTAATCATGTGAACATCTGCACTGCTGTGTACCATCAGTGTCACGGTTCAGCCTGCCGACAGAACGCACACACGCTCCATACGTCGCCTGCCGTCACAACCCACAGAACAAAGCAGGAAGCAGACTGAAAGCATCTGTTGTTGGCATTTCAAACTGCATATATGAGTATCAAACTTGTCAACAGACAATGTGTTGTTCCCTGCTCTGTTGTAGACACTGATTGTCTTAGCCTGAAATGCCCCATAGAGGTTTGATGGAGAGGCTTATTTGCTGATTTACATTGACATGTTTGCGTGTCTTTGTATGGGTGAGTAAAAAACTGCTCTCCCATTCCTTTTCTTTGTGGCAGGTAAATATGGGTCGGAGATCCGTCCAGCTTTTTGGCTGAACTTTCTCTTCCTGTTGATGCCTGTGTGGGGAGCCATTACACTGTTCACGAGGCCCAAGGACAGACCACTAATCGGTGGATACAATGTAAGTCTAACGCATGAATGGTTAGACCTTGATCTGAATGTGGGCAGGTTTAGAGCAGGAGTGTTTGCTAAATGTATTTAATCACGGTAACAGTGCAGTCCGCTTGAATATGATCCAGACCATGAAAGATGACAAAGGGCAGCCAATTAAGTCACTTATATTTATGAGCTGCTGTAATTTCCAGTGGTGTAGTCAGTGATAGAATATTGTTGTGCACTCACCTGAATCTGGAAGATCATCATCACGTTGCTATAATGTTACATTAAAAGCTAGAACTGCTACTACATAAAACATACTTACTGAACGTGACTTTCATTCTTTGACCCGCACAACAAACCAGGCTCACAAAACTCACATCAAACTGTCAAACTGTGCTGTGCTGATCATATATTAATCAATAGTTGGTTACAGTATTGCTTATTTCTCACATAAAACGTTTTCAGAAACACATTTTAGCTGTAATTTGGGTTTAAGTTTGTGACTTTGGTCGCCATTTGTTTTCCTGCTTCAAAATGGACCAAGCACCGCCCCAGCTTGCATGTGTCGCTCAGAGATACGTTATTTCATTGCTGTGATTGGTTGAAGGTCTATCCAACTGGGTCCAGAGGCATTTCGCTCTGCACCGTTGATAATGCGCCTTGGAAAACAAACTGAGAGGTTCCAGACAAATATCAGAGTCAGAATCATTCATTCATTCATCTTCAACCGCTTGTCCCTGACGGGGTCGCAGCGGGCTGGAGCCGATCTCAGCTGACATCGGGCGTGAGGCAGGGTACACCCAGGAGAGGACGCCAGTCTATCTCAGGGCACGTAGAGACGTACAGAGACAGACAACCATTCATACCTAAGGGCAAGTTTTAGAGTCATGAATTAACCGAACACATGCATGACTTTGGACTGTGGGAGGAAACCGGAGAAGACACGGGGAGAACATGCAAACTCCACAGGATGCGGACCTGGAACCGTCTCACTGTGAGGCGACAGTGCTAATCACTACACCACCGTGTAGCCAGAATCAGAATAAGAATCAGTAATACTTTAATAATCCCAGGGTGAAATTGTTTAAATATGCATTTGCCAGAGAATATTGGACTTACATCATCATCAGATGGACACAAACATCAGAACGAATGAATGCTGATGTTGTTCTGTAGCTGTCAGAAGTTCGCCAGGTCAACTTAACTGGTGGTGATATGTCAGTGTGGCTGTTGTTTCCTGTTCCCCCAAATGGCCCAAAACATCAGTTAATGCAGTTTTATGAAAACCTGTAGAGACACACATTCATTTATTCCACCTTGCAGAAACACAGGTCTCATTAAAGTGAGAGTGAGAGTCTGCTGCGAAACAACAACCTTGACTAACCAGCTTTTCTCTACATACCGTTGTGTCTGCCTCTCCCCAAAGGCCCAGCATGCTCAGAGCATGAAGCTGATCTGGCGCCCCTTGGATCTTATCTTGGTGCTGCTACTGTTAGCTGCCATGGCCTTTACCACCCTCAGAGGCTTGGTGAGTGTGCACATCACATCCATATGGAAAGAGTTCAGGATGAGTCTCTAATGAAAGTTTTAAAAGTCACGCAGCCTGCAGCCTCATGCAGAGGGGTTTATCTGGGGAGTGTTGAGGATTCAAATGCTATGTTGCTTTAACAAGTTATACATTTGACTAATTGAGGCATTTGGCAAGGTTGTGTATTTATTATCTAAAAGGGATCTGGGGGCAGTGGTATAGGAACTGTGTATATATAACATGAATAAATGAAAAGGAATGGTTTGACATTTTTAGAAACACTCTTATTTGCTTCCTTGCCAAGAGTTGAAGGAGAGAATTGATATTACGCTCACGTCTGTACAAATGGAGCTACCCTCCATAGCGCAAAGACGGAAAACAGCTAGAGGTGCTCTGTTTAAACTAAAATCTGCCTTCCAGCACCTCTAAAACTCACAAATCAACGTGTTATATCTTGTTTCTTTAATCTGTATAAAAACAAAAGTGTAAAAAAAGAATTATTGTAGTTTAATTAGTGAGTTTTAGCAGATTTTGTTGTCTTTGCACACACTGTTTCCATCTTGAAGCTCCTGGTTGTAGCTTCACATTTACTGGACAGCTGTGAGAGTGGTAGCTATCCCCTCATCTTATTATAAAAATAAAGCAAATAAGCATGATTCTCAAAACGTCAAACTAATTCTTTAACCATGTTTAGTGTGCTGTTCTTATAACCTACAGTGATACTGAAATGACTTGTGTCTATGTGTCAGTGTCAGGGAGATAATTTGCAGTTGTAGTTTATGGTGTTGTCAGATTGAATTGCATTATACTGTAAGGTGTTCCTCTAATTTTCTCCACCCTTTGTAGGTGGCTCTGGACTCTCCAGTAGAAGCCTGCTCCATCTACCTGAAGCACTACGAACCCTACCTGAAGGATCCCGTGGGCTACCCCAGAGTGATGGCGAGTGCTTTTCTTTCTCCCTGTGTATCTGTTCTTCTGCTGCAGCAGCACCTGAACGCTCCCCTCCAGCCTCTTTTAAATAACCAGTCACATAATGGACTTTTGCTTTCATGGATATCACTCTGTATGTGCTGGAGGCTTGTCCTTATCGCTTCCACTCCTCTAGCTCGCAGCTGATTACAGAGCCATTTTTCATCATTACAGCAACAAAGAGCGGGGGTTGAGAGGCCAGCGCATCTTTGTCTCCCTCTTTCATTTGCGTAAGATGGATAACAGATTATTACTGTGACTGGCGGTGGGTTTGTGGCCCTTTTATTTTCCATCATGACCCTACTCGGCTGCAGGTTTTCTTGTGTTTTGTTCGGCATACACAGCTTTGTCAATAGGTTATCCAAAGACCTTGTCGGGGCCGCAGTCCAGTCACAATTGCAAGTCATTGATCAGACAGACAAACCGCATGCTGAGAACTTGATAAGCTAATCCCTCTCCCAAAGCCCCCCATCAGCATCTCACTGGGTGGGAGGAGGGTGTGTGCAGCATGTGAAAGTATGTCTCGGGAAGTGGCCTTTGCAAATCTGTGTTTGTATGTGTGCATGTGTGGGTGTGTGGAAATGAATCAAAGTTTGGTGTTTTTGCACAGGTCTGCACTCTGTCTGCACTGACCGACCTCTATATTCATTGATGATGATGAACGGTATGTGACAGATTACCATGGCAGCACTAAAAAGACATTTGAACAAAAGACTGAAGGGCATATATGATTGGCTTTCAGGCCTTGAGCTGAACTCATTAGAATTCATCTCGACCTCAGACCGGGAATGAAAAGACACCGTTCAGTGGTATAATTTGTGGTTTCTTTTTAAAGTGGGAAACTGGCTTTCATGCACCAAATATTTTTAAGTTGAAGGTCAAGACAGTCTCTGTAATGACCATTGGGCGGGAGAAGTAATTTGTGCTGAGGGTGCAAATTTGTGTTTGAGAGACTGCAGAGCTGAGAAGTGGCAAAATACTCCAGCACTGCGCTTAAGAACAATTTAGAGATACTGACACTTTAAGTATTTTGTGAGCGCTCATTTTACTTCTTTACATTTCACACTACTTTGATCTTATGACTGCAGAATAAACGTTACACACATCATGAGATTAGACCAAGGTGATAAATGATGCAGTGTCAGTTGGACGTAGCTGGAACATTGGGACCATATACAACATCAAAATACTGTCAGAACACTCATAAAACTTGAACAATTCAATTCAATTCATTTCAATTTTATTTATAGTGCCAAATCATAACAAAAGTTATCTCAGGACACTTTACAGAGTAGGTAAAGACCACACTCTATGACTTATTTATGATTTACATAGACCCAATAATTCCCCCGTAGAGTACGGTGGCAACAAAAACCTTCCCTTTAACAGACAGGAACGTCAGACAGACCCAGCTCTGTGGAGGACGGACATCTGTCTGCACCGGTTGGGGAGGAAGGAAAGGAGAGAGAAAGAGACAAAGACAGACACAAAGACAGAGACAGACACACTTCCAGTAACTATAATAATATATATAGTAATGTGAATATGACTTATATGTTATGGCAGTTAATACAGCAGAATAGTAGAAACAAGCACAGCTAAGGTGATGGATTATAATAGCAGCAGGAAGCGTCATGTAGGACCACGGCAGCAGGCACCACCACGATCAGCATAGACCTGCGAGACGACAAAGCACAAACAACTTCTGGGGAAGAAATTTAATTAGTAACATGCAGTGATGAGACATGAATGATACAGACAGAGAGGAGAGAAGCTCAGAGTATCTGGAAAAGTATTATCCCCCGGCAGACTAGGCCTATAGCAGCATAATTAAGCAAAACAAAATCAGCTTAAAAATAACAACATTGCTAAGGGCTCGTAAGCCCTAGCTGTAAGCTTTATCAAAGAGGAAAAGGATTCACCGCCCTGGGAGGTACAAAGCTGAGTACATTTCATTTAAATATTTACCTAACGTTACTTCTGATACTTCTTAACTTTTACTTTTGCTGCAGTTTTGAAGTATTCTCCCATCCTGGTAGTGCAACATTTATGCAGCAAATAAGTGTATTTCCTCATTGATAGCAGACCTCATCTGTATTCAGTAAGAGTAGGAGAAGTTCAGTGCGGGCCGGAGGAGAGGGAGGATGTACTGTATTAATTGTCTGCTGGATTGTTGGTCAGGGCCCAACAACAACAACAACAACATAGACTGACAATGATGGAGCGGGTAGTCCCTCTGCACTATGTGAGGCACAGTTCACTGCATCCCTCTTTGCTGGAATATACACTTTAATATACACCAATAACTGTATACAACTATGGGGTTTATGTATGTAAAATACAGATCAGACTCATTCAACATGTGGAGGGAAAACTGGAAATTGTTACTTTTGCAAGAAATAATCATCCGATCAAGTTTTCTCTTTTGTCTTTACAGATGCTGCACTTGTTCTTTTATGGACTTCCTCTGTTGGGCGCATTTGTTTATGGTCTCCTCAAGCCTGGTTGTGCATGGATGTCAGACTGGACTGTGTTCTTAGCTGGAGCCATGATCCAGGTAACAACATGAAGACAAACACTTGATACATAAACAGGGTTCCTACACAGTATGGAAAAGTATGGAATTTAATTGGAGTAATTTCCAGGTTTGGATAAGTTTGGCAAAAGGGAAAAAATGTATGGAAAATGTTTGTGTTGTTTCAAGACTATTATCTCACTTTCTAAAATAAAATATATTAATATATACAAATCAAAACAGGCTTACTAACGACAACAACATAGGCGACCTGTAGATGATGTGAAACTAATCAAGCTGGCTGTAGAATGGTGTCACCATGGTTACCGGTCACCATGCGACTGCGATTCACATTTATTGAGCTTTTTTCCATCTACATTTTATTTATGATTTATTTTTATTTATCATTATTTCATTTATTTACAAGTATGTTTACTTCATCCAGAGCAAATGAAGCAAAGACTCGTTTTCTTTTGTAGTTCCTGGTTAATTGTTCATCACTACTGTTCCTGTCTGTAGTGTCGCAGGTTCACAGTTATTAATTTCACTCTTTTAGCATTTAGCTTGAAAAAACGTTGTGCATTGAACAGAGTTCATCCACTTATATGAGCTACAATACATAAGTAAAAATGTATTTTAATTAGTTGGCAACATAATAGTACAGTCAGAACTTAACATGCGTGTTCAAACCATTTATTTACATAATAAATGGAAACTGTGTAGGAACCATGATAAACTATATGTGCTGCATATTGAAGTAGGTTGCTCTGACATGTTGCTGCACTGCATTAAGTCATTGTGATAATTACTCCCTCTGACTGACTACGGCAAAATGAGAGTAAAGTTTACAATCAGTGCAAAGGGGTCCGCCTTAATTAAACTCCATGTAGTTATTTCTCATCTTGCTTATTATCACCTGGACCACATTTATCCTTTGAAGCATATGTTTGTAATAAACAAGCTGACGTTGCCGTCTTCCATACTAATCTGACAGAAAGATTGGAGCCATGTACCACAAGAAAGCACTGGATTAAAGCCTTGTTTTTCTACCCTCCCTGTTTTCTATACAGCCAGCTTCTTAAGCATGTGCAGCGGCTTATCTCCTTCCCCTTTTTATGATTGTTTTCCTTATATTTGAAAGGCAGACTAATGACTGTGGAAGAGAGGCTCAAGGTAAATCTTTCCCTCCAAGTTATTCCTTCCTGAAGGGTTTGTGGAAAGAAACACTGATGACCTGCCATCCGTGTGAATGTGGAACAAGACTGTGCTGATAATATGCAGTATTATGATATGACTGTGCAGTCTAACTTTTGTCTCGCTGTCTGTGTCTCCTTTCAGTGTCAGTGGACCCACATCGGGGCATCCATCCACCCTCGTACCACAGCTCCATTTCGTATCCCAAAGGATGTTTTCTGGTCTGTGCTGGCAGCCAACTTGCTCTATGCAGTTACTCCCATCCTGGTGGCTTTGCGGGTCCAAAGTAACCCCTACTTCTTCCTGAAGATAGCCCCCTTCCCTGGGCAAGCAGGTTTGCCAAACAGTGAGGAGAAAGATACGAAGTACAAAGACAAATAGTCTTCTTAAACTTCTTTGGTCTTTGGAGTTAATTACTTACCTGATGATTCACTAAGAGTTGTTTTATTTCAAATGCCAAAATACAAGATTATTTTGCTCAACATCTTTGGATTAAGTTTTTATTTTATTGTTTTGCTTCCAACCAGCCTGGTCTCACTAAAAGGCGTGTGAATGACACGCTATTTCTCTTAAGCCATCTCGCGTATAATTACAACGCATGTCATGATTTTTGCGTGTCATTTCACGCCATGTAGTCTCAATTGACTTGTATAGTGCAGAGATGGCGTTGTCATTTCACGCACAAATGTCATTGAGGGAAAACCCACGTTTTCGTATTTCTCCGCTACTTTCCGGAGAAATACGAAGTGGTGGAGCTTTCTGTCAGAGGGCTGTTTTTAAATCAATATTTCATGTGAAGGATGGCTGAAATAACGGGCGTGAAATGCCCTAACCCTAACCCTTACCCTAACCCTAACCCTAACCCTAACCCTGGGGAACAACGGGCGTTAAATGACACGCGAAAAGCTTAATATGCGTAGTCATGCACGCGAAAAGTCATGCAAGTCATGAAAAGTGGCGTGCTATTTATACGCCCTCCCATGAGACCACGTTGTTCCAACACTTTGATTTCTTATGTCATGCATAAACACAGCTTCAGTGTGTTTATGCATCCCCGCTTCACTTCACTAAAGTGCTGTGCTTGATGAATTGGCACAAAGTTGGTACAGGTGTTTATGGTTCACAGTTAGGGTGACCAGATGAGGATGGGTGAAATTCGGGACAGGGAGTTGGGGGCTGGGGCGATTTTTAGTACATTAAATCAGTGTCAATAAACAGTGAAATGTCAAAGTCAAATCTCAACACTTAAATTGCTTTTGTTCGTGAACATGAAGTCGAGGAACAAGAAACACAATAACCTGTTGTGTTTAACAGTCTGATGTCTGCCTCCCCTCCGTGCCAAATGCCAAATTCTTTCCTGCGGATTTTGCAACACTTCATTACTTTGGATCTGGCGAGGCAGCAATAATCCAGGAGTATTTCCCTTTCCACTCCTTCTGGTATACCTGCAGCAACTTCTGTCTAGTTTTTGGCTCGGTGTTCACCAGGTCCACGGACATGATGGATGGTTTCTTTTCCCTCTGTAAAGGTTTTAATTCAGCAACTTCAAAGCTATGTGTCACTGCTATGGTTGTTTAGCAACTTACCGCACTACTATAAGCAGCTTAAAAAAAAAATCCCACCTCTATTCACTTAAGAAAAAATAAACATTAAAAAAATGCACATGGCTGAGTTTGGAGTTTGCTGGGTGCAGTGACTTGCTATACTGGCATACAGCCATGAAGGTAACAGAATAAATCCCACAGCCATAATATGTATGAGTGAACCAGAGGAGCTTTAACAACGTGAACAGTCTCGAGGGGAGCTGATGAAAACACTGCAAAGCATCATCTGTGCATTCAACCCAAAGCATGTGGCAATTCTATTTGCTGAAGTTTGTGAGCATGAATGAATGAGAAATTGAACATGATGCATTACGCTAAGATGCTTCAACCATCAACCTTCAATACCAGCCGACTGTGTAACTTGAAGTCTGCCCAGAGTTACAGCTATAATGATGGAATATGTTGTTGATCCCTACAACATTTCAACAGCAGAGATAGACAGTGAATTATACTTCAATGACGCTGTCTGCTAAACTGATTTATTGCTGCAGCTTTATATTTTTACTGGATGATTGGCAGTCCAATATCAAACAGTAATAGCAGACTGACTCTGATAGTAGTCTAAATGCACCTATGCTTCATCCTTTCTTCATTCATAATGTTTATTTAGTGATTACTTATGTTAGAAGTAGAGATGTACGTGCAAATCCATGCAGAAGAAGGCAGGTGCTGAGTCGAAGGTGAGCAAATCAAACAACAGAAGATAATTGCTTGCACATTACAGGGCTCCAATTATCATATCTATTTGAATAAATATTTCGCTTATGTTGCTGCAGACAGCTCAGCTCATGTTAGCACATCACGTGACTGCATCGTGCGTACTGAAGATGGGCCTCATGCATTGTTCACGTTTGCCTGAAGAAGAACGGTGTTCTGCTCGAAATGTCATCACTTCTGTGCAAAAAGCAGATATGATAATTGGAGCCCCGGAGTGTCAGAGCTATTATTTTTTCTGTTGTTAGTTTTCTTAGGAGGACATAAAAGCTCTAACAATCTGAGTAAAATAATAGGTTACTGAAGAGCCTGCACATTCATGGTGAACTCACATACAGTTGGTTTCACCTGACTGTGGTTGGGTCTCTCCTTTTAAGTTTGCTTCGACTGTTGGGCTGGAAAAAATACATTTTTTCAAAAACACAACTGCCTGCATAGCTCCATATGGTACGTGTCCACAGCAGCATTTTTGGATGAGAGAGGTCACTCCGCTTCTCAGCATTGGACGCTTGACACACGTGTCACTACATCTGCCTACAAACATGAAGGCTGCACCTGATTTGTGGGCTGCCTGCTCCCGAATTTAACAAAGGACAAACATGGCAAACACTATGGAAGTAGGTCACCAAAATGTGCTTCTGAAAACATTTTAGGTGAAAAATAAGCTGTGCAATTACTAAAATTTTAGATTGACAACAGCTTGTTTAAGTTTTTGAGAGTTGGTGAGTCAAGCTGGGTTCCTGTTGGCATAAAGAAGCCTGGACCTCCACTTTATGCAAATGAGGAGCAAACAACTCGTTGAACCATCTCTTGAAACTTGCCGTCACGCTACCACAATGCATTGCACAGCTGCTTAGACACTTGGTGAGCAGGTAAATGACAGTCGCTGTGGACACGAACCATGTACTGTACATCTGGTACATTTTGAACAGAGGACTAATCAGTCAAAAGGTGCAGGGACTTTAACTGCAATTCGACCTCTAGTCTTGTTTGGTACAGACATTATTACAAGGTGCATAGTGTTTATGTCTTGCAGTATATAAATATGGAAATGCCCACACATAAGCCCACACACTTGTGAAACAGATATTGTGGGGGTTTGAGTACGGAGGAGGGGGACTTGATAAATCCACAGTATGCTTCCTATTTCCACCAGAACCACCACAGATCATTACTCCGAGCTGAGTGGCAAGGATGTGGCAACATGTGCCGCAGAAGGTAATGTGTATTTTAACAGCAGCTCTTGTCACTCACTCATTCTGGTGAACGCACACCGCGGCTGTCTGCTGCCAGCCTATCTCAGCTTTTAAAAGACAGCTTTTCGCTCTCGGTTTAAGAAGGAAAACAAGATGTGCCTCTGCCATTCTGCATTCTCTCTGATCCTGTGTGCTCAAATTGCGAGCGTTTCATCCCTTCTCCACTTACATTCCTTGATCCTGTTTGTTTCTTTTCTGCTGAGTGATGCTGCTGTGTGCTCACTCTGTGTGTGGGTAGCCCAGTTAATACTGTGCCGCAGCTCTCATCATTGTCTTCGAACAAAGACATCAAATGAATGACTTAGGTTTTTGTTTGCATACACAAACACGCCGAAATGACCAGCAGGCATCGTGTAAGAGGTTTCTTTCGTATTTGATTAGAAGAAAGGCAGCCGAGACCATCTTCAGTACTGTGAGGACTATTCTCAAAATAAAAAAGCAGATTATCAGCTCAAAATGTAATGCATTTGACAAATACTGCATATATCTGCCAATCCTTTTCAATAATATAATGCTTGAGTGCATCTAAAGGGACACAGTGTTTTTCTCGACAGAGATAAAAGGGGCTATTTACGTGGTTAGATAAAGCTTTTTAAAACAGCATTATAACCCTTGTCTCCATCCCTTCCCCATCAATAACAGTAGCCCACTCGTAAGTAATTATCCCTCGTACTTCACTAACCAATAGGCCAACAGACAAACAGAGAGAGAGAGGGAGAGAGGCAGACTCATTTAATTCACTCCTCCTCAGCAGCTTTTTCATGCTGAAGTGTGGTATTACCCCTGCTTGCACATGCTAGCAGTGCATTCTGTGTGTGTGACAGAAGCTTTAAATCAAATGTGGCTGCCACGGACGACTCTGTAATCCCATGATGGGAGTCGCAGGGGGATCTCTTCTGCAGATGTCTGCTCGACCATGCAGACAGGCCCCGGAGAGCTATGGCTCTGAAAAACACAGCTAAGACAAGAGGTACCACTTCATCATGAAATGTCTTCTGTATGAATGTTTTAATTAACGCATTACATTGCTTCATTTAAAGTATTAATGCACGACTTATCATGAAATCACAGGGATCCACATTAATAAATGAGTAGTAGTATCTATTCTATCTATCGAGTAATATCTTAGTTGCTATAAGTAATGTTTTGAATTTTTTATGTAGTACATAAAAACACATTGATTGTTCATTCAATGAATTAACTGAGGGGATCAAACCACTTATATCACGTCTGACCAGTGATTCTGATTGGTTACTGATATTGTGACTTGCAGTTTTTCATGTAGGATCCATTGGGTCTATATGTAAAGTGACTTGAGATAACTTTTGATATGATTTTTGATATCTATGAATAAAATTGAACTGAAATTAAATTAATTAATTTAACCCACATCCCTCTTTTATTGAACAAAGATGGCACCACAGTATTACCAAAATCAGCTGAAGTGATAAGGGTCCTGCATCATGACATAATCTTGAGGCCTTGTCTTGTAGTAAACTAGTTTTAATATCTTCATAATTTAAGTTTATATTGTGCACAAACGGTGCATACTCCTAAAGACATCTGTTTAATTTGTTATGCTACGTAAAGGGATAGTTCAGATTAGGCCTGGACAACATTATCGTATCATCATCGCCATCGCAATGTGAGCATGTGCAATAGTGACAGAACAGAAAACACAATAACGAGAGGTGGTGATAGTGCATACATCAGTATGCAGTTAACATATTTTTACTTACTGCAGTCAGTGATTTTGGTAAACATAACCGTCCATCCATACTGGACACTTAATACACAAACACTAAACAGTTGATCCCCACCTTTAGCATACCTTTACTCTTGATTTTGTTTTAAAGGACTAGGCTTTAGGATGCTCAGAATCCTGCACCCACTGTATCACCGCTGTGCTGACAGACATTTCTGGCCTGTGGTTGTTGTATTTTTCATGCATTTCATTAGAGAAATTACCTCGCTCTGAGATATCAGGTAATCTTGGAGAAACCCTGATGTCTGCAGGGTATTTCTCAACTTGTCATATATTTCTATGTGTTTAATCTCTCTCTGCTTTGCACTGAGGTTTCTAAACTGTATCAACTCCTTTGTAAAGCCCTTGTCTAAATCCTGTAGATGCAGGGCAGGGAATAGTTGAGCTAATTTAAGAGTAACCAATGCATTATTTAAGATGACGTTATCAAACACACCAAATCAACTTTTAATGTCTATGAAAGCATCCAGCTGTTGGTTAAAGCCTGAAAGCAAGCTGCCAATGTTAAAGTTGACCTTGAATTTTTCACTCCAACAAAGCTTTGCTAAATTGTCGACAGTTTCCTTCAATTTTCCTTTTGTTCTGCATCTCATGCTGATAGGCCCGCGATGATCCAGGAGGAGCCTGGGCAGATGTCTCAGACTCTGCACCGCTTTCACACTGATGCCACACAGGACTGAAGGAACTTGAGCAGCTGCACAGCAGTTGTCAGGTCGACTTCCTTGTTCTACAAAACAACACGAGTCAACTTGACTCTCAGCAGCACACTATACAATAATGAAGGCATCAGCGCAATTTCATTTTTGAGTCAGGTTGAACACAAAGTGCAGCTGCCTAATGCTGAGTGTCCTGTCTCTTCTCATTGTCGGCTGCCATTATCTCTAGGGCCTGTCTTATTTCGCCTTCATTCTCATGGAAGGCTCGTGTAGAGTCTGCACCACATGCCTCATCAGTGGTGCTGTTCTTAAAGGGATAGTTCTTTTGAAGGGGAGTTGTATGAGGTACTTATCCATAGTCTACCTACAATATATGGTGGTTGGCACACCCCCAGTTTGAAGAAGCACACAAGACTCCTGACTAAGCTAAGAAATGTACTGCTGCTGCAGAACGTATCTTAGGAGACTGTCCTACCGCCCAAAAAGGACTTTATATGTCATATTTACAGGCAGCTTATTATGACCCATATTCACATTTATAGTGGCGGGAAACTTTAACGGCTGTAGTATTTATTTAAGGTGACGTAGTAAAAAGAGAAAGAAAGTCCACGTAGGGAGGAAGTCAGGGTGGATGGATGGGTCAAACAAAGGTATGATTTTCATCCAAGAGAGCGTTGTTTGTGTCCAGTGTGAAACAACGTGCAAGTTAAGTTACGTACCTGAGATAGTTATGTCATGTTCTATGTCACATACGGTACATACATGTAAGGTAAAGTAAGGTAAGTCATGTTACAATTATCATTATTTCACCGTCTTATTTTGCCGTTACCGAACTGAAGCCGTTATGTTTCTCTTCAAAGCCACCAGACTCCTTTGACATAAACTGTAACTTTACCTCACTGAAGACTGCAGTTGCTGGTCTACCGCTGCCTCGATTGGTTAGTTAGTTTGTTAGTTTTGATTGTTCCTACCCCTATAAAACACCAAAGTCCTACAATAACCAAAACAAGCTAACCAATCGAGGTAGAGGTGGACCAGCAACTATGGTGTTCTACAAGGTAAAATGACTGTTTCTGTCAATGGAGCCTGGTGGATTTCAAGAGAGGATGAATGTATACATTGGCTTCAGTTCCCGTTGGAAGGGGCTGCCTGATGGTAAAGTGGTGAGATATATTTTATATTTAGCGTACATTTAAAGTGTTTTTTTTTCTGTGGGGCTTTTCTTGTGGTGGCTACAATACTGTCCCCATCCACAAAAGTGCATTGCCTAGCTTTCGTGTCAGCACTCCTGCTTGCTTCTCCAAACTGGGAGTGTGCCGAGCACCATCTACTGTTGGAAATACACTGACTGTAGAAGAAGAAGAAGAAGAAGAAGAAGAAGAAGAATTACTTCATTTATCCTGCAAGGGGGAAATTTAATTTTTTCACTCTTATTATTAATCATGTTACACACACATGCACAGACAGACAGTCCACGCTCCATACATGGTCCACACAGGGACTTGAACCAGCGACAGCCCCACTTCAAAAGATTCAAACTATCCCTTTAAACCCTTGCTTCCATTGGTGAATACATAAGAGTGCATGAACAGACTTTCCAAAATTAGTTTTTACTTCAATATTTGCTTTCCAAATACTGACATGTGGCGTTGGTGACCATATTAGAAACTTTATACTTTAGGCCTGATCTCTGATCTGGGATCATTTTCTTGGACCCAGTTTTTTATTTGCAAACCCAGTGAAGTAAATGAAGCCACTGAATATCCTGAGCGTATTAAACAAATGTGGTTCTTCTTTCTTATATTAATTATTATTATGGCTTCTTTTTGGCCTGATTAATAGATTGAATAATCATAGATCCTTATAATATTTTTTTTATTCAGTGAATCATGATCAGGATTTTGTCATTATAAATAATGGCTGGTATAAAGTCCCTGTTATTTATGAATCATTTTATTCAGAGGTGGAGGATGAAATGCTATGACTTAAATAAAAGAAGCAATACTGCAATATTAAAATACTCCACTACAAGGAAAAAAGTCCTCCATTGAAAAGTATGCAAGATGTACATAAAGTATTAAAATGAAGAACTCATAATTCAGAAAAATGGCCCCTGTGAGTGTGTGTAGCTACCTATTATCTTTATGTGTAAAGCAAAGAAAGCTGTTAAATACATTTCTTAAATTAAAACCTGAGTAAATCTAGGCTATTACATACCCCCTCTGATATTGTTCATTAATGTTAATTACATTACCAGTATTATAATGTACTACAATAAGAACATTTAAAAATCTGAAAGTATTATGTATTACCCTTCCTCCGCTATACAGTTGTTTGGATGAATTTGATTAGTCTTGATGACATAAATCAGTCTTAATCTGCAGTCATAGTCTCAACACTAACAGCTTCCATTATTTCAAGTGGTGTTTAATAGCAACAATGTTCCGCCTGGAAGTTAATGAGGTTTCACTGCATTAACTGCTACAAACTGTATGAAACGCAAACCAATAAGTGACACTCTAATGGGCTTCAATGACGTACGGAAAGACATTCGCAAACATTAAATCAGTGTGAAATCATTGCAGTGATTGACTTATCCACACAGCCTGCACAGTCAAATGTGTGCTGCGTCATCGGAGGACTGCGGGACCCACAAACGCTGGTGGTTCCCCTGCAGTGAGAGATCAGCGATGGGACAGGGAACAGAGAGAGAGAGGGAGGGAGAAAGGTGAGTGCTGCTGCAGAACAACACTTAGCCTGGTTGAGGAGTTAAACAGCGCGCAACGGCACAGCTGCTCCATCCAGATAGTAATCCTGTTGTGATAGACATGGTAAGTTCACTTCTGTGCTCCGTCAGTAACCTACATCTCTGCTCTGCAGTGCTGCGTAGACACTGCAGGTTGTTCATCGAATAACCTTGAGAAAAATGATGTAGCAGGGATGTTTATAGTGTGCGTTGTGCATGTAAAGTGGCTGCTTTAGTAACTCACTGGGGCCTGTTCAGCTGTTATGCACTGCAGCAGTGATGTTACATAGGAGGCGATTATGACACTAAGCATGCAGACCTCTAGCAGTGCACACAGCTGCAGCATACATATTGACTCCTGTATTTTGTTGTTATAGTTCACGCACTATGAAGCACAACCTATGTGTCTGAGCATGTGTTGAAAGTGTATATATAGGCTTTCATCAGGGATGTCACATGTTGGGTCAAAACACACACAAGTCTGCAACTGTAGTGCTCTGAGCAAACACTGCACACTCATCCGTGACCTAGAGAGAGCTTGTTAAGATAATGAACACTTCATCAGAGTACACAGCAGTACCTTCCAGGAGTATTTCAGTAAAGTCAACCTTAATGTCAGGGGAGAGTGTTTACCCAAGCCTTGAACTCTGGACAATGTCCAACATTTCAGGTCAGGTTTTCTCAATGTAGCACCCAACAGGAGATTCTCTTCAGGTGTCAGAGGCGTTCTCACTTATGGAAAAACTCTGTTTGGTTTAGGCGAAGGGTAGAGCGTGCAGGTGGCAGGACATGACACGGATTACACCAGGGTCATATCATCAGTTGGAAAATTGTTGATTTCAGCGTTGGCTTAGCCTGGAAACCAGACAAATCTGCCAAGCTCATGGTTCATTTGCTCTGGCAGATAGGTCTGGCCCCTCTCCTATTCAGACAGATTTCCAAGAGATTGAGAGATTCTGTGTTTATCTGTATGGGGGCGGGTTTAAGATGATGAATGACAGTGTCACGTCTATTCTGCAGGTCCATTCAGCAGGTCCATTCAGGTTCACAAAACTCGCTTATCGAATTTGACTCAATAGTTTGTTATTGTGCCTATTTCTCACATAGTTTGTAACCCGGTCGCCATTGTTTTCAACTGACCAAACATATATTGTCTGCATATATTCCTTTGTTTACTATCGGCCTTTACTGAGCCAAGCCTGTTTCCCCCAAAACTTTCCATATACTTCCTTTTAGTTCAACTGGCACTTGGCGGTAAAGCTGAAGAAAAAGTGCCAAACAAGCTTTAGGTTTTGACTATCCTGCAAAGACTATCTCCTCTTTTCACTCTGCCTGTGAGCTACACAGCTGGCAGTTTAAAACGGCTATGTGTAGCAGGCTGTGACTTGAAAGCATGACTCTCAAACCAAACACAGTCAAGTCACAGTCGCCTAACCTTATTTACTTGTTTTGAGAAAGATGACGAATCAGTTACTGTATGTGCCACTTTTTGTCTTGCTCACATTTAAACACCTAAAGCGCGAGTGCCCTCAGCATAACAGACAGGATGGAGACAGATGTGGGTCTTTCCCAAGTTGCATGGGGTTAATCTATCGTTATATATGTACAGTAAGTCCTACCAGAAGTTTCCCACCAAAGTTGCCACTGCCTTTAAGTAATGTGCACTGTTTCTGACACTGATGTCAAGCTATTGTGCTTGGTACTTTGTATTTCTAGGGGTCGATTGTGCTCCTGGAACGCTACTGTGTGCTTTCTCCATTTTCGTTTAACCTGGGATCACTCATGATTGTCTGTTTTGTCCCTTCCTGCAGTTCTTAAAGCAGTTGCGGCCTCTGGGCTTTGGGAAAATGTCCTTTGTGGTTTTCATCCTGACTTCTGCCCTCTCAATGACTTCCCTGTCTGCTGACATAGACAAGGGAAGGAGGAAAGTGGTTCACGTGCTCGGTAAGGAAACACTTTTTCTTTCCCTCTTCTTAAAGCTCAAGGCTCATGGCTACAGTCAGGAGCTCTTCATTCTGCACTGATCTGCATAGCTGTTATGCACAAGAAAATTCGGAGGATACACTATCTGCAGAGGTCACCTTAGAGTTATAGAGACGACACATTTGAAAGCAGGAAAGATTCCCTCTTTAAGTCTTACCCAGGGCTTAACGATCCAAAGAAAGAAAGGAGAAAACCAGCCATGCTCAAACCTTAAATAACGAATCCAATGAAGGATTCTGAAACTCTATTAAAGGGAATTTACAATTCTGGGAGCCGATGCTGTTGTAACTCTAGACTATTAATTCATTCTCAAAGTTGTTAATGTCCCATGTAGCACTACTCACATGTATTTACTTGAGGATTGTAATAAATCTGTGACATTTACCCACCAAGAAAACTTATGACAGCAGGGATTAGACTTCATGAGACCTGGCTGCTGCATTTGTTCTCGTAGTAGAATCCAGTGTATTAAAAATGCAATTTTAGGTTTACAGAAGTTATTTTTAAGTATACCTTCACTTGTTGTGCGTCATTTAACGTACATTTCACATATACTTTCAAAACGTGTACTTCAAAATAAGTGTCATTAATTTCAACTTCAATGTACGAAAAATGAATAATTCTGCAATACTTAAAGTAATATTTAAAGGTTCTTATAAATGATACATAAGCGTACTAAAGAATACTCTATTGCAAATATTTATAGTGGAAATTTAGTGTAGGAAGTAAACTTACTTTCAATTTCTTTGTTATACAAAATGGTTTATTAAAGTGTACTTTAAGTAAATATAATTATTGCCAACTGAATTTCAGTGTATATTTCTAAAGTCATTACGGCTAAGATTTTAGTAAATAGTTTCCTGTTTACACATTCAAAATGATCATCCCATTTGAGTGGTGACCACCTGATGAATGTAAGTCTTATATGTTGTTTTCTGACTATAGTCCTTACCTTTGTTTGTCTGCTGTGTGTCTGTTGCTGGGAAGGGACCAGTGCTTTTATCAGAACTAGTTTGCACTAATTGATGGCTTCCTTCAGCTGTTAAGCTGCCAGTTTTACTATGAGAGTGCAACAGATGTCTGAATCACCAGTCGGAGTCACTAGCAACATGGTGTCGTTTGTTTTAACATTCTGTTGCAGAGTTAGAAAAAAAAAAATGCGCCCAAAGTTTTGATTAAACACCACTTTGCTTCCATGACTGCTGGTGATAAACAACTTTGCAGAGAGCAGTAAGCAGCAACATGACTAATTGCTGGCTGGCACGGATAATTGCTGGTGCCTTTATCTGGTCACAACGTTGCTAAAAACCTCTTGCAGTCACTCATTAAATGTTTACACCACTTGTGTCGTGGCAGCCAAAGACGATACACACACACACAAACAGCATTTGAGCAAATGTCTGCCAAAAATGCAAACTAGGTCTTGTTTTTGCCCATTAGGAGAAGAGGTTGTCATTAGACTTGGGTCATTTTGGTGAATTAGTGTCTGAGAGAGGGGTTGAGGTTCAAATTTGGAGTAGAGTAATGTGATGATAGATCTGGGCAGAGGAAAGATTTTGAACATTTGTTCTCTGCTATTGATATGCTGCATGTCGAGGCACTGATGTGACAGCACACATAAACAGCACGTACACTTTATTCAATTTTGAAGGCGCCTCACTGCGGTATCCCTTACAAAGAAAGATTTAATTTTGTGATTTGAATAAGGGTCACAAGTTTTGGCTGTGTCATGATTGCAAACAACATTACAAGGACTTGACTGCACATCATTGTATGGCAGCGAATTCCTGATGCATTTGCTTGTATCCACCGCCACTGTCATTATTCACTCTTAATTTAACCAAGTTGTACAATTCAAAATATAGACATGCGGCCAAGATAGAAGTGTTGTAATGACGAGGATAACAAACATCAATCAATCAAATCCCATTTGCAAAGGAAAAGAGAGTATACAAACATTAAAATAGATGACCAGAACATGTTAGGTGATTATCATTCCCCAATTGCGATATTTTTCGACCCACAGAGGACGACACTGGAGCGGTGATTGTGCAGACAGCTCCTGGGAAAGTGGTGACACATCGCGGTGGCTCCATCACTCTGCCCTGCAGATTCCACCATGAGCCGGAGAACAGCGATCCTGACCGCATTAGGATTAAATGGACCAAAGTGACTGATGCACTGCAGTTTGAGGACGTCTTTGTGGCACTTGGAAGGTAAAATCGGCATTTTCAGTCAATCCATTTGTAATTTGTATATTCTATTTTTTCTGTTGAGGTGTTGGACCCAATCCAACAAATGTTGATTTGACGGATTGATTATCGATTTACAGTGCCTATAGAAAGTCATGATATCCTTTTTAAATGGTCACTTTTTTTGTTTTACAGCCTAAAATGATAGTACAGAAAAATATATAATATTTTTTATCAATAATTACAACATTAAAATGCATTTTTTTCCCAAAAATTTCGGAAAATTAATAAAAAAAATAAAAGATTATCATAGCAGGGTTTGAAAAGTGATGAGTCCCCAGATATAACACTTTGTGGAGGCCCCTTTTGCTATAATCACAGCCATCAGACTGTTTGGATTTGTCTCTACCAGCTTTGTGCACCTAGATTGGGAAATATTTGCCCCATTCTTCCTGCAGAACTGTTCAAGTTCAGTCAAATTCTGTGGTGAGCGGCGATAGACTGCACTCTTCAAGTCCCTCCCCAGATGTTTTGAAGGATTCAGGTCAGGGCTCTGACTCGGCCACTCTAGGACATTCAACATAGCGCTTGGAGTTCAGCCCAGAAAGTTACATTTTGGTCTCATCTGACCATATAACCTTTTGCCACATGGCATCAGAATCTTCAATATGTTTTTTAGAAAAGGCTTCTTTCTCTCCACCCTGCCAAACATGTAGAACTTGTGAAATTGTTGTCACATGCACAGATCGACCAAACCTCTGCAATTAAAACTTGTAACTCCTTCAAGGTCACCATGGGCCTCTTGGTAGCTTCCATAATCAATCTTTTCCTCGCTTGGTCCTCCAGTTCTGAGGGGCGGCCCGATCTAGGCCTTGTCTGGGTGGTGCCATATGCCTTCCACTTCTGGACAGTACTCTGAACGGTACTCAGAGGGAAAGTTAAAGCCTTTGACATCTGTTTATATCCTTCTCCTAACTTGTGCCTATCCACAACTTTATCCCTGAGCTCTTTTGAAAGCCAACCATGGTGAATTATTTTTTACCATGCACTACTAGGAAATGAATCCTCAAGGAACAGCTGATTTTATTCTGAATAAATCAAAAACACCACACTTGAAGTCAGGTGGAGGCCAGTTAACTTGGTGTGTGATCTGGAAGGTGATTGGTTTTACCTGAGAATGTTTATAATGGTTCCTCTAAAGGGACTTTTTTTTTTTTTGCTTTATCATTTCAGGCTATAAAACAAAAAAAGTAATCATTTCAAAAGGGTATCATGACTTTCTATAGGCATTGTATTTTACTGCCATACTACAGAAGCACATACCGACAGAGCTAAAAAGGCTACAAATTAAGTAAATTTCTCAATTATTATGCTCATAATAACTTTTATGAGGGAAAAATTCTGTATTTAACATGTCTCCAGGCAGCAGCGTGCATTTGGATCGTACAGAGGCAGAGTGTTTTTGGAGCAGGCAGGACCAGGTGACGCCTCAGTGATCATCCAAAATGTCACACTGGAAGACTACGGACGCTTTGAGTGTGAAGTCACTAATGACATGGAAGACGATACAGGATTTGTCAACCTCGACCTAGAAGGTCAGGAATTAAAAATGCATCTGGAAGATAATTTGTTGCAGCTCTGACATTTCTAATGTTGCACGTGCTCTTGTATAAACTGTTGGCCAGAGAGAGAGATCTGTTTTCACATGAAATTCAAGTGAAATTCATACATTTTACAGCCTCATGCTCAACAGTAGGTCTGTGTCCTTCAACTGTAGGGGTGGTGTTTCCCTATTACCCCCGCGAGGGGCGCTATAAGCTCAACTACCACCAGGGGGAGGAAGCCTGCAAAAAGCAGGATGCCATTCTGGCTTCTCACTCTCAACTGCACAAGGTGAGTTCATTCCTTTTTCTGTGGTTCAGATGTCTGTCATGTTTAACAAAGGATAAAAAGAGATCAAGGTCGAAGGCACAGATCACCACTAAGGAATTATGAGAGCTATGTACATCACACTTTCCATAGCACATTAATTTATAGGACACTCTTTTAGGTGTAATAACGCACTTAGAGGCTACAACCCTCAGCCATAAACTGCTTTACAGCAGCAGTAAGTCTGAATTTAAGAATATGCATATGACGGTCCAGACATTTGACTGCAGATCCATCTTCCTATTAAAAAAGAAACATGCATTAAATTCAAGAATAACGGAGTTATGTCAGAAGAGATAAACCAGATTCTTTCTCCTCTTAATAGTGTATTTAATCCTTCAGTATGACCCACTAACGTACTTTATCTCCCTCCACAGGCCTGGCTGGAAGGACTAGACTGGTGTAATGCTGGATGGCTGGAGGACGGCTCAGTCCAGTATCCTATCTCTCATCCCAGAGACCAATGCGGCCGCAAGGACACCCCCGCTGGCGTTCGTAACTATGGCTACAGGCACAAAGAGGATGAGCGCTATGATGCTTTCTGCTTCACTTCCAAGCTCAATGGTGAGAAAGAAAGAGAGATGTAGGTTGGCGGTCATAGCTGTGTGCACAGGCATGTCTGTATCTGTAGATCAGAGACACTTTGTAGTCTGTCTACATGATCGTACGACTAAATGCAAACATCCAACTGAGCATCCAGCATCTGTGGTTCATGACTGGAAAAGAACAAGACACTGGCGGAGCTGGATTGTTGTGGTACTGTATAGAAAGAGGATACATTACGAGTGTTGGACTGTGGGGAAATTAGGCCCATGTCTCTGATCTCTGCCTATGATCTTATTAGCCTAAGGCCATTGGATTTAAATCAGACTGTGTTGAGTCTACCCTGCTCAGGCCACAGGGTCCTCTGTGTGCCAAGCATCGGCTTTCATCTTCTAGTTCTTTGATATACATCACATCCCCACAGAAAGTCTGCTATAGTGTCTCTGTCACACACCTCCAGGTCCATAGAGGAGCAGTGAGGCCTGTATTCCAAAAACATTTGATCTCACCATTAGGTCGACTATGATTCATAAAACTGCTGAGACAAACTTTTAATGGTTATTAGGTAATTAAGGAGTTAGGATGGATCTATTAACGCGAGTGATCTATCTTCTAACATCAAATTAATTCATTCAGATAATTTATGAAACGTTCTGTACAACTGATCCCAAATCAGCAGCCAGGAGCAACTCGATAAGTTCTCAATGGCCAAGTCCAAGACGAGGCATCAGACCGAGACAAGGGCAAGCGTTCAACACTACAGCCCTGGTAGTGACCTGCTCCCAAAGTGTCTAACTACTCTATTAAAAAAGTGGCCATATTAGTGAAACATAATACACCATTGGTTAACAGGGAAATTTAGAAAGTCAGTTTGGAAATACATGACATCAATCCTGCCTGCTGCTCCTTTGAAGTTTAAAGAGAATTTAAAATTCTCATACCTTCTAAGAACAATTTATTTTTTTATTATTTTTTATATAGACAATGCTCTTCAGTTAATCTTGAACATTTTGGGGCAAAGAAGCAGTGCTTTTTCTTAGTGAAAAAAAAAAATAGTGTGACAGAGACCTTAAACGATTGCTCACAGCTTCCCCTGTGTGTTAATTATTGTGGGCAGTCTGTTGTGGGCAGGAGGTTTCAGCAGTGGTCGTGACCGATACTGTTGCTCAGTCCAGCTGGAAGGTATTTATTGAGCGTCCCCTGGGGAAATATGAGACAATATTCTGTCTTTCTAATAGCCAGCAGTCACATAAACAAGCATAAAATCAATAGCTGAGCCAAGTGCAAACCTGAGGTTGCGGACATGATTTTCATGAGAGCAGTTGTTGTTGTTCGGAGAAACTGGTTAGGTTCTTACTCCTTTGCCTCTTTCTGAGGAGAAGCTTATCTTTTGATCCGGTTCAGTTGAAACAATTCAGCCAATCAGGACACCAATTTCTTTAATACTGCCAGGCGAAAAAGTCTCCCAAGAGGTGAGATGAAAGCAAAAAAATGGAAGCGTTTTAAAAGTAATTTTGATTTAGAGTATTGTCTTTTGATTTTGAGCAACTGCCAAGACGGTATTTGGAACGATTTGATATTCTGAACACAGTCAGACAGAGAAGCCGGGGAAACTGAAAATACCTTCCCTCAGGGCTCAGCTTGTCTCTGGGGCTTCGCTCTCTCAATTCTCTCCTCTCTTTCTTTCCTTTTTGCCCTACTGAACATACATTTGCTCTGTTTTCCTTTCACCTTTTCAGCTGTTCTTACAGCAAACATCCCTTTCCTCTCCTCCCCTTCTATATCCCCTCAGGCAAAGTGTACTTTCTCAAACGCTTTAAGAAGGTGAACTATGCAGAGGCGATGAAGGCTTGCATTCGAGATGGCTCAGCGGTGGCCAAGGTGGGTCAGCTGTACGCTGCATGGAAGTTCCAGCTTCTGGACCGCTGTGAGGCCGGCTGGCTGGAGGACGGCAGCATCCGCTACCCCATAGTCAACCCTCGCTCTCGCTGTGGTGGATCCCAGCCAGGCGTCCGACACCTGGGCTTCCCTGATAAAAAATTCCGCCTCTATGGGGTCTACTGTTTCCGCAAGAACAAGGACGAAACAGCAGGTGATTCTGATTCAACAAAAAGCCCCGCAGACAGTTTGACAAGGAGGAAGAACGGCAACAGACTCCCCATGAATGCTACGAGGGTGATTTAAAGTGGAAAGGCTGAGAGCAAGAGGGGAATTCAATTTTAGATTTGACAGCAACAACTGTCGTCTAGCAGTCAACTCCATACATCGCTTTTAAAGTAAAACACTCACAGACAAGATGTACTCATTTGCAGATTTTCCAGAGAGAAGAAGCAAGGCTGTGTAAAATTAAGGGTGACATTTTTTATTAATGTAATTTTCCTTTCGTCTTCAGCCAGTCAATCATCCTAAGGAGCACATCTGTTGCTGAAAACTGAGGTTAAACAGCAGCTTGATCATCACTCAGGCACACATGAGATCAGAGAGTCTGCCATGAATATCCTTGTTTATGTCTGTGTGTGTGTGTGGATCATAATCTGGCCCCCGCTGTGGCTCCTGAGCTCTGAGCTCCAGTCTGAGCCAGGATCCCAGTGCCAGGGTGAAAACATTCATTACTGGGTGAGACATAATCATCTGCCCAACTGTATGGAAAAATATCCTGCAAGTTTTTATTGTGCCGAGTATAATTGCCTGTATCCATGGTTCCATGCTTGGTTAGCAACCCTCTGGCACAATGCGAGGCACTTTTCACATTAACTAAGACCTGGCAATCTCATCATCAGAGCTGAACAAGTAGTAAATATTGCACTGGCTCTAAATTATTTGCACTTTAAATACCCAGAGCTTTAGTTCATGATAGCATCTTGGCTTCGACTTAAGCGAGCATGCATTGCTTGGCTGAGAGAGTAGTTCCTGAGGCTGAATATGCATAAATACAAAGCTACAATAGTTGCTATTTACCTCACATACTGCACTTAAGCAACCTGGGCCAATTGCACTATAAATGTTACATGTAGCAGTTTGCCATAACAGAATGAATTAATGTCCTGGGGAAAAAAATAAAATAAAAGTCTTAAAATTGTTGGGTGCCATTTTTTTTATCAGGAGATCTACTGATGTTGGACAAATAAATAAAACACTGATTAAATGAGCGGAGAAATAGAGCAAATGCACTCCTATACTACGGAGGTTCACTAAACGGTCTGATGAGTTTAATGGACATGGACTGCATTACTAGTGCTTTTATCCAGAGCACTCTACCGTTTTCACACACTCACACACTAATGGAAGTGAGCAACCATGCAAGGCAGAGGCATACCCACGGTGAGCAGTCAGAGGTTCAATGTCTTGCTGCTGTAGGACAGATCAGGGAATCGACTTAGTGTTATGGACAACCTTCTCTACCTGCTGAGCCACAGCTGCTCAGTCTATCAACCTCTAGTGTCTCTAAAGAGTTCATATAGAGGATACGCACGGATGAGTTTACAGCCACGCCACCGGCTATCTGTAAGTGGTGCAAATGCTGACGTGCTCATTACAATGCAAACAGTCTGACGTTAAAGATGTACTCTGTAGGATTTTCATCTATTTAATTGTCTTTTAAGTTACTATCTTTTAAAGAATAGTGAGTTAAAATTATGATAATCCATACATTAGTGGAGTTATTTCACTCAAAATTAGAGGTCATGGTGGCGCAAGAGTTCAAGTCAGAGGATGACTAACCTCTATAAACAGACATGTGCATATGAAGGCAAAGTCTGGAGGCAACAGGACAAGATTTTAGTATCAGAAGCGTTCTGGTTTTCGTTTTTTTGAAGTCTGGGTAGTAGTGACCGATCACATTTGAGCAGGCTTTGGTTGCAGGCAGGTAAACAGTCTGTGTGGAGGGAAAAAGAGGCAGACAGCCTTGGCCAAAATGCCACCTTGAAACCCATCGGCTATTATCTGGATTCATTTGGAGATATCTGTTTATACAGATGTTGTCTCTCAACACCAAGTCCAAGTTACTATTTAGAGGAAGTCTTGCTGGCTACACCAGAACCCCAGAAATATTGTCCTTCGCCCTCAAAGAAAACATCTTTGTGAGACCGATACCGACGGGTTGCAAGATTGAATGATCACTAATGTAAGTTCAATCAGGAGAGACAAGGGGATGAAGAAAAGACAGTTGTTTATTAGAACTGATGATATAAGATAATTAAATATTGATAGAAAGTTTTTGACACTGAGACTCAACAGAGGAGATTTATAATCAAGGGGTGTCTGCCCTGATCAGCAGCAAGATAAACCCCCCATTCAGGCAATAGTGGTGGTTGTGGCTGATGAATCTGTGAAGCCTGGCAGAGATAGGGAGGTGTTGAGGGCACTGAAAGGACAGCTGACAGTAACAGAGCGGTAACTAAAGGCAGAGGAAGAATCATATTTAATGCTGCTGCCATATTCAAAGACAGCAGCATGATGGTAGGTTAACAATGTAGGTGTGTCGCTGTGCTATTGGATAGATGTGATCAGCTGATGTGAACATCTGATGACATGACTGACAGCCCCAGACAGTGACAGCAAGGGATAATGAGGGAGCATACGTGAGTGAATGACGGGATGCATGAGAAATAAAACAGACCTAAGCATGCAAAAGTTCCTCCTGACTGAACCTATGCTACAGCTTCATTAGGACACACAACCATGACTGCGTTTGGCTAAAAATGACGCCAAAGGTTCAGTTCTCTCTGTAAAAAGTGCGTGCAGAGGATACACATTGAGCTTCATGACACTTTTACTCCTGTGTTACATGTCGCGATCGTAATGAACAATTATAAATACATTCTGGAGTAAATGTGCTTTACTCTGCCTTGTGTGCCTAAATGTTTGCCAGCGAGAGAAACTGCTGAGCCGTGAACCCGGCTCTGAGTGGGAGCACGTTGGTGTTGTGCCAACACAGCAGAACAAACCGTGTCATCGTCATAGCAACTGGCAGCAATTCAATAAAAGTCAGGTTCATCACAAGTCCAACATTGTGAAATAATAGCTTTGAGTGATGACCTTGACCTGTGAAAAAAATTATAATCATAACATCAGAGATTTAATGGACAACTTTGGGATTTTTTTCTTGTGTTTTTTAAAGGCAAAAAGAGGCTCTGAAGTGACCTTGATGATCAAAGTTAATGTTTTTAATAATTTGATGAGTACTCTCACCAACCCCATTAGTCTGTGCTATTTTGTGAATTAGAGTCACAGCCACTAAATTAATAAGCAAAGTCCCCCTTGATGCACTATGACATTTATAATTTAAGGAGAATTATGTATTCTGCATTTCAGTACTGAAGTCTTTTAGATGTTTTTGACGTGCTCAGGATTGTTATGGTAAGCCATTTAAATTCAGTTTGCAGGAAATAAAGTGGAAAACTCCACCTTATGTAAGAGCAAGGTCATAATAGCACGACCACTTCACATTTTGACTTTGGCAAACAGAAATGACAGATCTACTGTATAGGCAATAGGCTTTTGTTAACAAGAATAATAATAGTAGAAGATACCACACATGCCACAGATGGTGAGCGCAACAGGCCAGCAGAAAATCCTCTTGAGGCAGAACATTATAAAGGCACTGGGCTTGATTAAAGCCTCTTTACACTGTTTATTTAATGACGAGAGAGAAGGCTTCAACGAAGAGACGGAGAGAAAAGACAGACAGGTAGAAGGACGGCTGCAGAGACGCACTACAGAAATGTGATTGAACCTTTAAACTAGTTTGTTCAGAAGATGACGTTCAGAGATGCTATTTCATCAGGCCTCCTTGTCGCCTTCTCTCTGAGCATGAAATGAAATTAGATGACCCCATAACAACAGAGTGCTGCCACACAAATACAAAGAGAAAGGATCGCGCTTGGCTCTCATTTATCAGCCTGTGACAGAGGTCAGAGTCCAAACAGCCCAGACGCAAATGCAGAGAGGAGCGGTTAAGTCACAAAAAAGTGACACGAGAAACAGAATGAAACAGGATTAACAGTCAAATATATGGATGGAAATGACAAAGCCTGCCGGAGCACCTCACAGGTGTTCACACTTCAGCCTGATTAGAGCTCTTCTCTGCTGATTGAGTGATCTCCCTGATTCACCTGTTAGTGGGGGACCAGTTACACCTTTGCCAACTTTTTTATAAACAGACATTTCACCGTCTCTATATTCAAAAAGTAACATTGTGCACACCTGTCCGTTTTCGTTAACACTAACCTGTGTATATGCTGTCAAGAGCATGCCAGACCTGTAGAGAAGCTCAAGCCCACGTTAGCCGATGATCCATGATCACCACAGCCAAATGAAAATGTAAACATAGGTCGCACCTTTAACGCAGGAGCGTGTTCTGGCGCGTACTTTGACGTCGGCTGCCGGAAACTCCGTTTTTCTGTGTTTACATGAAAAGATGCAACCAGAGTTTTTCAAAATCTCCACTCCGGTCGGAGTTTTTAGAATAAATCGTTTTCAGAGGTGAATTCTCTGTTTGCATGTTAACAAAAAGGCACAAACGCAGATAAATTTCTCAGTTTTTTTAAAATAACCATGTACTTGTAAATGGGGCTTTATAGAGCTTTTTTCACAGCAGATAGTTTGAGTTTGCACAGCAGGAAAATTACAGGTGGAACTATTGCCATTAATGGTGACTCTTCTCCATTCGAGTAAGTGTAAGCAAGCAAGTGTGCATAAAAACGGGACCTCGGGGTGCAGCCATCCATTTTTAATGCTATTCTAGTCTTCAAGTCTGAAGTAACACCCTTTCAAAATACTATTTCCTGGTAGAAAAACTCTGTCAAACCAAAACAAACAACAATGGCCGAACCTGTGAACCTTTTACCATCATTTCTTTCTTCAGTCATTGCGTTTTTCACGCAATTTAAAAACCTGATTATAATCAGGTTAAGGGCATACTCTGGTTTCTCAAAAACACCGTACCACGGGTAAAATCTGAGTTTTCATACCCCGGTTAACAGACCTGATAACTCCTTTAGTAACCGGGGTATTTATGCATGTAAACATCTTACCCGGAGTAATATCCGGAGTAAAATACTCTGAATGCTCCTGTGGTTATAACTCCCCCTCCTCACTACGCGGCAGTTGTTTCTGAACCGCAAATAGAATAAACCAGGAAGCAAGAGCGCCCAAAACAATGTGGAAAAAACAACAACAATCGTGCATCACCTTTAAAACCAAGGGAGGACTTCACTATGGCAAGTATTGGCCGCTGCAGCACTCATTTTTAACAAGCCCGTGCAAAGATTCACTGCGTTCTACTACTCCACTGGATAAAAGTGTCTACTCGCCGTATTGTTGTTGGCGCTTGTGTTACCCATGGTACTACCACACGTCACATCCCGCGAGAGCTGCATCCAATCAGCAAGCGGGATTCTCTCAGGGTAGAAAAATGTCCCTGGTCTTCCACAGGGTAAAAAAACAGCCACTCAAACGGCCGCTGAGCAAATTAGGGGTGCTTTGGTGAGATAGACCTGCCTCATTCCAGGTATTCACGCCCAATGGAAAAGCACCTAGTGAGACACCTTTTCATTGAAGGGAAAGAAGAAAATGGCCGTTGCTGTTTTTTACTCAAATCTGTTCAAACAACAGGGAACACAGAACTGTGTCATTATTAAAATACAAGGCTTGGACCCAGAAATAGTGCTTTGAAAGGACATTACATCACGACTTAAAGACCGGATTGGTCACACCTATGCTGTCATACATGAGTTATTATCAGACAATAAGTGAAAACACCTGTTTGGGTGTGCATGACTTCTAATATTATACAGATAATGTTAATACAATTAAAATGAATACAATTTAAGCTGTGTTCAAAATCACTCCCTTCACTACTTCCAACATAATAAACACTCAGCACTTCTCTCTGTAGTGAGCAGTGAATTGAGATTATGCACACTTAATCATTGACTATGTTTACACACATAACGTATTCTGTTTTTGCTCTGATTCTGAAAAAAATACAATATTCCTACTAAGCCGTTTACTTGGCTAATGAAAATGAATATTCCACTAATCCCCTTTACATGCAGCTATAAAAATAGGATTTTGTCAGAGTTTTTGGTGGTGGACTTGTTAGACTGTGCAAACACAGCCTCCCTCTTCCGTTCCTTCAACCACCTTCTTTAAAAGGTCAGCGTTACATTGTTTGCACATATCCGTAGACCTGCGTATATTCAATTCTTTCATAATGTTTTAAAGTAGGTATTTTTCTTTTACCAACCAGAAATGGGCATGGGCTTTTCTTTTTGTTAGCTAGTTAGTGTGTGTAACCAAAACTAGCGACGCACAGAGCTGACCGTGAGCAGTAAACAGGCAAACTGTCGCAAACTGGGGTTAAAATCCCTGATTTGTGACGCATATTTTTGAATGTGCTGTAAACGTGTTCAACAAATGCTTCTGAAACGAGGATAATACCGGCATACCCGACATGTCTTAGTCAGAAAATATATTCCGGTACGGTTTTATATTGAAATATCCATATGGATTATGCTTTTTACATGACCTCTATCAATTTGGAATAATAGTGGAATATTAGTATGCATGTAAACATGGTCATTGCCATTTTGCATCACCAGACAGTTGTCAAACACTTTTCACATCTATAACTGTGGTGTTGAAGGACACTATTCTCTTGTCCCACTGAAATACATGTACTGTATATTGCATTAATTCAAACACTCAGAAATCGGACACTGAAATAAAATGGTGGAGGGTAAAATATATAGTATTTAATAAATGATTTCAGACACAACCACAGACTTTGGTGAGTCCAAATAATCTAAAGCTCCAGATTTTACAGTCCAACTCTGCAACACGCCCGAGGTGAAGATTTTCAAAAATAAGGTTTACGGGCAAAAGAAGTTAATGAGCACATTTGACCTGACTTGTACAACTCACAGTCTGTTGTCCCAAACCTGACTGCCAGACATCTTTATTAGCCTTGAGTCAATAATGACAAACATCCCGGGGAATAAAGAAACAACATTGATTTCCACCCAAACAGTTGTAACTGCACTACAGTACACTAACTGGACAAGGTGACCCACACAGAGGACTTCACTCTTTTTCTATATTAACTTTATAATTATCAGTGTTTCCGCCCTGCAGGTCTGTATCATGGACAAACAGAAGGGATGGGATAGAAACCACTTTATACACATGTCTACGAAACATGCACAAAGCGTCTGAAGGGTTAATTGTATCATTCAGTAATCAGACTATCATGTGGTTCACCTGTGTCTAGGTCTACCTGTCCTCCCTTTTTCTCTCCATATCAGCACCATCTGGTGGTCTCCTTCATAGCCACAGTGTGACCGATCCTCTGAAGCATTTCATTGTAAATCAAAATGGAGCCAATAGAGAATAAAAGTGCGTTACACCAAATTGAAATATAAAGATTATATTTTCACAATTCACCAAAAAAACCAAACACCTGGGCTTCAGCTCTTTGTGTATCTTAAACGCTTCTGGCTTGGAAAGCAATTACTCCAGATTGTCACCTCATTTATGGTTGTTTACTTTTTCTAAGCCTTGCAACATACTGTCGACTACAGATGGTGTGGATTTGTTAAAAAAAAAAATGCTTTTCTATGAGGAAAGTTAGATATTGGCACTTATTCTGAAATCTGAACTTCCAGTTGTGGATTTTTTCCAACATATATTAAGCCACAGGCACATTTCAGTATGCAAATATAGTCACTAGTGCCAAGAGTAATGCTATATACAGAATCATATTTAAAGAACTACAAACTTGTAACATTAATGCAGATGATTTATGGATTCATAGCCCATTAATGTTTTAATGAAGAATGTCCTCCTTCAGATCAGAGACTTCCTCCATTGTTCTCCACGAATGTCTAAGCACATGATTCATTTGTTGACTGTGTGCATTGCAGCTTAACAATAGGCTCAGATTATCCCCACAGGAATGAAGTTTTACTTTGCATCGGACCTTAACATTGCTATGATTGAACACACACAACAGTCACCATATCCATACAGCATTAGCCCATGGGAAATAGCTTCTGAAATTACCCCATCTCTCTAAACGATCTCCCTTAATGCCTTATGCATTCTGTGTGTAATTCAGCCGGAGCACGCTGCTGCTGATACATATTATGCATTGAAAGCAGTTGGTTTGTGGAGATGGGTAATTGGCCAAATTGTGAGAGGGTTCCCCCAGAGTGCAGGGCATCAGTGTCGATGTAATTGAAAGTGTTAACCATCTAATGGAGTGCATTGTTGCTAATGAATGGGGGAGTCTGCCCTGTCCTCTATAGGTGCCTCTAAAGGAAAAAGTGTGCTTTAGTTTTACCACAGTCGAGCCTCCATCTTTCCATTAGCTCTCCTCTTTGGTAGCGAGTTGTCACACTGGTTTACTCGCTGGGCTCTTTCAACAATCCCGGATTTGGTCGAAAGAGAATGGTGGGAGGTTAATGAAAGAGTTCAAACCATTTGTGTGAGAGTGAGGTTCTCAGTGTGTGTGTGTGAGTGTGTGTGTGTGTGTGTGTGCTGTGTCGGTGTAAAAGATGAAGAAAAGGAAACAGTCTCAGCAGAAACACAAAGTCACAGGGAAGGACAGAGTGAAAGGCAGGCAGAGAGAGCAACACAGAGAATAAGATGTGTGGAAGAGAGATATGTGGGAGAAAGGGGTTTGAGGGAATAAAATAACGGCACAAAAGATAAGAGGGAAAAGGGGGGAAAGGCAGAAAAACAGCTGGAATGCAGAGTGCTTAGAAATGCACGAGGACTCAAGGGTATCTGGCCTGCGGAAATTGACTGGTCAGTAAGCTATTGTGGTCCTGCAGGGGAGAGAAGGAATTGAGTGGCTCCAGAAGTACACAGACCGCTGAACCTTATCTCACCTTGGTCACAAAACCCTGTCCCACAACACCTACAATTCATTCCATGGCTTGTGTGCACTTTCATCTTTTAAGGAACTTTGAGTGACTTCACTGAGGGATTTAAGAGGCAAACTTCTGACCTTAAAAACAGTCGAGATATTTCTATGTTGTTGTGCAGATGTGGTAAATATGGTGGTATGATTCTGATTTAATATTCCATAAGGTCACTAGGCCTACCACATTATACACTGCGATTTGCTTTACAGATAACCTTAGAGGTCCCATGTTATAAAAAGTGAGAGTTCCCTGATTTTTTTAGTATAAAGCAAGAAGCTTTATAAAGATAGTGAAGGTATCAAAATGCTAAATCCTCAGAGCAATGCACAGTCTGTATTCAGAAACTGTGCCTTTAAACGAGCCGTCAGGATTTCTGTGCGGCTGTGTTGACGATGCAGAGACATCCAGAATGCAAAAATGTGGGAGACCTTAAATTCCTGCACAATCAGAGCAGATTGGCCTTTTTCATGAGGAGATTTTGTGTTTTTTGAACATTAAAGCATATAAACATGCTCTGGTAAAAACACAAAATACAAGTATGAACCTGAAAAAGAGCATGATAATGGGACTTTTGATGTCCAGAGACCAGTTGGTTCTGAAAATGTAGAGAGCAAATTTCCTTCCTGGCATTTCTGCGTCCAAGGTGTGGAAATCTAGTTGCAAACAGAAACTGATGGAAGAAGCACTCAGACCCTTAAAATATCAGTACCACAGGGTGCACATTTCCAAGTACTAGTTCTGCATTCAAAATGTAACAGGAGTAAGAGGAGTGTTGTCAATAAAATGTGCTTTTGGTACACTGAAAATGCTTCATCTTACAAATATGAGTGAAGGAGCTGCCTAAACATGTACGTTTACTCTAATAATACACGTATTGTCTTTTTTTCATCTTCCCTGTCCCATTAATCATCTCACAGCCCCTCAGATATATTTTGGGACCCGTTGGAGGGGCCTGACCCCTAGAGGAACCAGTATTTTTAAGTCCATGTGGGTTGGGGACATGCTTGTGTTAACATAAAAGTTCATACTTTGGTCTATAACCATTCATCATATTTAATGGCTGATCATATTTTATTATCAGTCCTCAAAGTAAGTGATAATATTAGCTGTCAGATAAGTGCATTAAATATGTCACCATAAAATGTGTCAACATAGAAGTATAATAGTAGAATTGATTAAAGTACAAGTACTGTAAAGTAAAAATACTTAGTTACTTGCACTAAAAGCAGTTCATCAAAGGCCAGATTTCCAAATCCTCCTGTAACAAAACCCTGCAGAGTGTACACACAGCTGGCAGAGCCGGATGTGAGGGTGACCGTGTATCAAAGACCTGGCTCAGGCTGAGGTTTGTGCTGGCTTTGTTCCTCAGATCTGACACATGCACGCACACGCACACACACACACACACACACACACACACACACACACACACACACACACACACACACACACACACACACACACACACACACACACACACACACACACACACACACACACAGACACAGACACAGACCCAGACACACACACACACACACACACACACACGCACACAGAGCGAGCGACTGTAAAAGAAGCGGCATCTGCTGCAGCCGTCATTAGGACGGCCGTGAATGCAGATTCATGGGTGACACTTTTCAACAACCTGGCCTCAACAAAGATCAGGAAGATAAACGGGGCTAAGATGTGCATCAATCTTTTTCTGATTTGGATAAGCGGCTTGGTGTGCATGTGTGGAGATTGAAGAAAAAAAAATCAAGTGCGCATTTGCCTGCAGCCTCTTAATGTTAAGAAGTAATTGTGGAAGGAAAAGAGGCAGTGCGGCGGCGGGGTTAAGTAGAAGACTGTCAGCCATAAGATGATGCTAAACCCCTTGTTGCTTTTCATAATCTTCTTGAACTTTGGCAGCGTCATTAGGAGATAATGCAGGATAATACCAGAGATCCCCATCGATTGGCCATGCCTGCCAGATGAGCCTGATATCGACTCAACAACAAGGTTATGATGAGCAGTCTTTTCATGCCTCTAATTTATCAGTTTATCTCAAAGTTACAAGAATCAGGACAAATCGAAGTATAAATAGATGTTTTTAAGCCGTTGCATTGGTTGTCATGAGAAAGTTTTGCAATAAAGTAACTTGTGTATGCTTATGTAAGCCTCACGGACACTCAGAGGGCACGAGTGCATGCTGGTCCTCGGTGCCAAACATGTCAGGGCTTAGGCGTAATGTCAGTGATTGTTTGGAGTGTTGCTCTAAGTTTTATAACAAATCGTGAACTTCTGCACAGCGACAGAGGAGAGCTGAAGGTCATTTTCAGCTGTGAGTTGAAGAGAAACAGCCGTAATGAGCACCGTCCTTGGAAGTGAGTGAGAGAAAACATCACTCAGCCAGCCAGAGCCGAGCAAGAGGATGTAAAAGAGATGCTATATTCAGTGTGATTGATTGTCAATGGAAAAAACAGAACCCGGCAGTGTGGCTTCTTCCGGTGTTTCGGAATAATAATGAAATGAGTGAGTCACATATCAAAGGAGATGAGAGGAAGGAGAGAGAGAGAGAGAGAGAGAGAGAGAGAGACAGAGAGAGAGAGAGAGAGAGAGGAGGTTGTGTTTTTACAGGAGACAGAGCTGTGCAGCAATGAAACCATCCATTGATAAAAGAGGACTCTCATATTCAGCTCATCAGAGGAGGTTCGGGTGAAGTGAAGGTCTCCCAGGTTAGACAGTACAACAGTAGGCGTATTCACAAACTACTTGGTGCCAAAACAGCAAATCTTTCTCTTTTCTTTCTCTTTCCCCTTTCACCCTCTTCCCTCCTTCCGCTTCTCTTTGATCCATCTCACTTATTCTGTCTCCTCCTTCTCTCCCTCCTACACTTTTTTCAGTCATGCCACGGAGGGATATGCCCTTGGCAGCCTACTCTGTTGTTTAAACTCTGTGCAGCACACTTGAAATATTTAAAAAAAAAAATAATCGAGCAAAGTTGTCTTGGTGTTACGGATATCTTGGCTGTGGAAAAATGCTTTACCTAATCCTTAGAGATTTGAAAATGCTTCTCCTCAACACTTGGAGGTCAGAGAGGCGCAGATCTTTCTCCGGCTAAAGAATCAGCAGCCTGGAGCAAAATCGACTCTCATGTGCACAAGAACACGATGATAGAGGGAGAGGGAACTTTTGAGCGGCGGAGAGGAAAGTGGATATTTTAGGAAAGAGTAACAAACTCAAAAATGCCGTTGGTACAGTCAGTCTACACAAAAAGATCTGCCCCGGGCGAGTTCACTGTGTTTCTTAATCATTTCAAATGGTGGGCTTTTACAGTAGTCGTCCCCTGAACATGTTTTAAACTTGGATCAATAATTCGATGTGAGCGTTTTTTGTCTTTCAATGGAATCGTATCAGATTAAATCATATTTTCATAAGATCTCTTTATATTTTGAGTTCATATTTTGAAATAGTCAATATTGTTCCGTATTAAATTCACAAAAATAGGCTTTACCATTGGGTTATTTCAGACTTTTTATTTATTGAATTACCAGAAAACATGCTATATCTGTGGTGATACACGTATACTGTTTTGAAATGATCTATATCAGGATTAGAAGATCCAGCAGCACTGATCAGTGTGTTGAATAGATTTGAAAACGTTGAAGGTGTTTTCTTTTAAGATTAAAAATGTCCGTGTACACAAATACATTTTTTCTTGTAGATTCTTAGAAGACCGGAAAACTGCGTCAGACCGGATGTGTCCGGATAAGGCCAATAACAGCGACTAAAATCCAACATCAGCCTACAACAGCTCTAAAGCTCACTAATGACTATGTTATATCTTGTTTGTTTAATCGGCACAAAAACCAAAGACAAGGACAATTTGTGGCCCTGGCTATATCTTGACTTATAACTTCCTGGTAAATTGTTTGTTCCACATTTTTTTTCCTCTGTCCACACTTAATTGGCGTCACGGTGGTGTGTTGGTTAGCATCATCGCCCTTCTGTGTGGAGTTTGCATGTTCTCCACGTGTCTGCGTGGGTTTTCTCCGGGTTCTCTGGTTTCCTCCCACAGTCCAAAGACATGTACGTGTTAGGTTAATTGATGACTCTAAAATTGGTTGTCTGTCTCTGTTCGTCTCTATGTGCCCTGCGATAGACTGGCGTCCTGTCCAGGGTGGACCCCGCCTCACGCCCGATGTCAGCTGGGATCAGCTCCAGCCCCCCGCGATCCCGACCCCGGTATAAGCGGTTGAAGATGAATGAATGAATGTCCACTCTTATTCACAGAATGCGTGAAACAAGCTGTAAAATATGCCCCTGAGAACCAGGTACATTTCCTCATGCACCAGCGGACTCACAATGTGTTTAACAAGGAGCCACTTCACAGACGCTGCCGTCTCCCCAAAGCTCGGCCCTGCCAAACACACATAAATATGCACATACATGCAGTAGTTTTAACTTATCCAGCCCCGTTTAGATACATCACATTTATTTAGATGTTTGTAGTAAAAGGAGGAGGCGTTGTATAGATCCTCTTCACAACAACTCCACCAATCAGCTGTTCTTTGTGTATGGCGAAGCTTTTGGGTTTAATCACATGCATAATGCTACACATACTGCCTTTAAATGAACAAAATGAACTTTGCACAAATAACCACTCCAACAAAGCCAGATAACGGATCCAAACAAGGGTTTCCTTTAATGATCGTTTGTCTTGGAAAGAATATAATACAATGACAGGACTGGAATTCATAAGAACATACATCAATAACTACTTATAGACCACATTCGCACAGCCGTAGACGGGCTCAGTTGCAGTTATATTGTGTCTGTGTTCACAGCTGTCACGAGCACACAGGTAGCTGCAAACTGAAGTGTCGAGCAGGGTACAGAGCCAAAGATTTGATATTTCTCTGTGGGGGTAAAGTGTCACCTCACTTCTGGCTTTTCCTGCAGAATGTGTGTTAACCGGAGCATCTGTTTTTCTCTCATGCAGCAGTTTAAAAAAGAGCAATGTGTGTGAGCAGAAGGGAGAACTTGAAAGAGGGAGACAGGTTTGTATCCACTGAGGCTGTATGAATATGGTCCAGAGAGGCTAAGCAACAAACACACCCAGAGTCTAAATGGATTAAACAAGGATAAAAACAAAACACTCAGATTATTTACATCACAGAGGAGAGTGTGTGATTGATTTCTGCTCTGCGTTTGTCTTTTTCATTTCGCACTCTCTCACTGGAACATCTTTCCATTCATCTATCCCAACAGAATGCAGCCGGTTTCTTGACGATGACATATTGTATCGTCTCAATATCAGACAGAGACGGTGCCATACAGACACCACTAGGGGCGTACCTGTGCATTGGACACCGAACAGCGAAGAAGTGATGCAGCAGTCCACAGCTGGAAAAAGAGCTTTGAAAGGTCTAATGAGGAGAAGATAACGATGCAAATGATGCAGAAACAGCAGTGAGCTATGACAGTCCCTTTTCCATGTCATTAGAAAACATCCAGCGGTCATTCAACGCTATTGTGCAGTCAATGCCATCGACAGAGTTAATAGGAACCCAAGACAGACAGCCTAATCATGAAATCAATAGTCTGTCTGTGTGCGACTGAGGACAACAGCCCCTATCGGTGCTGTCAGGTTGTCATTGCTGACGAGCGCTGCGTTTAAGTAGATCAGGTTTACAGTCACGGACAGTTGTTACATGGTGGGGGGAAAAATAGGAAGTTTGCATGAACGCACAGAACTGTTTATCCGTCACTTACTGTATTTCTCTTGACAATAAATGCGGAACAGTTTGAAAACAAAAACCCCAACTTTTTGTGGTGGCAGCCTCTAATTGTTGGAAAAGTTTACAGATAAATAAAACTGTCCAGACCACAGAAACCTTAAAGGCACTGCTGAGGACCCAAATCTACTCCTCGGCGTTGGATTGAGGTGAGATAGCAGTAAGGAGAATGAGACTCGCTGGCCACTGCCACAGACACCAAGATCTATCAGCCAAAAACCTTGTTCTGTGGGAACCAACACACGGGCGTCGATCAAGAAGACGTCACACACCGACCTTTGTGGACGTACTAAAGAAAGACGCTAGTGCAGAGAGCACAAATGAGCTGGACAGATGTACGGAGAACCAAGATGACTGAAGACGACGAAGGTTTGCTCGTCTGAGGACGACGTAGAGAGAGTTGAGCTCGACACCTTGACCTCATCTTCTTTTGTGCTGCTATTCTTTCTTCAATTATCTTCTCTTCTATTCTTACTGTTCGTATTCATTTGCGTTGGTGTTTTGTGCCTGTTAAGCACTCTGGTCAACTGAGGTTGTTTTAAAGGTGCAATTTAAATTTATCTTGACTGATTGTGTTTGCTTGAACATGAGTTGCATTTGTTACATATCATGTTCCGCTTACTACCAACAGCAGTAACTTAATGTGGCGTTTCATACCACATTATGTTGTGGGGTTACCGTAGGTGGCTCTGTCCTGTTCTATTGGATTTGGGGAAGTTAACAATCCAGCGGCCCTAGCTTTACCTTCACCAAACACAATAGTCCTCACTATTAAAGCCAATTCTCTTGTAATGTTAAATTATACTGTTTAAAATTCATAAACACCTGATTTCTGTCCAGCTTACCCACGTATGTAAGCTAAGCAGCCAAACAGGGTCATTTAAGAATAAAAAAAAAGGTGATATTCTTCCTTGTCATACTAAATAATATCAGGGCTAAGAGCAAAGCAGTTTATTTATCTCCATATCTTCATCAGCTGGTGAGGACGCTCACTTCATCCCTATGTTCCCATAGCTCCGTAGTGCCTTATTTTAACGCATAAGACACACTTTACATCTCTCTTCCTAGTGATTTAAAAGATTCACAAATATAAATATTTAATGTAAACTAACATTGTCAGAGATCGTTAAGGGCCAATGACTGTGGAGATATCAATGTCTTGAGTCAAGAAAATGGTCTGCAAATGTAATAATAGGTTTCAAGTATTGTAACATCAGTAGGCTATCAGCTGTAGGTGATGTCAACACACTGACACGGGGAAACAGACATTGAACATTTAACCTCGGGAAAACCATTGCTGAGAACATAAAACCCTTTCAAAGGTTTCCTTAATGTGTCGTATAAAGAGGATATACAGTAGAGCTGGGGAACATAAGCCCCTTTCACACACACGCACTACAAACCTGAAATTATCTGGACATTACCCGGCGGGGCTGTGTGTGAGAACGCAAACGTCTGATTCAGTTTGACAGGGCGGAGCAGTCTACCCAGCCGGCCCCTGAGCACAAAGACGGTTTAATCTCAGAGTGAGCTCATGTGTGAATATAGCTGCTCGTTCCCCAGTGTATTCGACCATGGGACGAGTGGCCGTGTATTTAATGTTTATGTCGTATGTCGGGCCAACAGCAAAACAAACTTCTGATGCCACCGTAAAGAAGATGAAGAAGAAGGAGGGGGATTTAGAGAAAGACGGTAATGAAAATGTCAAACTGGCTTTAGTCCCAATCATGATGTACGTAAGCCATCAAATGCATATTCAAGACACCTTTGGACATCTTAGGACAGCAGCTGGAAACCCGGGAAACAGCAAATCAAGGACTCCTTATTTCAAAGTATGCTAAGAATTTAGTGGTAAATCTTGCACTGTTACCAAACTAAACATGTGCTGTGGAAGAACACAGTTTGACAGGCACAGCAAGAGTAATTAAGGGGGCTTAGCGAACGGTCAAACGCTACTTCTGTTTTTTAATATTAAATGCCAAACTTGTAATCCCTGTATTCATTTATATGCCTTGACGGTGCTTGTTGTTAACTTTGAGGAGGTTTAATTAGCTTATGGTTGGTGTTCTATTATTTTTTTCTACTTTGATATTGGGTTGGACTTCCCTATCCCCTTTTTATTTTCTTCCCCTCTCACCTTGATAGTTTTTATTTGTTGTTGTTGTTGTTTTTGTGTGAAGAAAAAATGATATTGGTGTTTATGAATGATGCTGCAACCCGCTGCTGTTGCCTCTGAAAAACCCAAAGTCAGTTTCCTCCTTGTTTGTATCACTTCTGTCGCACTGATTCAACCAGAAAAGCTTCCTCACAACATATACGACTGATTTAAACAAGTTGGGCTTCTGCCTTTAGCTTCAATCAAACAGTCACAGCTCCCCTCAGTCCCATTATTATCTAATCTCTGCTGAAGACTTCAGTTGTGAGTTGGATAGGTGGCTGAGCCTGACATGTGGCCTACTGGCTCTGAAGACGTTCAATGGTTAGCCCGCTGCTCTCCCCTCAGGCTATTGAGCCTGGACACAGCTGGCAGCAACCTCTACTAAGTCGGTCATTTTTACAATTAAGACTCACAAATTATAAGGCTTCATCCTAGTCTATGTGTGTGCCCTCAGGGCTTCAACTTGAAAGACCAATGAGGAGAGGAGAGAGGGGTGTGAGGCGAGGAGAAAAGAGCGATTCAAGAGCAAAGAGAGACACACACTTCTGAGAGCTAAGGTCAGTGTGTTTGAAATTGGAAGAGGAAACATTTGTGCGAAATTGTGTGTTTTTACACGAATTTAATACTAAAAGCGTTATGTGAGTGTGTCAGAGAGAAACTGTGAGAAGGTTTGGCACCTTTGGAGTGAGAGAGCAAAAACTTAGCAGTCCCAGAGGAAGGGATCAAAGCAAGCTGTCCCCTCAAAGAGGCCACACACACACAAACACACAGCACAGCACAGGGGGATGCTATATTCTGGGCTGCTCAGTCCAAGAAGTCAAACTTCTCAAACCAACAGAAAACAGAACAGAAAACTATCATTGGGAAATCCATTTACTCCAACTTATGAGGATAGAAGTTAAACATTTAAATCTGTGGTGTTTTTATGGCAGGCCTAAAAAGAAGACGAGACAGAACAGCAGATTATGCATCAATTCAACAGATCATTTTCTTCTGACCCCAACAAAGACTCTGTTAGTATGTATAATTTATCTCACTATTAGGTTTTAATAAATTCAGATTTGTTGAATGTTTTTTTCTTCAGCCACTAAGTTTATCTGACACTTTTACATCTATGTGCTAGAGCAAGAATGAACATTTAAATCGATAAAATGAAGAAAATTTTCCTTCAGTGTTCAAAATATTTACACAAAAAAATGTAAATGCATGGTAAACTTGCAGTGAAGGGTACTTTACAGCAACAGTTTCAGTTTCTCAGAGGTGCACCTGAATGCACCATGAAGTCCTGTGGCAGCCCACAGCGTTAACGTTCGTTATTTGTTGTTTTGTTGTTTGTTTACATAACTCAGGGAAAAATGTCGTCACACCGATGACTTCAGGGAAGCAGGAGGATTGAACAGTTCTGTAGTTTCTCCGTCATCTCCGACTCCCGCAGAGGCTGCGATGTCTGGAAAAGTACACCTGCAATCTTAAGCTGCGTCTGCATGCAAGCAGTTGGGGGTGGAGAGACACTGAATCGCGCTGCACAGTTGCAATGAACTTTCAAACGTGTAGCTCTATCAAATCACGGTAACCTTACTAAAGATGACTTTCCGACTTTCATCTCAATGTGTTCTTCCTGTCCGGTAAAGTGGTGGATAGCCTGATGATTTTTTAAGCCACTGCCAAGAATTTACCTGCATTTGGCAGGTGGCGGGTGTTAATTTCAGACCCTGCTCCTCATACGCTATGTTCTGCGGCTCACACTTGTCACACAGCTGATCCTCCACCCACCTGTAATTACACTGTCTCTGGACATCAACTCTGATCTGAACTACTATCAGGGGGGCTTCTGTCTGCGAACAACCCGTGCTCCATCCATTTTCCTGGACAGATAGAAAAAAAAAGCGTGACATCTAAGAAACGACAGGGGTTTGACGGCTGTGACAGTTCTCCAGGTCTCCTGTCCATCACCCTAAGCTTTCCACTGGCTGTCCGTCACCCTAACCCTTCCCTTGTAATCACCGCTCTGCTGTTCTGTAGATAATGCTAACTTGTTAATTAGGCATGCAGTAGATTAATTAAACTGATACAAAGGTGTAGGTTCACTTTTGTTTTCCCTACGGAGGAGTGTTGTCATTGCCAAGGTGAGAAGAGACAAACAAAGGCAGAGCATTAATGTGCACAGGATGGATTTTCTTACCTCATGTGACTTTATATAACCTCATACTGCTTTAGTGTTCTTTTTTACAAGATATGTGAAAGGCTGCTGAAAATCACAGAACTTAGGTCCTCCATTACTCTTCTTTTGTAAAAAGACAGTGACAGTGAGAAGAATGACCAGTGAGGAAGATAAATGAAAAGCACTAAAGTGAGAGGGGGGTGAAGGGAAAAGCAAGAACGAGAGGGAGAAACATAAAAGTGCTGGAGTCAGTGTTTGGTACATAATCCCAGAAGCTCCAATCTCAAGTACTGGCTTTAAAAAAACACCAATTTAAGGGGGAGGAAAAGAGAGCAAAGCGCTTGTTCTCTCCATGTCAATCCCCTCTTTAAAGCAGGACACGCGGCAGCAGGTATGAGCAGCTGTGAGACTCGGTCTGCCCCAGAAATGGGAAGCCTTAATCTCTGTTGACCCTCTCTATCATCATCATCATCGTCTGGAACTTCAGCCACTGTCAACATCTTCGATCATACACATACACACACACACACACACACACACACTGAGATGAGAGCGATCTCAACACATCCGTGTCTTCATCCTCACACCTTGTGTACACATCTTTGATCCAGTCATGATCCAACAGTCATCAGTGGTGACCTAAAGGTTAGAGAAGTGGACTTTAGACCCGAAGGTCTTCTGTCAACAATCCGACTGACAGGATAGATTTGTTTGGAGAAAGCCCTGAGCTTCCCTTGAGCGAGGCCCTTAACCCAAACCAGCAGATCAGACTGTGGTTGTACTGGGCAGCTCTCTGGTGTGAATGTGGTCAGGGCGTTCCTGCAAAAGTGAGGTTTCCTTCTCCTCTCAGTGAATCTTCCCAGAATAAAATAATAGTTAAAAAAATAATCAGTAGTTTTAATACATCCTGAACCTCGTACCTGATCCTAGTGGTCTGGTTCTATCTGCAGAGCTAGTTGCTTTTGTTTTAAGGCAGGGTCTCACCATTGATTTATGGATATTTCAATTACAAAACCAGTTTTTTTTGGGTATGGAGGAGATTCTCAGATAACTAATGCATAAAGTGGGCTCGTCTGTAAAGAGGAGACCATAAAACGATATCTTGAGGTCAGAGGTTTTGACGAACTTCGAGTTATTTCGCCCTTTTTCCGACTAGCATGACATGGTTGGTGCCAGTGGATTCCTTAGGCCGTCTAGTTCCATGATACCATCTTAACTTCTAAAATCTTTTTTTTTTAACCCAGCCCTATTTTTTATATTTGTAATGTAAAGCTGATGCTTGCAGCTACAAAAACCCATTGAGAACCGGACTAGATGGAGCGTTTTTGCCTTTTTCATTCCAGTGTTTTTGTTTTATGGCCCCTAACTTAAAAAGGTTTTAATTTACCGCTCCCGTCACTTTCCAGCCACAGGAAACAGCTGTTTTCAGCAAAAATAAACAGTGATGAACTGAATGTACGCTACCTACCAAGCACCAAACAGAAGACAAATAGCTGCTGAACCGGTCGGCCGTTCAGCTACTAAAGAGGTATTTAAGTCAGAAATTGGGTGATAACAACAATGGTGAGTGAATGTTGGACACAGGACACCAAGTGAATGCTTATGATGCTCCATATCTGCTGGATGTGTAAATAGGCATCAATTTGCTAACACGCTGTTATGGCTTACAGCTTTATAAGGCATAAGTACAAAGTCCCACCCCAAACAGAGACTTACATGTTCTTATACATGAACGACAAAGTTGATCATTTGTCAGTTTAATCCAAATATTCGGTAATGTGGCCATAGCAAATACATTACTTGCATCTTTGCTAGTGGGGTGTCATTATTTTATGTATTATTATTATTTAATGATAAAGAAAAATAATAATGCTGTTGTTTTCTTCAAGAATAATACTTTTACTCTTTACACTAATAGAGTGCTGCAGGAATGAGATTCTTTGCACTTATGGTTCCCTCGTCCCGAAGTCAATGGGATTTTTGGTTACGTGCCTTAACCTCAAAGCAATTCAGTCAAAAGCAACTGGACTTGGTTATTTGTCTAGGAAGACGTTTCACCTCTCATCCAAGAGGCTTCATCAGACCAGGCTGGGACTGGACCAGGACCAGGACCAGGACCAGGCTGGGACTGATCCAACTAACTGGTGTGGAGATCCAGGTATTTAACCCCTCACAAGGCCGATGATGTCACTGGGACCCTTTGTGCTCCAAGTGCCAACGGCCGTCGTTAGAGTGGCAGTCGTTGGTGGAAAGTTGGTTTGGACTTCGTTCGTGCTCTATTGAAAAAGCCAAAAGCCATAAGTCGGTGAATACCCTTCTTGTGAATTTTGAAGCTTTGACGTGTCTTAAAAAAGGCGGTTGCTAACACGTGGCTTAATGAAACTACAAATGTCATCACACCGAACAAGCAAAATTAGCTAGAAGCTAGTGGGCGGTGTAGTTCGTTAATAGCCTAATTTTCGCCTTATACTTCTGGCGATTGCCTTTACGCTTCAAAAATCGTAAAAGTGGAGTTCATTTTTGAAGATTATATTGTTGAACAAAACATGCAAGTATGCCAAACTGTTGTTCGCCACAGAGCTTATTTTCTGCAATAATCCAAAACCCCAAGGAACAATCTCATTGACGTTTTGTTAGGGGGAACCAGAGTGATGCTAACTTCTGGGTTGGCAAACCAATATACGTCATCCCTGCTGCACTCTATACATAGATCCTTGTTTTTCAGTATACTGACAGTCTTGCTAGAAAGTTCCTTACAAGTTTTGAAGGCTGAATGTACATTTTTTTCAGATTACATACATGTTTGTGCCCAAGCTCTGCACATGGACTTGTCATATTTTGTGCTCGCTGTGCTACCGGATAGATAGCCTGCTCCATCTCTCTCTGCATCTCTCATGCCTGGTTGCCAGCATAATTTCTCCTCATCAGACCGGTGAAGTCAAACTTTGCTGACGAGTAAGAGGATCGTGCACCTGCTGCATCACCTTCATAAATTCCCAGCACACATTCTTACAGTGGCACAAACTGAAGGAAATGCAAAGCAAACGTGGGATTGCAGAGCCGAGTTGAGACAAACTGACATCATCAAAGGTTCGGATTAACCCTTGAAAATGACAAGGATGGATGTCAGACATGAAAAGAGCTGTTTGAGAGTGTTCGACACTTCTGAAAAAGCGACTGATGTGTAATGCGATGTGATGAAACTGAATTGAGATGTGTTTTCCTTTTTTCCTCTGGGGGTTTAGCATCTGATCTAAAGTAACGGTCACACACGATGATGAATATACAACGCTTACAATCAAATAATTAAATTACAACTGCCTCTGATTCAAAGAAAATCATTAAATCCGTTTCAGAAGAACTCACTTAAGTCAAGTACAATGTCTTACAAAGAGCAAACCAAAAGCAGCAGAGTCAAGAAATAAACACTGTAAAAAATAATGTGTTCAACAGACAAAAGGCTCAAAGTCAACAACACGGATGTCTTCCTTGACTCGTCTGATTTTGATACGGCGTTTTCAGTGATGTTGTCCCTATAGTTTGTACTAAAACACTTCGCTCCGAAGAATGTTCGGTGTGGATCTCAAAGGTATTTTTTTTTTAAAAACAGGTCAGCGTAGCCCCATGTTTTCAGGTCATGGTTGAGCTCGGAGGGAGAGTAACTGGGTCGAGTTTGGAGGATAGGTGGGAGACAGACATGTTAAGAGAAGAAAGGAGGGTAAAAAGAGTACAAAGGGATTTGTTATTGTCCCAGTGACGCCCGGCAGCACTTTGGCCGGCCTCAGAGTTGACTATGATACAGACTGACTCAGAGAGCCAAGGGTGGAGCTAAGGGCAGGGCAGGGCAGGGCAGGGCAGTGCAGTGCAGGAAGGGAGGGGAAGGGGGCCTGGGCAGAGAGTTTGGAGTTGTACAGTGTGAAGACGTGTTTGGGGAAAGGATGGGACGACAGGGAGACAGGCAAACCGCAGTTGGCAGCAGAGGAGAAAAGGTAACGGGGTGGTTTTTTTTCTTTTTTGGTTCAGACACGGGCGTGTTTGTGGACCAGCTCTCCTCCGTGGTGCCCTCCCTCTCTGTGGCCATGCCTCTTGTGCTTCCTGCGCTCCCTCCTGCCCTTGTGGTGGTGGCGCCGGTAGCGGTGGGCTCGTCGGGCTGGTGGAGCAAACACATCGGAAGAAAGAGAGAGAGAGAGTGAGAGAGAGAGAGAGAGAGAGAGAGAGAGAGAGAGAGAGAGAGAGAGAGAGAGAGAGAGAGAGAGATAAAAGAAAGGTCAGGAAATTTATTTAAGAAGTCGGTCAGAAAGAGTGGGAAACTGATGTAAGAGGGAGATGAATCACAGACGTGCACAGTCGGAGGGAGGTGAAAGCAGGTAAGAGACGAGGGAAAGGGGATCAAAAAGAAGGAAGGTCAAAGCTGCATGTTCTCTGTAGAAGGTTGAGCTGCTTCCACCACACTGAGGAGGTTTGTTTTTATCTCACATTCAGTAGACTGGGCTCCTTCAGCAAGAGCACACTGAGCTAGCCACCCACTCACACCCTCAGCGTAAGCTAGTTCCTGGGGTGTACTGCCAAACTAGGTTGCTCTGTCCCCTTTTTGGATTTTGCATGTCGTCTGCAATGAATGACAATGACACTGTAACTCTGGGCCATAAAAACAAACTCTGTCCAAAGATAAAGAGTCGAAAGTAAAATATATTTTTTTTATCACTTTCAACAGAGGCAACATTATTTCAGTATGTCATCGTTACTGTCACTTTGTGAGCTGAGTGAAATGAAATACAAGGAACATTGGTGAATATTTATATATATCAGCCCTTTATATCTCCGCTGAGGAAGCAAGATAATTACGCCGAAAAGTTAAGACATTTATTCTGTCTGTTCTGTTCTGTCACAGCAGGAGTGAGTCCTTTAAAAGCGTTGCAGGACAAATAGAGTTTATTTTAAGGCTCAAAGGAGAAAAGGTGCGTAGAAGTTGCATCATACCAGACCGTTGACTTCAGATTCTACACTGAAAATAAGAAAGGCTGAAATTAGAAGTGGCTTCAAAAATGAAGGAATGCTGTTCTTTTCCTTCTTAATTTTTGGTTTCTATCTCCTGCCTGTTTTATTAACACCCCCTCAAGTTCATTTATAGATGTGGATGTAGTTGCATGACTGCATGCATGAATGTTTATATGTGCATACTGTATGTCATGGTAATATACAGTATATCCATTCATATACTCTATTATTCTTCATACACATACTTGTGTGTATTATATGATCTCTATTAGGGGTAGGGCTACACGGTGGTGTTGTGGTTAGCACTGTCGTCTCACAGCGAGAAGGTTCCAGGTTCGCATCTCCTGGGCCTTTCTGTGTGGAGTTTGCATGTTCTCCCCGTGTCTGCGTGGGTTTTCTCCGGGTTCTCCGGTTTCTCCCACAATTCAAAGACATGCAGGTGTTAGGTGAATTGATGACTCTACAAAATTGCCCGTAGGTGTGAATGGTTGTCTGTCTCTGTTCGTCTCTATGTGCCCTGTGATAGACTGGCGTCCTGTCCATGAGAGATTTGATCATACATAAAATCAATAAGCAAAGTGTTACTAAGCTTATTTAAAACTCACTTAGGAGACGATGGTGCATCCTAAAACATTGCATTTTCACCTCTACATGCCGTCTCCACTGATCTCAACTGATCTCCACACTGAATTCTTGTCTCTTAACTTCTGTTTGGGGAAAGCGAAGCGAGAATCCTGCATGCACACAACCTGCTGTGACAGCTTTTGTTTCCTTATGGAACTGAAAAATTGCTTTACACAAACTTGTCTCTCAAGGTTCGGTTTTACATCCCTAGCATATATATACACACATATATATATATATATATATATATATACATATATATATATATATGTTCTTCATTAAGTGGATGTAATCATTTATGAATTAATTGCAATAAAATGGTAACATATAAACATGAATACAAGACTGCAGTCATTCTCTTCTATGACTCATTTCTCACTTGGGTTTTTAGTCATATTTTTCAGCAATTTTTAGCAAAAATTCTTTATATTTAATAAACAGTGCACCGGTTTCAAAATACATGTTTAGAAAAGTCTAAAAAAAACCTTAAAAACACCTCAAGCATAAAGTACTTCAAAGGAGACCCTACTTCTAAGTAAGCCCAGGGGATTTCATTCAGTCTGCACCCACATTAATCTTTTCTGCTTGCAATTATTAATAATGAGAGCAGCGATGGTGAGCCTGAATGCGCATGGTGACAGTAGCTCCTGAAGGCAGTTAATGTAGGAGGTTTGTCTTAAGGTGTGCACGCTAAAAATAAGAACATGTAAATGTGAAAATCACCTGACAAATGGAAATTCTGTTTAAGTGTCTGCCGCCCTGCTCCGTCGTGTTAAACTTACATTTTATGCAGATGATTTTAGGCCGGTCCCACTTGCCGTTGGCACGACACTTAGCAGTGGGCACATGGCGCTGCAGGAAGCCGTCGGCGCACTGGTAGCGTGCTACAGAGTGGATGTCATAGTGGGAACGCTTTCGACCAATCAGGAAGGCATTTTCCACAGTGGGTGGGGCTCCGCAAAGCACTGTGGAGGAAAGGAAAGAGACGGCACAGAAGATGAATCATCCACATCTGTTTATTTTCATATCCCCTGATAAACGTATCTCATATTAATGCCTTTTACCTGGAATTACCTTATGTCCCTAATGTGTATTCCGACTTCTGATCTAAAAGCCTATACGCAACTCTTAGAAAACCACTCACAGCACAAACATCAAAATGTGGATTTAGTGTCTGCAGGACAGCCTGTCCGTCCAAGTCTGAGTGAGTGGGCGGCTGTCAAAGTAACAGCGAGTCAGAGACATAAAGAACAGAATCAGAAAAATATTTACACAAGCTGAGATGGAGAGGACTGACACTCTGATCAGAGACTGACAGGGTGGACAAGCCTCAGGGCTGCTCTCAAACAATTTCACAGACATTTTAACTCTCCTGTCAGAGAGAGCCAGTCTCTCCGGCGGAGGCAGCAGGTGAATGTGTTGAAAAATCTGGCCCCTGCAGTTACACGGCAGTTCTGCCTTTCAACATAATGTGAACCGAAATATATATTCTCAGTCACCATGTCACCATTTCGTCCGATAATTAATTGAAATGAGCCAGGGGGGACAATACAGTTGTTATTAATCATTACAGCGCACGGTTGCTGAACCAATTATCAAATGGTCAAAGGTGGACGAAGCTCTACCGCTAAGGAGATTTCAACTGAAAGGTTAAATTTTTTATTGAAAAACAGAATCAAGAATGTGAACTGAATGCTTCCTTTCATGCATTCCCCCACCTCCTAGTTCTTGTGGGAAAAACGGCTCGAGCCTTCACATAAAAGACGCTGAGGTCTGCTGTGATTTACAGGGAGCTCTGGAGGAAAATAAGCATCTCCATACTTTGGTTTTGACTGATGTGTTTGTTTGATGAGCATCCCCCGTTTTTATTTTCTTCCTTGTCAAAAGTCTGCCCAATCTTGTACTTGTTGTTGTTGTTGTAACATACCACCCTGAATCTAGATAGCCTTACAAGCATCAGAGCGGGTTTTTTTTGTTTTGTTTACTCTTACAGAAATGATTTTGAATCATACAACATTTCACAGCTGACACTAAACTGGGAGCCTGTGTACTGGATGTGCATGCATGTGTGTTTGTTCAGACTCCTGCGGTGCTGCTAATTAAAGTCCCTGTGTCTATTATTTGTTTGTCCTTTTTTCATCAAGTTTTTTTTCGGGGGTGGAAACAATTAGCAACAAATCAATTAGCAGCAACTCAATTAGGAATTCTTCATGAGATATTTAACATACAAGTCACCCGACTATTACATTCTAGTCACACTGATTCCACTAAATGTGTTTAATCTGGATTTTAATTAAGTTAAAACGTCCAAATAACAAATCACATTCTTTCTAAGTCCCAGCTCGAGCTCCTTCGAGAGAGAAGACTGAGGCTGCATTTGAATCATATTACTGCCAAACGCAGTATGTTTGTTTTGTTCATTTGAAACTGATTTAATTTGCCGTATGTTAGGCCAAGCTAAGGCAGGTCCCAGTTTTGGAAAGTGGCAAGTGCTTTGCATCGTGGGACACAGTAGGCAAGGTAGATTGGTCTGATGTATACTGGAGATTTTTTTGGAATAACTACAACATTTGGTATTTTGGTGTACTGCAGATTTGTTTACTGCAGATTTGTTTAACATACTGCATTGCCCCCCCGGGGACAAATAAAGTTTTTTGAATTGAATTGAATTGAATTGAAGAGCCGACCCTACGTCACGTAAAAGGCCCCAGCCCCTCTCCGGTGAAAACAAAGGGGAAGACCTGAGTGCGCTAATACGAAAAACAGGAGTGAATACTCAGTTTATAAAAAAAGATTTGACTACATTTGAGGACATCCAAGAACTATTTCCATATCTATTGATAGGATGATGGCAGAAAGATGACAGAATGTGTCACGTGGGGTGACGGAGAATACACGGAGGATGGGACCCAAATGCAGACACGGAACTCAGGAAACGGTATTAACAAATTTAATAAAACTTATTTACAAAAGGTGCACTAAACGCAAAGGAAAAACACGACGAGAACTGATACAAACTGACACGATGAATGGACACAAGATGACACGGAGACATCAGGGTATGTAGAGGGTATGATCCGGCACCGAATGAGGCTCAGGACCCGCTTAATATACAAAGTGGCAGGTGATTAGTGCCAACAAGAATCACCTGCCAGGAAAACAAACTCAAACCAGGAAACAGAAAGGGAGCACATACAGAAAAACACCGACAGAGGGAGACAAAAACAGCGACTAAAAGGAGAGGGAGACTGTCCAGAACCAATCACGACAAAATGATGTCAAAAAAATGGCAGTGAGTGTGTGTGTCTGTGTGTAAGAGAGAGAAACACAGTACATTTTCACCCTAATTTAACCATAGGTGCACACTTCGGCTGTTTGTTTTAATTCACATAGCCTACTTAAACGACAGTATATCAACGACAGAGAAAGGGATCATTGTCATAGGCCTCCATTACCTGGTGATTCAATGAGGCAGGAATAAATGTGGGTCTGTATTTCATCTCTGGACACTGAGTGGGCTCTTTTACCCACTTCTCCTCCGGTAGGCTGTACGGACAAACATTCCCTAACTCTTTGATTTTTTACATATAACCATCGCCGCTCAGCATCAACGTAATATAGCTGCCTGACTGACATTAATCATTGCAAGAGGTTTCCAGGCCGGTTAAAATAGGCGAAATCATGACAGATCACGCCAGGATATGTATTTACGGACAGTCAAATGCCCCCTTTCCACTTTGTTTTCACTGGAAAGGGGGCATGACCTCATGTTCTACTCTCTTCCATGCTACGTTTTGGCCAAATCAGTATGTATTGCAAGCATAGTAGGCAGTTTTGAATACAGCCGAAGAGCTGGCTCATTGTCTGAAGGATTAAAGTTGTGTAAATTAGTTTGGGCTGGAAAAACCTTCAATGCTTCCACAATCGGAAGCACCTATTTTGCAAACTACCCTTGGATGTGATTTACAAACTTCAGGGCTAAAAGCAGTCACCAGAGGACTTAATCAGCAATCGGAAGTTGTTTACAAAACCTCTTAACTTCCTTGTCCTTGTCCTAATACCTCTTAAATTCTTAATAAAGGAAAGCAAAGTCATTAACTCCGATGAAAGGAATGCCGCATGTACAGTTTAATTTGTTGCGGAAGGAAGGGGCAAGAAGTTCTTCTTTCCTCACTTGAGACGATCACAAGCTCAACCCAAATGGATGGCTTAAAGGTAGTTTTCCATTAGCCCTCACCTTTGTACACTGTTGAATGATTTCTCACAGCGGGGACAAGTGAAGTCAGAATGTATTGAAGTAGGGATAAAAGAAAATGTCACCAAACTCAGAAAAGCAAATGGAGCCGTGATTTTATTGGAGACACTTTCGGTCAGAAAACCTTTATTGAATAAAGCCTGAAGGATGTATCGAGAGAGGAACTAGGTTTCTTTAACGCCCATAAAAAAGCAGCAACTTAAATGGTTGAAATACAAGTGTGGATTTCTGGTAAACCAGCCATTGTTTACGACGAAACATGCAGCCGCTTCTGGCATCTCAGTGTGCTGCTTTCTGTGTACAGGCAGATTTTGAGAATACTCTCTATCCAATACTTTCAAGGTGGAGGAGAGAGTACAGTATAGTCGCTAACTCTGTGTGAGAGAGTAACACACACAGATATAATAAAATGTGCTATCTTAGAAAGCAAAAAGTAAAAACTACCTCCATTTACAGCACCAGGACCATAACTTAAAAAGGAGAATAAAGGCAGAAGTTAAAAAACAGGGAGAAACAAGGGTGAAGAAATGGAAAACGAAAGAGATGGAGAAGAAAGACTGAAGATGGAGTGGAAGATGTTCTTAGCATTGTATGTATATGGACATTACTGTATAAAGCTTACCGATTGCATAGGTGTAATCATTTCTAGCTTTTGATTTAAGGTATTTTAGTTTAGCTGACATTATATAAGAGGGAGTTACTCCTGCATGCAGATGTGTGTGCTTTAGCTGTGTACTTGAAAGCAGCATGTTTCTGGAGGTATTTCCTGTGTCTGTGTGGCGAGGGGTAGTCAGTGTGAGCTAGTCACATGCGGAGAGCCGCATACAGTTAGATGCTGCTTTCTCTTGGCTCTCCTCCATGACTTCAAGGCATGAAAGAGTACAGTATGTTCATTCTCACTGAAACAGTACAGAGAGTGAGTTTCCCGTGAAAACAGACGATGTGGACGGATTAAGTCCTGTTTATTAAACAGTCACCTTTCAGAACGGGTCTCCGATATTACTGCTTGTTTTCTCGAGAATCGTTCATCCAAACAACTCCACACTTCCTTGGGTCATGAGCAATACACCTTTCCTGACATAGTTTCGTCCCCGACCAATGCTAGAGTATATGCTTTATTTGCTAACAGCTCTGGTCGGCAGAAAAAAAATGTTTGCACTGTACGTTTCTGCTGTAAGTTGGAGCTGGAGCTAGGAAGTGCTGAACTTAGCGTAAAGACTGGAAACGCCAGAAAATGACAGAAAAACAACAATTTGAGGCTTTAGAAGAAATTACACAAGGGGAAAGGCAAAACAGTTTATCTGCTCATCCAGCACTTCTGAATAGCAACCCAAGACTCCAGGAAGTCACTACTCACTGAAAATCCCTTGTCACAATTGTCATTTTTACATATCTTAAAAAGGATTAAACAAACAACATATGACATGTAAATGAGAGTGCTTTGGAGCTGCTGCTCAGTGGATTTTTGATCTCTGGATAGAGCCAGGTCATTTCTTTCCCCCTTGGCTTCAAATCTTGCTAAATCTCTACAGAAAACGTTTGGTTAAAGATTTATGTTACATAAGCTTGTGAGCAGCATAGTGTGATGAGAGAGCAGCTTCTTGGAAGGTCTGGTTGGTCTGAGACTTCTGCCCTGCACACACCTCCCTGCGGAGGATGTAACTATCTGTATCTGTGATGTCTAAAATGAAAAGACAGGGTCCCTGTGGGGGAAGTCTGGCGCCGCTCAGGTGGGGTTGTTGAAGGGGACATTCATGTCCTCCTTTCTTTCCTTCCTGTCTGTGACTGGACAGATTGAACCTCTGCATTTACCACAAATCAACATAAGGATAATTATTGTATTGGAACTACTAAATTAAACCTAGGGGGAGTGTTTGCACTCACGCTGATCATCTTATCTTTTCCCCTCCGTCCCTTCTGAACCCAAATGTCAGTTGCTTGAGCTAAAACTGAAAGCTCAATGCACACACATGCCATGCACACTAGATGGTTATGTAATTCATATAGAAATAAAAATAGTTTCCCCCCTTGCTTTCAAAATAGATTTCACCAATGACAGTTTAACTCGACACAATGTGTATCCAACAATGATTACATTACACACCAATGGACACATCAAGTGCTCAAGGCACTGAGCGCCGCCTCATCTCCCGAAGAACTCTGACAGCACGCTGAGTATGTCATGCAAAATTAGATTTCCTGTCTCTGTACATAATAACCCATCAAGATAATGGAACAATTTCATAATACTTACATGTCCTATTGAGGGTAAATTCCCTCTTGTCCTCGCTGGAAGAGCTCAGCGGCAGAAGACTACGTGTCTCTCTTTTTAAAAGTGTAAAACTTGGTCTGTGTGTTACTGTTTTCTTGAAATTTACATTTCTTTTCATTATCCTTTTTTATACAATGCTAATCCAGCAATGACACATACTGTTTCTGAATGTAGTAAACAGCTGTATTTAAACTGCAAAATTCAGATCACAAGGCTCTCGTTATATATTCTCATTTGGGAAGATTCTGTATTCTGAATGGCCCGAAGACCTCACACGATCAGACGAAGACGCAACAACAGTCACAGTGCAATCAGCTGGAGGAGTGGGTCTTCTACATCACTATGCAGATATTTAGCTGGCTAAATAGCTCAAGGTAAAGATTTTTGTAGGAATCAGAGGTCAAATCAGCAAGTTTAATAAGGCTCCATATATGTGTGATTAATGATTAGAGGCTTGTGTGAGCGGGTTGTAAAAATATTTAGCGTGATGAGTATGGTTCTCTTTCGTCCAAGATCTCACCGACTTCTCATCGAATGCCCTCTCACTTCTTTTCAGTTGCACTGCCAAAATATTGTGACACCTGACACCCTGACTGGCCCCTGGGCTACTGACTGAGGTGTCCGAAAGGCTCACATGGTATGGCCTAATCATGCCTAGGGGCTGCTGCTAAGCAGACAAACGGGTCACATGAGCTGTGAGCATTGGCAAATCAGGTGGAGAATACTCAGCATGGAGCTGACAAACTCCACTGATAAGACAAGACATTACATGGGGTTATTGAGTAGGAGAAGAGGCTGGCAGGGGGAAGCGTAGGGGAGATGAAAAGACGCTGGTGATTGTAACTGACTGATTAAGGTCAGAGGTGGGTTGGATGCTGGGGACTCGTGACAGTGTTCATCAGAGGTGGTGCAACACTTAGCTTGTGAGGGAAATATCCTTCCTGTTCATACCAGGACAGATCTGGTTGTTTCAGGAGACGTGCTCATTGCCTGAGGCTTTAGAGTTACCCTCTCTGTGCTTGTGGCCTCTGATGACAAACCATCTGTTCGAGCACAAATAATTAGCTCAAATTAACATAATGACCATCAGCAAGGCCTTTACGGCTTTTATGTTAAGGCTCATCCAATATTCAGTGATGAAGGGGGGAGATTAGAGAAGCTACTTTATTAGTTCTACAAGTATAGGTCAAACACTCCCAGTAGGGGACCATCCAAAGCTTAAGATGCTGACCATCAACCCAAATGTTCCCAGTTCCAGTCTGACCTTTGTTGCTTACTTATTTCATGTCTTGTCTTTACTGTCTGTAAATAAACACTGATAACACCCTGCAAATTACTTCAAATCAAATAAGGATTTAATTAAGATGATCCTTAGCTGACTTACACCCTCATCTACCAACAATTACGTTAACATTTAGAGTAAAAAAGTTCTTTGCTGAAAGTAAAAAATAAAGGATTCATTTATTTAACTTGCCACCTGCTGTACTAAGAGCGACCTGTAGAGCAGCCTTCGAGTGATCACGAGTGGGACTAACCAATCAGACACAAGGATTTACCTGATGGAAAGGGATGCGCCAATAAGGATGGTTGAAATAACAATTTGGCAAATAGACGATATTGATGTTTTTTTAATGTTTATTTTGCTTTTGTTGGTATTTATTCCCCTTTCAGTGCAAGGGTAACAGAGAAACAGTAATTAATTAAGAAGATCTTAACTGTTACTACTGATAAAGTGGTTCATCCCCTCAGTACACGATCTTTGAAGGAGCACAAATTTGATCATTGACCAAACTTCAATAAAGCTTTCTTTCATATGAAAAAGATTATTGAAAAAAAATGCTTCCAAAGCTGTTTTAACCTCTTAGCACAACATTTAGCCACTGCAAAACTGAGGCAACACAGCAGATAAAACATCGGCCACTGCAGTTGGTGAATATCATCTTATATGCCGATGATGTAGGCTGATTGCGGTCAACAAGGCAAATATTGTCAGATACCGATGTTCGGCCGATCAATCAGTGACTCCTCAATGAAAAGAGATTTTGAAATGACATAAAAGCAAACTTTTTTTTGGTTTTTGACCCCTGATGAATGTAACAAATATGAAAAAACCCCAAAATAAATTGTATAGATATTAAAATCAAATGCAAATAGTGGTCTAAATTATCATATTCTTCATTATACATATTGCTTCAACTAACTTGTTTCTGTGTTGCATTCACCTGTGATCTATATAACACATAGTTTTTATTCTTAAGCTTGTCAATAGGTGCAAAAGTGAAGGAATACATTCAAATGCCTACAGCTAAAACTAGAGCTTGTCCTATCCAAAGTTTCAGGGAAAGCTTTGGGAGCACATCCACCAGTGGCTTCTTGTGTCCCAGTATTTCTCTAAATCTGACAGCTAAACTCCACCTAGCTTAAAGTCTTCTTGCCATCAGTCATAAATCTGACCTGTATGCAAATATGGGGCAAAAATAAGCTCTAATAGGCTCTCAGAGGAGCATGTGGAGGCGTAACTCCAGCGCCAAGATGGGGCAGTGGCAACAGGGGACGTGAAGCAGAGTTAGCGCCGTAAAATATACTGTAGGAACTTAACCAATAACTTTGCTCTCTCCTCCTTTTGTTGAGTTTAAGTTTTATGAACAAAAAGCAGACGGTACATTCTGCCTCAAGACGTGCTTCACCTCAGTAAAACAGAACATTTGGGAGAGGAAATGGAGCCGTGATATGAGGGTTTGTGCTGGAGGAGGATGAGAGATGGAAGAAGGAGCTCTGGTGAGCGGGAATGACTGTGAATGGGAAGTGCGTAGGGTGACTGAAGAGGTTTGGAGCTAATCCCTTCCGCTGCTGAGAGACGTGTATAATGTTAAGTATGACATAGCCAGGGTGTTCAGATTCCCCTAAAGGTGCAGTGCTTGTGTGAGCTGCTTTGCATAAGAAAAATCTAACCTTCTATCTTATAAAAGTAAAAAGTTATTTGCTGAAAGTGAAAAAAAAGGACACAACTTGACACCTACTAACAGCGACCTGTTCATGAGCAGCTCTCCAGTGATCACATGATTGATTTTCCTTAAAGGATTTTAGACTAAAGAACTGACAGCACAGCGAGGTTTTACTCCTTCGCCCCTATTCTCCATTTCACTCCGCCTCTTTCTATCTGATTGCACACCGTCTCACTCTTTAAAGCCCATGTTTCCCTGCAGCCTCTTCTTTTTTAGTGTTCCTGCTACTCTTCGCCTCTTTGCCTCTCTGTCACTCATCTTAATCACCTGTTGAGTTGGAGCGTGCTCCATGCCACTCTCTCCTCTCCTCTCCCTCCCTCCACCTTGTTGTTCTCACCTGTTCCCTTCTTGCAAACATAGGGCAGATTGTAGTTGCAGGGCACATCGTTCCATTTGCCATTCTCATGAGCAATCATAACCACGCAGTCTTCTCCTCCAGCAAAGAAGTTGTCTGGCTGGTTCTCGCGCCAGTTCTCATATTGCTGCAACACACATACAAAAATCAGACAGTTAGACAAACAAACCTTTTTTTTTTAGCTCAAATTAAACATGATTTCCTTTGACATCAGACACTAATCACACATCTACTTTTCCCTCCCTCAATAATCAATTATATGTAGAAAATTATTTATTTGTTTGTTTCATTTTTGAGGTTTTTGTGTTGTATCTAATGATGAAGAATGGCAAACAAAAGTGCTGAAGAGACACGCTCTCATTACAGGTAGCAGTGGAAATCCTTTGTTGAGATCACAATGGAACACACATTCATGTGTGTTATAATTATGTTTTCAACAAACTGCTGTTCAGGAGGTTTCCAGCTGCGATGCTGAGCACCTCCGCATTTATCAAGTTTCTCTAGGGCCTTAAACTCCACTGAGATCAACAGCTAACAAAGAGACTAAACAGACACAGCTGGTTCCTCACCAGATCCATCTTGTCGGTCCATTGAAAGTCGTCCTCCACTGTACGATCATTTAACCCGATCCAGGTGTTGTCATGGCTTAGACCTGAGTAGGAGGTAACGGGAAATGAATACAGAGAAAGAAAACAGGCATGCAAAAACAGTACGCACACTCACACTCACACATACACAAAAAGCAGACATAAGGTAGTTCAACAAAATGGCACCTTCAAACAAAATATAATATAATATAATATAATAATATAATATAATATAATATAATATAATATAATATAATATGATATGATATAATATAATATAATGTAAACAGAAAATAATAAATGAACACCTCCCTGGCCTCACCAAGGAGGAAGCATCTTTGACAGAGGTTTATTATATAGGTTTAAGTCCAGTACTGTAATATTAAAAATGGACAATGGAAATATTACATTTATGTTTGTTTCAGTTATTAATTTGAGGAAGGTTACAGTCTCCTCATTGCTCCCACATTTGTTCCTTCAGTGGAGAAGAAGAGTGATGGTAGAGTGACAAATACGCGCTTCATGTACATCCTGATTTAAGTCTGTTTCCATTGCACTGTGTCACAATTTGTTTATATCCAAATACCAACTTTTCCACCTCAGCCAAACAATATTTTCAGTGATTGAATGACATAGAACTTTCTTTTAATATAGAGAAAAAGAATATAACTACTTAAAAGTAGATTTCTTCAGGGTTAAATTACATGGTGCACGCATAGATATGCACACTCACCAAAACCAGCATTTTAGGCAGTATCTGAGGCATTCCCAATACTGTTTGCTATAACAGCTGAGACAACAAACCAAGATGACATTGTTGTGGAAATGGATTTCTTCATTAAAGATCAACAAACAGGATCAGCTTTTTCTCCGTGGTTTATTTTCCTCTGCAGACAAAAAATACGTTCACCCCTGCTTCCTCACTCTTCCCAGAGTATAGCAGGAAATGACACCGATCCACCTCGTGCCCAGTCTTTTAGAAGAAGAGACAGGACGTGCTAAGCCTCAGTTGGGTGTCGTCTTTAGACCAAACAAAAACATGCCTCAGACATTACAATTCTGCATATTCTGAACCTCTCTCATCACAAGGTCTCTAACACAGAGTGCACATGCACAAATATGCCATTATACCATCATGAATTAATTATTTGCATTATCCATTAAAAAGGTTGGACAGAGGTGACACTGAACCGCGTCTGACCTGACAAAACTATGATTATGAATTACAAATATCCAAAATTCCCACAACAGCATCATCAGGGTTACTTCCTCAGACCTCACAGAGCTCCTCCAGAGTCACAGAAAACATCATCATCAGGATTGGTGAAGTTCTCTTTATGTGTGCTGTAGGTTTTTTATTTTGTTATTTGTGCAACAGGCTCCAGACATGAAGCCTGACTCAGTCCTGGAGCTGAACAGCTGGGAGACCTTCCCTCTCTGGCCTCAGCTGAGCGACGAACAGTAATGAGATACACTGTTTCTGTCTCTGATGGTGATGAGATTTCTATCTGTTTGAAAGGAAATATCACTAATGGCGTTTTGGGTTAATCTCATTGGTGTGTTTTGGGGCGTCTGTGTGCACGGTTGCATAGGTGCGTGCACGAGCATGCATGCACATATGTAATGGAATTTCAATCACGGAGTATCTGCTTAACATCATTACCAGGCCCATTAATCTTCCTAATGGCTCTGATCCCCTTATTGCAGGGGTGGAGACGTCCATTTTAGAGGCAATTAAACACACTTTTTTGGTGACTGAGCGCGTGTGGAAGAAAGATGGGTGCGAGATGGATGGCAACATCTTGGCATCTGTCCGAGACAGAAGGTGGCTCCGGTATTACAGGGGATTGTTGCTGGTGATGTGGACTTATTACAACACATGTGGCTGTGGAGCACTGCCAGGGGGCGGAAAAACTAAGCATGAGGAGATGAAGGCTTATGAGGAACCTAAGAAAGACTGAATGGATATTTGCACACACACACACACACACACACACACACACACACACACACACACACACACACACACACACACACAAACACACACAAACACACACACACACACACACACACACACACACACACACACACACACACACACACACACACACACACACACACACACACACAAAGGACAACATGCTTAAGATAGCAGGTGGGTGGACTTTGCTACAACCATCTGACAACTGTTGAATCTAAGAATGAGTCGTATAATCTTATTTTTCTAAATAAATGGGCAGAAATGGACAATTTCACATCTTTCAGTTACTTCCTTTGCAGTTACCTTACACCCACCGTGGGCATTTTTCACCTGTTTCAAGAAAAATTACATCCTTAGAGAGCAAATGATAGTACATTAAATGTTCTGTCACAGACACTTACATCAGAGCCTATAGCGCCTTTTCACCGCAACAAATGGTGATACACATTTATTTGACTGAACAGACTCGGCTCCAGAGGGCGTTTTGCAGCTGGGAGCGCAATAAACCCCTTCAAGGACCGTTCAGAGCCGAAGCAGAGACATTTATCTCTGAGGTTATGGAATACAAATAAGCCAAGAGCTGCCATCACCAAGTATGGTAATAATAAGGTAGAAGGGTGAATATTAATCAACAGCTAGTAAAAGCAGTGTGTAGGAGTCAGACGGCAGCAAGATGCTTAGATTATAAAGGCCATGTAATTGCCGTTATTTAAATTGATTGGGGACATGTTTAAATGTGATTGGTGGCTTTGAGTCACCAGGTTTCTTTTTTGAGTTATAGAGTTTTGAAGTAGGAAGAACCACTGGTTCCATAATATGTTTGAACGTTTTCTGTCACATCCTACGCGCTCTCCTCCGCATCGAAACAATGAATGTGAGTCTCCTGGATAATTTAACAATTTAGGACATTCATGATCTGTAGACCTTCTTTTGTCAGTTCGGTATGGTGGATGGCTCTAGATGTGGCAATACTCATGAGCCTCAGCTACTGCTGGTAAAGACGGCTATGCAATTTGATACAGACATGCATCATTACAGTCAAATTCACCACAGTATGAATTGTAATCACTTTGGTGATACTCTGATGTATCGTCCATCATCGACGTAAGACGTTTCACATATTTCTGCAATGTAAATCTGCTAGTTGTCTACCCAGAGGTGATTTGTTGCTCTAGCAATGTCACCATAATTTGGTCTTTAGAACCGGGTCAGTCTTGAACGTCGCATCACTATTCCCATCAGCCTCAGCTGTGGTTCGTGTAGCATGCTCACAAGCTAAACAAAGCTGGTCAAACAATATAATGGCTGAATATAAATGTGTTAGCGTTGTCATTGTGACCATGTTCCCATTATCATGTAAGCACCACCGGACCTCAGTACAGCCTTACAAAGCTCTGAGCATAGCTGCAGACTTTGTCTTGTTTACTAACGATTCAACCAAGAGTTCTGATGCATTTGAGGAGATTTTTATGCCCATCAGTTTGTGGAAGTTCTCCAACTACAAGTTACCTCATATTAGAGAAAATGAACAGGACTTATCTGCCAGCTGTGTTATCTGTTCTCAATTATTTACATAGGCTACAGCATCTGTGCCAAGTGTTTGTCCTCACTTTCCACTCAACCTCCACCCACCTCTGATGAAGTTCTGCTCGGCCATGCTGTGGATACTAGCCAGGTGGCCGCTGTGCTCCCTGCAGTCCTTTTCGGCATCTTCCCAGGTGTGTCTCCGGCTGAAGTACCTGTAGCAGTGGCCGTGGAACTTCCTCCACGTGTGCTCACAGCCCTCAGTGTCTGCAGGCATTCAGGGCGGATTGGGAAACAGAAGGAGGAGGTAATTGAAAAAGACAACGATTAGACAATGGGAAATCCATATGTGAAGATAAATATTAAACACCCACAGCCGACAAATGCAAACAAGTAATAGCATTGCACAGGAAAGGAGTAGGAGGATTTAGGGCTAAGAAGAGGGACATGAACATTATTTTTTGTACTTCTTTTTGTATCCACATGGCAAACTCTCCTTTTCTTGCAACACACAAGATATACAGTATATTGCTTCCCCCTCTTCCCATCTCCTCCTTCCTTTCTTTCTTTGGTCCTACAAGTATCTTGCCCTCTGTGACACTCCTCTCCATCTCCATCCCTCCATCTCTCTGTGCGTCTTTTTCTCTTTGATTTGACATGGACTTTTAATCCACAGCTGAGGCAAGCTGGCGGTGAGACAGCTTAGACCAGAGAAAGGCCGCTTTAATCTATTCAAATGACAACAATCCCTAGAAATGGCTTCCAGTGCACAGAGCTCGCTTGGTAATTAAGCCCTGTCACAGTCCTGTCAGCACGCCGACTCTCCCTCCCTCCATCCCTTCCTCCTTTTCTCCCTTCATCTTTCTCATCTATCTGTCCCGGGGTTAACTGTGTGACTCTGAACTGTACATTTCAAATGTGATGTGAGTGTGGCTCTCCGTTATCTGCTGGATTGTCTGCTTACATAGATGGGGGTTTGCAAATGATTGTACACCTGAAAATGTGGAAATGTATGTATAGTTGATGTGGTTCGGGCTCAACCTGTCAGCTATGCCACCTCCGGTTCCCTTGCTCCCTCTTGTGCTTTCTCCCTCCCTCCAGTGAGGGGATCAGGGGAAAGGCCTCAGCTTTTCCTCCAACAAATATGAAGCGACACCAGTAAATTGCGCGGTGCAAATTGGGCCGTATGGGGCCCTGCTTAGTATGCAGAGACATGCAGCTTTGGCCGTGAAAAGAAGAGGAAGAGAGGAAAGGAGTCCGTTATGAAAGCCCTTCTATACTGTAATATGAAATAAGGCCCTTGAAATCTTCATATTGCTTTGAGAAAGTAAGTGCTTTTCATATCATCTCACACCATCTCCTCCATTCTATTAAGGGCTATTTGAGGTACAACGGTTTGAAGTGCAATGACACCATTTCACAACATGATATGCACTGGGTCACAGCAAGACTGACTCTTCAGGTAAAGCTAGATTTTGTCTCTTAACCTCTCAACAGTCGGACGGCTTGCCCACAGGCTCTTTCAGACGCTGTGGTGGACTTAAGCCATAGTGAAGATGGGGGTATAAAACTAGATCATCTAAAGAATCCATTTGTACCAACCATAATTAGCTTGTTGGAAAAGGGGGCTAAATAACGCCTGTAATTTAGGAATTACATTTTTGGCGAGGGAAAAACTGACATGGTAATTTTAAAGGGGGGGTCCCTTGATCTCTGCATACTGGTGTCATGGAGTTGCATAAATTGTTTCTGACTGGAAAGCTGAGACTCTTGTGGATCAGCCTGACTGTATAGTCCTCATAGCCATTTTATTGAATTGAGAGCATTTTTTGAAAAACCTGAGCTCAGTGTATAAAATGAGCTGTTGTGTCCTCGAGGATAATCACAGCCTCATGAAACTTTATGACCACAAACTAGAGACCTGGAGCATCATTCAGATTATGTATGGCTTCCCTAGGTGTACTGACAATAGCGGGGTTGCTGAACAGTTTCCAGAACTGAAGTGCTTGCCATCCAATCACCAAAAAATACAGTTCTTGCAGAAATCTCCAAATGTGAAAGGTTTTGATATGAAATCAAAGCATGTTTTTTTCCGATGGTGTTCCTCAAGTTCCTGGTAACTTTATGTGTTAATTTGGAAGGATATTTGATCATTGCGATCAACGATTGAGTGGTAAAAAATTGTTAAATGTAGCACTTAATCTGATAACAAACGGTATCAATTCACAAGTTTGAGACATTATACAAGTAAAGTCCTACACACAGAACCTTTTTTTTTATTTTAAAGAAGTAAAACATCATAAAATGATTGTTGTGGTCCTGTACTTAACCTTGGATAAATTATTTTCACACAAGTACCCAAGAAATTAAAATTAGACCTCTCCCTATTAAAGCAAAAATGTGTTTGAATGAGTTTGATGATTAATGGCTTACTGCAAAAGAGACTCCTGCATGCACAACACATGGATCAACTAATATTCACAATAATTCTTTGCATTTTTACATACGAAATGAGCTTTATCACATCACAGACGGTTTGAGAAAATAAATCCACAGTCAGTCATATAGAAATATGACAAAACTGACACAAAAATACACCTGTCATTCATCTGAATAAACCAGAGCACTTAAAGTACGTAATATAAGCCGTTTTCATCAAACACTTTCGGTACAGTAAATCTAGAACCCTACATAACCCATGTGGACATGTATAAACATCAGATCTGTTTTGTGTTTCCACTGCATACGGCGGTAAACTTACATGTAGGCGGGGTTATAAACAGACGGTAAGAGCTGTGGACAGCCATGTGCTGAGAAATGAGCTGAAAAACCATTTTATTCTTCACTGCTCTATCCAGCTCTCACTGTATTTCCTCTTCACCGGGGATACAGAGGAACATCTGCACCAATCCCAGACTGCAGTGTTTCTTGAGCCACCCTTTAATATCAGATCAGTATGCTAGGTGACTCAATAGAGGAGTAACAGAAAATACAAGACAGAAAAGAGCAACTAGCCATTGCCAATGCAAAAATAGCTGTTCTAACGTGTGATGAAGTGAAGTGAATGGGACTGCTCTTAGCAGATGCATGTAGGTTCTCTAAATTAACGAGCACTTGATGACACTGAAAATACAACAGGAAGATATCTTATGTTTTTTCTGCACCAAGCAATTATTTTGTTCCTCTTGAATGACCTTTGTGCTATTTTTACTTGATTTAGTCGTGTCCTCTGAGCAGTGAAGCGAGTTCCTCTGACAATTATTGTGTACTGTATGTAGAGAATTTCTCCTTGTTGTCTGGGGGTTGAATCTGACGACCTCGAAACACGCTAATGACATGAAACCCAATTAGCCACTTTAACCTTCCGCCTCCTGTGGATGGCCCTGTTGCCTTAATAATATTTATTATATTCGCCTATGGTAGCTGCCATCTTGTCAGACTTTGACTCCTCCTCATTTCCTCTTACCAAAAAAGGGCATTGATGTGACGTCAGGAGGAGAGAGATACGGCGGTCTGAGTGACGTTTACAGAATTAGCAACATTAGCTAACATTAGCTCCAACGCCTGGGAGCTAGGCTAACAGAGCACATTATGAGATAAACGGGAGTGGGAGTCCTGTGTCTCTAGCGGAGACTACACTATGATATGAAAATAAGTTTTGAAAGAAACCCCCAAAAAACACAGACGAGTCGAATGCAGACACTCCCGGGTCTTGAGCAGAGATTACATCGGCTCCAGGCGTAAATTACAGGCAGCGTTTATGATCTATGATTCAAACTGATATTCAACACAATACCATGTTCATAGACTGTAAAATACCGACCCTCAATTTTGTAGATGCTGCAGCTTACAACCCTAATGGGACAATATGGAAATATGGTGTTAATGTTCATGTTTAATCCAGTCCTGCTGACCAGTAAACAAGTTTGTTCCAGTATGCAGTGAGTTTCAGGATGCCCATGCCCAAGAATTAAGCAACTGTCTAAAATGTTAATGTGGGATACTGTTAAATGAACAAACTGGAGATTAAAAAGTAGATTTGTCTTATGTTGGAAATTTAGAGTCTGTGCGCTTCAGAACAGAGAGCAAAGCAGAGCAGAGATGTTAATACGGTCATCACTGGTCCTATGGGACTGAAAATCAGCCACAGCCACTAACTCACTCCGCCATCTGACCTGGAAGCTAGCTGTTTGCCCACATGGCAGCTTGTACATTGTATTAGCATTGGGAGCGCGTCCAGTTTGGCTCATGGAGGTGGACAATGGGTTATTATCTACAGGGACAGGAGAGTCAGGGTAGGTGTCACACCTACTGTATAAATTTAACATACACACCTTCATTGAATCATACACCGACTGCCATGAGGTCCAGACTGTCAGCTGGCCCAGAGGCTGTATGTGTATACGGTTAGTTCTGGCCACATTAAACCATGAAAAACAAACTACACACACAAGTGCAGGGGTGGTGTGATTTTTGCTTGGGTTTTTACTTACATATAAAAAATATTCTGTGTCCAAGGAAGACGAAAAAACAACTTGCAGACAAACTAAGTGCATCAGCACAGTAAGATGCAGAGTGGGAGGACAGAAGAAGAGAGAGAACGAGAAAGAGAGAGAGAGAGAGAGAATAAGAGAGTGAAAGAGCCGCAAAAACAGAGAGAGAGAGAAAGAAAAGCAGAGATAAAAAAAGTAAACAGGGATGTTTTTTACCCATCAGATCTTCAACTTAGTCTCTGCAGATTTCTTCTCCCACTCGCTGACATGACAGTAAGGCTCAAAGCCCGACATCACATCAACCTCTTCAAATATTTAGACATTACTCAAGTCGTCTTCTTTTTCACATTTTTCCCCTCTGTCAGAGAGATATTCAGAGGGAGATATGCAGAGGGTATGTTCCAGCCATTAATATTCTCACAGACTTTGGTGAACGGCAGTTAGGATATAAAAGGCCATACACTTCCAGCTGACTGATTGGCTCGTTTATCCACATCACCAAGTGATATTTCTACTGCTTGGCTTTTTAGATCCCCTGAATGATGAAACGGGTGTGTGTTTGCATGTGTGTGTGTGTATACGCTGCCATTATGCCTCCTCCCCAGCTGACTCTTTGAAGTCTGACAGCTCAGTGTGTCATTTGCAAGAGGGCAGATGACAGCAGTCCAGGGAGAGAGGAAGTAAGTGAGAAAGACTCTGAAAGAAGAAGGGGGGGGGGATTGGGTTGCGGGGTGGGGGCGGGGTTTCTGCTGATCGCTAGCGACAAAAGGTGAGAATGTGAGGAGACTGTGCTAGTGGCCGTAGAATTATTAATGGTTGATACGAGTGCAGTGTTGATTAATGTAACATCTTAATAGTGTGATTCTCACAATTAGGAGTAATGGATGTTACAGTAAAACAGCTACAGAGCGCAACGTGAATGACTGATGCCAGTATGAAGCCTCATTCTGCATAGTTACATCATAGACGTGTCTTTGCAGATGGATGCTGATGGAGGAGGCCGAGGTAAAAGGGAGGGCAGCGTGGGCCCTTACAGTAAAAAGGCAAAAAGTCGCTCCATTTCATCCAAATGGACACTGTAGCTAATTACTGGAGGTGAGGACAGGACACACAATCCACATATTTCTACATTTCCACTGCATCAGTATTACTCTAAAAAAAGAGTAGGCAGGTAGTGGTGCATCAGTGTGCAGCTAATGTAAAGCACACCGACAAGTGAATACACTCTTATCATGCATGAGAGCAACTTGTCTTGTAAAGAGATCACCAGGATCAGTGTTAGGCAGTGACTTATGACTTAGTAACTCGTTACAGTAATGTGATTACTTTTTTCAGTAACACATGTTGTAAGAGGGTTACAATTTTAAAATTCAGTTATGGGGTGGATGTGGATCAGGAGGTTGAGCGGCTCGCCAACAAATCAGAAAATCAGTTGTTTGTGTCCTTGGGCAAGACATTTTTTGCTCCCGAAGGCTGCACCATTACCTGCTCACTCTTTTGAGATTAATACTAATGCAGACAATAAAAATGCACAAAAATGTCCATTGTATGTGTCGACTGTATGTCCTGTCTTCAGCCTCCTCCATCAGCACAAGTCTATGGGCTAGTTATGCAGAAAAAGCCTTCAGACTGGCATCAGCGTGTGAATGTGGGTCTGAATGATCCATTTACCATTACCATTTATTAGTTACTAATCTCAGTAATGCTCCGTTTTGATATTTTGGGGTCAATTATTAGCTTTCTTACGGCTGAAATACGTTGGGCACAGACGCAGCGCGACAGGTCTGCTGTAGCATGCCTAGAAAACTACTTAAAACTGTGTAAACGTGTGAGTAACGCAGGTGTTTTTTACATTACACACTACAACAAATCAATCAAATCAATGTAATGTATACATGACCCTGCAAACAATCCAGTTCATTCATTCAGCACCAGTTCATATAGACGCTTCTAAACCCTGCATAACCAACTTGCTAAAAGTTAATATTCACACTGTGAAGCTGACAGCAAACACACGCTGCAAAGACGGCGTCTGTGTAGCAGGTTAAAAGCCCCGGTCTGCTTGATCTTACTCACTGCTTCTATGTTGCATAATGTACCTGCCACATTTACCTGGAAATGTTTCTGGTTGGGTTTTTGTGTTGCTATTCCCAGCTTGTTGTGGTTGTGTGGTTTTGTTGTTTGGTCTGGTCCTGTCTTCTGTATGTTTATTTATGAAGACAATTAATAAACACATAAAGAGAAAAAAAATACAAAAAACCCGTGCCAATGTGACACGTTACATCTTTGCCTCACTTATTTCGGACGTTACTTGGAGTTTGAAAGAGGGTTATATAATATAATTTTTGTATTTTCTATATAATAGCCATTTCTTCTTTGTGGGTTCAGAGGACAGACTGTGGGGGACACATTGGTTTAGCGTTGCGGGAAGCGGTTGGACTCTCAGCTGCAAGCTAGCCAGCAGAATATACTATATAATCCCAATAAAACATCTGTTGCAAACTTCACACTTCTTCATGCTCTTTTTTTGCACAACTTTTCAAACATCACATGCAACCACTGTTACTTTGCAAGTCCGAATGAATGAGACATAAAATAACACACAGGAGTGTTCCTAAATCCCTATAAAGGTTGCAGGAGAACTTCCTGTGCTGGAAATAGCTTTGGGCTGACAGCAAATGATGAGCAAAAGGAAGTGGAATAGCACTAGCCAGACTTCGTATCTTGGCCATCTAAGTGCTTTTACTGTTTGCTTGAGAATATCAGAAAGAAGAAGCACAGAAGCGTGCTAAACCTTTAGCACAGCTCAAATAAGTGTTTTGTCAGAAACTTTAATTGATGCACAACAGAGGAACACAGACTCTCCTCTCTCCCTCCATCTCTTCCTCTCTTTTCATCTATTATAACACCTGCTCCGATGCTTCCTTTCTCTCTTCTGTTTCTTTCTTTTCACCCTGAACTTCTTTCCACTCAGGAGAAGAGAACGACAGTTGCTTAAGGAACATCGTCTAATTAAGAATTGAATGAGAATTAATTAGCCCCTCAGTTAAGCACTTTTCTGTTAGGAGGGAGAATTGGCAAGTGTTGAATACAATAGCATATGCCGAGAGAGTGGTGCCTTGCTATTATTCCGTTTGAATAGCCTCTACCAGGCTGAAGAAAAACTTCAGGGACTTTTTTGTGTGTGCTTGTGCACCTGAGTTTCTGCCTCTCTCTCGGTCTGTTTCCTTCTTCAGACGACCGCTGTGAGTGAGATAAACCAAGAAGCTCCAGGTCCCTCCTTCTCAGTCTTGGCACGTGTCCCTCTCAACATGTTATTAGAACGCATGACTCTTCATTATCATTAAAAGCCTCTAAAGACCCGGAGGATGCACAGAAATTAATTTGGCCTGTGCTTTCTGCTGAGTGGCCAGTTTTTGATGGCAGCAGCACAGTCGGGGAGAGAGCAGAGAAGCATCTCGGCGAACTCAAGCACCTTCCTTCTGAGACTCTCGGTCAACTTTGTAAGCCGATGCTGAGTCACAAAACCACCCACTCCAAGAACATGATGTAAAAAAAAAAGAAAACAACAAACAAACAAAGACCTACATACAGTTGGGACTATCAAGCATCTAACAGCAGCTTGTACATCACAGGTTCAGTCAAAATGCTCAGTGCTCAGATAATGGAGAGTAAATAAGCTTGCAGTGTCCTATCTGGTTGACCAATTGGATTTTGTACTTGTAGATGTATTTCAAGAAAGAGTACCACAAAAGGACAGAAGCATAAATCTGGTACGGTCATATGGTATCACTAGTATATCTCCATTCAAAATGCACAAAAACCTTGAATGTATTATTTTAAATCTGTATAAAATGTGATTAAGACATCCTAACCTCATTTTGTTCTAACACTATATCTGAGCAAACCTATTGACTTTAAAATCAACTCTATCACCAAACAAGTCTGTACTGGACAATTTTGCAAAATCTGGAATTACAACCAACAACGGTGTCTGTTTTCCCTCCCTTCCCTCCCTCTCACACTCTACACCATCTGCATACAGCAACTACAATATGAAAGAGAGAACTCCTATGTTGTTGGATTCCAAGATGGTTAGTTAAAAAAACAAACCAGAACCGGAGATATCTTCTTTTTTATTTCTTGCATTCTTCCTCCTTGTCAAAACCTGGTGCCTACATTACCCATAATACAACATGGCAACAGTCAACACTGGCATGCTGGGCAGGCGTCAACGTAATTACAGGATTCAGTGACCTAAGCACGTATCTACGTGATTGTGGAGTAATGTTACTGCAGCACTTTCTACCGTGAAAAAGTCACCAATGAAGGCTTCAAAACCAAAACTACACACTAGAACAAGTTCCAGAAAAATAACATCCGCGTCAAGATCACAACAACAACAACAACAACATCAATGACATTGCTGCATTGTTTACATTACATACGCTGCTTCATGTTAGCTACATGCTAACATCGAGGAAAGGTCAAATAGTTACTTTGAATCATTCGTATAGGCCCAGAATTTTACAATCAGTGGATCCTTAATATTGCCATGCACAAGTGAGAGAAAAGGTAGAATATGAGGTCAGAACCAAAGTGTACAGCGATGGGATGGCGGAGGGACTGCATCTGGAGCTTTGTGACTTCCCACCACTGGTAGTCAGCTCAGTCTGGTCTCCTCCTCATTAGTCTCTCGTGTGCAGACTACACTACATTGTCTGCTGCCTTCCGGGTGTTGCTGTTGGTGTCAATGTACTCAAACGTCTGCCTATCTCCCTGCCCCAGATTCACCCCCCGTCCTCTTTGGGAGGAAGTTGTGCCCTACTTTTCTTTAGGTTTCCTGTAACGCTGTCTCGTTTTTGTTTTCCTGTCAAACGACTACTGTGTGTCGGTGCATGCACGTGTATGGTGTGTGTGTGTAAGCCAGCAGTATCTCCTACCAGTAGAATGAGTGAGCCATCCTGCTTAGAACACTGTGACTTACACTGGATTTATATTGGTTTCAATGGATAGATGTGGTGTATAATGGTCTCACTGCACGAAGGCTGACCCCCCCCCCCCCCCCCAACACACTTCTAGGCTAAACTCATCAGCAAGCTCGCCTGTGTGTTTGCTTCTGTATGCTGCTCAACCAGAAGTCGACAGTAACTAGGGGTAGCAACACTTTTCTCCCAAAAGGCAAATAAAAATGAATAAATATTATTTGACTTATGGAAGCAGGGGAAGGAACAGAAGCTGTGGAGGAGAAGATGGATGAAGCGCTGGCCTTGCCTGTGAGTTGAGGGTGAGAGCAAACACATTCCTTACAAATAACCAAGCAGCAGCCAGATCCCTTGGGATTAATCAGCTACACAATCCTTTTAATGCAAGCTTTCTGTTTCCAATTTGTACATTGTTAGTTCTGTTAGGGAACAGAGAAAGAGGTTTATTTAGCGTGTTGTTTTGTAACTACGAGTGATTGCAAAACACGGTAGTTTATGGAAATGTTCGACTGCCATCTAAGCTGCTGTTGAATACACAGAGGAAAATAATCTTATGGTAATTGGAAGGATACAAGGTTAGACTGAGTTTGGTTTGTTTGTGTGTGGTAAATTATATATCAGTGTACTGTCAAAGTAGAAAGGAAACAAAGCAAATAGGACGAGTGACACACGAGTGTTTGAGTCCTGTACTTCTAATGTGATGAGGACAAATTTTCGTGGGGCTTCACATCTTGATCTGTTTTCGAGGGTTCAGACTAACGCCCAGACACACTGTACAGACATCGAAGAACTAGTGGCGAGGAAGGCCAACTGTTGTGTTGCCTGACGTTGCCTCACCCAAATAGTTGGACTTGAACAAATCGTAAAGACAACAGCCGACATCTAAATAGCATGTACATTCTGCGCCTGCTTGAGAGGAAATAACTCTCCATACCAAGAGTACTCTGTATTTATCATTCAAAAAGGAAAACTGGAAGACGTACTTTACTTTAAGACGATATTTACTGTTATATAACACAGAGCATTACAAATTATTTCTGCAAAACTAATTGTTTTTGATCTCATGCCCTATTGACTTTAGTTGTTTGTTTAGTTTCACTTCTGTTCCTCTTCTCATGCACTGGTTCACTAAAGCTGAACTGCCAATCTCAGTGATTTCTGTCACTGACGGTCTCTGGGACTGATTCAACATGCTGAAATGGCCAAAAAGCCGGTGACAAGGGCCAACTGGTATCAATGTTGCGGGACAAACAGCAAAAACTAGGGCGACAGATGCTCACCGACAGCCAAACGACTGACTGTTTGCCAGTAGTTTGATAGCTAGAGAATGCATTATTATTATCAACGAGGGTCCTCACAAGTAGAGACATGTGCATGTGTGGTTGTGTGAAGGCGTGATAGCTGAAAGATCTCTAACTTCACAGCTCTAAGAAATGCTAAAGCATCACACAAACAGTCACAACAAAACAGCCGATGCACCCTGTTCAAACATGCTCACACAGTGACACACACATACACACACACACACACACACACACACACACACACACACACACACACACACACACACACACACACACACACACACACACACACACACACACACACACACACACACACACACACACACACACACACACACACACACACACACACACATACACACATACACAAATTCACAGTGTGACAAAATCTCCTGCGGTGCACCAGAGATGAGAAGCATAAAAAAATGCAAGGAGTGCTGGGAGTGACAGCAGAAAGGTCGGGAGAGAAAAGAAAAAAAGGAAGGCGACATGAAACAGAGGTGTCTACAGTAGTGGAATAGCAAAGAAAAAAATCCGCACTCTCACACGTGCTGAACATTATGTCGTTTTTCTCCCTAGGACGACGGAGGGAGGCGAATCACAGAGCGAACGATGGATAAAAAGAAAGACTGGAGGAAAGCAGCTGATGAGAAGAAACCAGCTAATGCCTCCTCCGTCACTTTTCACTTCAGTCAGGCTTAGAGAGATCCGGTTTCTGCCTCCACTGATTAGGCAGCGAGCCCAAAAAACCCCAGCAAGAACAGACAATCCGTCTCGGTAGTGGGATGAGTAGGAGTGGGACGAGGAGTGAAACAACTGACTGATATTTCTGTTACTACACAACTGCCTGTACAACATCTTTTCAACAACTATCCATTCATTACAAACATAGTAGAGTTACTACAGTAGAGTTAGAAAAATAACTGCAAGGTTGTTTCACACAGCGAAAACTGCACTTCTGATTATTAACATGACATGAAAAAGGCTGAAAACTTTATTGATGACGAAAGAAAAGCCATAAACCGACCTCCTCATCTCACAAGAACAAAACCTTGTGTGAAAAATATAAAGAAAATTCTCATTTTTACTGCAGAATAACAAGCAATTTCCTCCTCTCTCCTCCTCTCCACAGCGGAGGACGTCAGCCCTGTCAACGTACAATTATTGACTCTCAGATGGGATCGCCATGGTAACAAGCCAGAGAGAGCCAGCAGCATCCATCCAGAATCCAAGGCTGTTAGCTCACAACGCACACACCTGGACACATGCACAGACACACACTCATATTTAAGAACATACAGCAAATGAGACGGAGAGAACTGGACCACTTTGGTGAGACAGGGACCAATTGAATGGCATTTAAATGGATGGAAGCCTCGGCGGAACGAATGAGCTCATTTACAGTGTTCATGTCGCTGTTCACGACCCCCCCCTCTGGATATCAAACTGAGATCCCACCGAAATGGCAAAGCCTGGTGCGAATTGTACTTTTCACAGCTGAATCCTAGATTCCCCGAGTGCGGAGCAGTGAGAGATAAAAGTGACAGCGAAGCAGAGACTTTAGATTTACACAATCAGACCTGCTGCTCCCAATCAGGCATTAAGGCAGCAACGCAGCAGGAGAGGAAACGTACGCAGAGCTCCAGTGCATGCCAAATGAGAGGCCCACCCTGGAGATGTGTTTGTGCGTTTGGAGGAGGGAAGGGGGAAAAACACACTTTAAAGGGTTTACATGCAATACTGAAGGCTGGTGAAACTTGTGAGACTTGATCGATAAATGTTTAATGACCTGCTTTGATTTAAAGAAGCTGTATATTTAAGGTGAGGTTAAAACTGCCATGCACACAGTTGAGCACAGCACTACATACAAATCCATGTACTGTATAATCTTGCTTTTTCTTTTTAATGTATGATCTGCATCACAGGAGGGGCATGAATATTCAAGAGGCAGTCGTGAGCAGAGGGTAAATACAAGGAGTAGTTACTAAAGTTACATTTGCTGCGGTAAAAGATGCAAATAAGAGTTCACAAACATCGGGAATATGTTCAAATTTAAAGGGGCACTGAAGCTATTTAGTGCACTTCAGTAAAGTTTGGGAACTTTTCCTCTTTCCTAGCCGCTTAATCCTCTTGTAACTCCTCATATTTAGTGAATTTAGACCCCCAGAAAGTATAGCAGCAGATGATAGCACAGGAATGGAAACAAAAGCGATAAAATTAATGAAGAAAGGACAAGTTGCTCTTCAACTAATGATAATAACTACTGTAGTTCAGCCGACAAGCCTGAGCACAGTTAGTGAAGTGAAAAGATCATTGGGAGGCTCTGATAGAGTCTTCAAAAACTATTGTAGTCTCTTCAGCCTTTCAAAGCCCCCATCACAGTGGGGTAGCCCGCGTCTTCTGACCACAACAAACAAAAACTGGAACGTATCATGCGAACAGCCAGGCAGCTCACAGGCCAGGGACAGGTGCCTGTGAGAGTGAGTTTTGCCAGAGCCAGGAAACAGGCCAGCAGGATAGTGGCTGACCTATCTCTGCCGGCTCGCTGCCTCTTCAGAATGCTCCCATTCATCCGCAGGTTTGGCTCCATCTGAATCAGAACCACCAGACACCTGAACAAGTCCATCACTCTTCTCACTGACCCATGGTAGTTCCCTCCCTATGAACCCGCAACTACGTACTGTGCAATATGGACAATATTTGCAATGTTTTCAATGTATGCAAATGTATCATTATGCAGCATTTAGAATGCAAAAACAGCATTGGTAGCATAATGTTGCATGTCTATAATCATTCTATATATACAGGTATCCTTGTATTTAACCTTCTCTAACTTTTTTATTTGCCTTTTAGCTTTTAACTTCATGGTCCCTTATGCGCTGTATCATCGCCATGTCATATTCCTGTGCACATTGTACATTTGACAAATGAAGCGATTCTGATTTAAAATGTCCTGCTTTAGTCTGCTGCTTCTCTCTGGCTTCGCTCTATCCATTCTCTCTCCTCTCTGCATCGATTGCTTTGCCTTCAGCCCCACATCAGACCACAGCACAGCAGTAAAAAAGCAGAGCGAGACACTGGAAGCCAGACACAGAGCAAAAAGAAAGATATTCAAAGGCACAACTCTTTTGAGCGTTGAGCACAAAGGTCAAGACCAATAAAATCTGGCTTGGCTTTATGTAATTCAGAGCAGTCCGAAGAAAAATGTCCCCGTTAAAATCTAACACTCTCTTCCTCTCACCTTTACAAGGTTAGACTGAGTTTGGTTTGCTTGTGTGTGGTAAATTATATTTCAGTGTGCCGCCAAAGTAGAAAGGAAACAAAGCAAATTGGACGAGTGACACACGAGTGTTTGTGTGTACTCTTGTACTTCTAATGTGATGAGGATAAATGTGAGTTTAAGGAATGTGAGGACATTTTCGTGGGGCCTCACATCTTGATCTGTTTTGAGGGTTTAGACTTAGTTTAAGGGTTTGGGTTAACGCCCAGACACACTGAACCGACATCAAAGAACTAGTGGCGATGAAGGCCGACTGTTGCTTTGCCTGACGTCGCCTGTGTCTCACCCAAAAAGTTGGACTTGAACACATAAAGACAACAGCCGACAGCCAACTAGCATGTACATTCTGTGCCTGTTTGAGAGGAAATAACTCTCCATACCAAGAGTAGTCTGTATTTATCATTCAAAAAGGAAAACTGGAAGAAGTACAGGATAGTTAGCACATAAACAACACAACCCAATGTTGAAATAACAGATGATATTTACTGTTATTATACAAATTATTTCTGCAAAACAAATTGGTTCTTGAATTCATGCCCTATTGACTTTAGCTCTTTGTTTAGTTTCACTTCTGTTCCTCTTCTCATGCACTGGTTCACTAAAGCGGAACTGCCAATCTCAGTAATGTCTGTTACTGACGGTCTCTGGGACCGATTCAACATGCTGAAATGGCCAAAAAGCCGCTGACAAGGGCCAACTGGTATCAATGTTGCGGGACAAACAGCAAAAACTAGGGCGACAGATGCTCACCCACAGCCAAACGACTGACTGTTTGCCAGTAGTTTGATAGCTAGAGAATGCATTATTATTATCAACGAGGGTCCTCACAAGTAGAGACATGTGCATGTGTGTGGTTGTGTGAAGGTGTGATAGCTGAAAGATCTCTAACTTCACAGCTCAAAGAAATGCTAAAGCATCACACAAACTCACTACAAAACAGCCGATGCACCCTGTTCAAACATGCTGAGGACAAAGGTCCAGACCAGTGAACTCTGGTGTTTAAGAGATGTAGGGTTTGCATTATTCAGTAAGTGCATTGTTAGAAAGAAAAGTCGAAACTTGCACATTTATTGAATTCCCACTGTTTCTGTATTTTATTATTTTACTATTAAATACTAATAGAAGTGTTTTGCTCTGCACTGTAGATCACGCCCCTTGGAAAACAAAAGTGAACAGAGATGTTTCAGACTAATGCGCATTTGAGAAGAAGTCTGGCGATGCAAGGCTATGCAGCATCTCCTTCTTCCCTATTTCTCCAATGCCTAGAAGATTTTTCTCAACTGTGAATATCAAATGTGAATACCTATACAACAGCTGCTGTTGGTTTTCCTTTGCATGGACATGTCGGCCATGCTTTCATGTAACATGCAGCTTGTCGACAGCCTCCTTTGTGGCCTCATTTTCCCAGGGGGATTCCCATAATGAGAGAAGAAACCAGCTGGACGCAGGTGTCCTGTATAAACCTGATACATTATTCTAAAGGGGTTCCCTCTCCCTCATCCACTTCCACCGCCTCCATTTACACATCCCCATTTACTCCATCTTCCACATACTGCACTTCCAACATCATCTCTTCTTACTATTGTCAATCATTTCCTCCATCCTCCATCAATCTACTTCTCCCCATCTCCCTACACCTCCACACACACCTCCTTTGTTGGGTGAAAAGCGGAGTTTGCGTCCACATTGTTACCTTTCTCACAAGTAGCTCCTCCGTAGCTGGGAAGACAAAGACACACAAAGGAGTTGATCTCATCGATGCAGGTTCCTCCATTCTGGCATGGATTAGACTGGCAGTCATCAATATCTAGAGGAGGAGAAAGGGGGAGAAAGAATGATAGGGTTAGAGGCAAACACACACACTCACTTTTTAAACTACTTGCCACAGCGTTTTACTGAACAAAGCTCCTGAGAGATCAAACTTCTGCAGAGATTAGAGGGGTTTCTGAGAAAGTTATAATTAAAGTGAATTGATTGAACTTCATCAGTGAGCAGTTGGGATGCACTGAAGCGAATGATGCTAATTGCAATGTGTTTGCAGGAAGTGCTTCCGTTCTTCAAACCTGAGCTGCAGGAGTGAGGGAGAGGACGGAGTGGTGTGGAAGGTAGACACAGGGAGAGACGAGGAGATAAGAGGGAGGAAGATATTCAGTTGGATAAACTTCCATCTTTAACAACATCTGTCTTGCTAGTAGTTACAAAAACTGTGTGCAAATCCATTTTTACATGTGCAATAGTGATTGAAACAATGCAAACAAACAAACGGCACCTTAAAGTCAATATTCATCAGATCTTAATGCTTTTGCATCACGTACACACTCACGTGAAAATTAACACATACACACAAACATATTTCGCAGAGGCGTCGCAGGGGTGAGAGTTCTCATTGAAAAATGGTAACTGTATTTCTCTGGCTGATCTGGGCCTGGGGGCAAAATCATTAAAACTGCAGCTGGTATCCCGCAATACTTTGCCATCGCAACCGAGTCCCTGGGGCCTTGGCAAGAGGTCATGTGTGGGGAGAGGAGATGCAGTGAACAGAGAGACGTCTGAGGAGTAAAGAAAGATGTGGGGAAGCAGAGATGCTCAAAAAATATAGAGAATGGAGGAGAGGAAATGAAAACAAGGGGAGAGGTGATGTGAGGCTGTGACTTTGGGAACTTGGCAAGTTTCAGTTGGATTACAGGGGCTTTGCAGGCAGACAGCGTGTGGGGCGGAAGGGTCTGTTTTGATAAAACAGCATGGCAGCCTCATTGCTAGTTCTGTCGCTTTGAGCTGGCAGATATTAAAGGCGGCATTTGATCCAGAAGGTAGAGACAGACCCAGCCAGAGGAGTGACAAGTAGGTGGTATTGGTGCTGGTTTACACTGTCATTGTATATCCATGTATATCTGTCTGTCATGATGGCATAGCAAGAGAGTCATACACATCCCACACTCCAGAAAGTTTTTTTTAGTCTAATTCTGACAATCCAAAATCAAGCGGAAGGTGCATCCAAATTTCAGGGGCAGCGATAAAATGATTGACCACTTTTAAGCTTTAAAGGGCACTCAAATCTTTTTATACATCAAGCTAAGTTGACTCATCACACTACTACTCAGCCTGTGAAACAGATGCACAGTGTCTTCAGTGGCTCCGGAGAGACTTCAAACTAAAAAAACAGATAAACCCTGATGATGGCATAGGGATGTCATCATGGTTATCTTAGTTTGGGCCCGAGACACGAGACAGAAAGCCTGCAATACGGGGCGGAAGGTTTGGACATTTAAGGAGGCAGGGAGGGTCTAATGAAAGATGAATTGCATTATGGGGATTGTAGGATTTTGATTCATATTAGGGACCAAAAATCAGGATCTCTCAGCCTCTGATGCTTCAGTTTACACTGTTGTCTTTTAAAATGTGTCTCTACTTACTAAATCCCTGGTGACCCCCTTTAATCTTGTTGTACGTGTGACTAAGAGCTCTAAATGACTGATTAAGCCTGAGGTAACTGGCTGAAAAGGTAGGGCTGATTAATAATAAGGAACTGCATGATGTGTCCTGCGCCAGCCATATAAGCTGTGTACGTCATCAGCCTGTATTACAGCGTAACATGATATTTGAGGTATTTAAAGTTTTCAATCAATTTTCGACCCAGCAATCACCACTGAGAGAAAACATTACTCAGCAGGATTATTGGCCAACTGTGACATAAAAAGTGACCTAGATCTCTGACCTCCCTGGCAGTGAAGAGAGGACATGCTCAGTTAATGACGTTAAATGGTGTGATGTTGAAGTTATACGACAAACAGCAGGATTTTAGTCCAACCAGGCATCGAGTCGTAGAAACTTGTCGGAGGCAATTAAACCACCTACATGAGTCTAGGTTAGAGTACATTAAAAAAATTAAACACGTAGCAGTCTGTTGCTGTTTTTGATTGAATAAAAAGACTAAATTGTACTTTATTAAAAAATTTGACCTTGGGTCCAGGGATAAGTTAAATTGTTGTTAAAAATATTTCCAGTGCTAATAACTAAGTAAGTAAGTGTGGCTGGAAAAGGCAGAACATGACGCAAACCAATGCATATTAAATTAACATGCATACCATACATGAATGCAGATCCCCAAATGAACCTCTGAGGAACTGGATTTAATTAAAATAGGAAGTATGATGAATGATAGACACTGAAAATATTCCTCCCTCTACACTGTGAATCAACAGATGAACAGGTTGCCAGTACAGCTGTTCAAAAAAAAAAAAAATAACCTAAAACTGCTACTGGGTCTAATCTGAGCCAGCATCTGGCCTCATTAAGTACTGTAGCACCCCTGGATTTGAGGAGCACCAGCTACAATAAAGTACGGTTCAGCTTTATTACAGTAGGCAGGTGGACATTATCTGTCAAAGGAACCAACACAGTGGTACTCTAGATATTGGCAGGTGGCGTAGACTGATCTTCATCATGTCAGGTCTACAGAAATTCAACACAACGGCAGTCAAACTCTTCACATACTGTACACACATCCAACTGAAGTAACAAACAGGTACACATTTTCGAGCGGAGGGGGAATTCATGTTCATGCTAAATGTAAAAGCTGATTTCATGGAATCCTAGTGTTACCATTGAGCACCATATGGCCTGTGACAACACATTGTTCCTTGGTGTCTGATGGTGTCTACCTCACCTCAACTCAAACTGAGCGTTGAGGGCCAGAGCGCAGCGGCCTGTCCACTCAAAGCCCACTCAATGTCCATTCTTCCCAACTGGCTTAATGAGAGAACCATCCAACTTTAGCAGGTGGCAGTGTGTGCGTTTGTGTGACTGCATTCGAATGTGTGCGTCGCTCTCTGGCTCGCTCCCCAGTACAACAAAATCAGACCTGGGCACTAGTACACTCTCCAGGGA